>NW_027203715.1:26230205-27430205 GCF_024711535.1 Dipodomys merriami | reverse complement strand
TCAACCTCACCCTCAGCCTAACCCTAACCCTAACCCTAATCCTAACCCTCACACTCACCCTCACCCTCCACCTAACCCTAACCCTAAACCTCACCCTCACCCTAAACCTAACCCTAAACCTAAACCTCATCCTCACCCTTACCCTCACCTGAACCCTAACCCTATCCATAACCATCACCCTAAACATAACACTCACCATATACCTCACCCTATCCCTAACGAACACCCTAACCCTAACCCTAACACTCACCCTCAGCCTAACCCTAACCAAACCCTAGTCCTAACCCTGAACCTCACAGTCACCCTAAACCTAACCCTAACACTAAACCTCACACTCAACCTCACCCTAACCCTAAACCTAAACCTATCCCTAACACTTACCCTAACCTTAACCCTCACCCTAACCCTCACACTAATACATACCCTCACCCTAAACCTAAACCTAACCCTCACCCTAACCCTCACCCAAACCTTAACCCTCATACTGACCCTAGCCCTCACCCTCACCCTAAACCTAACACTAAACCCAACCTTCACCCTAACACTCAACCTAACAGTCACACTAAACCTAACCCTCACTCTCACACTAACCCTCACACTAAAACTTACCCTAACCTTAACCCTAAACCGAACCCTTACCCTCACCATAACCCTAATCCTAATCCTCACACTAACCCTAACCCTCACCCTCATCTTCAGCCTAACCCTATCCCTAACCCTAATCTTAACCCTGAACCTCACCCTCACCCTGAACCTAACACTAACCCTAACCCTCATCCTCGCCCTCACCCTAACCCTAACCCTTTCCCTTACCCTCATGCTAAACCTCATGATAACACTAACCCTAACCCTCACACTCACCCTCACCCTAACAATAAGGCTAAACCTATCACTAACCCTCAGCCTAACCCTAACCCTCAACCTAACCCTCACTCTAAACCTCACCCTCACCCTAAACCTCACCATACCCTTACACTCACCATAACCCTAACTCTAAAGTACCCCACCCTGAACCCTCAGCCTAAACCTAACCCTCACCCTAACCCTAACCCTAAACCTAACGACAACCTAACCCTAGCCCTCATCCTAACCCTAATCCTAACCCTAACCCTCACCCTAACCCTCACCCTCACCCTTACCCTCACCCTAACCCTAAACCTCATCCTAACCCTAAACCTATCCCTAACGCCAACCCTCATCCTGACCACCACCATAACCCTAAACCTAACCCTAACCCTCCCTAACACTAACAATAACCCTAAACCTCAACATCACCCTAACCCTCACCCTAACCCTTACCCTCACAGTCACTCTAACCCTCACACTAACCCTAACCCTCACCCTAACCCTAACCCTCATCCTAATACTCACACTAAACCTAAACCTAAACCTAACCCTAACCCTCACACGAACAATCACCCTAACCCTAACCTTAACCCTAACTCTCACCCTCAACTTAGCCCTCAACCTATCCCTTACCCTCACGCTCACCCAACCCTCACACTAAGCCTAAACCTCAACCTAACCCTAACCCTAACCCTCAACCTCACCCTAACTCTACCCTAATCCTAACCCTAAACCTCAACTTCACCCTCTGCCTTACCCTAAACCTAACCTTCACCCTCAACCTCACCCTCACCATAACCCTCACCCTCACCCTCACCCTAACCCTAAACCTAACCCTAACCATCACCCAACCTTAAACCTAAACTTCACCCTCACCCTCAATTTAACCCTAACCCTAACCCTAACAATTGTCCTATCCCTTACCCTAATCTTAACCCTCATTCTCACCCTCACCGTCACCCAAACCTTAACCCTAACACTAAACCTAACAATAACCCTAACCCTAAACCTCACATTAACCCTAAAACTAACCCCACAATCAGCCTAATCCTCATCCTAAACCAAACCTAAACCTCACCCTAACCCTGAACATCACCCTAAACCTCAACCTCACTCTCAGCCTAACCCTAAACCTAACCCTAACCCTTACCCTAACCCTTATCCTCACTGTCACCCTACCTCTCAAACAAACCCTAACCCTCACCCTAACGCTAATCCTCACACTAACACTAAACCTAACCCTAACCCTTACCGTCACACTCACCCAACCCTCACACTAAACCTAATCCTCAACCTAATGGTAACCCTAACCATCAAACTCATCCTAACCCTAACCCTAACCCTAACTCTAACCCTAATCCTCACCCTCACCCTGTCCCTAACCCTGACTCTAACTCAAACCCTAACCCTAACCCTGACCTTACACTTAACTCTAAACCTTACCCTCACCCTCACCCTAAAGCTAACCCTAACCCTCACCCTAACCCTAACCATAAACCTAATGCTAACCTTAAAGCTCAACCTTACCCTATCCCTCGCCCTAACCCTCACCCTTAACCTAAACCTAACCCTAAACCTAACCCTCACACTAAACCTAACTCTCACCCTCACCCTCACCCTCACCGTAACCCTAACCCTAACACTCACCCTAACCCTAAACCTAACCCCACCCCTCATCCTAATCCTCATCCTAAACCTAAACCTAAACCGAAACCTCAAACTAACCCTAAACTTAACACTCACGCAAACCTTCACTCTAATACATACCCTCACCCTAAACCTAAACCTAACATGTCACCCTAACCCTCACCCAAACCCTAACCCTCACACTCACCCTAATTTTTACCCTCACCCTAAAGTTAACACTAAACCTGACCCTTTCCCTAACACTCACCCTAACACTCACACTAAACCTAACCCTCACTTTCACCCTAAACCTAACACAAAACATTACCCTAACCCTAAACCTAAACCTAACCCTTAAACTCAACCTAACCCCAAACCTAATCATCACACTAACCCTAACCCTAACCCACACCCTAAACCTCACCCTAACCTTCATCCTCACCCTAACCCTAAACCTCACCCTCTCCCTCACCTTCAGCCTAACCCTATCCCTAAGCCTAATCTTAACCCTGAACCTCACCCTCACCAGGAACCTAACCCACACCCTAAACCTCACCCTCACCCTCACCCTAACCCTAACCCTAAACCTAACCCTAACCCTCACCCTAACCCTAACCCTCACCCTTACCCTCAATCTAACACATACCCTAACCCTAAACCTACCCCTCACCCGAACCCTCACCCTAACCCTAACCCTCACCCACACCCTAACCCAAACACTCACCCTCACCCTAGCCCTCATCCTAACCCTAATCCTAACCCTAACCCTCACCCTAACCCTCACGCTCACCCCTACCCTCACCCCAACCCTAAACCTCTACCCAAACGTAAACCTTTCCCTAATCCCAGCCCTCATCCTAACCCCAAACATAACCTTAAACCTAATCCTAACCCTCACCCTAACACTAACAATAACCCTAAACCTCAGCCTCACCCTAACCCTCACCCTTACCCTTACCCTCACAGTCACCCTATCCCTCACACTAACCCTAACCCTCACCCTTACCCTAACCCTAACCCTAATCCTCACACTAACACTAAACCTAACCATAAAACTAACCCTCACACGAACACTCACCTTAACCCTAAACCTAACCCTAACTCTCACCCTCAACTTAAGCCTCAGCCTATCCCTTACCCTCCGCTCACCCAACCCTCACACTAAGCCTAAACCTCTAACCTTAACCCTCACCCTCACCCGAACCCTAACCATAATCCTAACCCTAAACCTAATCGTCACCCTCTGCCTTACCCTAACCCTAAACCTCACCCTCAACCTCACCCTCACCCTAACCCTCATCTCACGCTCACGCTAACCCTAACCCTAACCCTAACCCTAAAAATAACCCTATCCCTAACCCTAATCCTAACCCTCCCCTTAACCCTCACCCTCATACTAAACCTCATCATAATCCTTACCCTCACCCTAACAATAACCCTAATCCTCACACTAACCCTAACCCAAGCCCTCACCCTAAACGTAACCCGAACCCTCACTATCACCCTAACCCTCACCCTCACCCTCACCCTCACCCTCAGTCTAACACTAACCCTAACTATAATCCTAACCCTGAACCTCACCCTCAACCTGAACCTAACCCTAAAGTCATCCTCACCCTCACCGTCACCCTATCCCTAAACCTAACCCTATCCCTAACCCTCATCCTTACCCTAACCAACAAAATAGCCCTCAACCTAACACATACCCTCACCCTAATCCTAACCCTAACCGTCAATCTAACCCTCACCCTAACCCTAATCCTCTCCCTAAACGTCACCCTCACCAAAAGCTCACTCTAACCATTACCCTCAACCTAACACTAACCCTAAACCTACCCCTCACCCGAACCCGAACCCTAACCCTAAACCTCAACCTATCCCTAACCCTAACACTCACTCTCACCCTAGCGCTCATCCTAAACCTAATCCTCACCCTAAACCAAACCCTCACCCTCACCCTAACCCTCACCCTCACCTTAACTCTCACACAAACCCTAACCCTCATCCTAACCATAACCCTAACCCTAACCCCAATGCTCACCCTAACCCCCACCATCACCCTAACCCTCACCGTAAAACTAACAATAACCCTAATCCTCAGCCTCATCCTAACCCTCACCCTAACCCTTACCCTCACCTCACCCTACCCCTTAGACTAACCCTAACGCTGACCCTAACCCTAACCCTAACCCAAATCATCACACTAACCCTAAAACTAACCCTAACCCCTACCCTGACACTAACCCTCACCTTAACAGTAACCCTAACCCTGTCTCACCCTCACCCTAATGCCCACCCTAAGCCTTACCCTCATGCTCACCCAACACTCACACTAAACCTAAACCTTAACCTAACCGTAAACCTACCCCTCAGCCTCACCCTAACCCCAAACTTAACCCTAACCCTAAACCTCATCTTCACCCTCTCTCTTGCCCTAACCCTAATCCTAACAATAACCTTACTCCGAAACCTAATCCTAACCCTCATCCTCACCCTCACCATAACCGTAACCCTAACCCTAACCATAACAATAACCCTAAAAATAACCCTCACTCTAACCCTAATCCTAACCCCACCCCTCAGACTATTCCTCACTCTAAACCTAAACCTAAACCTAAACCTCACAATAACCCTAAAGATCACCCTAACCCTAACCCTCCCCTCACCCTCACCCTCAGCCTAACCCTAACCCTATCCCAAACACTCACCCTAAACTTAACCCTCAACCTAATCCTAACTCTAACATATACCCTCACCCTAACCCTAACCCTAACCCTCACCCTAACGCTCACCTTAACCCTAACCCTCACCATAACTCTCATCCTCAACATAACCCGAACACTAACCCTCACCCTAATGCGAACCCTAACCCTAAAACTCACCCTCACCCTAACCCTCAACTTCACCCTAACCCTCATCCTTTCCCTAAATATCACCCTAACACTAACACTCACCCTAACCCTAACCCTAACCCTGACACTATGCCTCACCCTCACCAACACCCACACCCTAAGCCTAACCCTAAACCTAACTCTAATACTAAACCTAACCCTCTCCCTCACCCTCAGGCTAACACGAATACTAACCCTAACCTTAACCCTCATCCTAACCCTCACCCTCAACATAACCCTAACTCCCATCCTAATGCTAACCCTAACCCTAACCCTCACCCTCAACCTAACCCTCACTGTCACCCTAACCTTCACCCAAACACTAACCCTCACACTCACCCTAACCCAACCCTAACCCTGACCCTATGCCTCACCCTCAGCATCACCCTTACAATAAGTCTAAACGTAAACCTAACCCTAATCCTAAACCTAACCCTCTCCCTCAACCTCATGCTAACCCTAAAGCTAATCCTAAACCTACACCTCACCATAACCCTTACACTCACCCTAAACCTAACACTAATCCTCACACTAACGCTAAACCTTACCCTCACGCTAAACCTAACCCTAACCCTCACCCTAAACCTAACCCTAATCTTCACACTAACCCTAAACCTAACCCTCACCCTAAACCTAACCCTAACCATCACCCTCACCCTAACCCTAACTGTCAGCCTTACCCTCACCCTCAGCCTAATCCTAACCCTAACCCTAATCCTTATAGTGAACCTCACCCTCACCCTGAACAAAACCCTAAAACTCACCCTCACCCTCATCGTCACCCTAACCCTAATCCTAAGCCTATTCCTAACCCTCACCCTTACCCTAACCCTCACCCTAACCCTCACCCTAACACATACCTTCAACCTAATCGCAACCCTACTTCTAACCCTAACTTTCATCCTAACACTAACCCTCTCCGTAAAGCTTACCCTCAACCTAAACCTCACCCTGAATTTTACCCTAACCCTAATCCTAACCCTAACCCTCACCCTCACCCTAAACCTCCCCCACACGTTAACCCTCACTCTAACCCTAAAACTCATCCTAAACATAACCCAAACCCTAACCACAACCCTCACCCTAACCCCCATCAAAACCCTAAACCTAACCCTAACCCTCATGCTAACACTAACAATAACCCTAACCCTTACCCTCACCGTCACCCTACCCCTCACACTAACCCTAACCCTAACAATAACCCTAACCTTAACCCTAACCCTCACCCTAACCCTAATCCTAATCCCAGGCCTCAGCCTAATCCTCATCCGAAACTTAAACCTAAACCTAAACCTCACACTAACCATAAAGATCACCCAAAACCTAACCCTCCCATCACCCTCACCCTCACCCTAACCCTAATCTTAAACCTAACCCTCACCCTAACCTTAACCCTCACCCTAACCCTCACCCTAACACATACCCTCACCCTAACCCTAACCCTACCCTCACCCTAACCCTCACCTTAACCTTAACCCCTCCTAAATGTCAATCTCACTCTAAACCTCACCCTAAACCTTACCGTCACCCTAAGGCTAACCCTAACCCTAAAACTCACCCTAACCCTCACCCTCAACATAACCCTCACCCTAACCCTCACCCTAATGCTAACCCTAACCGTATACCTCACCCTCATATTAACCCTCAACCTCAGCCTAACACTCACCCTTTCCCTAAATATCACCCTAACACTAACACTCAACCTAACCCTAACCCTAATCTTGACCCTATGCCTCACCCTCACCATCACCCTCACCCAAAGCCTAACCCTAAACCTAACCCTAATGCTAAACCTAACCCTCTCCCTCATCCTCACGCTAACCCTAATGCTAACACTAAACAAACCTAAACCTAAACCTCACCCTCAAAATAACCCTAACCCTAACACTCACCCTAATGCTAACCCTAACACTAACCCTCACCCTCACCCTAACCCTCACCCTCACCCTAACCCTCACCCAAACCCTAACTCTCAAACTCAAACTAACCCTCACCCTCACCCTAACCCTCACCCTCATCCTAAGCTTAACCCTAAACCTAACGCTAAACCTAAACCTAAACCTCTCCCTCAACCTCAAACTAACCCTAATGCTAACCCTAACGCTAACCCTCACCTGCACCCTAAACCTAACTCTAAAAATAACCCTAACAATAACCCTAATCCTAACACTAACCCTATAAATAACCCTCACCCTCACCTTACCCTAACACTCACCCTCACCCTAACCCTAACTCTAAACCTAACCATGACACTAACACTCAAAGTAACACACACACTAAACCTAACATTCAATCTCACCCCACCCCTCACACTAAACCTTACCCTAAACCTAACCCAAACCCTTACCCTCACCCTAACCCTAACCCTAAAACTAACGCTCACACTAATCCTAACCCTCACCCTCATCCTAGCCCTCATCCTAACCCTAAATTTAACCCTAAACCTAACCCTCAACCTAACCCTCACCCTCACCCTAAATATCACCCTAACCCTAACCCTCACGCTAACACTAACCCTAACCCTCACCCTAAGCCTCACACTCAACATCACCCTCACCCTAAGCCCTACCCTATACCAACGCTAACCCTAAACCTAACCCTCTCCCTCACACTTAGGCTAACCCTAACGATAAACCTAACACTAACCCTCACCCTAAACCTAAACCTAACCCGAACAATAACCCTAACCATAACCATAACCATAGCCCCAACCCTAACAATAATCCTAATCCTAACTCTACCACTAACCCTAACCCTCACCATCACCGTAAACCTAACCCTAACCCGCACCCTAAGCCTTACCCTCACCATCACCCTCACCCTAAGCCTAAACATAAATCTAACAATAATCCTAAACCTAACCCTCTACCTCACTCTCAGGCTAACCCTAACGATAACCCTAAACCTAACTCTCACCCTAACCCTAACCCTAACCCAAAAAATAATCCTAACCCTAACACTAAACCTAAACCTAAACCTCACCTTCACCCTAACCCCAACCCTAAACCTCACCCTAAGCCTCACCCTCAACATCACCCTCACCCTAAGCCCAACAGTAACCCTAACCCAAATCCTAAACTTAAACCTCTCCCTCACCCTCATGCTAACCTTAACCCTAAACCTCACCCTAACACTAACCCTAACCCTTACCCTCACCCTAACCCTAACAATAACACTAACAGTAAATGTAATCCTAATGCTCACCTTAATCCTCAAGCAAACCCTAACCCTAACCCTACACCTCACCCTCACCATCACCCTCACACAAAGCCTAACCCTAATCCTAAACATAATCCTAACCCTAAACATCATCTTCACCCTCTTCCCTACCCTAACCCTAACCCTCACCCTCAACCTCACTCTCAACCTAACCCTCACCCTCACACTCACCCTAACCCTACACCTAACCCTAACCCTCACCCTAACCCTAACCCTCACCCAACCTTTAAACTAACCCTCACCTCACCCTCACCCTAACCCTAACCTTATCCCTAACCCTAATCCTAACCCTAACCTAACCCTCACCCTCACCCTTACCCTAACCCTCACCCTAACCCTTGCCCTCACCCTAACCCTAACCCTAAACCTAACCCTCACACTAAACCTAACCCTCACCATAACAATAACCATAAGGCTAACAGTAACCCTAACCCTAACCCTAAACCTAACTCTCACCCTCACCCTATCCCTCACCCTAAACCTAACCCTAACAATAACCCTATCCCTAACCCTGATCTTAACCCTCATCCTCACCCTCACCCACATCCTAACACTCACACTAACCCTAACTCTAACAATAAACCTAACCCTAACCCTAACCCTCACCTTAACCCTAAAACTAACCTCAATCCTCAGGCTAATTCACATCCTAAACCTAATCCTAAACCTAAACCTCACCCTAACCCTAAACATCACCCTAACCCTAACCCTCACCCTCACCCTCACTCTCAGCCTGTCCCTAACCTTAACCATAATCCTAACCCTGAACCTCATCCTCAACCTCAAACTAACCCTAACCCTAACCCTCACCCTTACCCTAATCGTAACCCTAAACCTAACCCTAAACCTCACCATAACCCTCACCCTCAACATAAACCTAATCGTAACACTCACCCTAACCCTCACCCTCAACATAACCCTAACCCTAATCCTAACCCCACCCCTCAGCCTAATCCTCATCCTAAACCTAAACCTCACCCTAACCCTAAAGTTCACCCTAGTCCTAAACTTCACCCTCAGCCTAACCCTAACCCAATGCGAATCCTAACACTGAACCTAACCCTCACCCTAACCCTCACCCTCTTCCTCACCTTGACCCTAAACCCAACCCTATCCCTAACCCTCTCCCTAAACTTAACCCTCATCCGAACCTTCACCCTAACACCTACCCTCACCCTAACCCTAACATTAATCCTCACGCTAACCCTAACCCTAACCCTCACGTAAACCTCACCCTAACCCTCACCCTCATCCTAACCCTAACCCTCACCCTCACCCTAAACCTCACCCTCACCTTAACACTCACCCTAACCCTAAGCCTCATCCTAACCATAACCCTAACCCTAAGCCCAACCCTCAAACTAACCCCCACCATAACCCAAAACCTAACCCTAACCCTCACCCTAACACTAGCAATAACCCTAACCCTTACCCTCACCCTAACCTTTACCCTCACAGTCACCCTACCACTCACACTAACCCTAACTCAAAATCTAACCCTAATCCTCACACTAACCCTAAACCTAACCCTTACCCTTACACTCACACTAACCTTCACCCTAACGCTAACCCTAACCCTAAATCTCATCCTCACCCTCACCCTCACCCTAAACCTAACCTTCTCGCTCACCCAACCCTCACACTAAGCCCAAACCTCAACCTAACCATAACCCTAACCCTCAACCTCACCCTAACCCTAACCCTATCCCTAACCCTAACCCTAATCCTCACCCTCACCCTAACCTTAACCGTAACCCGAACCCGAGCCCTAACCCTAACACTCACCATAACCTTAACCCTAAACCTCACCCTCACCATCAACCTAATGCTAACCCTAACCCTCACCCGAACCCTAACCCTATCCCTAATGCTAACCCTAAAGCTCAACCTTACCCTAACCCTCGCCCTAACCATCACCTTTAACCTAAACCTAACTGGAAACCTAAACCTCACACTAAACCTAACCCTCACACTCACCCTCACCCTAACCCTAACAATAACCCTAACCCTAACCCTAATGCTAACCCACACACTCACCCTAACGGTAACCCTAACCCTATCAATAACCCTATTCCTAACACTAATCCTAATACTCATCCTCATCCTCAACCTCACCCTCACCCTAACCCTAACAATAACCCTAACCCTAACCATAACACTCACCTTAACACTAATCCTAAACCCACCACTCAGCCTAATCCTCAACCTAATCCTAAACCTAAACCTAAACCTCACCCTAACCCTAACTATCACCCTAACCCTAACCCTAAATCTCACCCTCAGCCTAACCCTAACCATAACACTAGTCCTAACCCTGAACCTCACAGTCACCCTAAACCTAACCCTAACCCTAACCCTCACCCTCAACCTCAACCTAACCCTAAACCTAACCGTATCCCGAACACTCACCCTAACCTTAACCCTCACGCTAACCCTCACTCTAATACATACCCTCACCCTAAACCTAAAACTAAACCTCACCCTAACTGTCACCGTCACCCTAACCCTCACTCAAACCTTAACCCTCATACTCACCCTAGCCCTCACCCTCACCCTAAACCTAACACTAAACCTAACCCTCACCCTAACACTCAACCTAACACTCACACTAAACCTAACCCTCACTCTCACCCTAACCCTCACACTAAAACTTACCCTAACCCTAACCCTAAACCGAACCCTTACCCTCACATTAACCCTAATCCTAATCCTCACACTAACCCTAACCCTCACCCTCACCCTCACCTTCAGCCTAACCCTATCCCTAACCTTAATCTTAACCCTGAACCTCACCCTCACCCTGAACCTAACCCTAACCCTAACCCTCACTTTCGCCCTCACCCTAACCCTAACCCTGTACCTTACCCTCATGCTAAACCTCATGATAACACTAACCCTAACCCTCACCCTCACCCTCACCCTAACCCTAAACCTAAACCTATCCCTAACCCTCAGCCTAACCCTAACCCTCAACCTAAACCTCACTCTAAACCTCACCCTCACCCTAAACCTCACCCTACCCTTACACTCACCATAACCCTAACTCTAAACCTACCACTCACCTGAACCCTCAACTTAAACCTAACCCTCACCATAACCCTAATCCTAAACCTAACGTTAACCTAACCTTAGCCCTCATCCTAACCTTAATCCTAACACTAACCCTCACCCTAACCCTCACCCTCACCCTTACCCTCACCCTAACCCTAAACCTCATCCTAACCCTAAACGTATCCCTAACGCCAACCCTCATCCTAACCAACACCATAGCGCTAAACCTAACCCTAATCCTCCCTAACACTAACAATAACCCTAAACCTCAGCCTCACCCTAACCCTCACCCTAACCCTTACCCTCACAGTCACCCTAACCCTCACACTAACCCTAACCCTCACCCTAACCCTAACCCTCATCCTAATACTCACACTAAACCTAAAACTAAACCTAACCCTAACCCTCACACGAACACTCACCCTAACCCTAACCCTAACCCTAACTCTCACCCTCACCTTAACCCTCAACCTATCCCTTACCCTCACGCTCACCCAACCCTTACACTAAGCCTAAACCTCAACCTAACCCTAACCCTAACCCTCAACCTCCAACTAACCCTAACCCTAATCCTAACCCTAAACCTCATCTTCACCCTCTGCCTTACCCTAACCCTAACCCTCACCCTCAAACTCACCCTCACCATAACCCTCACCCTCACCCTCACCCTAACCCTAAACCTAACCCTAACCATCACACAACCTTAAACCTAAACCTCACCCTCAACCTCAACCTAACCCTAACCCTAACCCTAACAATAACACTATCCCTAACCCTAATCCTAACCCTCATCCTCACCCTCACCATCACCCTAACCTTAACCCTAACACTAAACCTAACAATAACCCTAACCGTAACCCTCACCTTAACCTTAAAACTAACCCCACAATCAGCCTAATCCTCATCCTAAACCTAAACCTAAACCTCACCCTAACCCTGAACATCACCCTAACCCTAAATTTTACCCTCACCCTCACCCTCAGCCTAACCCTAAACCTAACCCTAACCCTTACCCTAACCCTTATCCTCACCGTCACCCTACCTCTCACACTAACCCTAACACTCACCCTAATGCGGATCCTCACACTAACCCTACACCTAACCCTAAACCTTACCATCACACTCACCCAACCCTCACACTAAACGTAATCCTCAACCTAAAGGTAACCCTAACCCTGAAACTAATCCTAACCCTAACCCTAACCCTAATCCTCACCCTCACCCTAACCCTAACCCTGACCTTACACTTAACTCTAAACCTTACCCTCACCCTCACCCTAAAGCTAACCATAACCCTCATCCTAACCCTAACCCTAAACCTAATGCTAACCCTAAAGCTCAACCTTACCTAACCCCCGCCCTAACCCTCACCCTTAACCTAAACCTAACCCTAAACCTAACCCTCACACTAAACCTAACTCTCACCCTCACCCTCACCCTTACCCTAACCCTAACCCTAACACTCACCCTAACCCTAAACCTAACCCCAACCCTCATCGTAATCCTCATCCTAAACCTAAACCTAAACCTTAACCTCAAACTAACCTAAACTTAACCCTCACGCTAACCTTCACTCTAATACATACCTTCACCCTAAACATAAACCTAACCCTCACCCTAACCTTCACCGTCACCCTAACCCTCACCCAAACCCTAACCCTCACACTCACCCTAATCTTTACCCTCACCCTAAACCTAACACTAAATCTAACCCTCTCCCTAACACTCACCCTAACACTCACACTAAACCTAACCCTCACTTTCACCCTAACCCTAACACAAAACATTACCCTAACCCTAACCCTAAACCTAACCCTTACTCTCACCATAACCCTAAACCTAATCATCACATTAACCCTAACCCTAACCCACACCCTAAACCTCACCCTAACCTTCATCCTCACCCTAACCCTAAACCTCACCCTCACCCTCACCTTCAGCCTAACCCTAACTCTAACCCTAATCTTAACCCTGAACCTCAACCTCACCCTGAATCTAACCCAAACCCTAAACCTCACCCTCACCCTCACCCTAACCCTAACCCTAAACCTAACCCTAACCCTCACCCTAACCCTAACCCTCACCCTTACCCTCAATCTAACACATACCCTAACCCTAAACCTACCCCTCACCCGAACCCTCACCCTAACCCTAACCCTCACCCACACCCTAACCCAAACACTCACCCTCACCCTAGCCCTCATCCTAACCCTAATCCTAAACCTAACCCTCACCCTATCCCTCACCCTCACACTTACCCTCACCCTAACCCTAAACCTCTTCCTAAACGTAAACCTTTCCCTAAACCCAGCCCTCATCCTAACCCCCACCATAACCCTAAACCTAATCCTAACCCTCACCCTAACACTAACAATAACCCTAACCCTCAGCCTCACCCTAACCCTCACCCTTACCCTTACCCTCACAGTCACCCTATCCCTCACACTAACCCTAACCCTCACCCTTACCCTAACCCTAACCCTATTCCTCACACTAACACTAAACCTAACCCTAAACCTAACCCTCACACAAACACTCACCTTAACCCTAAACCTAACCTTAACTCTCACCCTCAACTTAAGCCTCAGCCTATCCCTTACCCTCCGCTCACCCAACCCTCACACTAAGCCTAAACCTCAACCTAACCCTAACCTTAACGCTCACCCTCACCCTAACCGTAACCATAATCCTAACCCTAAAACTAATCGTCACCCTCTGCCTTACCCTAGACCTAAACCTCTCCCTCAACCTCACCCTCACCCTAACCCTTACCCTCACGCTCACCCTAACCCTAACAATAACCCTATCGCTAACCCTAATCCTAACCCTCTACTTAACCCTCACCCTCATACTAAACCTCATCATAATCCTTATGCTCACCCTAACAATAACCCTAATCCTCACCCTAAACGTAACCCTAACCCTCACTTTCACCCTAACCCTAACCCTCAACCTCACCCTCACCCTCAGTCTAACACTAACCCTAACCCTAATCTTAACCCTGAACCTCACCCTCACCTAACACTAAACTTCATCCTCACCCTCACCGTCACCCTAACCCTAATCCTAACCCTATCCCTAACCCTCATCCTTACCCTAACCAAGACAATAACCCTCAACCTAACACATACCCTCACCCTAATCCTAACCCTAACCTAAATCTAACCCTCACCCTAACCCTAACCCTCTCCCTAAACCTCACCCTCACCCAGAAGCTCACCCTAACCTTTACCCTCAACCTAACCCTAACCCTAAACCTACCCCTCACCTGAACCCTCAACCTAACCCTAAACCTCAACCTAACCCTAACCCTCACTCTCACCCAAGCGTTCATCCTAACTCCAATCCTAGCCCTAATCCTCAAACTAAACAAAACCCTCACCCTGACCCTAACCCTCTCCCTCACCTTAACTTTCACCCAAACCCTAACCCTCATCCTAACCATAACCCTAACCCTAACCCCAACGCTCACCCTAACCCCCACCATCACCCTAACCCCCACCGCAAAACTAACAATAACCCTAATCCTCAGCCTCATCCTAACCCTAACCCTAACCCTTACCCTCACCATAACCCTACCCCTTACACTAACCCTAATGCTGACCCTCAGCCTCACCCTAACCCCAACCTTAATCCTAACCCTAAACCTAGTCTTCACCCTCTCTCTCACCCTAACCCTAATCCTAACAATAACCTTATTCCTAACCCTAATCCTAACCCTCATCCTCACCCTCACCCTAACCCTAACCCTAACCCCAACCGTAACAATAAACCTAACCCTAACCCTCACCCTAACCCTAATCCTAACCCCACCCCTCAGACTAATCCTCACCCTAAACCTAAACCTAAACCCTAAAGATCACCCTAACCCTAACCCTCCCCTCAACCTCCCCCTCAGCCTAACCCTAAACCTATCCCAAACCCTCAACCTAACCTTAACCCTCAACCAAACCCTAACCCTAACACATACCCTCACCCTAACCCTAACCCTAACCCTCTCCCTAACGCTCACCTTAACCCTAACCCTCACCATAACTCTCACCCTCAACATAACCTGAACACTAACCCTCACTCTAATGCTAACGCTAACCCTAAAACTCACCATCACCCTAACCCTCAACTTCACCCTAACCCTCATCCTTTCCCTAAATATCACCCTAACACTAACACTCACCCTAACCCTAACCCTAACCCTGACACTATGCCTCACCCTCACCATCACCCACACCCTAAGCCTAACCCTAAACCTAACTCTAATACTAAACCTAACCCTCTCCCTCACCCTCAGGCTAACCCTAATACTAACACTAACCTTAACCCTCATCCTAACCCTCACCCTCAACATAACCCTAACCCTCATCCTAATGCTAACCCTAACCCTAACCCTCACCCTCAACCTAACCCTCACTGTCACCCTAACCCTCACCCAAACAGTAACCCTCACACTCACCCTAACCCAACCCTAACCCTGACCCTATGCCTCACCCTCACCATCACCCTTACAATAAGTCTAACCGTAAACCTAACCCTAATCCTAAACCTAACTCTCTCCCTCAACCTCATGCTTACCCTAAAGCTAAATCTAACCGTACACCTCACCATAACCCTTACACTCACCCTAAACCTAACCCTAATCCTCACACTAACCCTAAATCTAACCCTCACCCTAAACCTAACCCTAACCCTCACCCTAACCCTGTCTGCCTTACCCTCACCCTCAGCCTAATCCTAACACTAACCCTAATCCTTAGAGTGAACCTCACCCTCACCCTGAACCTAACCCTAAAACTTACCCTCACCTCATCGTCACCCTAACCCTAATCCTAAGCCTTTTACTAACCCTCACCCTAACCATAACCCTCACCCTAACACATACCTTCAACCTAATCCTAACCCTATCTCTCACCCTAACCTTCATCCTAACACTAACCCTCTCCCTAAAGCTCACCCTCAACCTAAACCTCACCCTGACTTTTACCCTAACCCTAACCCTAAAATTAACCTACCCCTCACCCGAACCCTCACCCGAACCCTAACCCTCAACCTAACCCTATCCCTATCCCTAACCCTCACCCTCACCCTAGCCCTCATCCTAACCCTAAATTTAACCCTAACCCTCACCCTAACCCTAACCATCACCCTCACCCTAAACCTCCCCCCCCACCTTAACCCTCATTCTAACCCAAAACCTCATCCTAAACATAACCCTAACCCTAACCACAACCCTCCCCCTAACCCTCACCTTAACCCTAACCCTTTCCTAAACGTCAATCTCACCCTAAACCTCACCCTAAACCTTACCCTCACCCTAACGCTAACCCTAACCCTAATCCTCACCCTAACCCTCACCCTCAACATAACCCTCACCCTAACCCTCACCCTAATGCTAACCCTAACCCTATAACTCACCCTCACACTAACCCTCAACCTCACCCTAACACTCAACCTTTCCCTAAATATCACCCTAACACTAACACTCAACCTAACCCTAACCCTAACCCTGACCCTATGCCTCACCCTCACCATCACCCTCACCCAAAGCCTAACCCTAAACCTAACCCTAATGCTAAACCTAACCCTCTCTCTCATCCTCACGCTAACCCTAATGCTAACACTAACCTTAACCCTAAACCTAAACCTCACCCTCAACATAACCCTAACCCTAACATTCACCCTAATGCTAACCCTAACACTAACCCTCACCCTCACCCTAACACTCACCCTCACCCTAACCCTCACCCAAACCCTAACCCTCACACTCAACCTAACCCTCAGCCTCACCCTAACCCTCACCCTCATCCTAAGCTTAACCCTAAACCTAACGCTAAACCTAAACCTAACCCTCTCCCTCAACCTCAAACTAACCCTAATGCTAACCTTACCGCTAACCCTCACCCTCACCCTAACCCTAACTCTAAAAATAACCCTAACAATAACCCTAATCCTAACACTAACCCTATAACTAACCCTCACCCTCACCTTACCCTAACACTCACCCTCACCCTAACCCTAACACTAAACCTAACCATGACACTAACACTCAAACTAACACACACACTAAACCTAACCTTCACTCTCACCCCACCCCTCACACTAAACCTTACCCTAAACCTAACCCAAACCCTTACCTCACCCTAACCCTAACCCTAAAACTAACGCTCACCCTAACCCTAACCCTCACCCTCACCTTAAACCTCCCCCTCACCTTAACCCTCACCCTAACCCTAAAACTCATCCTAAACATAACCCTAACCCTAACCACAACCCTCACCCTAACCCCCACCAAAACCCTAAACGTAACCCTAACCCTCACCCTAAACCTAACAATAACCCTAACCTTAACCCTAACCCTCACCCTAATCCTAATCCTAACCCCAGCCCTCAGCCTAATCCTTATCCTAATCTAAAACCAAAACCTAAGCCTCACCCTAACCCTGAAGATCACCCTAACCCTAACCCTCCCATCACCCTCACCCTCACCTTGACCCTAACCCTAACCCTAACCCTAACCCTAACCCTAATCCTAATCCTAACCCTCACCCTAACCTTAACTCTCTCCCTAACACATACCCTGACACTAACCCTACCCCTAACTCTCACCCTAAACCTCACCTTAACCCTAAACATCTCCTAAACCTCAATCTCACCCTAAACCTCACCCTAAACCTTACCCTCAACATAACCCTCAACCTAACCCTCACCCTAATGCTAACCCTAAACCTCACCCTCACCCTAACCCTCAACCTCAACCTAACACTCAAACTTTCCCTAAATATCACCCTAACACTAACACTCAATCTAACCCTAACCATAACCCTGACCATATGCCTCACCCTCACCATCACCCTCACCCTAAGCCTAACCGTAAACCTAACCCTAATGCTAAACCTAACCCTCTCCCTCACCCTCACGCTAACCCTAATTCTAATACTAACCTTAACCCTAAACCTAAACCTCACCCTCAACATAACCCTAACCCTAACACTCACCCTAATGCAAACACTAACCCAAACCCTCACCCTCACCCTAACCCTCACACTCACCCTAACCCTCACCGAAACCCTAACCCTCACATTCAAACTAACCCTCACCCTCACCCTAACTCTCACCCTCACAATACGCCTAACACTAAACCTAACGCAAAACCTAAACCTAACCCACTCCCTCACCCTCAAGCTAACCCTAATGCCAACCCTACCCGTAACCCTCACCCACACCCTAAACCTAACTCTAACCCTAACCCTAACAATAACCCTAACTCTAACCCTAACCCTATCCCTAACCCTCACTCTCACCTTAACATAACACTCACCTTCACCCTAACCCTAACACTTAACCTAAGCCTCACACTAACACTCACCCTAACACACACACTAAACCTAACCCTCACCCTCACCCTAACCCTCACACTAAACCTTACCCTAACCCTAACCCAAAACCTTACCCTCACCTTAAACCTAACCCTAACCCTCAACCAAACCCTAACCCTCACACTCACCCTAACCCTAAACCTCACCCTGACCCTCACCCTCACCCTAAATATCACCCTATCCCTAATCCTCACCATCACCCTGACCCTAAACCTAACCCTAACCCTCACCCTATGCCTTATCCTCACCATCACCCTCACCCTAAGCCTAATCATAAATCTACCAATAATCCTAATCCTAATCCTCTCCCTCACTCTCAGACTAACCCTAACCATAAACCTCACCTTAAACCTAACTTAACCCTAACAATAATCCTAACCCTAACCCTAACACTAATCCTAACCCTAACCCTCACACTCACCCTAACCTTAACCCTAAACCTCACCCTAAGCCTCACCCTCACCATCACCCTCAAACTAAGCCTAACAGTAACCCTAACCCTAATCATAAACTTAAACCTCTCCCTCACCCTCATGCTAAACCTAACCCTAACCCTCACCCTAACCTTAACCCTAACCCTAACCTTCACCCTAATCATAACAATAACACTAACACTAATAGTAATCCTAATGTTCACCATAATCCTCATGCAAACCCTAACCATAAACCCTAAACCTAAACCTCACCCTTACCCTCACTCTAACCCTAACCCTAAACCTCACCCTACGCCTCACCCTCACCATCACCCTCACCCTAAGCCTAACAGTAACCCTAACCCTAATCCTAAACTTAACCCTCTCACTCACCCTCATGCTAACCCTAACCCAAACCCTCACCCTAACCCTAACCCTCACCCTAACACTCACCCTAACCCTAACAATAACACTAACAGGAACTGTAATTCTAAAGCTCACCCTAATCCTCAAGCAAACCCTAACCCTAACCCTACACCTCACCCTCAGCCTTACCCTCACTCTAACCCTTACCCTCACCCTAACAATAATCCTCACAATAACCCTAACCCTCACCCTCACCCTCACCCTCATCCTCACCCTCAGCCTAACCTTAACCCTAAGCCTAATCCTAACCCTCACCATCACCCTTACCCTAACCCTAACCCTAACCCTCACACTCACCCTCAGCCTAACTCTAAACCTATACCTAACCCTCACCCTAAACCTAACACTCACCCTAAACCCCACTGTACCCTCAACATCACCTTAACCGAACCCAAACCCTCACCGTAAACCACACCCTAACCCTAACCCTCTACCTAACCCTCATCTTCACCCTAAACCTCACCATAATCCTTACCCTCACCCTAAACCTAACCCTAATCCTCAAACAAACCCTAAACCTAACCCTCACCCTAAATCTCAACCTAACGTTCACCCTCACCCTAACCCTAAACCTCAACCTCACACTCACCTTCAGCGTAACCCTAACCCTAACCCTAACCCTATCCCTAACCCTCACACTAACCATCAATCTAACACATACCCAAACCCTAACACTAACCCTCACCCTAAACCTCACTCTCACCCTCAGCCTCACCCTTAATCTCACCCTATCCCTTACCCTCACCCTAACCCTAACCCTAAACCTACCCCTCACCGGAACCTCACCTTAACCCTAACCCTCACCCTAAGCCTAAACCTAAACCTAACCATCACCCTCACCCTAGCCCTCATCCTAACCCTAATCGTAACCCTGACCCTCACCCTAACCCTAACCCGAACCCGAACCTGAACCCGAACCCTCACCCTAACCTTCACCCTAACACTAAACCTCATCCTAACCAAAAATCTAACACTAAACCCAACCCTCATCATAACCCCCACCAGAAACCTAAACCTAAACCTAACCCTCACCTTAATACTAACAATAACCCTAACCCTAAGCCTCACCCTAACCCTCACCCTAACCCTTACCTTCACCATCACCCTAAACCTCACACTAACCCTAACCCTCATCCTAAACCTAACTCTAACCCTAATCCTCACACTAACTCTAAACTTAACCCTAACCGAAACCCTCACACGAACCCCCACCCTAACACTAACCCTAACCCTAACTTTCAACTTAACCTTAACCCTCACCCTAACCCTTACCCTCATGCTCACCCAATCCACACACTAAGCATAATCCTCAACCTAACCCTAACCCTAACCCTCACCCTCACCATAATCCTAACCCTAAAACTCATCTTCACCCCCTCGCCTACTCTAACCCTAACCCTCACCCTCAAACTCACCCTCACCCTAACCCTCACTCTCACCCACACCCTAACCCTAAACTTAAACCTAACACTCACCCTAACCCTAACCCTCACCCAACCATAAACTTAACCCTCACCCTCACCCTCACCCTAACCGTAACCCTAACCCTAACACTCACCCTGACCCTAACCCTAACCCTAATGCTAACCCTAAAGCTCAACATTACCCTAACCATCACCCTAACCATTACCCTCACCCTAACCATGACCCTAAACCTAACCCTCACACTAAACCTAACCCTCACCATAACCCTAAACATAACGCTAACAGTAACCCTAAACCTAACCCTAAACCTAACCCTCACCCTCACCCTATCCCTAACCCTAACCCTAACAACAACCCTATCCCTAACCCTAATCCTAACCCTCATCCTCAGCCTCACCCTCACCCTCATCCTAACCCTAACCCTAACCCTAAACAAACAATAACCCTAATCCTAACCCTAACCCTCACCTTAACCCCACAACGAACCCCACTCCTCAAACTAATCTTCATCCTAAACCTAATCCTAAACCTAAACCTCAGCCTAACCCTAAACATCACCCTAACCCTAACTCTCCCCTCACCCTCACCCTCATCCTATGCCGAACCCTAAAAAAACCACTAACCCTAACCCTCACAATAACCCTCACACTCAACATAACCCTAACTCTAAACCTCTCCCTAACCCTCACCCTCAACATAACCCTAACCCTAATCCTAACCCCACCCCTCAGCCTAATCCTCATCCTAAACCTAAACCTAAACTTCAATCTCACCCTAACCCTAAAGATCACCCGAACCCTAACCCTCACCCTCAGCCTAACCCTAACCCTAACCGAATCCTAACCCTGAACTTCACCCTCACCCTAAACCTAACCCTAACCCTAACCCTCATCCTCATCCTCACACTAACCCTAAACGTAACCCTATCCCTAATGCTCTCCCTAAACTTAACCCTCACCCTAACCCTCACTCTCACACATACCCTCACCCTAACCCTAACCCTAATCCTCACACTAACCCTAACCCTAACCCTCAACCTAAACCTCACCCTAACTCTCACCCTCACGCTAACCCTAACCCTCATCCTCACCCTAACCCTCACCCTCACCTTAACCCTCACCCTAACCCTAAACCTCATCCTAACCATAACCCTAACCCTAAGCCCAACCCTCAACCTAACACCCACCATAACCCTAAACCTAACCCTCACCCTCACCCTAACACAAACAATAACCCTAACCCTCACCCTCAGCCTCACCCTCACCCTAACCCTTACCCTCACCGTCAGTAAACCCCTCAAACTAACCCTAACACTCACCCTAACCCTAACCCTAACCCTAATCCTCACATTAACCCTAAACCTAACCCTAACCATTACACTCACGCGAACGCTCACCCTAAACCTAACCCTAACCCTAAGTCTCACCCTCACCCTCACCCTCACCCTAACCTTTACCCTCACGCTCACCCAACCCTCACACTAAACCTAAACCTCAACCTAACCGTAACCCTAACCCTCAACCTCACCCTAACCGAACCCAAAACCAAACCCGAACCTGAACCCTAACCTTAAAACTAAACCCACCCTCACCCTCACCCTAACGCTAACCCTAACCCTCACCCTAATCCTGACCCTAAACCTAATGTTAACCCTAAAGCTCAAGCTTAACCTAAACCTCAAACTTAACCTAAACCTAACCCTAAACCTAACCCTCACCCTAACCCTAAACCTCATCCTAACCATAACCCTAACCCTAAGCCCAACCCTCAACCTAACACCCACCATAACCCTAAACCTAACCCTCACCCTCACCCTAACACAAACAATAACCCTAACCCTCAGCCTCAGCCTCACCCTCACCCTAACCCTTACCCTCACTGTCAGTCTACCCCTCAAACTAACCCTAACACTCACCCTAACCCTAACCCTAACCCTAATCCTCACATTAACCCTAAACCTAACCCTAACCATTACACTCACGCGAACGCTCACCCTAAACCTAACCCTAACCCTAAGTCTCACCCTCACCCTCACCCTCACCCTAACCTTTACCCTCACGCTCACCCAACCCTCACACTAAACCTAAACTTCAACCTAACCGTAACCCTAAACCTCAACCTCACCCTAACCGAACCCAAAACCAAACCTGAACCTGTACCCTAACCTTAAAACTAAACCCACCCTCACCCTCACCCTAACGCTAACCCTAACCCTCACCCTAAACCTAACCCTAAACCTAAAGTTAACCCTAAAGCTCAAGCTTAACCTAACCCTCACCCTTAACCTAAACCTAACCCTAAACCTAACCATCACACTAAACCTAAACCTCACATTCACCCTCACCCTCACCCTAACCCTAACAGTAACACTAACCTCACCCGCACCCTTAACCTCACCCTATCCCTTACCCTCACCATAACCCTAAACTTAAACCTACCCCTCACCGGAACCCTCAACCTAACCCTAACCCTAACCCTAAACCATACTGTCACCCTCACCCTAGCCCTCATCCTAACCCTAATCGTAACCCTGACCCTCACCCTAACCCTAACCCGAACCCGAACCCGAACCCGAACCTGAACCCTAACCTTCACACTAACACTAAACCTCATCCTAACCATAAACCTAACACTAAACCCAACCCTCATCATAACCCCCACCAGAAACCTAAACCTAAACCTAACTCTCACCCTAATACTAACAATAACCCTAACCCTCAGCCTCACCCTAACCGTCACCCTAACCCTTACCCTCACCGTCACCGTACCCCTCACACTAAATCTAACCCTCATCCTAACCCTAACCTTAACCCTAATCCTAACACTAACTCTAAATGTAACCCTAACCTTAAACCTCACCCGAACCCCCACCCTAACACTAAACCTAACCCTAACTTTCACCTTCACCTTAACCCTCACCCTAACCCTTACCCTCATGCTCACCCAACCCACACACTAAGGTTAATCCTCAACCTAACCCTAACCCTCACCCTAACCCTAACCCTAATCCTAAACCTAAACCTCATATTCATCCTCTCACCTACCCTAACCCTAACCCTCACCCTCAAACTCACCCTCACCCTAACCCTCACCCTCACCCTCACCCTAACCCTAAACCTAACCCTAACCCTCACCCTAACCCTAACCCTCACCCAACCTTAAACCTAACCCTCACCCTCACCTTCACCCTAACCGTAATCCTATCCATAACCCTGACCCTAACCCTAACCGTAATGCTAACCCTAAAGCTCACCCTTACCTTACCCTCACCCTACCCCTGACCCTAAACCTAACCCTCACACTAAACCTAACGCTCACCATAACTCTAACCATAACGCTAACAGTAAACCTTACCCTAACCCTAAACCTAACCCTCACCCTCACCCTATCCCTAACCCTAACCCTAACAATAACCCTATCCCTAACCCTAATCCTAACCCTCATCCTCAACCTCACCCTCACTCTCATCCTAACCCTAACCCTAACCCTAACCCTAACCTAACAATAACCCTAACCCTAACCCTAACCCTCACCTTAACCCTAAAACTATCCCCACTCCTCAGTCTAATCCTCATCCTAAACCTAATCCTAAACCTAAACCTCACCCTAACCCTAAACATCACCCTAACCCTAACTCTCTCCCTCACCCTCAACCTCAGCTGATCCCAAACCCTAAAAATACCCCTAAACCTAACCCTCACCATTATCCTCACACTCAACATAAACCTAACCCAAACCCTCACCCTAACCTTCAACCTCAACATAACCCTAACCCTAATCCTAACCCCACCTCTCAGTCTAATCCTCATCCTAAACCTAAACCTAAACTTAAATCTCACCCTAACCCTAAAGATCACGCTAACCCTAACCCTCAACCTCAGCCTAACCCTAAACCTAACCCGAATCCTAACCCTGAACCTCACCTTCACCCTAAACCTAACCCTATCCCTCACGCTCTCCCTAACCTTAACCCTCACCCTAACCCTCACCCTAACACGTACCCTCACCCTAACCCTAACCCTCACCCTAACCCTAAACCTCATTTTAACAATAACCCTAATCCTAAGCCCAACCCTAACCCTGACCCCCATCATAACCCTAAACCTAACCCGAACCCTCACCCTAACCCTAACAATAACCCTAACCCTCAGCCTCACCCTAACCCTCACCCTAACCCTTACCCTCAACGTCACCCTACCCCTCACACTAAACCTAACCCGTACCCTAAACCTAACCCTAATCCTCACACTAACCCTAACCCTAACCCTAACCCTTACACTCACACTCACACTCACCCTAAACCTAACCCTAACCCTAAGTCTAACCCTCACCCTCACCCTCACCCTAACCTTTACCCTCATGCTCACTCAACCCTCACACTAAACCTAAACCTCAACCTAACCTTAACCTTAACCCTCAAACTCACCCTAACCTTTACCCTCATGCTCACCCAACCCTCACACTAAACCTAAACCTCAACCTAACCTTAACCTGAACCCTCTACCTCACCCTAACCCTATCCCTAACCCTAACCCTAACCCTAATCCTCACCCTCACCCTAACCCTAACCCTAAACTGTACCCGAACCAAAACCCAAACCCGAACCCTAAACTTAACCCTAACCCTCACCATCAGCCTCACCCAAACGCTAACCCTAACCCGCACCTAATCTTAACCCTAACCATAATGCTAACCCTAAAGCTCAACCTTACCTACCCTAACACTCACCCTTAACCTAAACCTAACACTAAACCTAACACTCACACTAAACCTAAACCTCACCCTCACCCTCACCCTAACCTTAACAATAACCCTAACCCAAACCCTAATCCTAACCCTCAACCTCACCCTAAACCTAATACTAAACCTAACCCTCAGCATAACACTCACCCTAACACTCACACTAAACCTAACCCTCAATCTCACACTAAACCTCACACTAAACCTTACCCTAACCCTAACCCAAAACCTTACCGTCACCCTAACCCTAACCCTAAAACTAACCTTCACACTCACAATAACCCTAAACCTAAACCTAACCCTAACACTCACCCTAACCCTCACCCTCACCCTAACCCTAACCCTAACCCTCTCCCTAATGCTAAACCTCACCTCATCCTAAAAATCACCGTCAACCTAAACCTCAACCAAACCTTAACCCTCATACTCACCCTAACCCTAACCCTCACCCTCACCCTAAATATCATCCTAACCCTAATTCTCACCCTAAACTTAACCCTCACCCTCAGCCTAAGCCTCACTCTCAACATCACCCTCACCATAAGCCTAACCCTAAACCTAATGCTAATCCTAAACCTAACGCTCTCCCTCACCCTCAGGCTAACCCTAAAGATAACCCTGACCCTAAACCTCACCCTAACCCTAACCCTAACCCTAACAATAACCCTAAACCTAACCATAACCCTAACCCTAACCCTAAAAATAACCCTAACCCTAACCTTAACCCTAACCCTAACCCTCACCCTGACCCTAAACCTAACCCTAACCCTCACCCTAAACCTTACACTAACCATCACCCTCACACTAAGCCTAACCATAAATCTAACAATAATCCTAAACCTAATACTCTTCCACACCCTCAGGCTAAACCTAACGATAACCCTAACCCTAAACCTCACCCTAAACCTAACCTAACCCTAAAAATAATCCTAACCCTTACGCTAACCCTAACCCTAACCCTCACACTAACCCTAACCCTAAACCTAAACCTCACCCTAAGCCTCACCCTCACCATCACCCTCACCCTAAGCCTAACAGTAACCCTAACCATAATCCTAAACTTAAACCTCTCCCTCACCCTCATGCTAACCCTAACCCTAACCCTCACCCAAACCCTAACCCTAACCCTAACTCTCACCCTCACCTTAACCCTCACCCTAACTCTCACCCTCACCTTAACCCTCACTCTCACCCAACCTTCACACTAACCCTAAACGTCAACCTAACCCTAACCCTAAAACTAATCCTAACCCTCACCCTAACCCTAACCCTCACCCAAACTTAAACCTAACCCTCACCCTCACCCTCTCGCTCACCCTAACCCTAACCCTAAACCTAACCCTAACCCTAACCCTACTGCTAACCCTAACGCTCAACCTTACCCTAACCCTCACACTAACCCTTACCCGCACCCTAAACCTAACCCTAAACCTAACCCTCACACTAAATCTAACCCTCACCATAACCCTAACCATAACGCTAACAATAACCCTAACCCTAAACCTAAACCTAACCCTCACACTCACCCTAACCCTAAACCTAACCCTAACAATAACGCTATCCCTAACCCTAATTCTAACCCTCATCCTCACCCTCACCCTTACCCTAAACCTAACCCTAACCCTAACCCTAACAATAACCCTAACCCTAACCCTAACCTTCACATTAACCCTAAAATTTAACCCACCCCTCAGGGCAATCCTCATCCTAAACCTAAACCTAAAACTCACCCTAACCCTAAACATCACCCTAACCCTAACACTAACCCTCACCTTCACCCTCAGCCTAACTGTAACCTTAAACCTAATCCTAACCCCTAAACTCAACTTCACCCTCACCCTAACCCTACCCCTAACCCTCACCCCCAACCTCACCCTAACCCTAACCCTAACCCTATCCCTAACACTCACCCTAAACTTAACCCTCATCCTAACCCTCACCAAAACACATACCCTCATCCTAAGCTTAACCCTAATCCTCATCCTAAACTTCACAGTAACCCTAAAACTCTTCCTAAACCTCACCCTAACCCTTACCCTCACCCTAACATCAAACCTAACCCTCACCTTAAGCTTCATCCTCACATTAACACTAATGCTAAGCCTAATCTTCACTTTCACCCTAACCCTCACGCTAAAACTTATGCTCAACATAAATCTAAACCTCACCCTCAACCTAATACTCACCCTCAACCTAATACTCACCCTAACCCTAACCCTCACTCTAAACCTCACCCTAACCCTAACCCTTAACCTAACCCTAACCCTAAACCTAACACTAACCCTAACCCTCACCATCACCCTAACCTTCACCCAAAACCTAACCCTAAAATGCACACTATCCCTCACACTAACAATTACCCTCACCCTAACCCTAAACGTACCAATCACACTAAATCTAACCCTCACCCTAACCCTAACCATACCCCTTGCCTAAGGCTCACCCTAACCCTAACCCTAACCCTAATCCTCAACCTATCCCTAAACCTAACCCTCACACTCAACGTAACCCTCACCCTAACCCTAACCCTCAACCTAAAAGTCACCCTAACCCTAACCCTAACCCTCACCCTAACCATTACCATAACCCTAACCCTAAACCTAACACTAACCCTAACCCTCACCCTAACCCTTACCATAACCCTAACCCTAAACCTAACACTAACCCTAACCCTCACCGTCAACCTAACCCTCACTCACACAATAACCCTCACACTCACCCTAACCCGCACCCTCATCCTAAACCTCACCCTCACCCTAAATATCACCTAAACCCTAACCCTCACCCTAACCCTAACCCTAACCCTCACTCTCACCCTATCCCTCACCCTAACCCTTACCCTCACCCTAAACCTAAACCTAACAATCACACTAAACCTAACTCTCACTCTAACCCTAAACCTACCCCTTGCCTAATGCTCACCCTAAACCTAATCCTACCCTATCCCTAAACCTAACCATTACCCTCAGGCTAGCCCTCACCTTAACCCTAATCCTAACACTAACCCTCACCCTTACCCTAAACAAAATGCTAACCCTAACCTTCACCCTCACCCTAACCCTCACCCTAACCCTTACCCTCACATTAAAACTAACCCTCACCCTCACCGTAACCCTAACCCTAACCTTAACCATAACCCTATACCTCACACTAACCCTAACCCTAACCCTAACCTTCATACTAACCCTAACCATAATTCTAAGCCTAAACCCTACCCTCACCCTCACACTAACACTAACCCTCAGCATCACACTCACGCTAATCCTAAACCTAACCCTAAACCTAAACCAAACCTCACCCTATCTCTCACCCTAACCCTAACCTTTACAATCACACTAAACCTAACTCTAACCCTAATGCTAACCCTAACCTTCACCCTCACCCTAACCCTCACCCTAACCCTTACCCACACCATAAACCTAACCCTCACCCTCACCCTAAAACACACCCTAACCCTAACCCTCACCCTAAACTTCACACTAACCTTAACGCTAACCCTCACCCTCAACCTCACCCTAACCCTAACACTAAACCTAACACTCACACTAAACCTAACCCTAACCCTAATGCTAATCCTAACGTTCACACTTACCCTAACCCTCACCGTAATCCTAACCCTAACCCTCACCCTAATGCTAACCCTAAACCTAATGCTCACCCTAACTCTAACCCTCACCCTCAACCTAACCCTAACCCTAATCCTAACCCTAAACCTAATCCTCACCCTAACCCTAACCCTAACTCTCACCCTCACCCTAATCCTAAACCTAAACCTAACCTTCACCCTAACCCCAACCCTAACCCTAATGCTAAGCCTAAACCTCACACTCACCCTATCCCTCACCCTAACCCTTACCCTCACCCTAAACCTAAACCTAACAATATCACTAAAACTAAACATCACCCTCACCCTAACCCTACCCCAAGGCCTAATGTTCACCCTAACCGTAACCCTAAACCTAACCCTAACCCTAAGCCTAATCCTAACCTTATCCCTAAACTTAACCCTAACCCTCACTCTCAGCCTAGCCCTCACCCTAACCCTAACACTAACACTAACTCTCACCCTCACCCTAAACCTAATGCTAAACCCAAACTTCTCCCTCACCCTAACCCTCACCCTAACCCTTACCCTCACACTAAACCAAACCCTCACCCTCACCCTACAACTCACGCTAACCCTAACCCTCACCCTAAACCTCACCCTAACCCTAATCCTAACCCAAACCCTAACTCTCAACCTAACCCTAAACCTAACACTAACACTAACCGTAATCCTAATGCTCACACGAAACCTAATGCTAACCCTAAACCTAAACCTACACCACACCCACATCCTTAACCTCACCTTAACCCTTACCCTCACCCTAATCCTAACCCTCACACTAACCCTAACCCTCACCCTCACCCTAAGCCGAACCCTCAGCCTAACCCTCATCCTAATGGTAAACCTAACCCTAACCCTCACCCTCACCCTAACCCTAACCCTAAACATCACCCTAATTCTAACCCTCACCCTCAGCCTTACTGTCATCATCACCCTCAGCCTAATGCTAAACCTAAACCTAATCCTAACCCTCACCCTCACCTTCACCCTAACCCTAACCCTAAACCTCACCCTCATACTCAACCTAACTCTAAACCTATACCTAACCCTAACCCTTACCCTAACCCTCAACCGAACCCTCAAACTCAACTTAACCCTAAACCAAACCCTCACCCTATCCCTAACCCTATTACTAACCCTCTCCCTCACCATAAAGCTAACCCTCACCCTCACGCTAACCCTAACACTGAACCTAACCCTCACCCTAACACTCACCCTAACACTCACACTAAAACTAGCACTCACCCTAACACTCACCCTAAACCTAACACTAAACCTAACACTAAACCTTACCCTAACTATAACCCTAAACCTTACCTTCACCCTCACTCTAAACCTAACCCTAATCCTCACACTAATCTTAAGCCTAAACCTAACCCTAACCCTAACCCTCACCCTAACACTCAACCTCACCCTAACCCTAACCCTAACCCTTACCCTAATTCTAATCCTAACAGTAACACTCACCAACACCCTAACCCTCACACTCACCCTAACCCTGACACTCACTCTAACCCTCACCATCACCATCTCTCACACTCTAAGCCTAACCATAAAGCTAACGCTAATCCTAAACCTAATCCTCTCCCTCACCCTTAGGCTAACCCTAATGTTAACCCTAACCCTAAACTTCACTCTCACCCTAACCTTAACCCTAACCCTGACAATAATCCTAAACCTGAACCTAACCCTAAACCTCACCCTCAACCTAACCCTAACCTTAACCATAACACTTATCCTCACACTAACCCTAATCCTAACCATAACTTTCATCCTAAACTTCACCCTAATTCTAACCCTAAACCCTACCCTCATCCTCACCCTAACCCGAACCCACATCCTCACCCTCACCCTAACCCTAACCCACATGCTCACCCTCACCCTAATCCTAAACCTAACCCTAACCCTAAAACTCAACCTCCCCCGATCCCTCACCTTAACCCTAACCCTAAGAATCACACGAAACCTAACCCTCAACCTAACCCTAACACTAACCCTCTGCCTAATGCTCACTCTAACCATAACCCTAACCCTAATCCTCACCCTTTCCCTAAACCTAAGCCTAACCTTCATCCTCAGCCTAGCCCTAAACCTAAGCCTAACCCTAACCATAACCCTCACCCTCACCCTAAACCCAATGCTAAACCTGACCTTCACCCTCACCCTAACCCACACCCTAATCCTTACCATCACCATAAACCTAACACTCACCCTCAACCTAAAACTCACCCTAACCATAACCCTCACCCTAAACTTCACCCTAACCCTAACCCTCATCCTAATCCTCACCCTAAGCCTAACCCTAACCCTAAGCCTCACCCTAACCTTAACCTTAACCCTCACCCTCACCCTCCACATAACCCTAACACTAACCCTCACCCTAATGCTAACCCTAAACCTCTCCCTCACCCTCATGCTAACCCTAATGGTAACACTAACCTTAACCCTCACCCTAACCTTCACCCTCAACATAACCCTAACCCTAACCCTCAACGTAATGCTAACCCTAACGCTAACTCTCACCCTCACCCTAACAATCACCATCACCTAACCCTCAGCCAAACCCTAACCCTCACACTCACCCCAACCCTCACCCTAAACCTAAGCCTAACCCTCATCCTAATGCTAACCCTAAACCTAACCCTCACCCTAACCCTAACCCTCACCCTAAACCTAACCATAACCATAACCCTAAACCTAATCCTCACACTAACCCTAACCCTAACCATAACCTTCATCCTAAAACTGACACTAATCCTAACCCTAAACACTACACTCACCATCACCCTAAACCTAACTCTCACACTCACCCTAATCCTAAAACTAACACTAAAACTCGCCCTATCCCTAAACCGAAACCTAAGGCTAACCCTAACCGTCGCCGTCACCCTATCCCATACTCTAACCCTTACCCTCACCCTAAACCTAACAATCACACTAAACTTAATCCTCACCCTAACCCTACCCCTCTGCCTAATGCTCACCCTAATCCTAAGCCTAACCCTAATCCTCACCCTATCCCAAAACCTAATGCTAACCCTCACCCTCAGCCTAGCCCTCACCCTAACCCGACCCCAAACACTAACTCTCACCCTTACCCTAAACCTAATGCTAACCCAAACCTTCACCCTCATCCTAACCCTCACACTCACCCTTACCCTCACCCTAACCCTTACACTCACCCTAACCCTAACCCTCACAATAACCCTAAACCTCACCCTAACCCTAAACCTAACACTCAGCCTAACCCTAAACCTAAACCTAACCCTCACCCTCAGCCTAACCCTAACCCTAAACATCACCCTAATTCTAAACCTCAACCTCACCCTCACCGTCATCCTCACCATCAGCCCAACCTAAACCTAAACATATTACTAACCCTCACCCTCACACTAACCCTAAGACTAACCCTCTCCCTCATCCTCAGCCTAACTCTAAACCTATACCTAAACCTCACCCTAACTGTAACCCTCTCCCAAACCCTCACCCTCACCCTAAACCTCCACATAACCCTCACCCTAACTCTAACCCTAATCCTCACACTAACACTAACCCTAACGCTCACCCTAAACCAAACCCTAACCGTCACTCTCACCCTAACCCTAACCCTCACCCTCACCCTCAGCCTAACACTAACCCTAACCCTAATCCTAACCCTGAACCTCACCCTCATCCTCAACCTAACACTAAACCTCACAATCACCCTGACCGTCACCCTAAACCTAAACCTAACCCTATCCCTAACCCTCATGCTAACTCTAACCCTCAACCTAACCCTGACCCTAACACATACCCTCAACCTAGTCCTAACCCTAACCCTCTTTCTAACCCTCACCAGAACCCTAACCCTCTCCCTAAACCTCACCCTCACCCTACACCTCACCCTAACCTTTACCCTCACCCTAACCCTAACCCAAAACCTACCCCTCACCCTCACCCTCACCCTAACCCTAACCCTCAACCTAACCCTAAACATAACACTAACCCTCACTCTCACCCTATCCCTCATCCTAACCCTAATGCTAACCCTAACGCTCACCCTCACCCTAACCCTCACCCTCACCCTAACCCTCACCCTCACCTTAACCCTCACGCTAACCCTAACCCTCATACTAACCCTAACCCTAACCCTAAGCCCAACCCTCACCCTAACCCCCACCATAACGTTAAACCTAACACTAACAATATCCCTAAACCTCAGCCTCACCGTAACACTCACCCTAACAATTACACTCACCGTAACCATACACCTCACACTAAACCTAACCCTAACCCTAACCCATACCCTAAACCTAACCCTAATCCTCACACTAACCCTGAACCTAACCCTAACCCTTACCCTCACACTAACCCTCACCCTAACACTAACCCTAACCCTAAGTCTCACCCTCACCCTAACCCTCAAACTAACACTTACCCTCAGGCTCACCCAACCCTCACAGTAACCCTAAACTTCAACCTAACCGTAAACTTAACTCTCAAGCTCACCCGAACCCTAACCCTAATCCTAAACCTCATCTTCAGCATCTCTCTTATCCTAACCCTAACCCTAACAATAACCCTATTCCTAACAGTAATCCTAACCCTCATCCTCACCCTCACCCTAACCCTAACCCTAACACTAATCCTCACCCTAACCCTAATCCTCACCCTAAACTTAACACTAACCCTCACCCTCATCCTCACCCTAACCCTAACCATAACCATAACCCTCACCCTAACCCTAACCCTAACCCTAACGCTAATGCAAACCCTAAAGCTCAACCTTACCCTAACCCTTACCCTAATGCTTTCCCTCAACTGAAACCTAACCCTAAAGCTAACCCTCACACTAAACCTAACCCTCACCCTCACCCTAACACTAACCCTAATAATAACCCTAACCCTAACCCTAAACCTAACCCTCACCCTCACCCTAACGCTAACCGTAACCCTAACAATAACCATTTTCCTAACCTGAACCCTAACACTCATCCTCACCCTCACCCTAACCCTAACCCTAACCCTAACCCGAACAATAAACCAAAACCTAAACCCTAACCCGAAATCTCATACTAACCCTAATCCTAACCCTAACCCTAACCCTTACCCTCACTCTAACCCTACCCCTCACACTAACCCTAACCCTAACCCTAACCTTCACCCTAACCCTAATCCTAAACCCACCCCTCAACCTAATCCTCATACAAAACATAAACCTAAACCTCAACCTAACCCTAAAGATCACCCTAACCCTAACCCTCACCCTCACCTTCACCCTCAGCCTAACCCTAACCCTAACCCTAACCCTATCCCTAACCCTAATCCGAACACTAACCCTCACCCTAACCCTCACCCTAACACATACCCTCACCCTAATCCTAACCCTAACCCTCACCCTAACCCTAAACCTCTCCCTAAACCTCACCCTCACCCTAAGCCTCATCCTAATCTTTACCCTCACCCTAACTCTAACCCTAAACCTACCCCTCACCCGAACCCTCACACTCACCCTAAGCCTAACCCTAACCCTCACTCTCACCCTAGCCCTCATCCTAAACCTAATCCTAACCCTAACCCTCAAACTAAACTGAAACCCTCACTCTCACCATAACCCACATCCTCACCTTAACCTTCACCCTAAACCTAACCCTCATCCTAATTATTACCCTAACACTAACCCCAACCCTAACCCTAATCCACAACATAACCCTAAACCTAACCTAACCTTAACAATAACCCTAAACCCTCACCCTCACCCTAAACCTAATGCTAACCCTAACCTTCACCCTCACCCTAACCCTCACCCTAACCCTTATCCTCACCCTAAAGCTAACCCTCAGCCTCACCCTAAACCTAACACTCATCCTAGCCATAACCCTAATCCTCACACTAACCCTAAGGCTAACCATAATCATTATCCTAACCCTCACACTAATTCTAACACTAAACCCTACCCTCACCCTCACCCTAACCCTAACCCTCACATTCACACTCACCCTAATCCTAAACCTAACCCTTACCCTAAAACTCACCCTAAACCTAACCCTAATGTTAACCCAAACGCTCATCCTTACCCTCACCCTCACCCTAACCCTAACCGTAACCCTCTCCCTAATGCAAACCCTAAACCTAATGCTCACCCTAACCCTAACCCTCACCCTCACCTTCACCCTAACCCTAACCCTAACCCTAAAACTCATCCTCACACTAAACCTAACCCTAACCATAATCTTCATCCTAAAACTCACACTCATCCTAACCCTAAACCCTACACTTACCCTCAACCTAACCCTAACCCTCACCCTCACCTGAATCCTAAACCTAACCCTAAACCTCAACCTAACCCTAACCCTATCCCTAAGGTTAACCCTAACCCTCACACTCACCCTAACAATAACCCTAACCCTAACCCTATCCCAAACCCTCACACTCACTCTCACCCTAAACCAAAACAACATGCTCACTCTAATCCTAACCCTAACCCTAATAATAACCCTAACCCTAACGCTAACCCTAACACTCACCCTCACTCTAACCCTATCCCTAAACCTAACAATAACCCTAATCCTAACCCTATCCCAAACCCTCACCCTCACTCTCACCCTAAACCTAACCCTCACCCTCACCCTAACCCTAACACTCAACCTAACACTCACCCTAACACTCACACTAAAACTAGTTCTCACTCTCACCCTAACTCTAACCTGTACCCTAACTATAAACCTAACACTTACCCTCAACTTCAACCTAACCCGAGCCCTAACCCTAACTATAACCGTTTAACCCTAACCCTAACCCTATCCCTAACCCTCACACTCACCTTAATCCTAACCCTCACCCTCACCCTATCACTCATCGTCACCTTAACCCTCAGCCACACCCTAACCCTCACACTCACCCTAACACTCAACCTAACCCTAACCCTCACCCTCACCCTAAATATCAATTTATCCCTAATCCTCACCCTAAACCTAACCCTATCCCTCACCTTCATGCTAACCCTAACGATAACCCTAACCCTAACCCTCACACTAAACCTAACCCTAACCCAAACTCTAACCCTAACAATAACCATCACCCTAATACTCAACCTAACAATCACACTAAAACTAGTGCTCACTCTCACCCTAACCCTCACCCTAAACCTTACCCTAACTATAATCCTAACCCTTACCCTCACCCTAACCCTAACCCTAACACTAACCCTCACTTTCACCTTAACCAAACACTAACCCTAACTATAACCATAACCCTAACCCTAACCCTATCCCTCACGCTAACCCTCACCTAACCCTAACCCTCACCCTCACCCTAACCCTCACCCTAACCCTCACCCTAACCCTCACCATCACCCTAATTCTCACCCACACCCTAACCCTCACACTCACCCTAACCCTCACCCTCACTCTAACCCTCACCCTCACCCTAAATATCAATTTAACCCTAACTCTTACCCTAACGCTCACCCTATCCCTCACCCTAATCCTAAACCTAACCCTCAAGCTAAGCCTCACACTCACAATAACCCTCACCTTAAGCCTAACCGTAAACCTAACAATAATCCTAAACCTAACCCTCTCCCTCACCCTCATGCTAACCCTAATGATAACCCTAACACTAACCCTCACATAAAACCCTAACCCTAACCCTAACCCTAAACCTAACCCTAACCCTAACCCTAACCCTAACCCTAACTCTCACCCTAACACTAACCCTAACACTCAACCTAAGCCTCACCCTCACAATCACCCTCACCATAAGCCTAACTTTAAACCTAACAATAATCCTAAACCTAAAACTCTCCCTCATCCTCATGCTAACCCTAATGCTAACCCTCAGTCTAACCCTAACCCTACCCCTAACCCTACCCCTAACCCTACCCCAAACAATAACCCTAACCCTCCCCCTCACCCTAAACCTAACCCTAAACCTCACCCAAAGCCTCACCCTCACCATAACCCTCACCCTAAGCCTAATCGTAAACCTAACAATAATCCTAAACCTAACCCTCTCCCTCACCCTCATGCTAACCCTAACGATAACCCTAACCCTAACCCTCACCCTAACCCTAACCCTAACGCTAAGCCTAACCCTAACAATAACCATAACCCTAACCCTCAACCTAAACCTAACCCTAAACCTCACCCTAAGCCTCACCCTCACCATCACCCTCACCCTAAGCCTAACATTAAACCTAACCCTAATCCTAAACTTAACACTCTCCCTCACCCTCATGCTAAACCTAAAACTAACCCTCACCCTAACCCTAACCCTAACCGTCACCCTAACTCTAACCCTAACACTAACACTAACTGTAATCCTAATGCTCACCCTAATCCTCATGCAAACCCTAACTCTAACCCTACACCTCACACTCACCCTGACCCTCACCCTAACCCTTACCCTCAACATAACCCTAATCTTCACACTAACCCTAACCCTCAACCTAACCCTAAACCTAACCCTTCGCCTTACCCTCATCCTAACCCAAAACCTAACCCTCACCCTCACCCTCACACTCATCCTCACCCTCAGCCTAACCCTAACCTAATCCTAACCCTTACCCTCACCCTCACCCTAACCCTAAACCTAACACTCACACTCACCCTCAGCCTAACTCTAAACCTATACCTAACCCTCACCCTAACCATAACCCTCACCATAACTAAACCCAAACCCTCACCCTAAACTTCATCCTATACCTCACACTCTCCCTAACCTTCACCCTCACCCTAAACCTAACCCTCACACTCACCCTCACCTTCAGCCTAACCCTAACCCTAACCCTAAACCTATCCCTAACCCTCACCCTAACCCTCAATCTAACACATACCGTCACCCTAACTGTAACCCTCACCCTAAACCTCACCCTAAACCTCACCCTCACCCGAAACCTCAACCTAACCCTAACCCTCACACAACCTTAAACCTAATCCTCACCCTCACACTCACCCTAACCCTAACCGTCACCCTAACTCTCACGCTAACCCTAACCCTAAACCTAATGCTAACTCTAACGCTCACCCTTACCCTAACCCTCACCCTAACCCTTACATTCACCCTAACCCTAACCCTAAACCCAACCCTCAGACTAAACCTAACGTTCACCATAACACTAACGATAACACTAACAGTAACACTGACCCCAACCCTAAACCTAACCCTCAGCCTCACCCTAACCCTAACCCTAACCGAACAATAACCCTATCCCTAACCCTAATCCTAACTCTCATCCTCACCCTAACCGTCATCCTAACTCTAACCCTAAACTTAACCCTAACAATAACACTAACCCTAACCCTAACCCTCACCTTAACCCTAAAACTAACCCCACTCCTCAGGCTAATCCTCATCCTAAACGTAAACCTAAACCTAAATCTCACCCTAACCCTAAACATCACCCTAACACTAACCCTGACCGTCACCCTCACCCTCAGACTTTCCTTAACCCTATCCCTAATCCTAACCCTGAAACTTATTCTCACCCTCAACCTAACCCTAACCCAAACTCTCACCCTCACCCTCACCCTCACCCTAACCCTAACCCTATCCCTAACCCTCACCCTAAACTTAACCCTCACCCTAACCCTAACACTAACATTATTGCTAAAGCAAAACCTAAGTCTCACCCTAAACCTCACTGTAACCCTTACCCTCACCCTAATTTTAACCCTCACACTAAACCTAACCCTCACTCTAACCCTAACCCTACACCTCAACCTAATCGTCACCCTAACCCTAACCTAACACTCACCCTACACCTCACCCTCACCCTAACCCTAAACCTAAACCATTCTCTCAACCTAACCCTCACCCTAACCCTAACCCTAAACCTCACCCTCACACTAACCCTCACCCTAACCCTAACCTCACCCTAACCCTAATCCTAACGCTAACCCTCATCCTAACCCTAACCCTCAGCCTAACCCTAATCCTCACCCTCACCCTCACCCTCAGCCTCAGCCAAACCCTAACACTAACCTAATCCTAAACCTAACCCTCACCCTAACCCTTACCCTCACCCTAACCCTAACCCTAACCCTCACACTTAACCTAACCCTCACCCAAATCCTAACCCTAATCTTCACCCTAACCCTCACCATAACCCTAAACCTAACCCCCACCCTAACACTAACTTTAATCCTCACCTTCACCCTAGTCCTCCCCCTAACCCTAATCCTAACCCCAACCCTAACCCTAACCCTCAAACTCACCCTAACCCTCAACCTCACCCTCACCCACCCGCACACCTAAACCTCAACCTTACTCTAAACCAAACCCTAACCTTCAACCTCACCCTAATCCTAACCCTATCCCTAACACTCATCCTAACCCTCACCCTAATCCTAATCCTAACCTTAAACCTCACCCACATCCTCAGCCTAAACCTCACCATAACAATTACCCTCACCCTAACTCTAACCATAACCCTAACCCTCACACTATCCATAAACCTCACCCTAACCCTAATCCTAACCCTCACCCTAAAACTAATCCTAACCCTAACCCTAACCGTACCCCTGACCCTCGCCCTCAAACTCACGCTCACCCGAACCTAACCCTAACCTAATCCTAACCCTAAACCTCATGCTCACTCCACCCTAACCCTAACCCTATACTTAACCCTCACACTCAACTTCACCCTAAACCTCAACCTAAACCATACCCTAAACTTAACCTTAACCCTAACCCACACACTAACCTTAACCTTCACCCTAACCCTAACCCTAAACCTCACCCTAAGGCTCACCCTCCTCATCACCCTCACCCTAAGTCTAACCATAAACCTAACCCTAATCCTAAACCTAAACCTCTCCCTCACCCTCATGCTAACCATAATGCTAACCCTAACCCTAACCCTAACTCTCACCCTAACCCTAACCAGAACCCTAAAAATAACACTGACCATAAACCTATACCAAAACCTCACCCTCACTCTCACCCTAAACCTAACACTCACCCTCACCCTAAACCTAATACTCAACCTAACCTTCACCCTAAGACTTACACTAAGACTAGTCCTCACTCTCACCCTAACCTTCACACTAAACTTTACCCTAACTATAACCCCAACCCTTACCCTCAACCTAACCCTAACCCTAACACTAAACATCACCTTCACCCTAACCCTAAATGTAACCGTAACTATAACCCTAACCCTAACTCTATCCCTAACACTCACCCTCACCCTAACACTAACCCTCACCCTCACCCAACCTTAAACCTAACCCTCACCCTCACCCTAACTCTAACCTAATTCTCACCCTAACCCTAAACCTAACCCTAATGCTAACCTAACTCTCACCCTTACCTTAACCCTCACCCTAACCATTACACTCACCCTAACCCTAACCCTAAACCTAACCTTCACACGAAACCTAACCCTAACCATAACGCTAACAGTAACCCTAACCCTAACCCTAAACCTAACCCTCAGCCTCACCCTAAACCTAACCATAACCCTCACAATAACCCTATCCCAAACCCGAATCCTAACTCTCATCCTCACCCTAACCGTCATCCTAACCCTAACCCTAACCCTAACCCAAACAATAACCCTAACCCTAACCCTACCCCTCACCTTAACCATAAAACTAACCCCACACCTCAGGCTAATCCTCATCCTAAACCTAAACCTAAACCTAAATCTCACCATAAACCTAAACATCACCCTAACCCTCACCCTCACACTCAACCTCAGCCTATCCCTAACCCTAACCCTAACCCTAACCCTGAACCTCATTCCCTACCTCAACCTAACCCTAACCCTAACCCTCATCCTCACCCTCACCCTAACCCTAACCCTAACCCTATCCCTAACCCACACCTTAACCTTAACCCTAAACCTAATCCTCACCATAACACATATGCTTACCCTAAAACTAACCCTAACCCTCACCGTAACCCTAAGCCTCTACCAAAACCTCAACCTAAACCTTACCCTCACCCTAACCTTAACCCTAATCCTCACACTAACCCTAAACATAAACGTAACCCTAATACTCACCCTCACCCTAACCCTCACCCTAATGCTAACCCTAACCTTAAACTCACCCTCACCCTAACCCTCAGTATCAACCTAACCCTTACCCACAGCCTAACCCTCACACTCACCCTAAACCTCACCCTCACTTTAACCCTCACCCTTACCCTAAATATCACACTAACATAAACCCTCATCCTAAGCCTAACCCTAACCCTTTCCCTAACCCTCACTCTCACCCTCACCCTAACCCTAATGCTAACTCTCACACTAATCCTAAACCTCACCCTCACCCTCAGCCTAGCCCTAACCCTAACCCTAATCCTAACCCTAATCTTTAACCTCACCCTAACTCTAACCCTAACCATGACCCTAACCCTCAGCCTAACTCTAAACCTCATCCTAAACCTAACACTCACACTAACCTTCACCCTCACCCTAATTCTCACTCTAAACCTAAGCTAACCCTTACCTAACCCCAAACCTCACCCTCACCCTCACCCTCACCCTAACCCTCACCGTCAACCTCACTCTCATCCTAACCTTATCCCTAAACCTAATCCTAACCCTAACCCTCACCCTCATCCTTACCCTAACCATCACCCTAACCCGAACACTAACCCTAAGCCTAAACCTCATCCTAAACCACACACTAACCCTAACCCTAAGGCTATCCCTCATCCTAACCCTCACCTTATCCCTAACCATAACGCTAAACCTCAAACTCAATCTAACCCTCACCCTATAATTTACCCTCAACCCAACCCTAACCCTAACCCTCACACTCACCATCACCCTAACACTAACACTAAACTTCAGCCTCACCCTTACCCTCAGTGTAAATCTAACCCTAAACCTAATCCTAACCCTAACACTCACCCTCACTCTAACCCTAACCGCACCATCACCCTCACCCCCACCCTCACCCTAACCATCACCCACAAACTAAATATCACCATAACCCTAACCCTCAGCCAAATCCTAACCCTAACCCTCACCCTAAGCCTAACCTTAACCCTAAACCTAATCCTAAACCTAAACATCTCCCTCACCCTCAACATAACCCTAACCCTAACTCTAACCTTAACCCTCACACTCACCCTCAACCTAACCTTCACAGTAAACTTTAACCTCACCCTAAACCTAACCCTAACCCTAAACCTCACACTAACCCTAACCCTCAACCTCACCCTAAACCTACCCCTCACTCTAACCCTCACCCCAAACCTAACCCTAACCCTCACCCTAAACCTAACCCTAACCCTAACACTCACCGTCAGCCTCGCCCTCACCGTCACCCTAATCCTCACCCTAACCCTAACCCTCACCCCCACCCTAACCCTCACCCTCATTCTAACCATCACCCTCACCCTAATCCTTACCCTAAACCTAACCCTAACCCTTACCTAACCCAAACCCTCACACTCACCCTCACCCTAACCCTAAAACTCACCCTCAGCCTAGCCCTTACCCTAGTCCTAACCATAACCCTAACCCAGCCCTCAAACTCACCCTCACACTCACCCTCAGTCTAACCCTATAACTAAACCTAATCCTAACCCTAACCCTCACCATAACCCTCACCTTCACCCTAACCCTAACCCTAATCCTCACCCTCACCCTAACCGTCACCCTAACCGTCACCCTCACCCTAAGCCTAAACCTCACTCTAACCCTCAACTCAACCCTAACCCTAACACTCATCCTAACACTCACCATAACCCACACCCTAACCCTAACACTCACCCTCAACCTAACACTCACCCTAACCCTTATTCTTATCAAAAACCTAACTCTAACCCTCTGCCTAAACCTCACCCGAACCCTTACCCTCACCCTAAACTTAACCATAATCCTCACACTAAACCTAAACCTAACCCTCACCTTAACACTTACCCTAAACCTATCCCTAATCCTAAAACTAACCCTTTCCCTCACCCTCACTTTAACCCTAATGCTAACCCTAACCCTAAAGCTCACCCTCACCCTATCTCTAACCCTAACCCTAAAAATAAACTTAACCCTAACCCTAACAATATCCCTAAACTTCACCCTCACCCTAATGCTAAAACTAAACCTAACCCTCACCCTAAAACTTACCCTAACACTCACATTAACCTAACCCTCACATTCACCCTAACTCTCACCCTAAACCTTACCCTAACCCTAACCTAACCCTTACCCTCACCCTAAACCTAACCCTAAACCTAATCCTCACACTAACCCTACCCTAACCCTAACCCTTACCCTAACCCTCACCCTCACCCTAATCCTAATCCTAACCCTCAACCTAATGCTAACACTAACCCTAAAACTCACGCTCACCCTAACCCTCACCGTCACCAAAATTCTAACCCTCACACTAACCCTCACCCGAACCCTCACCCTCAACCTAACCTTAACCCAAACCCTCACCCTTTCCCTCAACCTAAACCTAAACCTCTCCCTAACACTCACCCTCATCCTCAAATTCACCATAACCCTTACCCTCACCCTAAACCTAACCCTAACCCTCACACTAACCCTAACCGTAACCCTAACCCTAAGCCTCACCCTAACCCTCACCCTAACACTAACCCTAAGCCTCACCCTAACCCTCACCCTCACCCTAACCCTAAGCCTATACCTCACCATAACCCTAACCCTAACCCTAACCCTCACCTGAACCCTCATGGTCATGCTAACCCTCACCCACACCCTAAGCCTCACCCACACCCGAACCCTCACCCTCACCCTAACCCTAATCCTAATTCTCAGGTACCCGTAACCCTAACCCTCACCCTAACCCTCACACTAACCCTGAAGCTAAACTTAAACCTCAATCTCTCCCTATCCCTGACCCTAACCCTTACACTCACCCTAACCCTAACCCTCAAACTCAACCTAACCCTCACCCTAACACTCACCCTTAACTTAGCCTTTATCCTAACCCTAATCCTAACACTCACCCTCACCCTAACCCTCACCCTCACCCTAAACATCACTATAACCCTAACTCTCAGTATAATCCTAAACCTAACCCTCACCCTAAACTTCACCCTCAACATCACCCTCACCCTAAGCCTAACCCTAAAACTAAACCTAAACCTAAACCTAACCCTCACCCTAAACTTCACCCTCAACATCACCCTCACCCTAAGCCTAACCCTAAAACTAAACATAAACCTAAACCTAACCCTCCCCTCACCCTCAACCTAACCCTAACACTAACCCTCACCCTAACCCTAACCCTAACCCTAACCCTCTCCCTAAATCTCACCTTCAACCTAAACCTCACCCTAACCCTCACCCTCACCCTAACCCTAACCCTTACCCTAAACCTAACACTCACCCTCACCCTAAACCTAAACCTAACCCTAACAATAAGCCTAACCCTAACCCCAACCCTAAACCTCACCCTCACCCTAAACCTACACCTAAACCTAAGTCTCACCTAAACACTAACACTAACCCTCACTCTCACCCTCAAACTTCCCCTAACCCTAACCCTAACCCTAACAATAACCCTGACCCTAACCCTCACCCTAACCCTCACCCTCACCCTAACCCTCACCCAAACCTTAACCCCAACCCTAACCGTAACCCCAAACCTAACCCGCACTCTCACGCTAACCCTAATGCTAAAGAAAACCTTCATCCTCACCCTAACCCTCAGCCTAAACCTAACCCTAATCCTAACCCAAAACCTCACACTCACCCTCACTCTAGCCCTAACCCTCACCCTCAACCTCACCCTAATCCTAACTCTAACCCTCACCATAATCTTAACCCTCACCCTAACCCTGAATCTAATACTCACCCTCACCCTAAACCTAACCCTAACCATAAAACTAACACTCACCCTAACCCTCACACTAACCCTAACGCTAACCCTAAACCTCAATCTCATCCTAAGCCTCACCATAAACCTGACATTCACCCTAACCCTAACCCTAACCCTCACAATAAACCTAACCCTCACCATAACCCTAACCCTACAACTCACCCTAACCCTCACCCTAACCCTAACACTCACTGTCACCCTTAGCATCACCCGAACCCTAACAATAAACCTAACGCTCACCCTCATCCTCACCCTCACCCTCACCCGTCCCCTAACCCTAACCATAACAAGAACCCTCCCTCTAACCCTAAACCTAACCCTCACCCTCACCCTAACCCTAACCCTAACCCTAACCCTGACCCAAACCCTCACCCTAACACTAACCCTACCTCACCCTAACCCGAACCCTAAACCTAACCCTGACCCAAACCCTCACCCTAACACTAACCCTAACCCTCACCCAAACCCTAACCCTAACCCTAACCCCAAGCCTAACCATCACCCTCACCCTAACCCTAATGCTAACCCTAACCTTCATCCTCACCCTAACCCTCACCCTAACCCTTAACCTCACCCTAAACCTAACCCTCACCCTCACCATATCCTTAAACCTAACCCTAACCCCCACCTTAAACCTAACCATCAGCCTAACACTCACCCTCACCCTAAACCTCACCGTAACCCTTACCCTCATCCTAACCCTAACCCTAATCCTCACAATAACCCTAAATCGAACAATAACCATCATAGTAACCCTCACCCTAATCCTAACCCTAAACCCTAACCTCAACTTCACCCTAGCCCTAACCCTTACCCTCAGCCTAATCTTAATCCTAACCTCAACCCTCACCCTAACCATAACCCTAATGCTAACTGTAACCTTAACCCACACCCTATCCCTCACCCAAACCCTTAACCTCACCATACCCCTAACTCTAAAAATCACTCTAAACCTAACCCTCACCCTAACCCTAACCCTACCCATCAGCCTAACTCTCACCCCAACACTAACCCCAACCCTAATCCTCACCCTATCCCTAAACCTAACCCTAACCATCAACCTCAGCCTAGCACTCACCCTAACACTAACCCTAACCCTAAGCCACAAACTCACCATAAACCTAATGATAAACCTAAACTTCACCCTCACCCTAACCCTTACGCTCAACCTAAACCTAACCCTCATCCTCACCTTAAAACTCACCCTAACCCTAAACCTCACCATAACCCTCACCCTAACCCTCATCCTAACCCTAACCCTAACACTAACCATAATCCTAATGCTCACCCTAATCCTCAAGCTAACCCTGACCCTAAGCCTACACCTCACCCTCAACCTTACCCTCACCCTAACCCTTACCCTCACCCTCACCCTACCTCTCACACTAACCCTAACCCTCATCCTAACCCTGACCCTAACCCTCAGCCTGACTGTCATCCTAACCCTAAACCTAACCCAACACTGACCCTCACCCTATCTCTAACCCTAAACGTCACCCTAATTCTAACCCTCCCGCTAACTCTCCCGGAAACCTCAACCTCAACCTCACCCTAACCCAAACACTCACCCTATCCTTAAAACTCTCCCTAACACACACCCTCACCCTAATCCTCACCATAACCCTTACCCTCACCCTAAACCTAACCCTAATCCTCACACTAACCCTAAACCTAACCCTAACCCTAAACCTCACCCTAACCCTCACCCTCACCCTAAACCTAACCCTATCCCTCACCTTAATGCTAACCCTAACCCTAACCCTCACCCTACCCCTCACTGTCACCCTACCGCTCACCTAGACCCTAACCCTCACCCTCAACCTCACCCTAAACCTAACCCTAATTCTCAGGTAACCCTATCCCTAACCCTCACCCTAACCCTCACACTAACCCTAATATTACACCTAAACCTCAATCTCACCCTAACCGTCACCCTAACCCTTACACTCACCCTAACCCTCACCCTAAAGCTAACCCTCACACTCAACCTAAACCTCACCCTTAACCTAGCCCTTACCCTAACCCTAATCCTAACTCTCACCCTCACCCTAACCCTCACTCTCACCCTAAATATCACACTAACCCTAACCCTCACCATAATCCTAACCCTAACCCTCACCCTAAACCTCACCCTCAACATCACACTAACCCTAAGCCTAACCCTAAACCTAAACCTAAACCTAAACCTAACCCTCACACTCACCCTCACCCTAAACCTAACCCAAAAACTAACCCTCACCCTAACCCTCAACCTCTCCCTAAAACTCACCCTCATCCTAAACCTCACCCTAAATCTTACCCTCACCATAACCCTATCCCTAACCCTAAACCTAACCCTCACCCTCACCTGCACCCTTACCCTAAACCTTAACTTAACCCTAACAATAAGCCTAACCCTAACCCTAACCCTAAATCTGACCCTCACCCTAACCCTAACAATAACCCTAACCTTAACCCTCACCATAACCCTAAACGTAACAACCACCCTAAACCTAACTCTGAACCTCACCCTCACCCAGAACCTAACCCAAAACCTAACCTTCTCCCTCACCCTCACCCTATCCCTAACCCTCACCTTAAACTTAACCCTTACCGTAACCCTCACCATAACACATACCCTCACCCTAACCCTAATCCGAACCCTAACCCTCACCCTAAACCTAACCCTCCCCTTAAACCTCACCCTCAACCGAAACCTCCCCTAACACTTACTCTCACCCTAAACCTAACCCTAAACCTACCCCGAACCCGAAACCGAACCCTAACCCTAACCTGAACCCTAACCCTAACCCAAATCTTCACCCTAACCCTCACCCTCTCCCCAATCCTCACCCTAACCCTAACCCGAACAATAACCCAAACCCTCACCCTCACCCTCAACCTTCCCTTAAACCTAACCCTAACCTTAACAATAACCCTCACAGTAACCCTAACTCTAACCCTCACCCTCACCCTAACCCTAACCCTCACCCAAACCCTAACACTAACCCTAACCCTAACCCCAAGCCTAACCCTCAACCTCAGCCTAACCCTAACCCTAAACCTAACCCTCATCCTCACCCTAGCCCTCATCCTAACCCTAATCCTAACCCTATCCCTCACCCTTACCCTAACCCTCACACTCACCATAACCCTCACCCTTACACAAATTCTCCCCCTACCCCTAACCCTCATCCTAACCATAAACCTAACCCTAACCCCAACCCTCACCCTATCACCCACCATAACCCTAAACCTAACCCGAACCAGCATCCTAACACTAACCAAAACCCTAACCCTCAGCCTCACCCTCACACTAACGCTTACCCTCACGGTCACCCTACCCTTCACACTAAACCTAACTCTCACTCTCACCCTAACCCTCGCCCTAACCCTGACCCTCACGCTCACCCAACCCTCACACTAAATCTAAACCTCAACCTAACCCTAACCCTAAACCTCACCCTCACCCTCACGCTAACCCTAACCCTAATCCTCACCGTTGCACTAACACTCACGCTAACTTTAACCCTAATCCGCACCCTCACCCTCACCCTAACACTAACCCTAACCCTAACAATAACAATAACCCTAACCCTAACCCTAAACCTAACCCTCAACCTCACCCTAAACCTAACCCTAACCCTAACAATAACAATATTCCTAACCCTAATCCTAACCCTCATCCTCACCCTCACCCTCACCCTAACTCTAACCCTAACCCTAACCCTAACAATAACCCTAACCATAACCCTAAAGCTAATACTCACCCTAACACTAATCCTAACCCCACCCCTCAGCCTAATCCTCTTCCTAAACCTAAACCTAAACCTCACCCTAACACTAAACATCACCCTAACCCTAAACCTTACCCTCACCCTCACCCTCACCCTAACCCTCACCCTAACACATACTCTCACGCTAACCCTAACCCTAACCCTCACCGTTACCAGAACCCTCTCCCTAAACTTCAACCGAACACTTACCCTCACCCTAAACTTAACCATAATCCTCACACTAACGCTAAACCTAACCCTCACCTTAATGCTAACCCTAAACCTAAACCTCACCCTCACCCTAACCCTCACCATCACCCTAACCCTCACCAACACCCTAACCATCACCCTCACCCTAACCCTCACTCTCACCCTAATCCTCACCCTAACCCTAACCCTCATCCTAAACATAAACCTAACCCTAACCCCAACCCTCATCCTAACCCCCACCATAACCCTAAACCTAACCCTAAACACCACCCTAAAACTAACAGTAACACTACCCTAACCCTCACCCTAACCCTTAACCTCAGGGTCACCCTACCCCTCTCACTAACCCTAAACCTCACCCTAAACTTAACCCTTACCCTAATCCTCACACTTACCCTAATCCATACCCTAACCCTAACCCTCACACTAAGCCTCACCCTAAAACTAACCCTAACCCTAACTCTCACCCTCAACCTAACCCTCACACTAACCCTTACCCTCACGCACACGCAACCCTCACACTAACCCTAAACCTCAACCTAACCCTAAACCTAACCCTCAACATCACCCTAACCCTAACCCTAATTCTAACCATAAACCTCATCTTCACTCTCTCTTAACCTAACCCTAACCCTCACCCTCAACCTCAACATCACCCTAAACCTCACCCTCATCCTCAACCTAACCCTAACCCTAACACTCACACTAACCCTAACACTCACCCTCAACTTAACCCTAACCCTCACCCTCACCCTCACCCTAAAAATAAACCTAACCCTAATCCTAACCCTGAACCTCACCCTCACCCTAAAACTAACCCTAACCCTAACCCTAATCCTAACCCTGAACCTCAACCTCACCCTAAACCTAACCCTAGCCCTAACCCTAATCCTAACCCTGAACCTCACCCTCACCATAAGCCTAACCCTAAAACTAAACCTTACCCTCATCCAAATGCTAAACCTAACTCTAACAATAACAATATTCCTAACCCTAATACTAACTCTCATCCTCACCCTCACCCTCACTCTAACCCCAACCCTAAGCCTAACCCTAACCCTTACCCTAACCCTCACTCTAACCCTAAACCTCACCCCACCTCTCAGACTAATCTTCATCTTAAAACTTAAACTTAAACCTAAAACTCACCCTAACCCTAAAAATCACACCAACCCTAACCCTCATCCTCACCTTCAGCCTACCCCTAAAACTAACCCTAATCCTAACCCTGAACCTCACACTCACCCTAAACCTAACCCTCACCCTAACCTTAACCCTCACCCTAACACATAACCTCACCCTATCCCTAACCCTAACCCTCACCCTAACCCACACCTTAACCCTAACCCTCTCCCAAAACCTCACTCTCACCCTAAACCTCACCCTAAACCTTAACCTCACCCTAACCCTAACCTTAAACCTAACCCTAATCCTCACACTAAAACTAACACTAACCCTAAACCTAACCCTATCACACTCACCCTAAACCTCACCCACACCCTAACCCTCACCCTTTCCCTAAATATCACCCTAACACTAACCCCCCCCCACCCTCACCCTAACCCTGACCCTAAGACTCACCCTCAACATAACCCTCACCCTAAGCCTAACCATAAACCTATCCCTAATCCTAAAACTAACCCTCTCCCTCACCCTCACGCTAACCCTAATGCTAACCCTAACCCTAAAGCTCACCCTCACCCTATCCCTAACCCTAACCCTAACAATAACCTTAACCCTAACCCTAACAATATCCCTAACCTTCACCCTCACCCTAACGCTAACACTAAACATAACCCTCACCCTAACAATTACCCTAACACTCACATTAACCTAACCCTCACACTCACCCTAACCATCACCTTAAACCTTACCCTAAACCTAACCCTAACACTTACCCTCACCCTAAACCTAACCCTAAACCTAAATCTCACACTAACCCTACCCTAACCCTAACCCTTACCCTAACCCTCACCCTCACCCTAATCCTAATCCTAACCCTCACCCTAATGCTAACACTAACCCTAACACTCACCCTCACCCTAACCCTCACCGTCACCCTAACCCTCATCCACACCATAATACTCAGACTCACCCTAACCCTCATCCTCACCCTAACCCTCACCGTCACCCAAATTCTAACCCTCACAGTACCCCTCACCCGAACCCTCACCCTCAACCTAACCTTAACCCAAACCCTCACCCTTTCCCTCAACCTAAACCTAAATCTCTCCCTAACACTCACCCTTACCCTCAACCTCACCATAACCCTTACCCTCACCCTAAACCTAACCCTAAACCTCACACTAACCCTAACCCTAACCCTAACCCTAACCCTAAGCCTCACCCTAACCCTCACCCTCACCCTAACCCTAAGCCTATCCCTCACCATAACCCTAACCCTAACCCTAACCCTCACCTGAACCCTCATGGTCACGCTAAACCTCACCGAAACCCTAAGCCTCACCCACAACCGAACTCTCACCCTCACCCTCACCCTAACCCTCATTCTAATTCTCAGGTACCCCTAACCCTAACCCTCACACTAACCCTGAAGCTAAACCTAAACCTCAAACTCTCCCTAACCCTGACCCTAACCCTTAAACTTACCCTAACCCTAACCCTAACCCTCAAACTCAACCTAACCCTCACCCTAACCCTCAACCTTAACCTAGCCCTTACCCTAACCCTAATCCTAACACTCACCCTCACTCTAACCCTCACCCTCACCCTAAACATCACTCTAACCCTAACTCTCATTATAATCCTAACCCTAACCCTCACCCTAAACTTCACCCTCAACATCAACCCCACCCTAAGCCTAAACCTAAACATAAACCAAAAATTAACCCTCCCCTTACCCTCAAACTAACCCTAACCCTAACCCTAACCCTAACCCTCACCCTAACCCTAACCCTCTCCCTAAAACTCACCCTCACCCTAAACCTCACCCTAACCCTCACCCTCACTCTAACCCTAACCCTTACCCTAAACCTAACCCTCACCCTCACCCTCACCCTCACCCTAAACCTAACACTAAACCTAACAATAAGCCTGACCCTAACCCCAACCCTAAACCTCACCCTCACCCTAAACCTACACATAAACCTAAGTCTCACCTAAACGCTAACACTAACCCTCACCCTCACCCTCAAACTTCCATAACCCTAATCCTAATCCTAACAATAACCCTCACCCTAACACTAACCGTCACCCTAAACCTAACACCAACCCTCACCCTCAGACTAGCCCATACCCTAACCCTAACACTAAGCCCAACCTTCACCCTCACCCTAATCCTAATGCTAAGCCTAAAATTCACCCTTAGCCTAACCCTCACCCTAACCCTAATCCTAAACCTCACACTAAACCGAACCCTTACCCTAACCCTAAACCTACCCCTCAGCCTAACCCTAAACCTCCCCCTTAGCCTAATGCTCAACCTAACCCTAACCATAAACCTAATCCTTACCCTATCCCTAAACCTAACCCTAACCCTCACCCTCAGCCTAGCCCTCACCCTAACACTAACCCTAAACCTAACGCACACCCTCACCCTAACACTAATGCTAACCCTAACCTTCACCCGCACCTTAACCCTCACCCTAACCCTTACCCTCTCCCTAAACCTAACCCTCACCCACACCCTAACCAACACCCTAACCCTAAACCTCACCCTAAAACTCACCCTAACCCTAACCCTAACCCTCACCCTCACCCTAACCCTATCCCTAACCCTAACCCTAAACCTAACCCTCACCCTAACCCTCACGCTAACCCTAAACCTAACCCTATCGCTCATACTCACGCTAAACATCACCCCAAACCTTACCCTCAAACTAAACCAAACACTATCCCTCACACCAGCCCTAAGCCTCACCTTAACCCTAAACCTACCCTTAAGCCTAATCCTCATCCTAACCCTAAACCTAACAATAATCCTAACCCTCACCCTCACCCTCAACCTTCCCCTAACCCTAACCTTAACCCTAACAATAACCCTCACCCTAACCAAACCCTAACCCTCACCCTCACCCTAACCATAACCATAACCCTAACCCACACCCAAACCTAACCCTAAACTTAACCCTAACTCCAAGCCTAATCCTCACCCTCACCCTAACACTAATGCTAACCCTAACCTTCACCCTCACCCTAACCCTCACCCTAACCCTTAACCTCACCATAAACCTCACCCTCACCCGCACCATATCACTAACCCTAACCCTAAAGCTCAACTTAAACCTGTCAGCCTAACACTCACCATCACCCTAAACCTCACCCTAACTCTTACCCTCACCATAACGCTAACACTAACCCTAATCCTCACACAACCCTAAACCTAAACATAACCATCAACCAAACGCTCACCCTAATACTAACCCTAAACCCTACCCTCAACCTCACCCTATCCCAAACACTCACACTCACCCTAATCCTAATCCTAACCCTAACCCTAATGCTAACTCTAACAAACACCCTAACCGTATCCCTCATCCTAAACCTTAAACACACCCTAAGCCTAACACTAAAAATCACACTAAACCTAACCCTCACAATAACCCTAACCCTACCGCTCAGCCTAACATCCACATTTAACCTAACCCTAACCCTAATCCTCACCCTATTCCTAAACCTAACCATAACCCTCACCTCAACCTAGCCCTCACCCTAACCCTAACCCTAACCCTAACCATCACCCTCACCATGAACCTAATGCTAAACCTAACCTTCACCCTCACCCTAAAACCCACCCTTACCCACACCCTAACCCTCACCCTAACCATAACCGTAACACTAACACTAACACTAACGGTAATCCTAATGCTCACCCTAATCCTCAATCTACCCCTAAACCTCACCCTCAGCCTAGCCTTTACACTAACCCTAAACCTAACACTCACCCTCACCCTAAAACTTTCCCTCACCCTAACCCTAAACCTAACCCTTACCATAACCCTCACCTTAACCCTAACCCTCTCTCTAAACCTCACTCTCATCTATACCTCACCCTAATACTCACATTAACACTAACCCTAACCCTAACCCTAAATCTCAACCTAAACCTCACCCTCAACCTAACCCTAACCTAACCCTAACCTAACCCTAACCCTCACCCTAACCCTAAACCTCACCATCACCATAAACTTCACTGAAACCTTAACCATCACACCCTAACCCTCACCCTAAACCTTACCCTAAGCCTATCCCTAACCCTTACCCTCACCTTTTACCTAACCCTAACCCTAAACCTCACACTAAAACTAACCCTAACCCTAACCCTAACCCTCAACCTAGCCCTCACCCTCACCCTAACCCTAATCCTAAACGTCACCCTAATGCTAACACTAACCCTAACCCTCACCCTCACCCTAATCCTCACCGTCACCCTAACTGTAACCCACACCCTAACCCTCACAGTCACCCCAACCCTTACCCTCACCCTAAATTTCACCCTCACCCTAAATATCTCCCAAAGCCTAACACTCACCCTAACCCTAAACCTAACCCTCACCCTGTCTCACCCTCACCATCACCCTCACCCTAATCATAACCATAAACCTAACCTGAATCCTAAACCTAACCCTCTCCCTCACCCTCATGTAAACCCTAACGCTAAACCTAAACCTAACCCTCACCCTCACACTAATCCTAACCTTAACCCTAACCCTAACCCTAACAATAACCCTAACCCTAACCCTAAGCCTCACCCTCATCCTAACCCTAAACCTAATCCATACCTTAAGCCTCACCCTCAACATCACCCACACCCTAAGGCTATCCGTAAAACTAAGCCTAAACCTAAACCAAACCCTCTCCCTCACCCTCATGCTAACCCTAACCCTAACCCTCACCCTCACCCTAACCCTAAACCTTACACTAACCCTCACCCTAAATCTCACCAAACCCTAACACTCACACTAAACCTCACCCTAATCCTAACCCTACTCCTCACCCTAATCCTCACCCTAACCCTAACACTAACACTAACACTAACCATAATCATAATGCTCACCATAATCCTCACCCTAAGCCTAACCCTAAACCTACCCCTCACCCTCACCCTTAACCTCACCCGAACCCTTACCCTTATCCTAACCGTTACCCTCAAACTAACCCCAAACCTCACCCTAACCTTAACCCTAAACCTCAGCCTAACCCTCATCCTAACCCTAAACCTGACCCTAACCCTCAACCTCACACTAACATTAACCCTAAACGTCACCATAATTCTAACCCTCACCCTCACCCTCAATCTCACCCTCAGGGAAACCCTCACCCTAACCCTAATCCGAACCCGAACCCGAACCGTCACACTAACCCTAACCCTAACCCTCTCATTCAGCCTAACTCTAAACCTATACCTAACCCTCACCCTAACCCTAACCCTCACCCTAACCCCCACCCGAAACCGAACCCTCACCTTAACCCTAACCCTTAACCTCACCCTTATCCTCACCCTAATCCTAACCCTAACCCTAACCCTCACCCTCACCTTAAACCTCACCATAACACTTACCCTCACGCTAAACCTAACCCTAATCCTCACACTAACCCTAACACGAACCCTGACCCTAAACCTCACCCTAACCATCACCCTCATCCTAACCCTAACCCTCACCCTCACCCTCACCTTCAACCTAACCCTAACCCTAACCCTAATCCTAACCCTGAACCTCACACTCACCCTGAACCTAATCCTAACGCTATCCTTCATCCTCACCATCACCCTAACCCTAACCCTAAACCGATCCCTAACCCTAAACCTATCCGTAACACTCACCCTAACCCTCAATCTAACACATACCCTCACTCTAATCCTAACGCTCACCCTAAAACTCACCCTCACCTTAAACCTCATCTTAACCCTTACACTCACCCTAAACATAAACCTAAACCTACCCCTAACCCGAACCCTCACTCTATCCCTAAACCTAACCGTAACCATAACCATCACTCTCACCCTAGCCCTCATCCTAAACCTACTCCTAATCCTAACCCTCACCCTCACCATAACCCTAAACCTCAATCTAACCGTAAACCTCATCCTTACCATAAACCTAACCCTAACCTCAACCCTCATTCTAACTCCTACCATAACCCTAAACCTAACCCTAACCCTCACCCTAACACTAACAATAATCCTAACCCTCATTTTCACCCACTCCCTTACCCTAACCCTAATCATCACCATCACCCTAACCCTCACCCTAACCCTCACCCTCACCCTCAACCTAATGCTAAACCTAACCCTAACCCTCACCCAACCTTAAACCTAACCCTCAACCTCACCCTCACCCTAATGCTAACCCTAAAACTAACCCTCACCCTAACCCTAACCCTAACCCTAATGCTAACCCTTACCCTAACCCTCACCCTAAGCCTTACCCGCACAATAACCCTAACCCTAAACCTAACCCTCACACTAAACCTAAACCTCACCATAACCCTAACCATAACGCTAAAAATAACCCTAAACCTAAACCTCACCCTCACCCTAACCCTAACACTAACCCTAACAAAAACACTATCCCTCACCCTAATCCTAAACCTCATCCTCAACTTCAACCTCACCCTAAACCTAAACCTACCCCTAACCCTAACAAGACCCATAACCCTAACCCTAACCCTCAGCTTAACCCTAAAACATAAACCCACCCCTCAGCCTAATCCTCATCCTAAATCTAAACCTAAACCTCACCCTAACCCTTAACATCACCGTAACCCTAACCCTCACCCTCACCCTCACTCTCAGACTGACCCTAACCATAACACTAATCCTAACCCTGAACCTCATCCTCACCCTCACCCTAACCCTAACCCTGAACCTCACACTCACCTTCACCCTAAAACTAACCCTATCCATAACCCTCAACCTAATCTTAACCCTCATCCTAACCCTCACCATAACACATGCCCTTACCTTAACCTTAACCCTAACCCTCACCCAAAACTTCACAGTAACCCTAAACCTCTTCCAAAACCTAACCCTAACCCTTACCTTCACCCTATCCCTAACGCTAATCCTCACACTAAAACTAAACCTAACCCTAACCCTCACCCTAATCCTCACCCTCAACCTAACAATAACACTAACCCTCACCTTAAGCCTCACCCTCACTTTACCACTAATGCTAACCCTAACCCTCATCCTAACCCTAACCCTCACCCTGACCCTAACCCTAACCCTAACCCTAACCCTAAATATAATACTCACACTAACCCTAACCCTAAAAATAACCTTCATCCTAACCCTCACCCTAACACTAACAATAACCTTAACCCTCAGCCTCACCCTAACTCTCACCCTAACACTTACCCTCACCATCTCCCTACCCCTCACACTAAACCTAACCCTCAACCTAATCCTAACCCTAAAACCAATCCTAACTATGAACCTCACCCTCACACTGAACCTAACCCTAAACCTCACGCTCACCCTCAACGTCACCCTAAACCTAACCCTAACCCTATCCCTAAGCCTCATCCTAATCCTAACCCTCACCCTAAGCCTCAACCTAACACATACCCTCACCCTAACCCTAAACTTACCCCTCACCGAACCCTCACCCGAACCCTAACCCTCATCCTAACCCTAATCCTAAACGTAAACCTAACCCTAACCCTAACCCTCCCCCTAAACCTAACTCTCACCCTAATCTTCACCCTAACCTTTACCCTCACCCTAACCCTAATCCTAAACCTACCCTCACCCGAACTCTCACCCTAAACCTAACCCTCAAGCTAACCATAACCATAACCCATCACTCTCAAGCAAACCCTAATCCTATCCCTAATCCTAATACTAACCCTCACCCTAAACCTAACCCTCACCCTCACCCTAACCCTCAACCTCACCTTAACCCTCACCCTAACCCTAACACTCATCCTAACCATAACACTAACCCTAATCCCAACCTTCACCCTAACCCCTACCATAACCCTAAACCTAACACTAACCCTCACCTAACACTAACAATAACCCTAACACTCAGCCTCACCCTAACCCTCACCCTAACCCTTAACCTCACCGTCACCCTACCCCTCACAGTACCCCTAACCCTCACCCTAACCCTAACCCTAACCCTAATCCTCAACTAACCCTATCCCTTACCCTCCCACTAACCCTCACCCTAACACTAACCCTCACCCTAAGTCTCACCCTCAACCTAACCCTCACCCTAACCCTTAACCTCACGCTCACCCAACCCTCACACTAACCCTAAACCTCTAAGTAACCATAAACCTAACCCTCAAACTAACCCTAACCTTAATCCTAATCCTAACCCAAAACCTCATCTTCACTCTCTCTCTTACCCTATCATTAACCCTAACAATAACCTTATTCATAAACCTAATCCTAACCCTCATCCTCACCCTCACCCTAACCCTAACACTAACAATAATCCTAAACCTAACCCTAACCCTCACCCTAACCCTAATCCTAACCCAACCCCTCAGCCTTATCCTCATCCTAAACCTAAACCTAAATCTAAACCTCACCCTAACCCTAAATATCACCCTAACCCTAACAGTCCCCTCACCCTCACCCTCAGCATAACCCTAACCCTAACACAAACCCTCACCCTAAACTTAACCCTCACCCTAACACATACCCTCACCCTAACCCTAACCCTAACCCTAACCCTCTCCTTAACCCTAACCCTCTCCCTAAACCTCACTCTCACCCTAAACCTCACCATAAACCTTACCCTCACCCTAACCCTAACCTTAACTCTAATCCTCACACTAATCCTAACCCTAACCCTAATCCTTACCCTAACCCTCACCCTCAACCTAAATCGAACACTAATACTCACCCTAATGTTAACCCTAACCCTAAACCTCACCCTCACCCTAAACCTCAACCTCACACTAACCCTCACCCTTTCCCTAAAAATCACCCTAACACTAACACTCACCCTAACCCTAAACCTAACCCTAACCCTATGCCTCGCCCTCACCATCACCCTCACCCTAAGCCTAACCCTAAACCTAACACTAATCCTAAACCTAACCGTCTCCCTCACCCTCATGCTAACACTAAAGCTAACCCTAATACTAAACCTCACCATAATCCTTACCCTCACCCTAAATCTAACCCTAATACTCACACTAACCCTAACTCTAACCCTCACCTTAAACCTAAACCTAACCCTCCCCCTCCCCCTCCCCCTCATCCTCACCCTCAGCCTAACCCTAACTCTAAACCTAATCCTAACCCTAACCCTCACCCTCACCCTAACCCTAACCCTAACCCTCACACTCACCCTCAGCCTACCTCTAAACTTATACTGAACCCTCACCCTAACCCTAACCCTCAACCTAAACCCCATCCGAACCCTCAACATGAGCTAAACCGAATCCAAACCCTCACCCTAAAACTCACCATAATCCTAACCCTCACCCTATCACTCACGCTCACCTTAAACCTCACCAAAACCCAAACCCTCACCCTAAACCTCACCCTAACCTTCACCCTCACCCTAACCCTAACCCTCACCCTCAGTCTTACCTTCAGCCAAACCCTAACCCTAACCCTAAACCTATCCCTAACCCTCAACCTAACCCTCAATCTAACACATACCGTCACCCTAACATTAACCCTCACACTAAACCTCACACTCACCCTAAATCTAACCCTAACCCTTACACTAACCCTAACCCTAACCCTAAACCTACCCCTCACCCGAACCCTCACCCTAACCCTTACCCTCACCCTAACCCTAACCCTAATTCTCACACTAACCATAAACCTAACCCTAACACTAACCCTCACCTTCACCCTAACCCTCACCCTAATGCTAAACCAAACCCTGAAACTCACCTTCACCCTAACCCTCACTGTCACCCTAACCCTCACCCACACCCTAACACTCACACTCACCCTAACCCTCACCCTCACCTTAACCCTCACCCTTACCCTAAATATCACCCTAACACTAACCCTCACCTTAACCCTAACCCTAACCCTCACCCTAAGCCTCACCCTCACCATCACGCTTACACATAATGCTAACCCTAAACCTAACCCTAATCCTAAACCTGACCCTGTCCCTCACACTCATGCTAAGCCTAATGCTAACCCTAAATCTAACTCTCACACTCACCCTAATCCTAACCCTAAGCCTAACATAACCCTAACCCTAACCCTATTCCTAACCCTCACCCTCACCCTAAACCTAACCCTCAACCTCACCCTAACCCTAACACTCAACCTAACCCTCACCCTAACACTCACACTAAAACTAGTCCTCACTCTCACCCTAAATCTCGCCCTAGACCTTACGCTAACTATAACCGCAACACTTACCCGCAACCTAAACCTAAACCTAACCCTAACCCACACCTTCACCCAAACCCTAACCTTAACAATAACCCTAAACCTAACCCTATCCCTAACCCTCACCCTCACCCTAACCCTAACAGTAAACCTAACCCTCACTCTAACACTAACACTAAACCTAACCCTCACCCTAACACTCACACTAAACCTAACCCTCACTGTCACACTAACACTCACACTAAACCTTAGCCTAACCCTAACCCTTACCTTACCCTCACGCAAACCCTAACCCTAACCGTAATCCTCACGCTAAACCTAACCCTAACACTAACACTAACCCTAACCCTCACCCTAAACCTCACACTCACCCTAACCCTAACCCTCACCCTAACCCTCACCCTAATGCTAACCCTAACCCTAACCCTCACCCTCACCCTAACCCTCACCGTAACCCTAACCCTCACCCGCACTGTAAATGCCACCATAACCCTAACCCTCACCCTAACCCTAACCCTAATCCTCATCCTAAGCCTCATCCTCTTCATGACCCTCACACTAAGCCTAACCGTAAACCTAACTCTAATTCTAAACCTAACACTCTCCCTCACATTCATGCTAACCCTAAAGATAACCCTAACCCTAAACCTCACCATAAACCTTACCCTCACCTTAACCCTAAACCTAATCCTCAGCCTAACCCTAACCCTAACCCTCACCCTAAACCTAAACCTAACCCTCATCCTCACCCTATCCCTAACCCTCATCCTAACACTAACCCTCACCCTAATCCTCACCCTAACACATTCCCTCACCCTAGCCCAAACCCTCTCCCAAAGCCTCACCCTCACCCTAAATCTCACCCTCACCTTAAACCTCACCCCAACCCTTATCCTCACGATCCCCCAACCGTCACACTAAGCCTAAACCTCAAGCTAAACCTAACCCTAAACCTCACCCTCAACCTAACCCTAAACCTAATCCTAACTTTAAACCTCATCTTCACCCTCTCCCCTCCCCTAACCCTAACCATCACCCTAAACCTCAACCTCACCCTAATCTTCACCCTCACCCTCACCCTGAGCCTAAACCTAATCCTAACCCTAACCCTAACCCTAAGCCTTACCCTAACCCTCACATGATCCCTAACCCTCACCCCAACCCTTACCCTACCCCTCACCCTAATCCTCATCCTAACTCTAACCCTAAGCCTAACCCTAACCCTCACCCTCACCCTCACCCTCAGCCTAAGCCTAAACGTAACCTAATCCTAAACCTAATCCTCATGCTCACTCTCACCCTAACCCTAACCCTAACCTTAACCCTCACCCTCACACTAACCTCCAACGTAACACTTAACCTCACTCTAAACCTAAACCTAGCCCTAACCCACACACTAAGCCTAACCCTCACCCTTACCGTAACCCTACCCCTCACCCTAAACCCAACCCTAACCCTCACCCTAACCCTAAACCTAAGCTTAACCCTCACTGTCAGCCTCACCCTCACGGTCACACTAATCCTCACCCTAACCCTAACCCTAAACCTAACCCTCAACCTAACCCTCACCCTAACTCTAACACTCACCCTAACATTCACCCTAACACTCACACTAACCCTAACCCTCCCTCTCACCCTAACCCTCACCCTAACCCTAACTCTAACACGAACCCTCACCTTCACCCTAACCCTCACCCTAAGGCTTACCCTCACCTTAAACCTAAGCCTAACCCTAACGCTCATACTATCAATGACCCTCACCCTAACCCTAACCCTACCCCTCACCCTAACCCTCATCCTAACCATATCCTTAAACCTAACCCTCACCCTGACTATCACCCTCAGCCTTACCCTAAACCTAACCTAATCCTAACCCTAACAGTCACGCTAACTGTCACCTTAACCCTAACCCTTACCCTAACCTTAACCCTCACACTCACCCTCAACCTAACCCTCACCCTAACCCTTAACCTCACCCTAAACCTAACCCTAACCCTAACCCTCCCACTAACCCTAACCCTAACACTAACACTAACCATCACCGTCATCCTAATCCTCACCCTAAACCAAACCCTCACCCTCACCAAAACCAAACCCTCACCCTCACCCTAACCCTCACCCTCAGCCTAGACCTCACCCTAATCCTAACCATAACAATAACCCAGCCCTCAAACTCACCCTCACACTCACACTTAGCCTAATCCTATAAATAAACCTAATCCTAACCATAACCCTCACCCTCACTCTCACCCTAATCCTATCCCTAACTCTCACCTAACCCTAATACTCACTCTATCCCTCACCCTAACCCTCAACATCACCCTCACCCTAACCTTCACCCTTACCCTAAACTTCTCCCTAATCCTCACCCTCACCCTAAACCTCACCCTAATCCTTTCTATCACCCTAACCCTAACCCTCACCTTCATCCTAAACCTCAACTTCATTCTAAATATCCTCCACACCCTAATCCTCACACTAAACCGAACAATCACCCTCACCCTAACCCTCAACCTCACCCTAAATATCACCCTAACACTAAACCTCAACTTAATCCAAAACCTAACACTCACTCTAAGCCTCACCCTCACCATCACCCTCACCCTAAGCTTTAGCCTAAACCTAACCCTAATCATAAACCTAACCCTCTCCCTCACCCTCACTGCAACCCTAATGCAAACCCTAACCCTAACCCTCACCCTCACCCTCACCCTAACTCAATCCCTCACTCTAAACCTAACCCTAACCCTCACTCTAACAGTAACCCTCACCCTCAACTAAAACCTAAACCTAACCCTCACCCTAACCCTCACCCTCACTCTAAACCTCACCCTCACCCTCACCCTATCCCTTACTCTAAGCCTAACCCTCACCCTCAACCTAAACCTAAACCTAACCCTCACGCTAACCCTCACCATCACCCTCACCCTCACCCGCACCCTCACTATGACCCTAACCCTCACCCTAACCCTAACCCTACCCCTCACCCTAACCCTCATCCTAACCCTAACCCTAACTCTAACCCTCACACTCAACCTCACTCTCACCCTCAGCCTAAACCTAAACCTAACCTAATCGTAACCCTAACCCTTAAGCTCACTCTCACCCTAATCCTAAACCTAACCTTAAATCTCATCCTCACCCTCACCCTAACCCTCACCCTAACCATTTCCCTCACCCTAACCTTAAATCTCATCCTCACCCTCACCCTAACCCTCACCCTAACCATTTCCCTCACCCTAACGTTAACCCTAACCCTAACCCACACACTAATCCTAAACCTCACCCTCACCCTAACCCTACCTCTCACTCTAACACTCACCCTAACCCAAACCCTAATCCTCACCCTAACCCTAACCCTCACCCACACGCTCACCATCACCCTAACCCTCACTCTCACCCTAGCCCTCACCCTAATCCTAATCATAACCCTACCCCACCCCTCACCCTCACCCTCACCCTCAGCCTCAGCCTAAACTTATCCCTGAATATAATCTGAACCCTAACCCTCACCCTCACCCTCACCTTCACCCTAATCCTTACCATCACCCTCACCCTAACATTTAACCTCACCCTGACGCTAACCCTAACCCTCACACTAAACCTAAACCTCACCCTCACCCTCACCCTAACACTAACCCTAACCCTCACCCTCATCCCTGACCTTCACCCTCAGTCAAAACCTAATCCTAACCCTAATCCTAACCCTAACCTTCAACCTCAACCTCACCCTTATCCTAACGCTGTCTCACCCTAACCCTAACCCTCACCCTAACCCTAAATCTAACCCTCACCTTCACCCTAAATCTAACCCTAAACATAACCCTCACCCTCACCCTAACCCTCAACCTAACCCTAACGCTAAGCCTAAACCTCACCCTAACCCCCACCTTAATCCTAACCCTAACTTTAAACCTCATCCTAACCCTCACCCTAAACTTAAACCTCACCCTCAACCAAACACTCACCCTAAACCTAACCCAACCTACCTCTCACCCGAACCCTCTCACTAACCCTAAACCTCACTCTCATCCTCACCCTAACACTAACCCTAATCCTCACCCTCACCCTCACCCTCAGCCTAAACCTAATCCTAATGCTAAACCTAAACCTAAGCCAAACACAAACCCTCACACGATCCCTAACCCTCACTCCAACCCTAACCCTACCCCTCACCCTAAAACTCATCCTAAACCTAACCCTCACCCTCAACCTCACCCTCACCCTAACCCTAACCCTAACCCTAAACCTCACCATACCATTAAACCTCACCCTAACCCTAACCCTATCCCTCACCCTATCCCTCATCCTAACCCTAAATTAACCCTAACCCTCAACCTAACCCTAACCCAAACACTTACCCTAAACCTCACCATAAAACTAAATCTCACCCTCACTCTCAGGCTCACCCTAACCCTAACCCTAACCCTAACCTTCACCTTAACCTTCACCCTAACACTCACCCTCACCCTAAACCTCACTGTCACCCAAACCCTCACCCTAACCATAAACCTAACCCTTACACTCACCCTAATCCTCATCCTCACCCTCACCCTAACCCTAACGGTAACCTTAATCTTAACCATCTCCCTAAATCTGACCCGAAACCTTACCCTCACACTAACCCTAACCCTAACACTAACCCTAATCCTCACACTAACCTTAACCCTAACCGTAAACCTCACTATAACCCTCACCCTAACCCTATCCCTAACCCTCACCTTCGCGCTAACGCTAACCCTAACCCTCACTTTCACTCTAACCATCACGACCACCCTAACCCTCAACCGAACCCTACACCTCACCCACACCCTAACCCGAACACGAACCTGAACCCAAACCCTCAGCCTCACCCTCACCCTAAACATCACCCTACCCCTACCCCTCACCCTAACCCTAAACCTCACCCTAACCCCAAACCTCACTCTCACCCTCAACCTCATCCTAAGCCTAACCCTAAACCTAAACCTAATACTAAACCTAACGCTCTCCCTAACCCTCACCCTAACCGTAAACCTAAACTTTACCCTCATCCTCAGCCTCACCCTAATCCTAACACTAGCCCTCATCCTCACCCTAACCCTAACCCTAACCGTTAATGTTACCTTCACCCTAAAGCTCACCCTAAACCTAACCCTAACCCTAACCCTCACCATCACCCTAATCTCATCCTAACCCTTCTCCTCACACTAACCCTAACCCTAACTCTAACACTCACACAAAACATATCCCTCACCCTAAACCTTAACCCTAAACCTACCCCTCACACTAACCCTAAACCTAACCCTAACCCTCACCCTCACCCTAACCCTCACCATAACCTTAATCCCTACCCTCAACCTAACCCACACCCTAACCCCCACCTAACCCTAATCCTAACCCTAACGCTCAACCTAACCTTAACCCTCAACTAAACCTACACCTAACCCAAACCCTAACCTTCACATACCCCTCACCCTCACCCTAACCCTAACCCTAACCGTATCCTTAACATTCACCCTATCGGTCACCCTAACCCTAACCCTAACCGTAAACCTCACCCTCAGCTGAACACTCACTCTAAACTTAAGTTTCATCCTAACCCTCACCCTAACCCTTACCTCAACCTAACCTTACCCTAACCCTATCCCTAACCCTCGACTAACCCTAAACCTAACCCTAAACTTCACCCTACCCCTCAACCTCACCCTAACGCTAACACTAACACTAACACTAACCCTTACTCTAACCCTACCCATCACACTAACCCTAACCCTAACCCTAACACTCACACTAACCCTAAATCTCACCCTAACCCTAACCCTACCCCTCACCCTAACCATAAACCTAAACCGAACCCTAACCCTCCACTAACCCTACACCTAACCCTAACCCTAACCTTCACCCTACCCTCACCCTCATCCTAATCCTAACCCTAATCCTAACACTCAGCCTACCTGTCACCCTAACCCTAACCGTAACACTCACCCTGACCTGAACTCTCACTCTATCTTCAAGCCTCACCCTAAACCTCAACATAACCCTAACCCTCACCATAATCCTAACCCTAAACCTAACACTAACCCTCCACTAACCATAACCCTCACCCTAACACTACCTTCATCCTTACCTTAACCCTCACCCTCAGCCTAACCCGAAAGGTAACCCTAATCCTAACCCTTAACTTCACCCTCACCCTCACCCTAACTCTAACTCTAACCCTGAACCTAACCCTCACCCTCACCCTCACCCTAACCCTAACCCTAAAACTCACCTTCACACTCACCCTAACCCTAAACATAACCCTCACCCTCACCCTAACACTAACTCTAACCCTAACCGTAATCCTCCCCCTAAACTTCACCCTCCCCCTAAACTTAACACTAACACTAACCTTAACACTCACCCTAACCTAAACCTAAACTAAACCCGAACCCTAACCCTAACCCTAACCCTCACACTGACCTTACCCTCACCATAACCCTAAACCTAACACTCACCCTAACTCTAACCCTAATCCTCACTCTGTCACTAACCCTAAACTTAACCCTCACCCTAACCCTAGCCCTCACCCTAACACTAACCCTCACCCTAAGCCTAATCCTAACCCAAACCCAAATCCTAAACCTAAACCTCAACCTCACCCTCACCCTCACCCTTAGCCTAACCCTAACTCTAACCCTAATCTTTGCCCTAGCTCTCACCCTCGCCCTAACCCTAACCCTAACTCTAACCCTGACACTCACCCTAAGCCTAATCCTAACCCTAAACCTAACCCTCAACCTCAACCTCACCCTAAGCCTAATCCTAACCTTGACCCTAATCCTAAACCTAACGTTCACCCTCACCGTCACCCTAAAACTAACCCTCACCCTAAGCCTAATCCTAACCCTAATCCTAAACCTGACCCTCACCCTCACCCTCAACCTCACCCTAACCCTAAACCTTACCCTCACCTTAAACCTAACCGTCACCCACAGCCTCACCCTAAGCCTAATCTTAACCCAATCCTAAACCTAACACTCACACGCACCCTCACCCTAACCCTAACCCTAACCCTAAACCTAACCCTCACCCTCAACCTAACCCTCATCCTAACCCTAACCCTACACCTAACCCTAAACCGAAACTTCACCCTACCCCTCACCCTCATCCTAACCCTAACCCTAACCCTAACACTCACCCTACCTGTCACCCTAACCCTAACCCTAAGCGTAACACTCACCCTCACCCGAACGCTCACTTTATCCCCAAGCCTCACCCTAAACCTCACCCTAACCCTAACCCTCACCATAATCCTAACCCTAACCCAAACACTAACCCTCCACTAACCCTAACCCTAATGCTACCCCTCTCCCTAAACCTCATCCTAACCCTCACACGAACCCTAACCCTCACCCTAACAGTAACCCTAACCCTAACCATCACCCTAAACCTAACCCTAACCCTCACCCACACCCTCAGCCTAACCCTAACGGTAACCCTAATCCTAACCCTTACTGTCACCCTCACCCACATCCTAACCCTAATCCTAACCCTAACCCTCACCCTAATACTAACCCTCACCTAACCCTAACCCTCATGCTAACCCTAAACCTAACCCTCACCCTCACCCTCACCCTAACCCTAACCCTCACTATAACCCTAACCCTCATGCTAACCCTAAACCTAACCCTCACCCTCACCCTCACGCTAACCCTAACGCTAACCTTAACCCTAAACCTGATCCTCACCCTAACCCTCATCCTAACCCTAACCCTAACCATAACGCTCAACCTAACCCTAAACCTAACCCTAAACTTCACCCTAAAACTCACCCTCACACTCACCCTCACTCACAGCCTCACCCTAACCCTAATCCTAATCCTAACCCTAGCCCTCACCCTCAACTTCACCCTAACTCTAACCCTAACCCTAACCCTCACCCTCACCCTAACCCTAACCCTAACACTAACGTTCACCCTAACGCTAACACTAACCCTAACACTCACCATCAATTCAACCCTCAACCTAACCCTTACTATCACCTGAACTCTAACACTAACACTAACCCTAACCCTAACCCTCCCCGTAACCCTCACCCTAACCCTCACCCTCACCCAAACCCTCACCGTCACCCTAATCCTCACCCTAATACTTAGCCTCACTCACACCCTAAACCTAACCCTCACACGAAATCTTACCTTACCCTCATCATTACCATCAACCTTACACTCACAATAATCTTAACATTAACCCTAACCCTCACCATTACCCTAACCCTCACCCTAAACCTGATACTCACACGAACCCTAACCCTAACCCTAACACTCACACTAACCCTAACCCTCACCCTAACCCTAACCCTACCCCTCACCCTAAATCTCAACCTAACCCTAACCATAACCTTCAACTAACCCTCCACTAACCCTAACCCTCACCCTAACTCTAATCCTACCACTCTCCCTAACCCTCAACCTAACTATCACACGAACCCTAATCCTCACCCTAACACTAACCCTAACACTAATCCTCACCCTTACCCTAACCCACACCCTCACCCTCACCCTCACCCTAACCCTAACACTCACCCTAAGCATAATCCTAACCCTAAACCTAATCCTATACCTAAACTTCTCCCTCACCCTCATCCTAAAACTAAACCTAATGCTAACACTGACCCTCACACTCACCCTCAACTAACCCTAACCCTAACAATAACCCTCAACCTTAACCTAACCCTAACCCTAACAATAACCCAAACCCTAACGCTAACCCTCTGCTTAACCCTAACCCTAACCCTAACCCTCACTCAAACCCTAACCCTCACCCTCACCCTCACCCTAACCCTAACCATCATACTAACCCTAAACCTAACACTCAACTTCAGCCTAGCCCTCACCCTAACCCTAACCCTAAGGGTAAATCTCACCCTCACCCTAACCCTAATGCTAACCCTAACCTTTATCCTCATTGTAACCCTCACTATAACCCTTAACCTCACCCTAATCCTAACCCTCACCCTCAACCTAACCCTAACCCTAACCCTAAACCTAAACCTAACGGTCAGCCTAAATATCACCCTCACATTAAACCTCACCCTAACCCTTAACCTCACCCTAACCCTAACCCTAACTCTAATCATCACCCTCACCCTAACCCTAACTCTCACCCTCACCCTAACACAAATGCTAACTCTAACCTTAACCCTCACACTAACCCTCACGCTAAAATTTAACCTCACCCTAAACCTAACCCTCACCCTCACCATAACCCTAACCATCAACCTAAACTTCACCCTAACCATAACCCTAACCCTAACCCTCACCCTAACCCTCACATTAACCCTAACAACTAACACTAAACCTAACGCTAACCCTCACCCTAAATTTCACACTAACTATAAACCTAAACAAATCCCTCACCCGCAACCTTACCCTCACCCTCATCCTAACGCTAACCCTAACACTCAAACTAACCCTAACACTCATCCTAATCCTAAACCTACCCCTCAGCCTAACCTCATCCTAACGCTAAACCTTACACTAACCCTCACCCTAACCCTAACACTAACCCTAAACGTCACCCTAACCCTAAACCTCACCCTCACCCTCACCCTCATCCTCAGCTTAACCCTAATCTTGACTCTAATCTTAACGCTCAACCTCACCCTCACCCTAACCATAACCCTAACTCTCATCCTAATCCTCACCCTAACCCTATCCCTAACCCTCACCCTAAACCTAACCCTCACATTAATCCTCACCCTAACTCTCACCCTCACACTAATCCTCGCCCAAAAATTCAACCTAAAGCTAACCCTCTCCCTAACCCTCACTGTCACGCTAAACCTCACCCTAAACCTTACCCTCACCCTAACCCTAATCCTAACCCTAACCCTAATCCTCACACTAAACCTAACCCTAAACCTAACCCTAACCTTCACCCTAACACTCACCCTCACCCTAACCCTAACCCTAACCCTCACAGTCACCCTAACCCTCACAGTCACCCTAAGCCTCACCCACATCCTAACCCTAACACTAATCTGAACAATCACCCTCACCCTAAACCTCAACCTCACCCTAAATATCATCCTAACACTAACCCTCATGGTAACGCTAACCTTAACCCTCACCCTAATACTCAGCCTCACCATCACCATCACCCTAAGCCTAAAGTTAAACCTAAACCTAATCGTAAACCTAACCCTCTCCCTCACCCTCACCTTAAACCTATCTCTAACCCTAAACCTAACCCTCACCATGACCCTAACCCTAACCCTAACCCTAACAATAACCCTAACCTTAACCCTCACCCTCACCTAACCCTAAACTTAATTCAAACCCTCACCCTAAACCTAACCCTAACCTTCACAACTCACCCTAATCTTAAGGCTCAGTAGCACCCTCACCCTCACCCTCACCTAACCCTAACCCTAACCCTAATCCTAACCCTGAACTTCACCCTCATCCTTCTCCTAACCCTAACCATAACCCTAGACCCTGAACCTCTCCCTAACCCTAACCCTCACCCTAACAAATACCCGCACACTAACCCTAACCCTAACCCTCACCCTAACCCTCACCGTAAACCTAATCCTCTCCCTAAAACTCACCCTCACCCCAAACGTCACTCTAACCCTTACCCTCACCCAAACCCTAAACCTAACCCTACCCCTCACCAGAATCCTCACCCTAACCCTCACACTAAACCAGACCCTAACACTAACCCTCACCCTCACCCTAGCCCTCATCCTAACCCTAAGCCTAACCCTAACCCTCATCATCACCCTGTCCCTCACCCTAACCCTAACCCACATCCTAGTCATAACCCAAATCCTAACTCCAACCCTCACCCTAACCCCCACCATAACCCTAAACCTAACACTAACCTTCACCCTAACACTAACAATAACCCTAAACCTCAGCCTCACCCTCAGCCTCACCCTAACCCTTACACTCACAATCACGCTACCACTCACACTAACCCTAACCCTCACCCTAACCCTAACCATAATCCTCACACTAACCCCAAACCTAACCCTCACCCTAACCCTCACTCTAACCATAACCCTAATCCTAACCCTAAACCTCATCTTCACCCTCTCCCTTACCCTAAGCCTAACACTCACCCTCAAACTCACCCTCAACCTAACCCTGATCCTCACCCTCATCCTAACCCTAACCTTAACCCTAACCCTCACCCTAAACATAACCCTCACCCTAACCTTAAACCTAACCCTCACCCTCACCCTCACCCTAACCCTTACCCTCTCCCTAATCCTCACCCACATCCTAAATATCACCCTAACCCTAACCCTCACCTTAACCCTTACCCTCACCCTAACCCTCACTCCCACCCTCACCTTAACTCTATCCCTCAACCTAACCCTAACCCTCACAGTCACTCTAACCCTCACTCACACCCTAACACTCATACTCACCCAAACAATCAACCTCACCCTAACCCTCAACCTCACCCTAAATATCACCCTAATAATAACCCTTCTCCTAACCCTAACCCTAATCCTCACCCTAAGCCTAACCCTAAACCTAACCCTAAACATGAACCTAACCCTCTCCCTCACCCTGACCGTAGCCATCCTCTAACCATAACCCTAAAACTCACCCTCACCCTCACCGTAACCCTAACCCTAACCTCTCCCTCACCATAATCCTAACCCTAATCTTCACCTTAACACTCACCTTAATACTCACGCTAAACGTAACCCTCTCTCTCACCCTAACCCTCAACCAAAAGCTTACCCTAACCCTAACCCTAACCCTCACACTAAACCTAACATTCACCCTAACCCTAAACCTACCCTTCACCCGAACCCTCACTCTAACCCTAACCCTCAACCTAACTCGAACCACAAACCTAACCCTCACCCCAGAACTCACACTAACCCTAAACCTAAACCTAACACTCACCCTAAGCCTAACCTTCACCCTCACCCTAACCCTCACCCTAACCCTAACAATAACCCTAACCCTCAGCCTAACCATAACCCTCACCCTAACCCTTACCCTCACTGTCACCCTAACCCTCACACTAACCCTAACCCTCACCCTCACACTAACTCTCACCCTGATCCTCACACTAACCCTCACCCTAACCCTAACCCTTACCCGAACCCTAACGCTAACCCTCATCTTGAACCTTGCCCTCTCCATTAATCTCACCCTAAGCTTAAACCTAAGCTTAAATCTATTCCTAAACCTAAACCTCTCCCTCATCCTCACACTAACCCTAACCCTAAACCTAACCCTCCCCCTCCCCTTCACCGTAACCCTAACATTAACCATAACCCTCACCCTCACCCTAACCCTAAACCTAACAATAATCCTAATCCTAACCCTAACACTAACCCTCACCCTCATCCTCACCCTCACCCTCACCCTAAACCTAACCCTAACCCTATCCCGAAACAACACCCTAACCCTAAACCTAATCCTCAACCTCATCCTCAACCTCACCCAAACCCTAACCCTAACCCTAACCCTAACCCTCATACTGAGCCTAGCCCTCCCTCTAACGCTAATCCTAAGCCTAACCCTCACCCTCAGCCTAATGCTAATGCTAACCTAACATTCACCCTCACCCTAACCCTCACTATAATCCTTAACCTCACCAGAATCCTAACCCTAACCATCACCCTAACTCTAACCCTAAACCTAATCCTCACACTAACCCTCACTCTAACCCCTACCCTCACCCTAAATCTCACCCTAACCCTCCCCCTCCCCCTAACCCTTACCCTCACCCTAACACTAACCCTAAACATAACTCTCACACTAAACCTAAATCTCACCCTAACCCTAACCCTCACCCTAACGCTTATCCTCACCCTAACCCTAACCCTAACCCTCAACCTAACCCTAACCCTAACCCTCACCCTTACCCTAACCCTCATCCTAACCCTTACCCTCATCCTAACCCTAACTCTAAACCTAACCCTCACACTAATTCTAACCCTCACCCTAACCCTAAACCTAAAGCTACCAATAATCCTAATCCTGAACCTAAACCTAACCCTCAACCCTCACCTAACCCTAACAAAAACCCTATCCATAACAATAAACCTAACCCTATCCCTCACCCTCAACCTAACTGTAACCCTAACCCTAACCCTAACAATTACCCTAACCCTAACCCTAAACCTCACCCTAACCCTAACCCTAACCCCACCCCTCAGACTAATCTTCATCCTAAACCTAAACCTAAACCTAATACTCCCCCTAACCATAAACATCACCCTAACATTAACCCTCACCCTCTTCCCTCACCCTCAGCTTAACCCTAACCCTAATCATAATCCTAACCCTGAACCTCAACCTCACCCTCAACCTAAAGCTAAACCTAACCCTCACCCTCAAACTCACTCTAACCCTAACCCTATCCCTCACCCTCACCCTAAAGTTAACCCTCACCCTCACCCTCAGCCTAACACATACCCTCACCCCACCCTAACCATAACCCTCACCCTAACACTCACCCTAACCCTAACCATCTCCCTAAACCTCACCTCACACTAAACCTCACTCTAACCCTTACCCTCACCCAAACCCTAACCCTAACAGTAACCCTAATCCTCACACTAACTCTAACCCTAAACCTAAACCTAACTTTAACCCTCAACCTAACTCTTTCCCTCCCCCTAACCCTAACCCTAACCCTCACCCTCAACGTAACCCTAACCCTTACCCTCACCCTAATACTCACCCACATCCTAAATATCACCCTAACCCTAACCCTCACCCTAACCCTAACACAAACCCTCACCCTAAGTATCAGCCTCACCATCAACCTCATCCTAAGCCTAAACTTAAACCTAACCCTAATCCTTAACCTAAAACTTATACTCACCCTCCCGCTAACCCTAACATTAAACCTAACCATAATCCTCACCCTCATGCTAACACTCACTCTAAATCTAACCATCGCTCTCAACCTAAGCCTCAACCTAAACCTTACCCTAACCGTTACCCTAATCCTTAACCTCACCCTAACCCTCACCCTAATATTCACCTTAACCCTAAACCTCACCCTAAGCCTTACCCTCACCCTAACCCTAAACATAACCCTCACACTAAACCTTACCCTCAACCTAACCCTAACCCGCACCCTAACCCGAACGCTAACCCTCACGCTAAACCTAACCGTCAACCGCAACCTGACCATAACCCTATCCCTAACAATACCCCTAACCCTAACCATAAACCTTACCCTCAACCTCACCCTCACCTTTACCCTAAACCTAACCCTAACCCTCACATGAACAATAACCCTGACCCTAAAGCTAACCCTCACCCTAACCCTAAACCTAACCCCACCCCTCAGGCTAATCTTCATCCTAAACCTAAACTTAAACTCAACCTAACCCTAAACATCACCCTAACATTAAGCCTAACCGTCACCGTCACCCTAACCCTCACTCTATCCCTAACCCTAACCTTAATCCTAACCCTGAACCTCATCCTCACCCTCAACATAAACCTAACCTTAACCCTCACCCTCACCCTCACCCTAAAACTAAGCCTATCCCTAACCCTCACCCTAAACCTAACCCTCACCCTCACCCTAACCCTCTCCCTAAACGTCACCCTCACCCTAAACCTCACCCTAAACCTTACCCTCACCCTAACCTTAACCCTAACCCTAATCCTCACACTATCCCTAACCCTAACCCTAACCCTCACCTTCACCCTAACCCTCACCCACACCCTAACCCTCACACTCACCTTACACTCACCCTCACCCTAATCCTCACCCACACACTAAACATCACCCTAACCCTAACCCTCACCCTAAACTTAACCCTAAACCTCACCCTAAGCCTCACCCTCAAAATCACCCTAACCCTAAGCCTAATCTTAAACCTAAACCTAATAATAAACCTAACCCTCTTATTCACCCTCACTCTCACCCTAAACCTAACCCTAACCAAACACTCACCCTCATGCTAACCCTAAACCTAACAATAACCCTAACCCTAACCCTAACCCTCACCCTCACCCTAAACCTAACCCTAACCCTAACCCTCACCCTAAGCCTCACCCTGACAATCACCCTCACCCTAAGCCTAATACTAAACCTAATCCTAATTCTAAACGTAACCCTCTTACTCACCCTCCCCCTCCCCCTAAACCTAACCCTAACCCTAACCCTCACCAGCATGCCAACCCTAACCCAAACAATAACCCTAACAATAACACTAACACTAACCCTCACCCTCACCCTAACCCTAACCCTAACCATAACCCTCACCCTAACCCTAACCCTAACCCTCACCCTCACCCTAACGCTAACACTAAAGCTAACCCTCACTCTCATCCTTACCCTCATCCTAAACCTTATCCTAACCCTAACCCTAACACTTACCCTCACCCTAAGCCTAATCCTAAACCTAAACCTAATCCTAAACCTAACCCTCTTACTCACCCTCATCCTCTCCCTAAACCTAACCCTAACCCTAACACTCACCCTCATGCTAACCCTAACCCTAACCCTAACAATAACACTAACTCTAACCCTCAACCTCACCCTCACCTTAACCCTAACCCTAACCCTAACCCTCACCCTAACCCTAACCTTAACCCACACCCTCACCCTAATCCTAACACTAAAGGTAACCCTCACTCTCAACCTAACCCTCACACTAAACATTACCCTAACCCTAACCCTTTAACCTCACCCTAACCCTAACCCTAACCCTAACCCTAATCCTCACACTATACCTAACCCTAACTCTAACCCTCACTATAACCCTCACCCTCACCCTAACCCTAACCCTCACGCTAATGCTAACCCTAACAATCATCCTCACCCTAACCCTCACCGTCATCCAAACCCTCACCCGCACCCTAACCTCACACTCACCCTAACCCTCAAACTCACCCTAACCTTAAACCTCACCCTAAATATCACCCTAAGTCTAACCGTCATCCTAACCCTAACGCTAACCCTAACCCTAAGCCTCACCCTCACCCTCATGCTAACCCTAACCCTAACAATAACCCTAACCCTAACATTAACCCTCACCCTCACCCTAACCCTGACTCTAACCCTAAACCTCACCCTAAGCCTCACCCTCACAATCACCCTCACCCTAAGTCTAGTCCTAAGCCTAAACCTAATCCAAAACCTTACACTCTTACTCACCCTCACCCTCACCCTAACCCTAAACCTAACCCTAACCCTCACCCACATGCTAACCCAAACCCTAACAATAACCCGAACCCTAACCCTAAACCTCACCCTCACCCTCACCCTAACCCTAACCCTAACCCTCATCCTAACCCTAACCCTAACCCTCACCCTCACCCTCACCCTAACACTAAAGCTAACCCTCACTCTCAACCTCTCTCACCCTAAACCTTACCCTAACTCTAAACCTAACACTTACCCTCACGCTAAGCCTAATCCTAAACCTAAACCTAATCCTAAACCTAACCCTCTTACTCACCCTCACCCTCAACCTAAACCAAACCCTAACCCTAACCCTCACCCTCATGCTAACCCTAACCCTAACCCTAACAATAACCCTAACACTAAACCTAACCCTCACCCTAACCCTAACCCTAACCCTCACTCTCACCCTAACCCTAACACTAAAGCTAACCCTCACTCTCAAGCTAACCCTCACCCTAAACCTTACCCTAACCCTAACCCTAAACCTTACCCTCACCCTAACCCTAACCCTAATCCTCACACTAAACCTAATGCTGAATCTAACCCTCACTCTTACCCTCACCCCCACCCTAACCCGAACCCTAACCTTCACGCTAATGCTAACCCTGACAATCACCCTCACCCTTAACCTCACCGTCACCCAAACCCTCACCCCCAACCTAACCTCACACTCACCCTCACCCTCACACTCACCCTAAACCTCATCCTCACCCTCATTATCACCCTAACCCTAACCTTCATCCTAACCCTAAACCTAACCCTAAGCCTAAGCCTAATCTCTCCCTCAACCTCATGCTAACCCTAACGCTAAACCTACCCCTAACCCTCATGCTCACCCTAACCCTAACCCTAACCCTATCCCAAACAATAAACCTAACCCTAACACTAACAGTAACCCTAATCCTCACCCTCACCCTAAACCTAACCCTCACCGAAACCCTCACACTAATCCTAACCCTAACCCTCACCTTCAACCTAACACTAACAGTAAACCTAACACTCACCCTAACACTCAACCTAACACTCACACTAAAACGAACCCTCACTCTCACCCTAAAGCTTAGACTACACCTTACCCTAACCCTAACCCTAATCCTAACCCTAACCCTCACACTAAATCTAACCCTCAAAATAACCCTAACCCTGTCAACATTAACCCTCACCCTAACCCTAACCCTCTCCCTAACCCTCACCGTCATGCTAAACATCACCCTAACCCTAACCCTCACCCTAATCCTAACACTAACCCTCACCCTAACCCTCTCCCTCACCATCATCCTCACCCTAAGCCTAACCCTAACCCAAAACCTAATCTTAAACCTAACCCTCTCCTTCAACCTCACCCTAACCCTAAACGTAACCCTAACACTCACCCTAACCCTAAGCCTAATGTTAACCCTAACCCTCACCCTAACCCTAACCCTCACCCTAACCCTTACCCTCACCCTATCCCTAACCCTAAACCTAACCCTCACACTAAACCTAACCCTCACCCTAACCCTAACCCTAATGCTAACAATAACCCTAACCCTAACCCTCACCCTCATCCTAACCCTAACAATAACCCTAACCCTAACCCTAACCCTCACCCTAAACCTAACCCTCAACCCACCACTCAGAATAATCTTCATCCTAAAACTAAACCTAAAACTAACCTTCAACCTAACCCTAAACATCACCCTAACCCTAACCCTTACCTTCACACTCACCCTCTCCATAAGCCTAACCCTAACCCTAACCCTAATCCTAACCCTGAACCTCACCCTCACCCTCAATTAAACCCTAACCCTATCCCAAACCTCACCCTAACCCTAACCCTCACCCTAACACTAACCCTAACACATACGCTCACCCTAACCCTAACCATTACCCTGACCCAAACTCTCACCCTAACATTAATCCTCTCCTTAAACCTCACTCTCAACCTAAACCTCACCCTAACCCATAGCCTCAACCTAACCCTAACCCTAACCCTAATTCTCACACTAACCCTAACCCTAACCCTCACCCTAACCCTCACCCTCACCCTAACCCTAAACATAACCCTAATGTTAACCCTAACCCTAACCCTCACCCTCATCGTCACCCTAACCATCACCCACACCCTAACCCTTACACTCACCCTAACCCTCATCTTAACCCTAATCCTCACCAACACACCAAATATAACCCTAACACTAACCCTCACACTAATCCTAACCCTAACCCTCACCTAAGCCTCACTCTCAACATCACCCTCACCCTAAGCCTAACCATTACCCTAACCCTAATCCCAAACTGAACACTCTTACCCTCAAGCTAACCGTAACACTAACCCAAACTCTAACCATCACCCTTATGCTAATCCTAACCCTAACCCTAACAATAACCGTAACTCTAACCCTAACCCTCATCCTCACACTAACCCTAACCCTAACCCTCTCCCTAACCCTAACCTTAAACCTCATCCTCACCCTGACCCTAACAATAAACTTAACCCTCAAACTAACACTCACCTGAACACTCACACGAAACCTAACCCTCACTTTCACCCTAACCCTCACCCTAAACCTTACCTGAACCCTAAGCCTAATCATAACCCTAACTCTAACCCTCACACTAAACTTAACCCTCACAATAACCCTAACCCTAACTCCCACCCTAACCCTCACCATCACCCTAACGCTCACTCTCACCTTATACATCACTCTAACCCTAACCCTTACACTAATCCTAACCCTAACCCTCACTCTAATCCTCTCCCTCACCATCACCCTCACCCTTACCCTATACCTAACCCTCACACTAAACCTAAGCCTCAACCTAACCCTAACCCTAACACTAACACTAACCCTAACTTAACCCTCACCCTCACCCTAACCCTAACCCTATCCCTAACAATAACCCTATCCCTAACCCTAAAATTAACCCTCACCGTCACCCTCATCCTCACCCTAACCCTAACCCTAACCCTAGCAATAAACGTATCCCTAACCAAACCCTCACCCTAACCCTAACCCTAACCCCACCACTCAGCCTAATCCTCATTGTAAACCTAAACCTAATCCTAAACCTCACCCTAACCCTAAACGTAACCCTAACCCTAACCCTCACCCTCATCCTCATCCTAACCCTAACCCTAACCCTAATCCTAAACCTGAACCTCAACCTCACCGTCAACATAACACTAACATTACCCTCACCCTCGCCCTCACCCTAACCTTAACACTAAACCAATCCCTAACCCTCACCCTCACCCTAACCATAACCATAACCATCACGCTAATGCTAAACCTAACCCTAACCCTCACCCTCATCCTATCTCTCACCATCAGCCTAATGCTCACACACACCCTAACGCTCACACTCACCCTATCGCTCACCCACACCCTAAATATCATCCTAACCCTAACCCTCAACCTAACCCTAACCCTTTCACCCTAAGCCTCACCCTCACCCTCACCCTCACCCTAAGGCTAATCCTTAACCTAACTCCTAACCCTCTCCCTCACCCTCATGCTAACCCTAAACCTTACACTAACCCTAACCTTCACCCTAACCCTCACCCTAATCCTAACCCTAACCCTAACCCTCACCCTAATGCTAACCCTAACCGTAAAACTCACCCTCATTCTAACCCTCACAGTCACACTAACCCTCACACACACCCTAACCTTTACCCTCACCCTCACCCTCACCCTCACCCTAAACCTCACCCTCACCCTAAATATCACCCTAACCCTAACCCTCACCCTAACCCTAACCCTAACCCTCACCCTAAGCCTCACCCTCACAATCACCCTCACCATAAGCCTAACCCGAAACCTATCCCTATCCCTAATCCTAAAACTTGCCCTCTCCCTCACCCTCATGCTAAACCTAATGCTAAACCCAACCCTAACCGTCACCCTCACCCCTATCCTATCCCTAACCCTAACCCTAACCCTAACAATAACCCTAACCCTAACCGTAAAACTCACACTAAACCTAACCCTCACTCTCACCCTAACCCTAACCCTAACAATAACCCTAACCCTAACCCTGAACTTCACACTAAACCTAAACCTCACCCTAACCCTCAACCTCACCCTACACATCACATTAAACTTAACCTTCACACTAATCCTAACCCTAAACCTCACCATAAACCTCACCCTCACCATCACCCTCACCCTAAGCCTTACCCATACCCTAAACTTAATCTTAAACCTAACCCTCTCCCTCTCCCTCACCCTAACCCTCACCTTAACCCTAACCATAACCCTCACCCTCACCCTCACCCTAACCCTAAAGCTAAACCTTACAATAATCCTCAACCTCACCCTAACCCTAACAGTAACCCTAACTCTTAACCTAACCCTAAAACTCACCCTTACCCTAAACCTCACCCTAACCCTAACCCTAAGTCTAAACTTAACCCTCACCCTAAACATAACCATCAGCCTAATCCCCACAATAAACCTAACCCGCAACATCACCTTAACGCTAAACCTAACCCTCACCCTAACCCTCATCCTAACCCTTACCCTCAGCCTAACAAAAAACTTAACCCCAAACCTAATCCTCAAACTAACCCTAAACTTCACCCTAACCCTAACCCTACCCCTCAGACTAACCCTCATGCTAACCCTAAACCTCACCCTTACCATAACCCTAACTTTCATCCTCGCACTAACCCTAATCCTAACCCTACCGCTAACCCTCACCCTAACCCTAACTGTCAGCCTAACCCTCGCCCTCACCTTAAACCTAAACCTCACCCAAAACCTAACCCTAACCCTCATCCTTAGCCTAGCCCTCGACCTAACCCTAATCCTAAGCCTAACCCTGACCCTCACCCTAACCCTAACCCTAAACCTAACCCTCATCCTCACTTTAAACCTAACCTAACCTTAAAAATAACCCTATCCCTAACCCTAAACCTAACCCTCACCGTCACCCTCACCCATACCCTAACCCTAATCCTAACCCTAACCCTAACAATAACCCTAGCCCTAACCCAAAACCTCATCCTAACCCAAATACTAACCCCACCCCTCAACCTAATCCTCATACTAAACCTAAACCTAAACCTCACCCTATACCTGAACATCAACCTAACACTAACCTTCAGCCTCAGCCTCACCCTCACCCTCAGCCTAACCCTGAAACTCACACTCACCCTCAACCTAACCCTAACCCTAAACCTCACCCTCACCCTAACCCTCACCCTAACTCTCACGCTAACCCAACCCTAATAATAATGCTCACCCTCACCCTAACCATCACCCTAAACTTAACCCTAATATTCACCTTAACCCTAACCCACACCCTAGCCCTAACACTCACCCTCACCCTAACCTTAAACCTAACCCTAACCCTCACCATAACCCTCAGCCTAACCTTAACCCTAACACTAACCCTCACCCTCACCCTAACCCTCACCCTCACCCTCACACTCAGCCTATCCCTAACACTAACCCTAATCCTAACACTAACCATCACCTTCACCCTCACCCTAAACCTAACCCTAACCCTCACCCTCACCATAAACCCCAACGTCACCCTAACCCTCACCCTAAAGCTCACACTCAACCACACCCAAACACTCACCCTCACCCTAAACATCACCCTAACCCTAACCTCATCCTAACCCTAACCCTTACACTCACCCTAACCCTAAACATCACCCTAACCCTCACCCTCACCTTAATCCTAACCCTAAACCTAACCCTAAAACTTACCCTAACCCTTACCCTCACCTTCATGAAAACCCTCACGTTCAACCTAGCCCTCACACTAACCCTAACCCTATCTCTAACCCTCAACCTCACCCTTACCCTCACCCTCAGCCTAACCCCAACCCTAACCCTAATCCTAACCCTAACCCTCACACATAACCTCACCCTAAACCTAACCGTAAACCAAGCCCTCACCCTCACCCTCACCCTAACCCTACCCCTAACCCTTACTCTCACCCTAACCATAAACCTTACCCAAACCCTAACCCTCACCCTAAACCACACAATAACACAAAATCTAACACTAACCCTCACCCTCACCCTAACACTCACCCTCACCCTAAACATAACCCAAACCATCACCCTCACCCTAACCCTCACCCTATCCCTTACCCTCACCCTAACCCTAACACTAAACCTAACACTAACCCTATCCTTCACACTAACCCTAACCGTATCCCTTACCCTGACCCTAAACCTAAACCTAAACTTACCCTCACACCAACCTTAACCCTCACCCTAACACTAACCCTACCCCTCACACTAACGCTCACACAAACCCTCACCAAAACCCTTATGCTCATCCTAACTCTTACGCTCAGACTAACCCCAACCCTCACACTAAACCTAACCCTAAACCTTACCCTCACCCTAAAGCTAACCCTAATATTAATCCTCAAACTAAGCCTACCCAAACCTAACCCTAACCATAACCCTCACCCTCACCCTAGCCCTCACCCTCACCCTCATCCTAAACCTAACCCTAACCCTCACCCTCACCCTCACCCTCACCCTCATCCTAACCCTAACCCTAACCCTCAACCTAACCCTAAATCTCACCCTCAACCTAACACTAAACTTAACCATAACCCTAACCCTAACAGTAACCTAACCCTCATCCTAACCCTCATCCTTACCCTAAACCTAACACTAACCCTCACCCTCAGCCTAGACCTTACCCTAACACTTACCCTCACCCTAAACCTAAACCTAACCCTAACCCTCACACTAACCCTAACCCTCACTCTAATCTTAAACCTATCCGTCTCCCTCACCCTCACCCTAACCATAACCCTAAACCTAACTCTCACCTAAACACGAACCCTAACCCTAACACTCACAATCACCCTAACACTCACTGGCACCCTAACACTCACCGTCACCCTACCCTCACTGTCATCCTAACCCTCACCCAGACTCTAACACTCACCCTCTCCAATCCCTCATCATCACCATATCCCTCACCCTCACACTAACACTCATTCTAACCCTCACCCTCATCCTAACCCTAATCTTAACCATAACCCTCAACCTCATACTCACCCTCAGCCTAACCCTAGCCCTAACCCTAATACTAAACCTAAACCTCACCCTCACCCTCACCCTAACCCTAACCCTAACCCTAAACATAATCCTAACCCTCACCCTAATCTTCATCCTTACCCGAAACCTAACCCTCCCCTTCACCCTAACAATCACCCTAAAACTAACCCTCACCCTAACCATCATCTTCACACTAATCCTCACCCTAACTCTAACCCTAACCCTCACATTAACCATCACCCTAACCCTAAACCTAACCCTAAGCCTCACCCTCACCCTAACTCTCACCCTGAACCTAACCCTCACCCTAACTCTCACCCTCACCCTAATCCTCACCCTAATCCTTACCCTTAAACCTAACCCTCAACCTAACCCTCAACCTAAACTTTACCCTCACCCTAAACCAAACCCTAAACCTAACCCTCACACTAAACCTAACCCTCAACCTAACCCTAACCCTAATGCTAACAATAACCCTAACCCTAACCCTAAAACTAACGCTCACCCTCACACTAACCCTAACAATAACCCTATCCCTAACCATAAAACTAACCCTCACCCTGACCATCACATCACCCTAAACCTAACCGAAATCCTAACAATAACCCTAACCCTAACCCTCACCCTAACCCTAACCCTAAACCACTCCTCATCCTAATCTTCATTCTAAACCTAAACCTAAACCTAAAACTCACCCTAACCCTAAACATCAACCTAACACTAACCTTTAACCTCACCCTCACCCTCACCCTCAGCCTAACCCTAACCTTAACCCTAATCCTAAACCTGAACCTCACCCTCACCCTCACCTTAACCCTAACCCTAACCCTCACCCTCACCCTCAACCTCAGCCTAACCCTAAACCTAACCCTCACCCTAAAACATATCCTCACCCTAACCCTAACCATAACCCTCACACTAGCACTCACCCTAACACTAATCCTCTCCCTGAACCTCACCCTCACCCTAAACCTCACACTAACCCTTACCCTCACCCTCACCCTAACCCTAACCATAAACCTCACACTAAACCTGACCCTAAGCCTCACCGTAACCCTGACCCTCACCCTAAACCTCACCCTCACTCCAACACTAACCCTAACCCTAACCCTCTCTCTAACCCTAACATTAACCCTCACCCTAACCCTAACAATAAACCTAATTCTCACCCTAACACTCACAGGAAACCTAATCCAAACCCTCACACTCACACTCACCCTCATCCTAACCCTAACCCTAACACTCAACCTAATGCTTACCCTACCCCTAAACCTCACCCTCACCTTCATCCTAACCCTCACCCACACCCTAACCCTCACACTCACCCTAAACCTCACCCTCACCCTAATCCTCACCCACATCCTAAATATCACTCTAACACTAACCCTCACCCTAATCCTAACCCTAAACCTCACCCTATGTCTCAACCTCAACATCAACCTCACCCAAAGCCTAACCCTAAACCTAACCCTAATCCTAAAGTTAACACTCTTACTCACCCTCAAGCCAACCCTAACACTAACCCAAACCGTAACCCTCACCCTTACCCTAACCCTAACCCTAACCCTAGCAATAACCGTATCCCTCACCCTAAACCTAACCCTCACTGTCACCCTCATCCTCACCCTAACCTTAACCCTAACGCTAACAATAAACGTATCCCTAACTCAAACGTCACAGTAACCCTAATCCTAACCCCACCCCTCAGCCTAATCCTCATTCTAAACTTAAACCTAAACCTCACCCTAACCCTCAACATAAACCTAAGCCTTACCCTCACTCACTCTCACCCTCACCCTCAGCCTCACCCTAACCCTAACCCTAACCCTAATCCTAACCCTGAACCTCACCCTCAAACTCACCCTAATCCTAACCATAACCCTATCCCTAAACCTCACCCTAAACGTAACCCTCACCCTAACCCTCATCCTAACACATACACTCACCCTAACCCTAAACCTAACCTTCACCTTAACCCTCAACCTAACCATCACGCTCACCCTAACCCTAACCATAACCCTCACCCTAATGCTAAACCAAACCCTAACCCTCGCCCTCACTCTAACCCTCACCATCAGCCTAACCCTCACCCACAGACTAACCCTCACACTCACCCTATCCCTCACCCTCACCCTAACCCCCACCCACACCCTAAATATCATCCTAACCCTAACCCTCAACCTAACTCTAACCCTAACTTTCACCCTAAGCCTCACCCTCACCCTCACCCTAAGCCTAATCCTAAACCTAACTCTAATTGTAAACCTAAACCTCTCCCTCACCCTCATGCTAAACCTAACCCTCACCCTAACCCTTACCCTAAACCTCACCCTCACCCTAACCCTAACCCTCACCCTCACACTCACCCTAATCCTAACCCTAACCCTAACCCTAACCCACACCCTAATGGTAACCCTAAACCTAAACCTCACCCTCATCCTAACCCTCACACACACTGTAACCTTTACACTCACCCTAACCCTCACCCTCACCCTAAACCTCAACCTCACCCTAAATATCTCCCTAACCCTAACCCTCACCCTAACCCTAACCCTAACCCTCACCCTAAGCCTCACCCTCACCATCACCCTCACCATAAGCCTAACCCTAAACCTATCCCTAATCCTAAAACTAGCCCTCTCCCTCACCCTCATACTAAATCTAATGCTAAACCCAACCCTAACCGTCACCCTCACCATTACCCTATCCCTAACCATAATCCTAACAATAACCCTAACCCTAACCCTAAAACTCACACTAAACCTAACCCTCACTCTCACCCTAACCCTAACACTAAACCTTACCCTAACCCTAACACTAGCCCTAAACTTCACAATAAACCTAAACCTCACCCTAATCCTCAACCTCACCCTAAACCTCACCCTCAAAATCACCCTCACCCTAAGACTAACCCAAACCCTCAACCTAATCTTAAACTTACCCCTCTCCCTCACCCTCACCCTAACGCTAACCATAACCCTCGCCCTCACCCTCACCCTAACCCTAAATCTAAACCTTACAATAACCCTCACCCTCAGCCTAACCCTAACGCTAACAATAACCCTAACTCTAAACCTAACACTAAACCTCACTGTCACCCTCAACCTCACCCTAACCCTAACCCTAACTCTAAACTTAACCCTCACCCTAACCCTAACCGTCAGCCTAATCCTCACCCTAAACCTAAACCTCTAATTCACCTTAACCCTAACCCTTACCCTCACCCTAACCCTAAACTTAATCCTAACCCTAACTCTCACACTAACCCTAACCCTCACCCTAACCCTAACCCTACCCCTCAGCTTAACCCTCATCCTAATCCTAAACCTAACCCTTACCCTAACCCTAAACTTAATCCTCACACTAACCCTAAAAATAAACCTACCCCTAACCCTCACCCTAACCGTAACTATTAGCCTAACCCTCACCCTCAACCTAAATTTAACCCTCACCCAAAACCTAACCCTAACCCTCATCCTGAGCCAAGCCCTCACCCTAACCCTAATCCTAAGCCTAACCCTCACCCTCATCCTAACCGTATCTCTAACCCTCTCCCTCACTCTAAGCCTAACCCTAAAAATAACCCTATCCCTAACCCTAAACCTCACCCTCACCCTCACACTCACTCTCATCCTAACCCTAACCGTAACGCTAACAGTAACCCTATCCCTAACCTAAACCCTCAGCTTAACCCAAACCCTAAACCCAGCCCTCGGCCTAATCCTCATCCTAAACCTATACCTAAACCTAAACCTCACCCTAACCCTAAACATCACACTAACACTAACCCTCAGACTCACCCTTAGCCTAACCCTAACCCTAACCCTAATCCTAACCCTGAACCTCACCCTCACCCTCAACCTAACCCTAACCTTACCCTCACCCTCACCCTAGCCCTCACCCTAACTCTCAACCTAACCCAACCTTAACCCTCACCCTCACCATCACCATAAACCTAACCCTAATATTCCCTCTAACCCTAACCCACACACTAGCCCTAACACTCACCTTTAACCTAAACCTAAACCTAAACCTAACCCTCACCATAACCCTCAGCCTAACCTTAACCCTAACCCTAACCCTCACCCTCACCCTCACCCTCACCCTCAGCCTATCCCTAACCCTAAACCTAATCCTAACCCTAACCCTCACCCTCACCCTCACCCTCACCCTCAGCCTATCCCTAACCCTAAACCTAATCCTAACCCTAACCCTCACCCTCAACTTTACCCTAACACTCACCCTAACCCTAAACCTCACCCTAACCCTTACCCTCACCCTAAACCTCACAGACACCCTAATCCTCACCGACATCCTAACACTCACCCACACCCTCACCCTAATCCTCACCTTCATGCTAAAGTTACCCTAACCCTAACTCTAACCCTAACCCTAATCCTAACCCTGACCCTAACCCTAACCTTCACCCTCACCTTCATCATCACCCTCAGGCTAACCCTAATACTAACCTTAATTCTAAACCTAACCCTCACCCCCACCCTAACTCTCAGCCTTTCCCGAAACCTCACACTCACCCTAACCCTCAACCTCATGCCAAACATCACCCTAAACCTAAATCTCACCCTAAACCTAAGCCTAATATTTACCCTCACCCTCACCCTCAGCCTAACCCTAACCCAAGTCCTAATCCTAACCATCACCCTCACCTCACCCTAACCCTAACCCTCACACAAACCCTCACCCTAACCCTAAACATAACCCTAACCCACACCCTCACCCTCACACTAATCCTAAGCCTAACCCCAAACCTAACCCTTACCGTAACCCTCACCCTCACCCAAAACATATCCATAACCCTAACCCTAACCCTAACAATAACCCTAACCCTAACTCTAATCCTAATCCAATCCCACACCCTAACCCTAATCCAAAACAAAAACCTCAACCTAAACCTAAACTTCACCCTCACTGTAACCCTAACCCGAACCCTAACCCTCACCCTCACCCTAACCCTAACCCTAATCCTAATCCTAAACCTCATCCTCACCTTAACCCTTACCCTAACGGTAACCCTAATCCTCACCCTCAGCGTAAACCTAACCCTAACCCTAAACCTAACCCTCAACCTTACCATAACCCTAACCCTGATACTAAATTCCACGCTAACCCTAAACCTCACCCTAACACTAACCCTAACCCTAAACCTCACCCTAACCCTCACCCTCAACTTAACACTAACCAAAACCCTAATCCTCAACCTTACCTTCACCCTAAGCCTAATCCTAAACCTCACACTATCCCTAAACCTCACCCTAACCCTAACCCTACCCCTCACCCTAAACTTCATCTTAACACTAACCCTAGCCCTAACCCTAAACCTCACCCTAACCGTAAACTTAACCCTCACCTTCAGCCTCACCCTAAACTGAACTGTAACCTTCACTCTAACCCTAACAATAAACCTAACACTAATCTTAACCCTCACCCTCAGGCTAACCCTAACCCTAACCCAAATCCTCAACCTCACCCTAAACCTAACCATAAACCTCATCATAACCCTAAAGTTCACCCTCAAACTTGCCACACCCTAACCCAAAGCCTCACCCTAAACATCACCCTCACACCACATTTAAATTAAAACTAATCCTAACCCCCACCCTAACCCTAGCCCTCAACCTAACACTAACCCTCACCCTAACCCTCAACCTAAAGCTCACGCTCACCCTCATCCTCACCCTCAGTGTAACACTAACCCTATCTCAATTCCTAAACCTAAACCTCACCCTCATCCTAAAAATCACCCTAATTCTTTCCCTCACACTAATCCTAACCGTAACCCTAACCTTAACTCACACTAAAACTAACCCTCACCCTAACCATAACCCTACCCCTTACCCTAACCCTCACCTTAACCCTAAACCTAACCCTCACCCTAAACCTCACCATAAACCTCACAGTCAACCTAACCCTGACACTAACCCTAATCCAAACGCTAACCCTCACTCTAAACCTAAACCTCACCCTCAACCTAACCCCCACCCTAAACCTCAACCTAATCCTAACCCTAATCTTCAGCCTAACCCATACCCTAACCCTCACCCTAAACCTAATCCTAACCTCCACCCTAACCCTAACTTTCACCCTAATCCTAACCCTAACCCTCACACTCACCCTCACCCTCTCCTTAACCCTAACCCTCACCCTCACCCTTACCTTTACACTAAACCTAACCCTAACCCTCACTCTAACAGTAACCCTAAACCTCACCCTCACCCTAACCCTCACCCTTACTTTATCCTCACCCTAACCCTAACCCTCATATTAACCCTAATTATCACCATAACCTTAACTCTAACCATATCCCTATACTACACCCTAACATTAACGCTAACACTAACCCTAAACGTCAGCCTAAATCTCACCCTCATACCACCCTCAAACTAACCCTTACCCTAAACCTCACCCTAACCTTAATCCTCACCCTAACCCTAACCCTCACCCTAGCCCTCACTCTAACACCAACCTTAAAAATCACACTCACCCTCACCCTCACCATCACCCTCAGCTTAACACTAACCATAACCCAATCCTAACCCAAACCTCAACCTCACCCTAACCGTCACCCTAATTCTTACCTTCACACTAATCCTAAACCTAACCCTAACACTCACATTCACACTAAACCTAATGGTAACTCTAACACTCATCCTAACCCTCCCGCTATCAATCACCCACATAATAAACCTAAACCTAACCCTAACCCTCACCCTCACCACAACCCTCAACCTAACCCTAACCCTAACCCTAAACTGAAACCCTCATACTAACCCAAACCCTAATTCTAACACTAATCCTAACCCTCACCCTAACTCTAACCCTAAACCTAACCTTCACTCTAACCCAAACCCTCACCCTAACCTTAGCCCTACCTCTCACCCTAAACTTCATCCTAACCCTAACCCTAAACCTAACCCTAAGTCTAAACCTCACCCTAACCCTAACCTTCACCCTCAATGTAACCATAAACCTAAACATAACCCTACAATTAACCCTAATCCTAAACTTTATCCTAACCATCACCCTCACCCTAACCCTAACCCTAACCCTCACCCTAAACCTAGCCCTCACCCTCATCGTAAACTTAACCCTAACACTAACCTTTATCCTAACACTCACCCTCACCCTAACCCTAAACCTAACCCTAACCCTCACCCTAAACCTAACCCTCACCCTCACCATAAATCTACAAAACCCTAACACTTACCCTCACCCTAACACTAACCCTAACCATAAACCTCACACTCACTCTAACGCTCACCCTAAACCTTAACCTCACCCTAAACCTCATCCTAACCCTCACCCTATCACTAACCCTAACCCTCAAACTAACCCTAAACCTCACCCAACCCTAACCCTACCCCTCATCCTAACTCTCAACCTAACCCTAAACCTCACCTGCAACCTAACACTCCCTGTCACCCTAAACCTTACATTAAACCTAACCCTCACCCACACCCTAACCCTCAGTCTCACTCTCTGTCAGCCTCAGCCTAACCCAAAGCCTAACCTTAACCCTATCCCTAACCCTCACATTCACCCTCAACCTAACCCTAACCCTAAGCTTCACCATAACCCTCAACCTAACCCTAACCCTCACCCTATCACTAACCCCCCCTTACCTAACACTCAAGCTAACCCTTACACTCATCATAACACTAAGCCTAACCCTAACACTAAATCTCACACTAACCCTCATCCTAAACCACCCTATCATTAAGCCTAACCCTAACCCTCACAGTCAGCCTCACACTAACCCTAACCCTAAGCCTCAAACACATCCTCAACCTCACCCTAAACCTAACCCAAACCCTCAAACCAACCTTTACGCTCACCCTCACACTAACCCTCACCCTCATCCTAAACATCAGCCTAAACCTAACCCTCACCCTAATCCTCAGCATAAGCCTAACCCTCACCCTAACCCTAACCCTCAACCTAAACCTAACCCTCAACCTAACCCTTACCCTAACCCCAACAGTAGGCCTAACCCTAACTATCACACTAACCCTTAACCTCACCATAACATTAACCCTCACCCTAAACCTAACCCTAACCCTCTCCCTAACACTACCCCTTACACTAACCCTAATACTAACCCTAACCCTCACCCTAAACCTACTCCTCAACCTCATCTCACCCTCACCCTAACACTCACCCTAACCCTCACCCTAACCCTCAACCTCACCCTCACCCTAAACCTAACCCTCACCATAAACCTCACCCTCACCATAACCTTCACTCTTACCCTAAGGCTCAAACTCACCCTAACCCTCACCCTTACCCTTATCCTTACCCTCACCCTAATCCTCACCCTAACCCTAACCCTCACCCTAACCTAACCCTAACCCTCACCATAGCCCTCAACCTAACCCTAATGGTAACCCTAAACCTCACCCTAATCCTAACCTTAACCCTTCATCTCACCTTAACCCTGACCGTAAAATTAACCCTCAACCTCACCCTAAACCTCACCCTAACCCTAACCCTCACCCCAACACTTACCCTCACCATAACCCTCACCCGAACGCTAACCCTAACGCTAAACCTCAACTCACCAGAAACCTCACCGAAACCCTAACCCTAACCTGAACCCTAACAATAACACTAACCCTAACCTGAATCTAATCCTTACCCTAACCCACAACCTCACCCTCACCTTCACCCTAAATCTAACCCTAAACCTCTCCATAACCCTAACCCTCACCCTAACCCTAACCTCACACCCTAACCCTCACCCTAAAACTTATCCTCACCCTAATCCTAAACCTAACCCTAAACCTCACCTTAAGCCTCACCCTAACCCTAACCCTAACGGTAACCCTTAAACTAACCCTGAACCTCACCCTAACCTAACCCTAATCATCATCCTAACCCTAACTCTAAACACACACCCTAACCCTAAACCTAACCCTAAAACTCACCTGCACCCTAACAGTCACGCTCACCCTCACCCTCACCCTAACTCTAAACCTCACGTTAACCAACAAACTATCCCTAACCCTCACCCTAACCCTAAGCCTAACACTCGCCCTAACTCTAAGCCACACCCTAATCGAACTCTCAGTCTATCCCTAACACTAACCCTAACGCTCACACTCACCCTAAACCTAACCCTCACAAACACCCTCAACCTCAGCTTAAACCTAAGCCTTACAATAACCCTAACCCTAACCCACACAATAACCCTCACCCTAAGCCTAACCCTAACCATAAACCTAACCCTCACCCTCACCCTAACCCTAACCCAAAGCCTCAACCGAACCCTCTCCTCTCACTCAACCTCACCCTAACCCTCACCCTCAACCTAAACATCACCCTAAACCTAACCCTCACTCTAAACCTTAGCCTAACACTCACCCTAACCCTAACCGTAACCCTAAACCTAACCCTCACCTTCAGGCTCACCCTACCCCAAATCCTAACCCTAACCCTCACCCTCAACCTCAACCTAAACCTATTCCTAACCCTAACCCTCACCCTAACCTTAACCTCCAACCTAACCCTAAATCTCACCATAATCCTAACGCTAACCCTAACCCTAACCCTAAACCTCACCCTCAGCCTAAGCCTAACCCTATCCTTAACCCTCACACTCACCCTTACCCTAAAACTAACCCTAAGCCTCACCCTCACCCTCAAGCTCACCCTAAACCTAACCCAAACACTCAACGGAACCTTCACCCTCACCCTCACCCTAACACTCACCTTCAACCTAAACATCACCCTAACCATAACCCTCACCCTAAACCTAACCCTCACAATAACCCTAAACCTCACCCTAAACCTAGCCCTCAACCTAACCCTTACCCTCACCATAACACTAAGCCTAACCCTACCTTGAACCCTCACAGTAACCCTAAACCTCAGCTTAACCCTAACCCTCACAGTAACCCTAACCCTCACCCTAAACCTAACCCTACCCCTCACCCTAACGCTAACCCTAACCCTAAACCGAAACCCTCACCCTAAAACTAACCCTTACCCTCACCCTCAACCTAACCCTCACTGTTACCTTAACTCTCACCCTAATACTAACACTAACCATAAACCTCACCCTAGCCCTCAGCCTAACCCTAAATCTAACCCTAACCCTGAACCGAACCCTAACCCTCATCCTCACCCTAAACCTCACATTAACCCTAACACTAATCCTCAATCTAACCCTCACCCTAACCCTAACCCGAACCCTTATCCTAACCCTCACCCTAACCCTGAACCTCACCCTTATCTTAACCCTCACCCTCAGCCTAACCCTCACCTTTACCCTTAGCATTACCCTCACCCTAACCCTAATCCTCACACTAGCCTTCACCCTATCCCTAACCCTAACCCTCACCCTCACTCTCACCCTCACCCTCACCCTCAGCGTAACAGTAACCCTATCACTATTCCTTACCCTAAACCTCATCCTCACCCTAACCATCACCCTAATTCTTACCCTCACACTAATCCTAACCCTGACTCTCACACTAAACCTAACCCTCACCCGACCCGTAACCCTCCCCCTTATCCTAACCCTCACCTTAACCCTAACCCTAACCCTCACCCCAACCCTCACCCTAAAACTCACCATCACCCTAAACCTGGCCCTTACCGTAATAATAACCCTAACCCTCACCAGAACCCTAACCCTCACCCTCACCCTAACCCTCACCCTAATCCTAAGCCTAACCCTCAGCCTAATCCTCACCTTAACCCTAAGAATAACCCTAACCCTAACCCTCACCGTAACACTCACCCTAACCCTAATCCTCACCCTAACCCTAAAACTCACCCTAATCTTCACCCTAACCCTCACTCTCACCTGCACCCTCAACCTAACCCTCAACCTAACACTAATGCTAACTCTAACACTCACCCTAACCCTCATGCTATCATTTACCACCACCACAAACCTACCCTAACATTAAACCTCACCCTCAGTCTAAACCTCACCCTAACCCAAAACCTAATCCTAACATTCACAATCACCCTATCCCTAACCCTAACCTTAACCCTCACCTAACACTAACCCTAAACTTCAACGTCACCCTAACCCTCACCATCACGCGAACCCTCACCCTAAACCTAATCCTCACCCACACCCTAAACATCAAGGTCACCCTCACCCTAAACCTCACGTAATCCTCATCCTAAACCTAACCATTACATAACCAAGAGCGTCAACCTAACCCTCTTCACCCTAACCCTCATCCTCACCCTAGCCCTCAACCTAACCCTAACCATAACCCTAACCCTAAACATCACCCTCACCCTCACCCACAGGGTAACCCTAAACCTATCCCTAATCCTAACCCTAACCCTCACTCTCACCCTAACCCTCACCATAACCCTTACCCTCACCCTCACCCTCACCCTAACTGTAACGCTCACACTAAACCTAACCCTCACCCTAAACATAACCTTACTCCTCAACATAACCCTCAACCTAAACTTAACCCTAACCCTAACCCTCACCTTCAGGCTAGCCCTCCACTTATCCCTAATTGTAACCATAACCCTCATCCTGACCCTAAACCTCACACTAACCCTAACCCTAATCCTCAATCTAACCCTAACCCTAACCCTTACCCTAACACTCACCCTAACCTTAACCCTCACCCTTACCGTAACCCTCACCCTCAGCCTCACCCTCACCTTTACACTTAACGTCACGCTCATCCTAACCCTCACCCTAACCCGAACCCTCATCTTAACCCTTAACCTACCCTAACACTATCCATCACCATAACCTTAACCCCCACCCACACCATCACCCTCATCCTAACCCTATGCCTAAGCCTAACGCTAACCCTAACCTACACCCTCACCCTAGCCCTCACCCTTACCCTAATCCTAAACTTAAACCTCATCCTAAACCTCACCCTAACCCTAAGGCTAACCATCACCCTAAGCCTAACCTTAAGCCTAACCCTAAGCCTAACCCTAACCCTCACCCTAACCCTCCCCTTCAACCTAACTCTAACTCTAAAACTAAACCTCACCCTATCCCTAATCCTAAACTTTACCCTAAACCTCACCTTAACACTAACACTAAATCTCACCCTCACCCTCACCCAAACCGTAACTCTAACCTTAACCCTAATATTGACACTAATCTTAACCCTAAAACTAACCCTAAACCTTACCCTAACCTTCACCTTCAGCCTCAACCTCACTGCAAAATTAACCCTAACCATAACACTTACAAGAACACTAACCCTAATCCTAACCATCACCCTCACCCTAACCCTAATCCTAACCCTAACCCTCACCCTAACCCTAACCCTGACCCTCACTGTAATCCTAACCCTCATCTTAACCCTCATCCTAATCCTAACACTAACCCTCACTCTAACCCTTAAACTCACCCTAATCCTAACACTAAGCCTAACCTAAACCTCACCCTAACCCTCATCCTCACCGTAACCATAACCCAAAACCTAACCCTCAAACTAACCCTCACCCTAACACTAACCCTAACCTTAAACCTCACCCTAACCCTAACCGTATCATTTTCCCTTACCCTGAACCTAACTCTAAACCTAACCCTAATAATAACACTAACCATAACTCTAATCCTAACCCACACCCACACCCTAACGCTAACCCTAACCCTAACCCTCACCCTAAACCTAACCCTCACCCTTAGAGTAACCCTAACCCTAACCCTAACCCTCACCCTAAACCTAAACCTAACACTAACCCTCATCCTAACCCTCACCCTAATCCTTAACCTCACCCTAACCATAATCCTAACCTTCACACTAAACTTAAAGCTCACCCAAAACCTAACCATACCACTCAGCCTAACCCTCATCCTAACCCTAAACCCAACCCAAACCCTCACCCTAACCCTAAACTTAACCCTAATCCTAAACATCAAACTAAGACTAACACTCACCCTCAACCTCACCCTCACCCTCACCCTAACCCTAAACCTCACACTAACCCTCACACTAACCCTAAACATAACCCTAACCCATACCCTCACCCTCACGCTAATCCTAACCCTAACCCTAAAACTAACACTTACGGTAAACCTCAACCTCACCCTAAACCTAACCCTAACCCTAACCCTAACCCTAACAATAACCCTAACCCTAACTCTATTCCTAACCCAAACCCACACCCTAAACCTAACCCTAAACCTCAACCTAACCCTAACCCTAACCCTCACCATCACCCTAACCATAACCCTAATCCTAATCCTAAACCTCACCCTCACCTTAACCCTTACCCTAACCTTAACCCTCACCCTAGCCCTCACCCTAACCCTAGCCCTAAACCTCACCGGCATCCTCACTCTCACCCTGAGCCTAAACCTAACCCTATCTCTAATCATAACCGTAACCCTAACCCTCACCCGAACCCTCACCATAACCTTACCCTCACCCTCACCATAACCCTTACCCTCACCCTCACCCTAACCTTAACCGTAAACCTCACACTAAACCTAACCCGCACCCTAAACCTCACCCTAACCCTAAAATTAATGCTCACCCTCACCCTGATCCTCTCCTCAGTGTAACACTAACCCTATTCCAATTCCTAAATCTAAACCTAAACCTCACCCTCACCCTAACCATCACCCTAATTCTTTCCCTCACACTAATCCTAACCCTAACCCTAACCCTTACGTTAACTCTCACAATAAAACTAACCCTCACCCTAACTGTAACCCTACAACTAACCCTAACGCTCACCTTAACCCTAAACCTAATCCTCACCCTAAACCTCACCCTAAACCTCACAGTCACCCTAATCCTGACCCTAACCGTAATACTAACCCTAACCCTCACTCTAAACCTAACACTCACCCTCCACCTAAATCTCACCCTAAACTCACCCTAATCCTAAACCTAACCCGCAGCCTAACCCACACCCTAACACTCACCCTTACCCTAATCCTAACCTCCACCCTAAACCTAACGTTCACCCTAACCCTAACCCTCACACTCACCCTCACCCTCTCCTTAACCCTAAGCCTAACCCTAACCCTCACCCTCACCCTTACGTTAACACTAAACCTAACCCTAACCCACACTCTAACAGTAACCCTGAACTTCACCCTCACCCTAACCCTCACCCTTACTTTATCCTCACCCTGACCCTAACCCTCACATTAACCCTAATACTCACCATAAGCGTTACCGTACCCCGAACCCTAACCCTCACCCTAACTTTAACCCTAACCCTAACCCTAAACCTGACCCTAAATCTAACCCTCATACCAACCTCAAACTAACCCTAAACCTAACCGTCACCCTAACCCTAACCCTAACCCTCACCCTAGCCCTCACCCTAACCCTAAGACTAAAACTCACACTCACCCTCACCGTCAACATCACCCTCAGCATAACAATAACTACAACCTAAACCTCAGCCTCACCCTAACGTTAACCCTAATCCTTACATTCACACTAATCCTAAACCTAACCCTAACCCTCACACTCACACTAAACCTAACCCTCACCCTAACCTTCACCCTAACCCTAATGCTAGCTCTAACACTCACCCTAACCCTCACGCTATCCCTCACCCACATGATAAACCTAACACTAACCTAACCCTCACTCTCACCACAACCCTCATCCTAACCCTAACCCTAACTCCAACACTAATCCTAACCCTCACCCTAACCCTAACCCTAACCCTAACCTTCACTCTAACCCTAACCCTCACCCTAACCTTAACCCTACCATTCAACCTAAACCTCTTCCTAACCCTAAACCTAAACCTAATCCTAAACCTCACCCTAACCCTAACCCTCACCCTCAACAAAACCATAAAACTAAACATAACCCTACGAATAACCCTAACCCTAAACTTTATCCTAACCCTCACCCTCACCCTAACCCTAACCCTAACCCTAACCCTCACCCTAAACCTAAACCTCAGCCTCATCTTAAACCTAATCCTAACCCTAACACTTACCCTCACACTAACACTAACCCTAACCCTAACCTTCACACTCACTCTAATCCTCACCCTACACCTTGCCCTCACCCTAACCCTCATCCTAGCCCTCACCCTAACCCTAACCCTAACCCTCAAACTAACCCTAACCCTCACCCTAACCTTAACACTAACACTCACCCTAAACCTCATCCTAAATATTACCCAAAACCTAACCCTAAAAATAACCATAACCCTAACCTTTATACTAACCCGCACCCTCACCCTAACCCTAACCATAACCCTAACCCTAAACCTAACCCTCACCCTAAACCTAACCCTCACCCTCTACGTAAACCTATACAAAACCCTAACACTTACCCTCACCCTAACACTAACCCTAACCCTAAACCTCACAATCACTCTAACCCTCACCCTAAACCTTAACCTCACCCTAAACCTCATCCTAACCCTCACTCTATCCCTAACCCTAACCCTCAAACTCACCCTAACCCTCACCCAACCCTAACCCTACCCCTCATCCTAACTCTCAACCTAACCCTAAACCTAACCTTGATACTAACCCTAACCCTAACCCTAAACCTCACCTGCACCCTAACACTCACTGTTACCTTTAAACTTACATTAAACCTAACCCTCACCCACACCCTAACCCTCAGTCTCACCCTCTCCGTCAGCCTCAGCCTAACCCTAACCCTAACCCTAAACCTAACCCTCACACTCACCCTCACCCTAACCCTAACCCTAAGCCTCACCGTCACCTTCAACCTCACCCTAACCCTAACACTAACTCTCACACTAAACCTCATCCTTAACCACCCTATCATTAACCCTAACCCTAACCCTCACAGTCACCATCACACTAACCCTAACCCTAAGCCTCAAACTCACCCTCAACCTCACCCTAAACCTAACCCAAACCCTCAAACCAACCTTTACGCTCACCCTCACACTAACCCTCACCCTCATCTTAAACATCAGCCTAACCGTAACCCTCACCCTAATCCTCAGCATAACCCTCACCCTCACCCTAAACCTAACCCTCAACCTAACCCGAACCCTAAACCTAACACTTACACTAACCCTAACACTAGGCCTAACCCTAACCCTAACACTCACACTAACCCTTAACCTCACCATAAACCTAACCATCACCCTAAACCTAACCCTAAACCTCTCCCTCAGCCTACCCCTCACATTAACCCTAATACTAACCCTCACCCTCACCCTAAACCTAACCCTCAACCTAACCCTAACCCTCAACCTCATCTAACCCGCACCCTAAAGCTAAACCTAACCCTCACCCTAAACCTCAACCTCACCCTCACCCTAACCCTAATCCTCATCCTCACCATAACCTTCACTCTTACCCTAACCCTCAAACTCACCCTAACCCTCACCCTTACCCTTATTCTTACCCTCAACCTAATCCTTACTCTAAGCCTAACCCTCACCTTAATCTAACCCTAACCCTCAACCTAGCCCTCAACCTAACCCTAGTGCTAACCCTAACCCTCACCGTAACCCTAACCCTAACCGTTAAACTCACCCTAATCCTAACCCTAAAACTAACACTCAACCTCACCCTAAACCTCACCCTAACACTAACTCTCACCCCAAAACTTACCCTCACCCTAACGCTAACCCTAACGCTAAACCTCAACTCACGAGCAACCTCACCGTATCCCTAACCATAACCGGAACCCTAACAATAACACTAACCCTAACCTTTAACCTAATCCTTACCCTAACCCACAACCTCACCCTCACCTTCACCCTAAATCTAACCCTAAACCTCTCCATAACCCTAACCCTCACTATAACCCTAACCTCACACTTACCCTAACCCTCACCCTAACCCTAAACCTAACCCTAACCCTCATCTTAAACCTCACCCTAACCCTAACGCTAACGGTAACCCTTAAAGTAACCATGAACCTCACCCTAACCCTAACCCTACCCCTCATCCTACGAATCATCCTACCCGTAACTCTAAACCCAAACCCTAACCCTAAACCTCACCTGCACCCTAACAGTCACGCTCACCCTCACCCTCACCCTAACTCTAAACCTCACCCTAACCAACAAACTATCCCTAACCCTCACCCTAACCCTAATCCTGACACTCGCCTTAACCCTAAGCCTCACCCTCATCTAACCCTCAGTCTATCCCTAACAATAACCCTAACGCTCACACTCACCCTAAACCTAACCCTCACACACACCCTCACCCTCAGCTTAAACCTAAGCCTAACAATAACCCTAACCCTAACCCTCACAGTCACCCTCACCCTAAGCCTAACCCTAACCCTAAACCTAACCCTCACCCACACCCTATCCCTAACTCAAACCCTCAACCGAACCCACACACTCAACCTCACCCTAACCCTCACCCTCAACCTAAATATCACCCTAAACCTAACCCTCACTCTAACCCTTAGCCTAACGCTCACCCTAACCCTAACCCACACACTCACCCTCACCCTCAGGCTCACCCTAACACTAATCCTAACCCTAACCCTCACCCTTACCCTCAACCTAAACCTATCCCTAACCCTAACTCTCACCCTAACCTTAACCTCCAACCTAACCCTAACAATCACCATAACCCTAACGCTAACCCTAACCCTAACCCTGAACCTCACCCACATCCTCACCCTCAGCCTAAGCCTAACCCTATCCCTAACCCTCACACTCACCCTTACCCTAAAACTAACCCTAAGCCTCACCCTGACCCTCAAACTCACCCTAACCCTAACCCAAACACTCAACAGAATCTTCATCCTCACCCTCACCGTAACACTCACCCTCACCCTAAACATCAACCTAACCCTAACCCTCACCCTAAACCTCACCCTAATCCTAACCCTCACATTAACCTCAGCATTAACCTCACATTAACCCTCAGCTTAAACCTAAGCCTAACAATAACCCTAACCCTAACCCTCACAATCACCCTCACCCTAAGCCTAACCCTTACCCTCACCCTAACACTAAGCCTAACCCTAACTTGAACCCTCAGAGTAACGCTAACCCTCACAGTAGCCCTAACCCTCACCCTAATCCTAACCCTACCCCTCACCCTAACTCTAACCCTAACCCTTACCCTAACCCTCACACTAATCCTAACCCTTACCCTCACCCTCACCCTAACCCTCACTGTTACCTTAACCCTCACCCTAAAACTAACCCTCATTCTACACATCACCCTAACCATAACCCTCACCCTAACCCTAACCCTATCACTCACACTAACCCTAACACTCACACTAACCCTCAACCTAACCCTAACCTCCAACGTAACACTAACCCTCACCCTAACCCCAACGCTAACCCTCAACCTAACCCTAATGCTCACCTTAACCCTTACCCTCACTGTAACCCTAACCCTCACACTATCCATAATCCTTACCCTCACCCTAACCCTATCCCTTACCCTAACCCTCCCTGTAACCCTAACCCCAACCCTAACCCTCACCCTCACCGTCACCCTAACACTCACCCTAACCCTCAACCTTACCCTCACCATAACCCTAACCCTAACCAAAACCCTCATCCTCACCCTATACCTCACACTAACCCTAACCCTAATCCTCAATCTAACCCTAACCCTAACAATTACCCTAACCGTCACCTTAACCATAACACTCACCCTTACCGTAACCCTGACCCTCAGCCTCACCCTCACCTTTACACTTACCGTCACGTTCATCCTAACCCGAACCCTAACCCGAACCCTCATCCTAACCCTTTCCCTACCCTAACCCTATCCATCACCATAACCTTAACCCCCACCCTCACCATCACCTTCATCCTAACCCTATGTCTAAGCCTAACCCTAACCCAACCTACACCCTCACACTAGCCCTCACACTAACCCTAATCCTTCCCCTAACCCTCATCCTAACCCTCACACTAAACCTAAGGCTAACCATCCCCCTAAGCCTAATCCTCACCATCACCACCCTCAGCCTAACCCTAAGCCTAAGCCTAAACCTAACCCTAACCCCCAAACTCACCCTCACGATAACCCTAATCCTAACCATAACCCTAACCCTAAACCTCAACCTAACCCTCAACCTAACCCTAACTTTAACCCTAACACTAACCCTAAGCCTAACCCTCACCCTAACCCTCTCCCTCAATCTAACTCTAACTCTAAAACTCACCCTCAGCCTATCCCTAATCCTAACTTTAACCCTAAACCTCACCCTAACACTAACCCTAACTCTCACCCTCACCCGCAACCAAACGGTAACTCTAACCCTAACCCTAACATTAACACTAATCTTAACCCTAAAACTAACCCTAACCCTAACCCTAACCTTCACTCTCAGCCTCACCCTCACTGCAAATGTAACCCTAACCATAACAATTACAATAACACTAACCCTAATCCTAACCATCACCCTCACCCTAACCATAATCCTAACCCTAAACCTCACCCTAACTCTAACTCTGACCTTGACTGTAACCCTAACCCTCATCTTAACCCTCACCTTAACCCTAACCCTAACCCTCACTCTAACCCTTAACCTCACCCTAATCCTAACACTAATCCTAACCTAAACCTCACCCTAAACCTCACAGTCACCCTAACCATAAACTAAATCCTAACCCTCAACCTAAACCTCACCCTAACCCTAGCCCTAAACTTAAACCTCATCCTAACCCTAACCGTATCCTTCATCCTCAAACTAAACCTAACCGTAACCCTAAGCCTGACCCTAACAATAACCCTAACCCTAACCCTAACACTAACCCTCACCCTAAACCTAACCCTCAACCTCAACCTTAACCCTAACCCAAACCCTCACCCTAACCCTAACATTAAGCCTAACCCTAAACCTCATACTAACCCTTACACTCACACTCAACCTCACCCTCACCCTCACGCTATCCCTAACACTCAACCTAACCCTCACCCTAACCCTAAACCTAACCCACACCCTCACCTTCTACGTTAAACCTAACTCTAACCCTAACCCTAACCCTAACTGTAAACCTCACCCTCACCCTAAACCTAAGCATAACCCTAACCCTAACCCTAACAATAACCCTAACCCTAACTCTAACCCTAACCCAAACCCACACCCTAACCCTAACCCTAACCCTAAACCTCACCCTAAACCTAGCCCTCACCTGCACTGTAACCCTGACCCTAACCCTAAACCTCACCCTCACCCTAAACCTAACTCTAATCCTAATCCTAAACCTCACCCTCACCTTAACCCTTACCCTCACCTTAACCCTTTCCCTAACCCTAACCCTAAACCTCACCCTCAGAGTAAACCTAACCCTAACCCTGAACCTAACCCTCAACCTAACCATAACCCTAAATTGAATCCTAAAGTCCACCCTAACCCTAACCCTCACCCTAAACCTAACCCTAACCCTAAACCTCACCCTAACCCTCACCCTCACCTTAACCCTAACCAAAACCCTAAACCTCAACCTAACCCTCACCCTAAGCTTAACACTAACCCTCACACAAACCTTAACCCTCACCCTAACCCTAACCCTCCCCCTCACCCTAAACTTCATCTTAACGCTAACCCTAACCCTAACCCTAAACCTCAACGTAACAATAACCGTAACCCTCACCTTCACCCTCACCCTTAACTGAACTGTAACCATCACTCTAACCCTAACAATAACCCTAACCCTAAACTTAATCCTCACCCTCAACCTAACCCTAACCCTAACCCAAACCCTCACCCTCACCCTCACCCTCAGCCTCACCCTCAACCTCACCTTTATCCTAACCCTCACCCTCAACCTAGCCCACACCTTCACCCTAACCCTAACCTAAACCTCACCGTCACCCTCAGCCTAAACCTAACCCTATCTCTAATCATAACCCTAACCTTCACCCTCACCCAAAACCTCACCATAACCCTTACCCTCACCCTCACCCTAACCTTAACCATAAACCTCACACTAAACCTAACCCTCACCCTAAACCTAACCCTAACCCTCATCATAACCCTAAAGTTCACCCTCAACCTAGCCCTCACCCTAACCCAAAGCCTCACCCTGAACCTCACCCTCACACCACCCTCAAACTAAAACTAACCCTAACCCTCACCCTAAACCTAGACCTCACCCTAAACCTAACCTTCACCATAGCTCTCATCCTAACGCTAAACCTAACACTCACCCTCACCCTCATCCTCACCCTCAGCGTAACACTAACCCTATTCCTATTCCTAAACCGAAACCTCACCCTCACCCTAACCATCACCCTAATTCATTCCCTTACACTAATCCTAACCCTAACCCTAACCTTAACTCTCACACTAAACCTAACCTTCACCCTAACCAAAACCCTACCCCTTACCCTAACCCTCACCTTAACCCTAAAACTAACTCTCACCCTAAACCTAACCCTAAACCTCACAGTCACCTTAACCCTGACCCTAACCCTAATCCTAATCCTAACCATCACTCTAAAGCTAACCCTCACCCTCACCCTAATCCTCACCCTAAACCTCACCCTAATCCTAACCCTAACCCTCAGCCTAACCCACATCCTAACCCTCACCCTTACCCTAATCCTAACCTCCACCCTAACCCTAACGTTCACCCTAACCCTAACGCTAACACTAACCCTCACGCTCACCCTCACCCTCTCCTTAACCCTAAGCATAACCCTAAGCCTTACCCTCACCCTTACCTTAACACTAAACCTAACCCTAACCCTCACTCTAACAGTAACCCTCAACCTCACCCTCACCCTAACCCTCACCCTTACTTTATCCTCACCCTAAACCTAACCCTGACATTAACCCTAATACTCACCATAACTGTAACCCTACCCCTAACTCTAACCCTCACCCTAACTTTAACCCTAACCCTAACCCTAACCCTCACCCCAAAACTCACCCTCATACCACCCTCAAACTAACCCTAACCCAACCCTAACCCTTACACTAACCCTTACCCTCAACCTAACCCTCACCCTCACAGTAACACTAACCCTAACCCTAACCCTCACCCTAAACCTAAACCTAACACTAAACCTCACCCTAAGCCTCACCCTAATCCTTACACTCACCATAAACCTAAACCTAAACTTCACACTAACCCTAACGCTCACCCTAAACCTAACCTTAACCCTAACCCTAAACCTCATACTAACCCTAACACTCACCCTCAACCTCACCCTCACCCTCACCCTAACCCTAACACTCACACTAACCCTCACCCTAACCCTAAACATAACCTTAACCCACACCTTCACCCTCTACGCTAATCCTAACCCTAACCCTAAACCTAACATTAACCGTAACCCTCACCCTCAACCTAAACCTAACCATAACCCTAATCCTAACCCTAATAATAACCCCAACCCTATCTCTAATCCTAACCAAAACCCACACCCTAACCTTAACCCTAACCCTAAACCTCACCCTAAACCTAAACCTCACCCTCACTGTAACCCTAACCCTAAACCTAACCCTCACCCTCACCCTAACCCTAACCCTAATCCTAATCCTAAACGTCATCCTCACCTTAACCCTTACCCTAACCCTAACCCTCACCCTAACCCTAACCCTCACCCTCAGCGTAAACCTAACCCGAAACCTAAACCTAACCCTCAACCTAACCATAACCCTAACTCTAATCCTAAACTACACCCTAACCCTAAACCTCACCCTAACCCTAACCCTAACCTTAAACCTCAACCTAACCCTCACCCTCACCCTGACCTTAACCCTAACCAAAACCCTAACCCTCTAACTATCCCTCACCCTAACCCTAAACCTAACCCTCACCCTAACCCTCACACTAACTCTAACCCTCACCCTAACCCTAACCCTACCCCTCACCCTAAACTTCATCTTAACACTAACCCTAAACCTAACCCTAAACCTCACCGTAACCCTAACCATAACCCTCACTTTCACCCTCATCCTAAACTGAATTGTAACCCTCATTCTAAACCTAACAATAACCCTAACCCTAATCTTAATCCTCACCCACACCCTAACCCTAACCCTAACCCAAACACTCACCCTCACCCTCACCCTCAACCTCACCTTCACCCTAACACTCACCCTCATCTTAGCCCTCACCCTCACCCTAACCCTAACCCTAAACCTCACCCTCATCCTCAGCCTAAACGTAACCCTATCTCTGATCATAACCCTAACCCTTACCCTCACCCAAAACCTCACCATAGTTCTTACCCTCACCCTCACACTCACCTTAACCGTAAATGTCACACTAAACCTAACCCTCACCCTAAACCTAACCCTAACCCTCATCATAGCCCTAAAGTTCACCCTCAACCTAGCCCTCACCCTAACCCAAAGCCTCACACTAAACCTCAACCTTACATCACCCTCGAACTAAACCTAAACCTAACCCTCACCCTAAACCTAGCCCTCACTCTAAACCTAACCTTCACCCTAGCACTCACCCTAACTCTAAACCTAATGCTCACCCTCACCCTCATCCTCACCCTCAGCGTAACACTAACCCTATCCCTATTCCTAAACCTAAACCTCACCCTCATCCTAAAAATCACCCTAATTCTTTCCCTCACACTAATCCTAACCCTATCCCTAACCTTAACTCTCACACTAAACCTAGCCTTCACCCTAACCGTAACCCTACCCCTTACCCTAACACTCACCTTAACCCTAAACCTAAGCCTCACCCTAAAGCTCACCCTAAACCTGACCCTAACCCTAATCTTAACCCTAACGCTCACTCTAAAACTAACCCTCACCCTCACCCTAAACCTCACCCTAATCCTAACCCTCACCCTCAGCCTAAGCCACACCTTAACCCTCACCCTAACCCTAATCCTAACCTCCACCCTAACCCTAACGTTCACCCTAACCCTAATCCTAACCCTAACCCTCACCCTCTCCTTAAACCTAAGCCTAACCCTAACCCTCACACTCACCCTTACCTTAACACTAAACCTAACCCTAACCCTCACTCTAACAGTAACCCTAAACCTCACCCTCACCCTAACCCTCACACTTACTTTATCCTCACCCTAACACTAACCCTCACATTAACCCTAATACTCACCATAACTGTAACCCTACCCCTAACCCTAAACCTCACCTTAAATTTAACCCTAACCCTAACCCTAACCCTCACCCCAAACCTCACCCTCATACCACCCTCATCCTAACCCTCACCCTAACACTAACCCTAACACTCACCCTCACCGTAAACTTGACCCGATCCTGAACACTCACCCTAACCCTATCCCTAACACTCACCCTAACCATAACACTCACACTGATCCTCACCCTCAGTGTAACCCTAAGCCTAACCCTAAACCTAAACAAAATGCTAACACTCAACTTAACCCTAACACTCACACTCACCATAACCCTAACCCTAACTCTCACCCAAACCTTAAACTTAAGCAAACCCTAACTCTCACCCTAACCCTATCCCTAACCCTCACCCTAACCCTAACACTCACCCTGAACATCACCCTCAGTGTAACCTTAAGCCTAACCCTTAACCTAACCCAAAAACTAACCCTCAACCTGACCCTAACCCTCAAATTTCCCATAACCCAAACCCTAACTCTCACCCTAACCCTAAACCTAAACCTAACCCTAACACACACACACACACACACACACACACACACACACACACACACACGCCCTCACCCTAACACTAATCCTATCAAAATCCTCACCCTAACCCTAACACTAACCTTAAATCTAACCTACCCCACACCCTAACCCTAACTCTAACCCTAAACCTCACCCTCACCCTAACCCTAACTCTAACCCTAAGCCAAACCTTAAACCTCACTCTAACCCTAACCCTAACCCTCACCTTCACCAGCACAGTAACCTTAACCCTGAACCTAACCCTAACAATAACCCTAATTCTAATCCTAAACCTCACCCTAACAATAACCCTCAACCTAAACCATTACCTCACCCTAACACTTACCCTCACCCTAACACTAACACTAAACCTAACACTAACCCTCACACTAACCCTAACCCTAACCCTAAACCTCAACCTAACCCTCACCCTCAACCTAACCCTTAACCTGACCCCAATCCTAAACCCCACCCTAACCCTAAACCTAACCCTCAATAGCAAACTCACCCTCACCGTACCTCTAACACTAACCCTAACAATAACACTAACACTAACCCGAACCATCTCCTTAACCCAAATCCTCACCCCCACCCTCACCCTCAGCCTACCATTAAGCCTAAGCCTAACCCTCACCCTAACCCTCACACTCACCTTCACCCTAACCCTAATCCTAAACCTAACCTTATCCCTAAACCTCAACCTAACCCTCACCCTCACCCTAACCCTAAGCCTAAACCTCACCCTAACCCTCCCCCTAAACCTAACTCTAACCATAAACCTCACCCTCACCCTGAGCCTAACCCTAAACTTAACCCGAAAACTTACCCTAACCCTAACCTTCACCCTCACGCTCAACATCACTGAAACTCTAACCCTAACCCTAACAATAATCCTAACCCTAACACTAACCATAACCATAAACATAACCCTCAACCTCAGCCTCACCCTCACCGCAAACTTAACCCTAGACATAATACCAGCCATAACCCTAACCCTAACACTAACCCTAACACTAATCCTTACACCCACCCTCACACTCAGCCTAAGCCTAAGCCTAACCCTAAACCTAACACTAACCCTAACACTCACGCTAACCCTAACCCTAATACTAGCCCTAACTATAACCCTAAATCTCACCCTCACCCTAACCCGAACTCTAACCATAACCCCAAACCTAACAATAACCCTAAACGTAACCCTAACCATAACACTCACCCTAACCCTAACTCTCACACTAACACTTACCCTCACCCTAAAACTAACCCTAATGCTAACACTAACGCTCACACCAACCCTAACCATTACCTAACCCTAAACATCACCCTAACACGAACCCTAAAGCTCACCCTCACCCTAGCCCTCAATCGAACCCTAAACCTCATCCTCACCATAAACCTCACACTAACCCTAACACTAATCCGCAATCTAAACCTCACCCGCACCCTAACCCAATCACTAACCCTCACCCTAACCCTAACCCTCACCCTTACCGTAACCCTCAACATCAGCCTAAACCTCACCTTTACCCTTACCGTCACCCCCACCAAACCCGCACCTTAACCCTAACCCTCACTGTAATCCTCACCCTAACACTAACTCTACCACTAAACCCTCACCCTCACCCTCACCCTCAGGCTAACCCTAAACCTAATCCTAACCCTCACCCTCACCCTCAACCTAACCCAATCCCTAACGCTAACCCTCACCCTAACCCTAACCTCCAACCAAACCCTAACACTCACTCTAACACTAACGCTAACAAGGACCCTAACCCTTACCCTCACCCTAACCCTTACCCTCACCCTAACCCTAACCCTCACCCTAAACCTAACCCTCACGCTCACAGTCACCCTAAAAGCCTAAACTTAAACCTAAGCCTAACCCTATCCCTAACCCTCACACTCACCCTCACCCTCACCCTAAACCTAACCCTAAGTTTCACCCTCACCCTAAACCTAACCCTAACCCTAACCCAAACCCCCAACTGAACCCTCACCCTCACGCTCTCACCCTCACCCTAAACATCACCCTAACCCCAAACCTCACCCTTACCCTCACACTAGCCCTAAACCTCACACTAACCCTAAAACTCATCCTTAAACTAACCCTCAACCTAACCTATACCCTCAACTTAACCCTAAGCCTGAACCTAACATAAACCCTCACAGTAAACCTAACCCTCACCCTAACCCTAACCATGCCCCTCATCCTAACCCTCACTCGAACTCTAAACCCAACCCTTACCCTCACCCTCACCGTCACCCTAACACTCACCCAACCCTAACTTTCACCCAAACCCTAACCCTCACACTCTCCTGAACCCTCACCCTCACTCTAACACTCACCCTCATCCTCACCATAACCTTCACCCTAACCTTAACCCTATCAGTCACCCTCACACTCACCCTCACCGTCAGCCTAACTCTAAACCTAACAGTACTCCTAACCTTAAACGTCACCCAAACCCTCAGCTTAACCCTAAACCTAACCATCACCGTTACCCTAACCCTAACCCTCACCGACACCCTAGCATTCACCCTAACCTTAATCCTAACCCTAAACCTCACCCTAAACCTAACCCTCACCCTAACCCTCACCCTAAGCCTAACCCTAACCCTAACCTTCACCCTAACCCTAACCTTCACCCTAACCCTCACCCTAAGCCTAACCCTAACCCTAACCCTCACCCTAACCCTAAACCTTACCCTCAACCTAACCCTCAACCTAACCCTAACCCTAGCCCTAACCCTAATGCTAACCCTAACGCTCACCCTAACTGTAACCATACTCCTCAACATAAACCTCATCCCAAACATAACCCTAACCCAAACCCTCAAACTAACCCTAACCGTAACACTCAACCTAAATCTAATCCTCACCCACACCCTCACCATCATTCTCAGCCTAAACCTAACATTAAACCTAAACCTAATCCTAAGCCTCACCCTCACCCTAACCCTCACCCTTACCGTTAACCTCACCCTCACCCTAACCCTAACCCTCACCCTCACCCTCACCCTCACCATAATTCTAACGCTAACCCTAAAAATAAAACTAATCCTAACCCTCACCCTAACCCTCACCCTAATGCTAACACTCACCCTCACCCTAACCCTAACTCCCACCCTAATGTAACCCTCACCCTCACCATAACCCTAACCCTCATCCTAACCCTCACCCTAACCCTAAAGGTAACCCTAAACCTTACCCTAACACTAAAACTAATCCTCACCCTAGCCCTCACCCTAACCCTAGTCGTAACCCTAATCCTCATCCTAACCCTCACCATAACCCTAAACCTAACCCTCACCCTAACCCTAACACTAAGCCTCAACCTAATCCTAACCCTCACACTCACCGTAACCCTAACCCTAACTCTCACCCTAACCCTAAACTTAACCGAACCCTAACTCACCCTAAACCTAACACTTACCCTCACCCTAAGCCTAAACCCTCACCCTCATCCTAACCCTAAGCCTAACCCTAACCCTAACCCTCATACTCATCCTAACCCTTACCCTAATCCTAATCCGAACCCTAAGCCTAACCCTCACCCTCACCCTAAACCTCAACCTAACTCTAACTCTAACACTATCCGTAACCATAACCCGCAACCTCAGCCTCACCCTTACCCTAACTCTAACGCTAAATATCACCCACACCCTAACCCTAACCCTAACCCTAACTCTCACCCTAACCCTAACACTAAACCTCACCCTCACCCTAGCCCTCACCCTAACCCTAATCCTAACCCTCATCCTAACCCTCACCCTAACACTAACCCTAAAACTCACCCTCACCCTAAATTTCAACCGAACCCTAACTCTCACCATAACCTATCCCTAACACTCATCCTAACCCTAAACCTCAACCTGAACCTCACCCTCAGCTTAACCCTAAGCCTAACCCTAAACCTAAACCAAATGCTAACCCTCAACCTAAAACTAACCCTCACCCTCACGCTCACTGAAACCCTAACCCTAAATCTCACCCTAACCCTAAACTTAACCGAACCCTAACTCTCACCCTAACCCTAACCCTTACCCTCACCCTTACCCTAACCCTCACCCTCAGCCTAACCCTAAGCCTAACCCTAACCCTAAACCTAACCCTCACACTCACCCTAATCCATACCCTAATCCTCACCCTAACTCTCATCCTAACCCTCCCCATAACCATAACTCTCACCCTAACCCTAAGCCTCTACCTCACCCTCACCCTCACCCTCCGCCTAAAACTAAGATTAAACCTAACCCTCACCCTAACCCTCACAATCACACTAATCCTAACCCTAATCCTAATCCTAACACTAACCTTAACCCTCACCCTCACCCTAACCGTCACCCTAACACTAACATTAAACCTAACACTAACCGTAATCCTAAACCTCAAAATCAGCCTCATCCTAACCTTAACTCTAACCCTAAACATCACCCTCACTCTCACCCTTACCCTACCACTAACTCTACACCTCAACCTAACCCTAACCCTAAACCTCACCCGAGCCCGAGCCCTTACCCTAATCCTAATCCTAAAACTAACCCTCATCCTAACACTCCCCCTAAACCTAACCCTCACCCTCAACCTCAACCTTAGCCTAACCCTAACCCTAACCATAAACCTAACACTAACACACACACTCACCCTCGCCCTAACACTAATCCTATCCCTAACCATAACCCTAAACATAACCCTCCCCCTAACTCTCACCCTAACCCTAACCCTAACACTAACTCTAAATCTAACCCTCAACCTATCCCACACCCTAACCAAACTCTAACCCTAAACCTAATCCTCACCCTAACCCTAACTCTAACCCTAACCCAAACCATAAACCTCACCCTAAACCTAACCCTAACCCTCACCCTCACCCTCACAGTAACCTTAACCCTGAACCTAACCTTAACAATAAACCTAACCCTAATCCTAACCTTCACCCTAACCCTAAACCTAACACTAACCCTCACACTAACCCTAACCCTAACCCTAAACCTCAACCTAACCCTCACCCTCAAACTAACCCTAACACTCACCCTAACCTTAACCCTCAAACTAACCCTCCCCCTAACCCTATATCTAACCCTAAACCTCGCCCTCACCCTACCCCTAACCCTGACCCTAACCCTAAACCACAGCCTAAAACTAAATCTAACCCTCACCCGCACCCTCACCCTCACCGGAACTCTAAAACTAACACTAACAATAACACTAACACTAACCCGAACCATAACCCTAACCCTAATCCTCACCCCCACCCTCACTCTCAGCCTACCATTAAGCCTAAGCCTAACCTTCACCCTAACCCTCACACTCACCCTCAACCTAACCCTAATCCTAAACCTAACCCTATCCCTAAACCTCAACCTAACCCTCACCTTCACCCTAACCCTAACACTAACCCTAAGCCTAAACCTCACCCTAACCCTCCCCCTAACCCTAACTCTAACCATAAACCTCACCCTCACCCTAACCCTAACCCAAACCCTAACCCGAAACCTCACCCTAACCCTAACCTTCACCCTCACCCTCAACATCACCTTAACTCTAACCCTAACACTAACAATAATACTAACACTAACCCTAACCCTAACCATAACCATAACCCTCACCCTCAGACTCACCCTCATTGCAAACTTAACCCTAGCCATAACACTAACAATAACCGTAACCCTAAGCCTAACACTAACCCTAACTCGAATCCTCACACCCACCTTCACACTCAGCCTAAGGCTAAGCCTAACCAAAACCCTAACACTAACCCTAACTCTAACCCTAAATCTCATCCTCACCCTAAACCAAACTCTAAACCTAACCCCAAACCTAACAATAACCCTAAATGTAACCCTAAACATAACACTCACCCTAACCCTAAACCTCACACTAACACTTACCTTCACCCTAAAACTAACCCTAATGTTAACACTAACGCTCACACTAACCCTAACCATCACCCTAACCCTAAACCTCACCCTAACATAAACCATAACCCTCACCCTCACCCTAGCCCTCACCCTAACCCTAACGCTCATCCTCACCATAAACCTCACACTAACCCTAACACTAATCCTCAATCTAAACCTCACCCTCACCCTAACCGAAACACTACCACTCACCCTAACCCTAACCGTCACCCTTACCATAACCCTCACCGTCAACCTAACCCTCACCTTTACCCTTACCGTCACCCCCACCCTAACCCACACCTTAACTCTAACCCTCAACCTAATCCTCACCCTAACCCTAACTCTACCCCTAAACCTCACCTAACCCTAACCCTAAACCTAACACTAAACCTCAGCCTAACCAGAACCCTAACCAGAACCCTCAACGTTACCATAAACCTAACAATAACCCTAATCCTGACCCTAACCCTAACCCAAAAAATAACCCTAACCCTAACCCTAACCCTAACCCTGTCACCCTAACCCGAACTCAAAAACTAACCCTAACCCTATGCCTCAACCTAACCCTCACCCTATCCCAAACTCTAACCCTAAACCTCACCCTCACCCTAACACTCACTCTAAACCTAACCCTAATGCTCACACTCAACCTAACAATAACCCAAAACCTCACACTCCCCCTCACCCACAGCTTAAACTTAAGCCTAGCAATAACCCTAACCCTAACCCACACACTCACCCTCAATGTACCCGTAACCCTAACCCTAACAATAACCGTAATCCTGACCCTAATTCTCACCCTAACCCTAACCCCAACACTAACACAAACCCTAACCCTAACCCTATCCTTGTCACCCTAACCCTCACTCTAACCCTAACCCTAATTCTCACACTCAATCTAACTCTAACCCTAACCCTCACACTCACCCTCACCCTCAGCTTAAACCTAAGCCTAAAAATAACCCTAACCCTCACACTCACCCTCACCCTAAACCTAATCCTAACCCTAAACCTAGCCCTCTCACTCACCCTCACCCTCACCCTCACACTAACCCTAACCCAAACCCTCAACCGAACCCAAACACTCACCCTCACCCTAACTCTCACCATCAACCTAAACATCACCATAAACCTAACCCTCACCCTAACACTTAGCCTAACCCTCACCCTAACCCTAACCCTCGCCCTCACCCTCACCCTCAGGCTAACACTAAACCTAATCCTAACCCTCACCCTCATCTTCAACCTAACCATATCCCTAACGCTCACCCTCACCCTAACCCTAACCTCCAACCTAACCCTAACCCTCACCCTAACCCTAACCCTAACACTGACCCTAACCCTAACACTCACCCCAACACTTACCCTCACCCTAACCCTAACCCTCACACTAACCCTAACCCTCACGCTCACAGTCACCCTAAGCCTAACCATAAACCTAAGCCTAACCCTATCCCTAACCCTCCCACTCACCCTCACCCTCACCCTAAACCTAACCCTAAGTTTCACCCTCATCCTAAACCTTGACCTTACCCTAACCCAAACCCTCAACTGAACCCTCACCCTCACCCTCACCCTAACACTCACCCTCACCCTAAACCTAAACCTCACCCTTACCCTCACCCTAGCCCTGACCCTCACACTAACCCTAAACCTCACCTAAACCTAACCCTTACCCTCAACCTAAACCTAAGCCTAAACCTAACATAAACCCATACAGTAACCCTAACCCTCACCCTAACCCTAACCATAACCCTCACCCTCAGCCTCACCCTCATGGCAAACTTAACCCTAGCCATAACACTAACAATAACCCTAACCCTAAGCCTAACACTAACCCTAACTCGAATCCTCACACCCACCCTCACACTCAGCCTAAGGCTAAGCCTAACCATAACCCTAACACTAACCCTAACTCTAACCCTAAATCTCATCCTCACCCTAAACCGAACTCTAACCCTAACCCCAAACCTAACAATAACCCTAAATGTAACCCTAAACATAACACTCACCCTAACCCTAACCCTCACACTAACACTTACCCTCACCCTAAAACTAACCCTAATGTTAACACTAACGCTCACACTAATTCTAACCATCACCCTAACACTAAACCTCACCCTAATACAAACCATAACCCTCATCCTCACCCTAGCGCTCACCCTAACCGTAACCCTCATCCTCACCATAAACCTCACACTAACCCTAACACTAATCCTCAATCTAAACCTCACCCTCACCCTAACCGAAACACTACCACTCACCCTAACCCTAAACATCACCCTTACCATAACCCTCACTGTCAACCTAACCCTCACCTTTACCCTTACCGTCACCCCCACCCTAACCCGCACCTTAACTCTAACCCTCAACCTAATCCTCACCCTAACCCTAACTCTACCCCTAAACCTCAGCCTAACCCTAACCCTAACCCTAAACCTAACACTAAACCTCAGCCTAACCCTAACCCTAACCCTCACCCTCAATGTAACCGTAACCCTAACAATAACCTTAATCCTGACCTTAACTCTCACCCTAACCTTAACCCTAACAATAACCCTAACCCTAACCCAACCCTAACCCTGTCACCCTAAACCGAACTCTAATACTAACCCTAACCCTATCCCTCACCCTAACCCTCACCCTATCCCAAACTCTAACCCTAAACCTCACCCTCACCCTAACCCTCACTCTAACCCTAACCCTAATTATCACACTCAATCTAACTCTAACCCTAACCCTCACAGTCACCCTCACCGTCAGCTGAAGCCTAAGCCTAAAAATAACCCTAACCATAACCCTCACACTCACCCTCACCCTAAACCTAATCCTAACTCTAAACCTAGCCCTCTCTCTCAACCTCACCCTCACCCTCACACTAACCCTAACCCAAACCCTCAACCGAACCCAAACACTCACCCTCACCCTAAATCTCAGCATCAACCTAAACATCAACCTAAACCTAACCCTCACCCTAACACTTAGCCTAACCCTCACCCTAACCCTAACCCTCGCCCTCACCCTCACCCTCAGGCTAACACTAAACCTAATCCTAACCCTCACCCTCATCTTCAACCTAACCATATCCCTAATGCTAACCCTCACCCTAAACCTAACCTCCAACCTAATCCTAACCCTCACCGTAACCCTAACGATAACACTGACCCTAACCCTAACACTCAACCCAACACTTACCCTCACCCTAACCCTAAACCTCACACTAACCCTAACCCTCACGCTCACAGTCACCCTAAGTCTAACCCTAAACCTAAGCCTAACCCTATCCCTAAACCTCACACTCACCCTCACCCACACCCTAAACCTAACCCTAAGTTTCACCCTCACCCTAAACCTCACCCTTACCCTAACCCAAACCCTCAACTGAACCCTCACCCTCACCCTCACCCTAACACTCACCCTCACCCTAAACATCACCCTAAACCTAAACCTCACCCTTACCCTCACCCTAGCCCTGACCCTCACACTAACCCTAAACCTCACCCTAAACCTAACCCTTACCCTCTACCTAACCCTATAGCCTAAACCTAACATAAACCCTCACAGTAACCCTAACCCTCACCCTAACCCTAACCATAACCCTCACCCTAACCCTCACTCTAACCCTAAACCCAACCCCAACCCTCGCCCTCACCGTAACCCTAACACTCACCCAACCCTAACTCTCACCCAAACTCTAACCCTCACACTCTCCCGAACCCTCACCCTCACTATAACACTCACCCTCATCCTCACCCTAATCCTAACCCGATCAGTCACCTTCACACTCACCCTCACACTCAGCCTAACTCTAAACCTCACAGTACTTCTAAACCTAAATGTCACCCAAACCCTCAGCTTACCCCTAAACCTAACCATGACCTTCACGCTAACCCTAACTCTCACCAACACCCTAGCATTCACCCTAACCCTAATCCTAACCCTAACCCTCACTCCAACCGTAACCCTCACCCTAACCCTGACCCTCACCGTCACCCTAATACTAACCCTCACCCTAAACTTAACCTTCACCCTAACCCGAACCTTCACCCTAACTCTCACCCTAAACCTAACCCTAAACCTCACCCTAACCCTAACCCTCACCCTTACCATAAACCTTACCCTCATCCTAACCCTCACCCTAAGCCTAACCCTATCCCTAACCCTACCGCTAACCTTAATGCTCATCCTAACCATAAACGTACCCCTCAAGCTAACCCTCATCCTAAACTTAACCCTAACACAAACTCTCACCCTAACCCTAACACTAACACTCACCCTGATTCTAATCCTCACCCACACCCTCACCTTCATCCTCAGCCTAAACCTAACCCTAACCCTAATCCTAACCCTAACCCTCACCCTCACCCTAACCCTCACACTAACCGTTAACCTCACCCTAACCCTAAACCTAACACTAACCCTCTACCTCACCCTAAACCTCACTCTAACACTAACCCTCACACTTACACTTACCCTCACCCTACCACGTACCCTCAACCTAACCCTCACCCTAAAACTGACACTCATCCTCACTCTAAACCTAACCCTAACCGAAAACCGCACCCCAACACTTACCCTCACCCTAACCCTCACCCAAACGCTAACCCTAACGCTTAACCTCACCTCACCTGCAACCTCACCGTAACCTTAACCCTAACAATAACCCTAACCCTAACCCTAAACCTAATCCTTACCCTAAGGCACACCCTCACCCACATCTTCACCCTAAATCTAACCCAAAAGCTCTCCATAACCCTAACCCTCACCCTAAAACTTACCCTTACCCTAACCCTCTCCATAACCCTAAACCTAACCCTCACCCTCACCTTAAACCTCACCCTAAACCTAACGCTAACAGAAAACCTTAAACTAACCCTCAACCTCACCCTAACCCTAACCTTCCCCCTCATCCTAACCATCATCCTAACCCTAACTCTAAACCCTCACCCTAACCCTAAACCTAACCCTAAACCTCACCTGCACCCTAACAGTCACACTCACCCTCACCCTCACCCTAAGTATAAACCTCACGCTAACCATCAAATTATCCCTAACCCTCACCCTAACCATAACCCTAACACTCACCCTAACCCTAAGCCTCACCCTCATCTAACCCTCAGTCTATCCCTAACACTAAACCTTATGATCACACTCACCCTAACCATAACCCTCACACTCAACCTCACCTCAGCTTAAACCTAAGCCTAACAATAACCCTAACCCTAACCCTCACCCTCACCCTCACCCTAAGCCTAACCCTACCCCTAAACCTAACCCTCACCCACACCCTCACCCTAACCCTAACGCAAACCTTCAACCGAAACCTCACAGTCAACCTCACCCTAACCCTTATCTACAACCTAAACATCACCGTAAACCTAACCCTCACTCTAACCCTTAGCCTAACCCTCACCCTAAACCTAACCCTCACCCTCACCCTCACCCTCAGGGTCACCCTAACCCTAATCCTAACCCTAACCCTCACCTTCACCCTCAACCTAAACCTATCCCTAACCCTAACCCTCACCCTAACCGTAACCTCCACCCTAACCCTAACCCTCACCATAACCCTAATGCTAACCCTAACCCTAACCCTAAACCTCACCCTCACCCTCACCGTCAGCCTAAGCCTAACCCTATCCCTAACCCTCACACTCACCCTTACCCTAAAACTAACCCTAAGCCTCACCCTCACCCTCAACCTCACCTTAACCCTAACCCAAACACTCAACCGAACCTTCACCCTCACCCTCACCCTAACCCTCACCCTCACCCTAAACATCACCCTAACCCTAAACCTCACCCTAACCCTCACACTAAACCTAACCCTCACATTAACCCTAACCCTCTCCCTAACCCTAACCCTCAACCTAACCTTACCCTCACACTAACACTAAGCCTAACCCTAATGTGAACACTCAGAGTAACCCTAAACCTCACCTTAACGCTAACCCTCACAGTAAACCTCACCCTCACCCTAAACCTAACACTACCCCTCACCCTACCCCTCACTATAACCCTAATACCAACCCTAACACTCACCCTCACCGTCAGCCTAAAATCACACTAACCCTAACCATCACCCAAACCCTAACCCCTACACTCTCCAGAACCCTCGTCCTCACTCTAACACTCACCCTCACCCTAAACATAACCATAACACTAACCCTCACCATAACCGTAACCCTAACCCTCACCCTCATCCCAACCCTCACCCTTACCTTATCCTCACCCTAACCGTAACCCTCACACTAACCCTAAACTTAAATCTAACCATACCCCTCACTCTATTCCTCACCCTAACTCTAACCCTAAGCCTGATCCTAACCTTCACCTTAATCCTAACCCTTACAATTACCCTCACCCTAACCCTCACCGTTACCTTAATCCTCACCCTAACCCTAACCCTTATTCTACACATCACACTAACCATAACCCTCAACCTAACCTTAACCCTATCACTCATACTAACCCTAATACTCACCCTAACCGTCAACCTTACCCTCACCCTAACCCTAACCCTCACCCTCACCCTAACCCTCACCCTAAACCTTAACCTCACCCTCACCCTAACCCTAAACCTCACCATAAACCTAAACCTAACCCTAAACCTCACCCTAGCCCTCACCCTAGCCCTAATTCTAACCCTAACCCTCCACCGAACCCTAACACTCATCCTCACCCTAAACCTCACATTAATCCTAAACCTAATCCTCAATCGAAGCCTCACCTTAACCCTAACCCAAACCCTTACCCTAACCCTCACCCTAACCCTAACCCTCACCCTTATCTTAACCCTTGCCCTCAGCCTAACCCTCATGTTTACCGTTACCATTACCCTCACCCTCACCCTCACCCTCACCCTCAGCGTAACTCTCACACTAAACCTAACCCTCACCCGAACCGTAACCCTACACCTTATCCTAACCCTCATCTTAACGCTAAACCTAACCCTCACCCCAACCCTCACCCTAAACCTCACCGCCACCCTAAACCTGACCCTAACCCTAATGATAAACCTAAACCTCACCAGAACCCTAACGCTCACCCTCACCCTAACCCTCGCCCTAACTCTCACCCTAATCCTAAGCCTAACTCTCAGCCTATCCCTCACCCTAACCCTAAGGATAACCCTAACCCTAACACTCACCCTAACACTCACCCTAAAACTAACCCTCACCCTAACCCTAAAACTCACCTAATCCTCACCCTAACCCTCACTCTCAACTGCACCCTCACCCTAACCCTAATGCTAACTCTAACACTAACCCTATCGCTCATGCTATCACTTACCCACACCAAAAACCTAACCCTAACCTTAAACCTCATCCTCACCCTAAACCTCACCCTAACCCTAAACCTAATCCTAACCCTCAACCTCACCTTATCCCTAACCCTAACCCTAACCCCCACCTAACCCTAACCCTAACCTACAACGTCACCCTAACCCTCAACATCATGCGAACCCTCACCCTAAAACCTAACCCTCACCCTCACCCTAACCCTAACCATCACCCTTACCGTAACCATCAGCCTCATCCTCACCCTCACCTTTACTCTTACCATCACGCTCATCCTAACCCTCACCCTTACCCCAAACCTCACCCTAACTCTCACCCTAACCCTAACCCTATCCATCACCATAACCTTAACCCCCAACCTCACTATCACCCTCATCCAAAACCTATGCCTAAGCCTAAGCTTAACCCTCACACTCACCCTCAACTTAACCCTAATCTTAACCCTAACCCTAACCCTAAACCTCAACCTAACCCTCACCCTAACCCTAACCTTAACCCTAACACTAACCCTAACCCTAACCCTCACCCTAACCCTCCCCCGCAACCTAACTCTAACTCTAAAACTCACCCTCACCCTATCCCTAATCCTAACCTTAACCCTAAACCTCACCCTAACACTAACCCTAACTCTCACCCTCACCCTCACCTAAACCTTAACTCTAACCCTAACCCTAACATTAACACTAATCTTAACCCTAAAACTAACCCTAATCCTAACCCTAAACTTCACCCTCAGCCTCACCCTCACTGCAAATATAACCCTAACCATAACACTTACAAGAACACTAACCCTAATCCTAACCATCACCCTCACCCTAACCCTAAACCTAAACCTAACCCTCACCCTAACCCTAACCCTAACCCTCATCTTAACCCTCACCCTAACCCTAACGCTAACCCTCACTCTAACCCTTAACCTCATCCTAATCCTAACAATAAACCTAACCTAAACTTCACCCTAACCATCATCCTCAACCTAACTGTAACCAAAACCTAACCCTCAACCTAACCCTCACCCTAACCTTAACCCTAAACTTAAACTTCACCCTAACTCTAACCGTATCCTTCACACTCACCCTAAACCTAAGGGTAACTCTAAACCTAACCCTAATAATAAACCTAACCCTAACTCTAATCCTAATCCAGAACCAAACCCTAAACCTAACCCTAACCCTAACCCTCACCCTAAACCTCACCCTCACCATCACAGTAACCCTAAACCTAAACCTAACCCTCACACTAAACCTAAACCTCACACTAACGCTCACCCTAACCCTCACCCTAATCCTTAACCTCACCCTAACCCTAAAGCTAACCTTCACACTAACCCTAACCCTCACCCTAAAACTAAACATACCCCTCAACCTAACCCTCATTCTAACCCTAAACCTAACCCAAATTCTCACCCTAACCCTAACATTAACCCTAATCCTAAAACTCATACTAACCCTAACACTCACCCTCAACCTCACCCTCACCCTCACCCTAACACTAACACTCACACTAACCCTCACCCTGAACCTAAACATAACCCTAATCCACACCCTCAACCTCATGCTAATACTAACTCTAACCCTAAAACTAACCCTAACTGTAACCCTCACCCTCACCCTAAACCTAACCCTACCCCTAACCCTAACAATAACCCTAACCCTAACTCTAATCCTAACCAAAACCCACACCCTAACCCTAACCCTAAACCTCACCCTAAACCTAACCATCCCCCTCACTGTAACCCTAACCCTAACCCTCACCCTCACCCTAACCCTAACCCCAACCCTAATCCTAAACTCCACTCTCACCGTAACCCTCACCCTAACCCTAACCCTAACCCTAAACCTCACCCTAACCCTCACCCTCAACTTAACCCTAACCCAAACCTTAATCCTCAACCTAGCCCTCACCCTAACCCTAAACCTAACCCTCACCCTAACCCTCACACTGACCCTAATCCTCACCCTAACCCTCAATCTAACACTAACCCTCACCCTAACACTAAACCTAACCCTAACACTAACCCTCACCCTCACCATAACCCTAACCAAAACCGAAACCCTCACCCTAGCCCTCACCCTAACCCTAAGCCTAATCCTCACCCTAACCCTCACACTAACCCTAACCCTTACCCTAACCCTAACCCTACCAATCACCCTAAACTTCATCTTAACACTAACCCTAAACCTAACCCTAATCCTCACCCTAACCGTAACCATAACCCTCACCTTCTCCCTCACCCTAAACTGAACTGTAAACCTCACTCTAAATCTAACTATAACCCTAACCCTAATCTTAACCCTCACACACAACCTAACCCTAAACCTAACACAAACCCTCAACCTCACCCTAACCCTCAGCCTCACCCTCAACCTCACCTTCTCCGTAATGCTCACCCTAACCCTAGCCCTCACCCTCACCGTAAACCTAACCCTAAACCTCACCCTCACCCTCAGCCTAAACGTAACCCTATCTCTAATCAAAACCCTAAACCTCACCCTGACCCAAACCCTTACATAACCCTTACCCTCACCCTCATCCTAACCTTAACGGTAAACCTGACACTAAACCTCACCCTCACCCTAAACCTAACCCTAACCCTCATCATAACCCTAAAGTTCACCCTCAACCTAGCCCTCACCCTAACCCAAAGCCTCACCCTAAGCCTCACCCTCACACCACCCTCAAACTAAACCTAACCCTAACCCTCACCCTAACCCTAGCCCTCACCCTAAAACTAATCTTCACCCTGGCCCTCACACTAACCCTAAACCTAACGCTCACCCTCAATCTCATCCTCACCCTCAGCGTAACACTAACCCTATCCCTATTCCTAAACCTAAACCTCACCCTCACCCTGATCATCACCCTAATTCTTTCCCTCACACTAATCCTAACCCTAACCTTAACCTTAACTCTCACACTAAACCTAACCTTCACCCTAACCGTAACCCTACCCCTTACCCTAAACCTCACCTTAACTCTAAACCTAACCCTCACCCTAAAGCTCACCCTAAACCTCACAGTCACCCTAACCCTGACACTAACCCTAATCCTAACCCAAACCCTCACTATAAACCTAACCCCCACCCAACCCTATCCCTCACCCTAAACCTCACATTAATCCTAACCCTAACCCTCAGCCTAACCCACACCCTAAACCTCACCCTAACCCTAATCCTAACCTCCACCCTAACCCTAACGTTCACCCTAACCCTAACACTAACCTTAACCCTCACGCTCACCCTCACCCTCACCCTGATCATCACCCTAAATCTTTCCCTCACACTAATCCTAACCCTAACCCTAACCTTTAACACTAAACCTAACCTTCACCCTAACCGTAACCCTACCCCTTACCCTAAACCTCACCTTAACTCTAAACCTAACCCTCACAATAAAGCTCACCCTAAACCTCAAAGTCACCCTAACCCTGACCCTAACCATAATCCTAACCCAAACCCTCACACTAAACCAAACCCCCACCCAACCCTATCCCTCACCCTAAACCTCACCCTAATCCTAACCCTAACCCTCAGCCTAACCCACACCCTAACACTCACCCTAACCCTAATCCTAACCTCCACCCTAACCCTAACGTTCACCCTAACCCTAACACTAACCTTAACCCTCACGCTCACCCTCACCCTCTCCTTAATCCTAAGCCTAACCCTAACCCTCACCCTCTTCCTTACCTTAACACTAAACCTAACCCTAACCCTCACTCTAACAGTAATCTTAAACCTCACCCTCAACCTAATGCTCACCCTTACTTTATCCTCACCCTAACCCTAACCCGCACATTAACCCTAATACTCACCATAACCGTAACCTTACCCCTATCCCTAACCCTCATCCTAAATTTAACCCTAACCCTTACCCTCACCCTAAACCTCACCCTAATAGCACCCTCAAACTAACACTTACCCTAACCCTCAGCCTAACCCTAACCCTCACCCTAAACCTAACCCTCACCCTAACCCTAACCCTCACCCGAGCCCTCACACTAACCCTAACCCTAAAACTCACACTCACCCTCAGCCTCACCATCACCCTCAGCGTAACACTAAACATAACCCAAATCCTAACCCTAAACCTCACCCTCACCCTAAGCGTCATCCTAATTCTTATCTTCACACTAAGCGTAAACCTAACCCTAACCCTAAAACTCACACTAAACCTAACCCTCACCAGAACCTTCACCCTAACCCTAATAATAACTCTAACATTCACACTAACCCTAACCCGAAACCATAACCTTTACCCTAACTCTAACACTAATCCTAACCCTAACCTTCACCCAAACGCTAACCCTTACCCTAACCCTAACCATAACCCTCAACGTAATCCTCAACCTAACCCTAAACCTAACTCTAACCCGAAACCGTCATCCTAACCCTAACCCTAACTCTAACACTAATCCTAACCCTCACCCTAACCCTAACCCTAACCCTAACCTTCTCTCTAAACCTAACCCTCACCCTAACATTAACCCTACCACTCAACCTAAACCTCATCCTAACCCTAACCCTAAACCTAATCCTAATCCTAAACCTCACCCTAACTCTAACCCTCACCCTCAACCTAACCATAAACCTAAACATAACCCTAAAAATAACCATAATCCTAAATTTTATCCTAACCCTCACCCTCACCCTAACCCTAACCCTAACCCTAACCCTCACCCTAAACCTAACCCTCACCCTCAGGGTAAACCTAAACCTAACCCTAACACTTACCCTCACACTATCACTAAACCTAACCCTAACCCTCACACTCACTCTAACCTTCACGCTAAACCTTACCCTCACCCTACCCCTCAACCTAACCCTCACCCTATCCCTAACATTAACCCTAAAACTAACCCTAACCCTCACCCTAACCTAAACACTACCACTCACCCTAAACCTCATCCTAAACCTGACCCTAATCCTAAACCTCACCCTAACCCTAACACTCACCCTCAACTTAACAATAAACCTAAACATAACCCTAAAAATAACCCTAACCCTAAACTTTATCCTAACCCTCACCCTCACCCTCACCCTAACCCTAACCCTAACCCTAACCCTAACCCTCACCCTCACCGTAAACCTATACAAAAACCTAACACTTACCCTCACCCTAACATTGACCCTAACCCTAAACCTCACACTCACTCTAACCCTCACCTTAAACCTTAACCCCACGCTAACCCTCATCCTAACCCTCACCCTATCCCTAACCCTAACCCTCAAACTAACCCTAACCCTCACCCAACCCTAACCCTACCCCTCATCCTAACTCTCAACCTATCCCTAAACCTAACCCTGATACTAACCCTAACCCTATCCCTAAACCTCACCTGCACACTAACACTCACTGTCATCCTTAAACTTACATTAAACCTAACCCTCACCCACACCCTAACCCTCAGTCTCACCCTCACCGTCAGCTTCAGCCTAACTCAAAGCCTAAACTTAACCTTATCCCAAACCCTCACACTCATCCTCACCCTAACCCTAACCTTAAGCCCCACCATCACCCTCAACCTCACTCTAACCCTCAACCTAGCACTAACTCTCCCCTTACCCTAACACCCAACCTAACCCTTACACTCACCATAACACTAAGCCTAACCATACCACTAAATCTCACACTAACCCTCATCCTAAACATCATCCTATTATTAACCCTAACCCCAAACCTCACAGTCACCCTCACACTAACCCTAACCCTAAGCCTCAAACTCACAGTAACCCTAATTTAAACCCTCAAACCAATCCTTATGCTCACCCTTACACTAACCCTCACCCTCACCCTAAACATCAGCCTAAACCTAACCCTCACCCTAATGCTCACCATAACCCTAACCCTCACCCTAACCCTAACGCTCAATTTAACCCTAACCCTCAACCTAACCCTTACCCTCACCCTAACACTAGGCCTAACCCTAACACTAACCCTCACACTAACCCTTAACCTCACCATAACCCTACCCTCACCCTCACCCTAACCCTAACCCTCTCCCTCACCTTACCCCTCACACTAACCCTAACCCTCACCCTTACCCTTATTCTTACCCTCACCCTAATCCTCACACTAACCCTAACCCAAACCCTAACCTAACCCTAATGCTCACCCTAGCCTTCAACCTAACACTATTGCTAACCCTAACCCTCACCCTAACCCTAACCTTAACCCAGAACCTCACCCTAAACCTAACCCTACCCCTCATCCTAACCATCATCCTAACCCTAACTCTAAACCCTCACCCTAACCCTAAACCTAACCCTAAACCTCACCTGCACCCTGACAGTAACCCTAACTCTCATGCTAACCGTAAAACTCACCCTAACCCTAACCCTCACCCTCATGCTAATTATAACCCTAATCCTCAACCTAACCATAACCCTCATCCTCACCCCAAACCTCACACTAACCCTAACTGTAATCCTCAATATAACACTCACACTAACCCTAACCCGAACCCTCGAACCCTTAAACTAACCCTCACGCCAACCCTAAACCTAAACTTAACCCTAACCCTAAACCTAACACTAACCCTCACCCTATCCCTAATCCTAAATCTAACCCTAGCACTAACCCTAAACCTAACCCTAACCCTAACGCTAACCCTAACCCTAACCCTAACCTCACCCTCAGCCTAACCCTAACCCTAACCCTATCCCTCACCCTAACCATAATCCTCACCCTCACCCTCACCCTAACTCTAATCCTAACCCTCACACTCACCCTCACCTTAACACTAATCCTAATGCTAACCCTATCACTAACCCTCACCCCCACACTAAACCTCACCCTAACCCTTACCCTAACACTAACCCTAACCCTAACCCTCACCCTCACCCTAACCCTAACTCTAACCCTAAACCTCACCCTCAGCCTAACCCTAACACTAACCCTAACCCTAATCCTAAACCTCACCCTAAAACTAAACCTTACCCTAACACTTACCCTCACCCTAACACTAACACTAACCCTATCACTAACCCTCACACTAATGCTCACCATCACCCTAAACCTAAAACTCACCCTATACCGAACCCTAAACCTCAACTTCACCTTAGCCCTCACCTTAACCCTAACCCTCACACTCACCCTAACCCTAACCCTAATCCTAACCCTAACCCTAACCTGAAACCTAATCCTCAACTTAACCCTCACCCTAAACCTAACCCTAACACTAACCCTCACCCTCACCTTAGTCCACACCCTAACCCTCACCCCAAACCTAAACCTCACACTCACCCAAACCCAAACCTTAAACCTCACCCAAACTCTACCCCTAATATTAACACTAAACCTCACCCTAACCCTAACACTAACCCTCACAATCACCCTACCCTCCACCTAACCCTAATTGTAACCCTAAAGCTCATCCTAACACTCACACTAATCCTAACACTAACTCTCACCATAACCCTAAACCTAATTCTAACCCTCAAGCTAAACCAAACCGTGACCCTCACCATAACCCTAACTCTAATCCTCAACCTAACCTTAAACCTAACCTGAGCCCTAAACCTCACCCTAACCCTAAACCTAACCCTCACCCTCACCCTAGCCCTAATTCAAACCCTAAACTTAACCGTAACCCTCATGCTAACCCTCACCCTAACCCTAACCCTAAACCTCATCCTCAACCAAGCCCTAATCCTAACCATCACCCTATCCCTAAACTTAACCGTAACCCAAAACCTCACCCTCACGATAGCCCTCAAACTAACCTTAATCCTAAACCTAACCCTCATCCTAACTCTCACCCTTACCCTAAACCTCACCCTCACCCTAACCCTAACCCTAACCCTAATCCTCAACCTCACCCTAAAACTAAACCTTACCCTAACACTTACCCTCACCCTAACACTAACACTAACCCTATCACTAAACCTCACACTAATACTAACCATCACCCTAAACCTAAACCTCACCCTAACCCGAACCCTAAACCTCAACTTCACCTTAGCCCTCACCCTAACCCTAATCCTCATCCTCACACTAAACCTCACACCAAGCCTAACACTAATCCTCAATCTAACCCTCACCCTCACCCTAACCCTAACCCTTACCCTTACCCTTACCATAACCCTCACCCTCAGCCGAACCCTCACCTTTACTCTTATTGTCACCCTTATCTGAACTGTCACTTACCCTAACACTAACCCTCACCCAAACCGTAACCCTAACCATCACCCTAACCCTAACCCTCACCCTTACCTTCAGGCTCAGCCTAACCCTAAGCCTAAGCCTAAACCTATGCCTAAACCTCAAACTCACCCTAGTCATCACCCTAACCCTAATCCTATCCCTAACCCTCATCCTAAACCTAAACCTAAACATAAACTAAACCAGCACTCTAAACCTAATCCTCACCCCCACCCTCACCCTCAGCCTAAACCTAAGCCTAAGCCTAACCCTAACCCTAACCCTCACACTCACCCTCATCCTAACCCTAATCATAAAACCCACCCTAACTCGAAACCTAAACCTCAACCTAACCCTCACCCTAAACCTAAACCTAACACTAACCCTCAACCTTACCTTAGTCCTCACCCTAACCCTCACCCCAAACCTAAAACTCACACTCACCCAAAACCGAACGTTAAACCTCACCCTAACCCTAACATTAACCCTAACCCTAACCCTAACCCTCACAATCACCCTACCCTCAACCTAACCCTAATTGTAACCCTAAACCTCATACTAACCCTAAACCTAACCCAAGCCCTAAAACTCACCCTAACCCTAACCCTAACCCTCACCCTAAACCAAGCCCTAATCCTAACCCTCAGCCTATCCCTAAACTTAACCCTAACCCTAAAACTCACCCTCAGGATAGCCCTCACACTAACCCTCATCCTAAACCTAACCCTCATCCTAACCCTCACCCTAACCCTAACCCTAACACTCACTCTAACCCTAACCCTTGCACTCACCCTCAGCCTAACCCTGACTAAACCTAACCCTAACCCGAACCCTAAACCTCACACTCACCCTCACCCAAACCATAATCCTAAAACTAACCCTATCCCTAACCCTAAAATTCACCCTAAAACTCAACCTAACCGTAACCCTAACACTAACCCTAACACTAACACTCACATTAACCCTCACCTTAACACAAACTCTAACCCTAAACCTCACCCTAACCCTAACCCTAACCCTCAACTCACTCTCTCCCTCAGCCTATCCTTAAGACTAACCCTAACCCAAACCCTAACCCTAATACTCACCCTCTCCCTAACCCTCAGGCTTACCCCAAGACTAAGCCTAAGCCTAAACCTAACCCTAAACCTCACCCTAACCATAACCCTCACACTCACCCTAAACCAAACCCTAACCCTAACCCTCACACAAACCATAAGCCTAACCCTAAACCTAACCCTAACCCTCACACTCACACTCAACCTAAACCTAATCCTAAACCTAACCCTATCCCTAACCCTAACCCTCACACTAACCCACACCCTAGTGCTCACCCTAAACCTAATCCTAACCCTAAACCTCAACCTAACCCTCACCCTAACCCTACCCACCCTAACCCTACCCTAACGCTAATTCAAAGCCTCACACTCATGCTAGGCCTAAGCTTAAACCTAAGCCTAACCCTAACCCTCACCTAACCCTAACCCGAACACTAACCCTAACTTTAACCCTCACCCTCAGGCTAGCCCTCACCCTAACACTAATTCTAACATTAATCCTCATCCTAACCCTCACCCTAACCCTAACCCTAACCCTCACACTAACCCTAGCCCTAACCCTAATCCTAACCATCAACCTAATCCTAACCCTCATTCTCACTGTAACCCTAACCCTAACCCTAACCCTAAACCTAAACATAACTGGAACTCTATCTCTCCCTAACTCTAACCCTAACCCTCAGCCTAATGCTAACCCTGACCCTCAGCCTAACCCTAACCCTAATCCTAACCCTCCCACTCATGCTAACCTTTACCCTAATCCTGATCCTAACCCTAAGCCTAACCCTCAAACTCACCCTAACCCTCACCCTAACCCTAAACCTAACAATAACCCTAACCCAAACCCTCACAATCAGCCTCACTCTAAACCTAACTCTAACCGTAAAAATCACTCTCACCCTAACCCTAACCCTAAACCTCACCCTAAACCTCATCCTCACCCTAGCCCTCACCCTCACCCTAATCCTAACCCTCACTCTAACCCTAACCCTCACCCTCAATGTAACCTTTACCGTACCCCTCACCCTAACCCTAAACTTAACCCAAAACCTAACCCTCACCCTCACCCTAACCCTAACCCTCACCCTAAGCCTAACCCTCACCCTCAGCCTCAGACTCAGCCTAAGCCTAAGCCTAAGCCTATCCCTAACACTAACCGTCACACTCTCGCTAAACCTAACCCTAATCCTAATCCTAACACTAACCCTAACCGTCACCCTCACCCTATCCCTCACTTTAACCCTAACCCTAACATTAATGCTAAAACTAATCCTCAACCTCAGTCTCAACCTAAACCTAACTCTAACCCTAAATCTCACCCTCACCCTAACCCAAACCCAAAACCTCACCCTAACCCTAACCATAAACCTCACCCTCAACCTAGCCCTCCCCCTAACCCTAATCCTAACCCTAACCCTCATCCTAACCCTACCCCTAACCCTAACCTTAACCCTCACCATATCCCTAACCCTCACCCTCAGCCTGACCCTCAGCCTAAGCCTAAGCCTAACCTTAAACCTATCCCTCACACTTACTCTAACCCAAACCCTAATCCTAATGCTGACACTAACCCTAACCCTCACCCTCACCCTAAACCTCACCTTAACCCTAACCCTAACATTAACCCTAAACCTAACCAAAACCCACAGCCTCACCCTAACCCTAACTCTAACCCTAAACATCACCCTGACCCTAACCCCAACCCTAATCCTAAACGTCACCCTAACCCTAAACCTAAACCTCACCCTCACCCTAGCCCTCACCCTAACCCTAATCCTAACCCTAAACCTCATCCTAACCCTCCCCCTAAACCTAAGAATAACCCTCACCTTAACCCTAATGTTCTCACCCTCAACCTCACCCTCAGCATAAACCTAAACCTAACCCTAACACAAACACTCACCTGCAGCCTAACCCTAAGCCTAACCCTAAACCTAACCCTAAACCACACACTCACCCTCAGCCTAACCCTAATCCTAATCCTAACCCTAACCCTATCCCTCCCCCTAACTTTCAACTTTACCCTACCCTACCACTAACTCTAACCCTAACCCTCAACCTAACCCTCACCTTAACGCTGACTCTAACCCTAAACCTCACCCTCACCCTAACCCTAACTCTAACCCTAACCCAAAACATAAACCTCACCCTAACACTAACCCTAAACCTCACCTTCACCGTAAGTGTAAATATAAACGTTACCCTAACAATCACCCTAAACCTAACCCTAGCCCTCATCCTAACCATATCCTTCACCCTAAGCCTAACCCTCACCCTAACACTTACCCTCACCCTAACCCTAACCCGAAACCTCACACTCACTCTAACCTTTACCCTAATCCCAATACTAACCCTAAGCCTAACCCTCACACTCACCCTCACCACAACCCTAAACCTAACCTTAACCCTCAACCTAACCCTTAGCTTCACCCTCACCATAACCCTTACCCTAACCCTCAACCTAATCATAAACTTAACCTGAAACCTAACTCTCACCCTAACGCTAACCCTAATGCTAACCCTAACCCTAAACCTCACCCTCACCCTCACCCTCACCTTCACACTAATCCTAACCCTAACCCTATACCTAACCCTCATCCCAACCCTCTCTAACCCTAAACCTAACCCTCACCCTAAACCTAACTTTAAACCTAACCCAAACCCTAAACCTCACCCTAACCCTCACCCTCAACCTCACCATAACTGTAACCCTAAACCTAACCCTAACCCTAATCCTAACCCTCACCTTACCATAACCCTCACCCTAACTCAAACCCTCACCATAAAACTTACACTCACCCTAACAATAACCCTAACCCTAAACCTCAACCTAACCCTCACCTTCACCCTAACCCTAACACAAACCCTAATCCAAAACCTCTGCCTCCTTTTCCTCCTAACCCTATATCTGACCGTAAACCTCACCCTCACCCTAACCCTAAACTTAACCCTAAACAACACCCTAACCCTAACCCTAATCCACACCCGCACCCTCAATTTCATCATAACTATAACCCTAACCCTAAAAGTAAATCTAACCCTAACCCTAACCATCAACTTAAACCTAATCCTCACCTCCACAATCACCCTCAGCCTAAACCTTAGGTTAAGCCTAACCCTCACCCTAACCCTCACACTCAACCTCACCCTAACCCTAAACCTAACCCTAACCCTATCCCTAAACCTCAACCTAACCCTCACCCTCACCCTAACCGTAACACTAACCCTAACCCTAAACCTCACCCTAACCATCCACCTAACCCTAAATCTAACCCTAAACCTCACCCTTACCTAACCCTCACCCTAACCCTAAACCTCACCCTAAACCTCACCCTAACCCTAACCCTCACCCTCACCCTCCACCTCAACGTAACTCTAACCCTAACCTTAACAATTACACTAATCCTAAACCTAACACTTAACCTAACCCTAACCATAACCCTCACCCTCAGCCTGACCCTCACAGCAATCTTAACCCTAACCGTAACACTAACAATAACCCTAACCCTAAACCTAACCCTAAATCTCACCCCCACCCTCATCCTCAGCCTAACCCTAAGCCTAACCTTAACCCTAACCCTAACCCTCACCGTAACCCTAAACCTAACCCTAACCCTACACCTAACCCTAAACCTAAACTTAACCGTAACACTAAACCTAACCCTAATCCTCAGCTTCACCTTCACCCTAACCCAAATCTAATTTGAACTCTCACCCTAAACCTAAGCCTAACCATAACCCTAACCTTAACCTTCACACTCACTCTAGCCTAACCCTAATCCTAAACCTAACCATATCCCTAAACATAACCCTTACCGTAACCCTCACCATAGCCCTCACCCTCACCCTAATCCTAACCCTAAACCTCATCCTAACACTCACACTAACCCTAACCCTAACCCTCACCCTCATGCTCGGCCTAAGGCTAAGCCTAAGAATAAGCCAAACCGTACACCTGACATTCACCCTAACCCTAACCCTAACACTAACCCTAACTCTAAACCTAAACCTCACTCTCAACCTAACCCTAACTCTAACCCTAAACCTAAACCTAAACCTCATCCTAACCCTAACCCTAACCTTCACCCTCACCCTCACCGTAACCCTCACCCTAACACTTACTCTCACCCTAACACAAACACTAACACTAAGAGTGACCCTCACACTAAGCTAACCATCACCCTAACCCTAACCTCACCCTCACCCTAGCCCTCACCCTAACCCTAAACCTCATCCTCACCCTAAACCTCACCCTAACACTAACCCTCATCCTCATGCTCGGCCTAAGCCTAACCCTAAGCTTAAGCCTAACTGTAAACCTGACCCTCACCCTAACCCTAACCCTAACACTAACCCAAACTCTAAACCTAACCCTCACCCTCACCCTCACCCTCAGCATGAACCTAAGGCTAACCCTAACCCTAACACTAACACTCAACACTCAACTTAACACTAACCCTAACCCTAATCCTAACACTAACACTAACCCTCACCCTCACCCTAACCCTAACACTAAAACTAAGCCTAACCATCACCCTCAGACTCACCCTAACTCTAATTCTAACCCTAAACTTCACCCTCACCCTAACCCTAACGCTAAACCTAACCCTAACCCTAACCCTAACCTAACCCTCCCCCTAACTCTCACCCTAACCCTAACACTAAACCTAACCCTAACACTAAACCTCACCCTAACCTTAACCATAAAACTCACCCTATCCCAAACCCTCACCCTCACCCTCAGCCTAAACCTAATCCTAACCCTAACCCTAACCCTAACCCTCACACTAACCCTACCCCTAACCCTAATCCTAATCCTAACCCTAACCCTATCCCTGACCATCACCCTAACCTTCACCCTAACCCTAACCCTAACACTAAACCTAACCCTAACCCTCACCTTCAACCTCACTAACCCTAAACCTAACCCGAACACACACACTCACCCTTACCCTAACCCAATCCTATCCCTAACCCTAACCTTAGCCCTACCCTCCCCCTAACTCTCACCCTCACCCTAACCCTAACACTAAGCCTAACCCTAACCCTCAACCTAACCCTCACCCTAACCTTAATTCTAACCCTAAATCTCACCCTCACGCTAAACCTAACTCTAACCCTAAACCTCACCATAACCCTAACCCTAAACCTCACCCTCACCCTAACCCTAACCCTAAGCCTAATGCTAAATGTAACCCTAAACCTAAACCTTACCCTAACACTTACCCTCACCCTAACTCTAACACTAACCCTCACATTAACGCTAACCATCACCCTAAACCTAAACCTCACCCTAACCCTAACCCTAAACCAAAACTTCACCCTGGCGCTCCTCCTAACCCTAACCCTCACCATGACAATAAACCTCACACTAACCCTAACACTAATCCTCAATCTAACCATTACACTCACCCTAAACCTAAACGGAACCCTCACCCTTACCAGAACCCTCACCCTCAGCCTAACCCTCACCTTTACTCTTACTGTCACCCTCATCCGAACTCTCACCTTAAACCAAACCCTCACCCTAAACCTCACCCTAACCATTACCCTAACCATCACCCTAACCCTAACCTCACCCTCAACTTCAGCCTCAGCCTAACCCTAAGACTAAGCCTAAACCTATCCCTAATCCACACACTCACCCTAGCTCTCACCCTAACCCTAATCCTAACCCTAACCCTCATCCTAACACTTAACCTAATGATAACCTGAACCATCATTCTAAACCTAATCCTTATCCCCACCCTCACCCTCAGCCTAACCCTAAGCCAAAGACCAACCCTAACCCTAACCCTCACACTCACCCTCAACTTAAACCTAATCCTAAACCTAAGCCTAACCCTCACAGTAACCCTCACCCAGCGCTCACACTAACCCTAATCCTAAACCTAAATCTCATTCTAACCCTCACCTTAACTCTAACCCTATCCCTCACAATAGCCCTAACCCTAACACTCAGCCTAACCCTAACCCTCACCCTCACCCTCACCCTCAGCAAAACCCTAACCCTAATCCTAACCCTCAATCTCACCCTAACCCTTATCCAAATCCTAATCCTAACCCTAAGCCTAACACTCAACCTCAACCTAACCCTCACCCTAACACTAAATCTAACACTAACCCTAACCCAAACCCTCATAATCAGCCTCAAAATAACCCTAACTCTAACCCTAAATCTCACTCTCACCATAACCCTAATCCTAACCATAAACCTCACCCAACCCCTAACCCTAACCCTAAACCTCATCCTGACCCTAGCCCTCACCCTAAACCTAATCCTAACCCTAACACTCATCCTAACCCTCACCCTAACACTGACCCTAACCCTAAACCTCACCCTCACCGTAACCCTTACCTTACACCTCACCCTAACCCTAAAGTTAACACAAACCCTAAATGTCACACTAACCGTAACCCTAACCTTCACACTAAGCCTAACCCTCAACCTCAACCTCAGCCTCAGCCTAAGCCTAACCCTCACCCAAACCCTAACCATATATCTCGCCCTCACCCTAGCCCTAACCTTAACACTCACCCTAACCCTAACCCTAACCCTCACCCTCAAAATAACCCTCACCTTAACCCTAACCCTAACATTAAACCTAAACCTAACTCACACCCTCAGCCTCAGCGTAACCCTAACTCTAACCCTAAATGTCACCCTGACCATAACTCTAACCCTAACCCTAAACGTCACCCTAACCATAAACCTAAACCTCACCCTCACACTAGTCCTCACCCTAACGCTAATCCTAACGCTAAACCTCAGCCTAACCCTCCCCTAAACGTAAGCATAACCCTCACCTTAACCCTAACATTCTCACCCTCAACCTCACACTCAGCCTAAACCTAAGCCTAAACCTAAAGCTAACCCTAACACACACACTCACCCTCAGAATAACCCTAAGCCTAACCCTAAACCTAACGCTATGCCTCCCCCTAATTCTCACCGTAACCCTAACCCTAAAACTAACCCTAAACCTAACCCTCAACCTAACCCTCACCCTAACCCTGACTCAAACCCTAAACCTCACCCTCACCCTAACCCTAACTCTAACCCTAACACAAACCCTAAACCTCACCATAAACCTAACCCTAACCCTCACCCTCACCTTAACCGTAAATATAAACCTTACGCTAACAATAACCCTAACCCGAACCCAAACAATAACCCTAAATCTAACCCTAACCCTCATCCTAACCATATCCATCACCCTAGCCCTAACCCTCACCCTAACACTTACCCTCACCCTAACCCTAACCCTAACCCTCATACTCACCCTAAACCTTACCCTAATCCTAATCCTAACACTAAGCCTAACCCTCACCCTCACCCTAACACTCTCCCTAACCCTAACTCAAACACTAAGCCTAACCCTAACCCTCACCCTCAGACTCACCCTAACCCTAACTCTAATCCTAAACCTCACCCTCACCCTTAACCTAACACTAACCATAACCCTAACCCTAACCCTAAACCTCACACTAACCCTCAACCTAACACTAACCCTAACCCTCACACTAACCCTCAACCTAACCCTCACCCTAACCATAACACTAACCCTAACCCTAACCCTCAACCTAATGCTCATCCTAACCCTAACACTAACCCTAAACCTCACCCTCACCCTAAACCTAACTCTAACCCTAAACCAAACCCTAAACCTCACTCTAACCCTAAACCTAACTCTAACCCTAAGCCTCACTGTAACTATAAGCCTAAACCTAAACCTAACAATAACCCTAACCCTAATCCTAACCCTCACCCTAACCATAACCCTCACCCTAACCCAAACCCTCTCCATAACACTTACCCTCACCCTAACACTAACCCTAACCCTTAAGCTAACCCTCACACTAACCCTAACCCTAACCCTAACCCTAAACCTCAACTTAACCCTCTCCCTCTCCCTAACGCTAACCCTAACACTAACACTAACTCTAAACCTAAACCTCACCCTCACCCTCACCATCAGCCTAAAACTAAGGCTAACATTAAATTTAACACAAACCCTCACACTCACCCTACCCCTCACCCCAAACCTAACCTAACACTAACACTAACCCTAACCGTCACCCTCAGCCTCACCATAACCCTAATTCTAACAGAAAACCTCACCCTAACCCTAACCTTAACTTAACCCTAACCCTAACCCTAACCCTAAAACTAACACTAACCCTAACTCTAACCCTAACCCTAACAATAAACCTCACCCTAACCCTAACCCTAACCCTCACCCTAACCAATACACTCACCCTCACCCTCACCCTCAGCCTAACCCTAAGCCTAACCCTAACCCTAACCCATACCCTCACACTAACCCTAACCCTAACACTAACCCTAACCCTAACCTTCAACCTCATCCTCAGGCTAACCCTAAGCCTAACCCTAAACCTAACCCTAACACACACACTCACCCTTACCCTAACACTAATCCTTACTCTAAACCTAAACATAACCCTCCCCCTAACTCTCAACCTCACCCTAAACCTAACACTAAGCCTAACCCTATCCCTCAACCTAAACTTCACCCTAACCCTAACTCTAACACTAAATTTCACCCTCAGCCTAACCCTAACCCTAACCCAATCCCTAATATTCACCCTAACCCTAACACTAAACCTAAAACTCACCTCACCCTAACCCTAACCCTAAGCCTAATGCTAAACCTCACCCAAAACCTAAACCTTACCCTAACACTTACCCTCACCTAACACCAACACTAACACTAACAATCACCCTAAACCTAAACCTCACCCTAACCCTAAACCTAACCCTGAACTTCACTCTGGCCCTGAACCTAATACTCACCCTAGCACATACCCTAACACTAATCCTAACCCTAATGCTTGCCTTAACCCTCACTCTAAACCTAACCCTAACCCTAACACTCACCCTAAAGCTAACTCTCACCCTACCCCTACCCCTAACCCTCACCCTAACCCTAACCCTCACCCTAACCCTAACTCGAACCCTAAACCTCACACTCGCCCTAACCCTAACCCTAACCCTAACCCTAAACCTCACACTAACCCTAAACCTAAACCTCACCCTCACCCTAAAACTCACCCTCACCCTAAACCTCACCCTCACACTAGCCCTCATCCTAACCCTAACCCTAACCCTAACCCTCACCCTAAACATAATCCTCACCGTAACCCTAACACTCACACTAACCCTAACCCTAACCCTCACCCTCACCCTAACCCTAACCCTAATCCTAATCCTCTCCCTCACCCTAAACCAAACCCTAAACCTAACCCTCACCCTAAACCTAAGCCTAACCCTAACCCTAACACTAAACCTCACACTGACCCTCAACCTACACCTAATCCTAAACATAACCCTAACCCTCACAGTAACCCTCACCCTAGCGCTCACCCTAACCCTAATTCTAAACCTAAATCTCAACCTAACACTCACCCTAACCCTAACCCTAACCCTAACCCTCACTTAAATCCTAACCCTAACCCTCACCCTCATGCTCGGCCTAGGCCTAACCCTAAGCCTAAACTTAAGCCTAACCCTAAACCTCACACTTACACTCACCCTAACCCTAACCCTAACAAAAAATCTATCTCTAACCCTAAAGCTCACCCTCACCCTCACCCTAACTCTAACCCTAACCCTAAACATAAACCTAACCCTCACCCTAACCTTAACCCTCTCATCCTCTCCCTAACCGTAACCCTAATCCTAACCCTATCAATAACCCTCACCCTAACCCTCATTCTAACCATAACACTCACTCTAAACCTAACCCTCACCCTAATACTTAAACTCACCCTAACACTAAACCTAACCCTAAGACTAGCACTCACACTAATCCTAACACTCATCCTCACCCTAAACCTCACACTAACCCTAAAACTAATCCTCAATATAAAACTCACCCTCACCTTAATGCTAACCCTAACCCTCACCCTATCCCTAACCCTCACCCTTACCTTAATCCCCACTATCAGCCTAAGTCTCACTTTTAACCTTACCGTCACAATCACCCTAAACCTCACCCTAAGCCTAACCCTCAACCTAACCCTCACCCTGATTGTAACCCTAAGCCTAACCCTAACCCTGACCCTCACCCTCACCATAGACATCACCCTAACCCTAATCCTAACCCTAACCCTAATCCTAACTCTAAACCTAACCCTAACCTTAATCATCACCCTTAACCTAATCCTCAACCCCACCCTCACCTTCAGCCTAACCCTAAGCCTAAAACTAATCCTAAACCTAATCCTCACACTCAGCCTCACAATAACCCTAATCCTAAACCCAACCCTAACACTAACCCTAAACCTCAACCTAACCCTCACCCTAACCCTAACCCTAACACTAACCCTAAACCTAACCCTCGCCCTAACCCTCCCCCTAACACTAACTCTATCCCTAAACCTCACCCTCACCCTAACCCTCACCCTAAACCTAAACCTAACCCTTACCCTCACCCTCACCATAACTCTAACCCTAACCCTAACAATAACACTAACCCTAATCCTCACTCTAACCCTAACCCCAACTTAAACCCTCACCCTAACCATAACCCTAACCCTCACCGTCAGCCTCACCTTAACCCTAACCCAAAACCTCACCGTCAGCCTCACCCTAACCGTAAACTTAACCTTAACCATAACACTAACAATAACCCTAACCCTAACCCTAACCCTAACCCTCAGCCTCACCTTAGCCCTCACCCTAACCCTAATTCTAACTCTAACCCTCACCCTAACCCTAACCCTCATCCTCACCCTAAACCTCACACAAACCCCAACCCTGATCCACAATCTAACCCTAACCCTAACCCTATCCCTCACCTTAACCCTTACCCTAACCCTCACCCTAATCCTAACTCTCACCCTTAGGGGAACACTCACCCTCAGCCTAAGCCTCACCTTTATTCTTACCGTCACACTCACCCTAACCCTCACCCTCACCCTAACACTCATCCTAACACTCAGCCTAAACCTAACCCTATCCATCACCCTAACTCAAACCCTCACCCCCACCTTCATCCTCAGCCTAACACTAATCCTAAGCCTAACCGTAACACTAACGCTCACCCTCAACCTAGCCCTCACCCTAAACATAATCCTAACCCTAAGCCTCATCCTAACCCTCACCCTAACCCTAACCCTAAGCATCATCCAAAACCTATTCCTCATCCCCGCCCTCACCCTCAGCCTAACCGTAAGACTAAGCCTAACCCTAACCAAAACCCTCAACCTCAGGCTAACTCTCACCACAAACTAAACCCAAACCATAACACTAAAAATAACCCTAATTCTAACCCTAACCCTAAACCTAACCCTCACCCCCACCCTCACCCTCAGCCTAAACCTAACCCTAAACCTAGCCATAAACCTAACCCTAATCCTCAGCCTCACCCTCACCCTAACCCAAAACCTAACCCTAATCTTCACCAAAACCCTAAGCCTAACCCTAACCCTAACCCTAACTCTCACAATCACCCTCAACCTAACCCTAATCCTAAAGCTAACCCTATCCCTAACCCTAACCCTCAGACTTACCCTCACCCTAGCTCTCACCCTAACCCTAATCCTAACCCTAAACCTCATCCTAATGCTCACCCTTACCCTAACCTTAACCCTCACCTTAGCCCAAACCCTAATCCTCACCCTCATGCTGGGCCTAAGCCTAAGCCTAAGCCAAAGCTTAACCCTCACCCTAATGTTAACCTTAACACTAAACCTAACTCCAACCCTAAACTTCACCCTCACCCTAACCCTAACTCTAAGCCTAACCCTAAACCTAAACCTCATCATAACACCAACCCTAACCCTCACCCTTACCCTCACCGTCACCGTAACCCTAAACCTAACTCTAACAATAACCCTAACCCTAACCCTAAACCTCTCCCTAACCATAACTCTCACCCTAACACTAACCCTCCCCCTAACACTAACCCTAACCCTAACTCTAACCCTCACACTAACACTAACCATCACCCTAACCCTAAATCTCACCCTAACACTAAGCCTAACCCTAACACTAACACTAAACCTCACCCTAACCCTAACCCTCATACTCACCATCAACGTAAACGTACCCCTAACCTTAACACTAACCATAAGACTCACCCTAAACCTAACCCTCAACCTAACACTTAACCTCACCCTAACACTAACCCTAAACCTAACACTAACCTTCACACTAACCCTAAACCTCACCCTAATCCTAATCCTCACCCTACCCCTAAACCTAACCCTAAACCTCACTCTCACCCTAGCCCTCACGGTAACCCTAATTTCTCATCCTCACCCTAAACCTCAAACTAACACTAAATCTAATCCTCAATCTAACCCTCACCCTAACCTTAATGAGAACCCTTACCCGAAGCCTAATCCTAACCCTAACCCTCACACTTATCTTAACCCTCACCCTCAGCCTAACCCTCACCTTTACACTTACTATCACCCTCACCCTAACCCTCAACCTAAACCTAACCCTCATTCTAACCCTCAACCTAACCCTAATCCTATCCATCACTCTAAAACTAATCCTCACACCCATCCTCAACCTCAGTCTAAGCCTAACCGGAAACCTAACTCTCACACTCACCCTCACCCTAACCTTAATCCTAACTCTAACCCTAACCCTAACAATAAACCTCAACCTAACACTCACCCTAACCCTAACCCTACAACTAACCCTGAAACTGACCCTCAACCTAACCCTAACCCTAACCCTAACTCTAAACCTATAACTCACCCTCACCCTAATCCTAACCCTGAACCTCACCATAAATCTAACCTAACCCTCACCCTCACCCTTATTGTAACTCTAAACCTAACCCTGCCCCTACACCTAATCCTAGCACTCAACCCCACCCTAACCCTAGTCCTAACCATAACCCTCACCCTATCTCTAATGGTCACCGTCACTGTAATCCTAACCCTCATCCTAACCCTCACCCTAACCTAACCCTAAACCTCACCGTAACACTAAACCTAATGCCCATTCTCACCCTAGCCCTCACCCTAACCCTAATCCTCATTCGAACCCTCACCTTAACCCTAACCCTAACCCTCACCCTAACCCAAACCCTAACCCTAACCCTCAACTTAACGCTAACCCTCACCCTCACCAAAACCCTTACCCTAACCCTCACCATAACCCTAAACTTAACCCGAAACCTAAACCTCATCCTATACCTAAACCTCACCCTCAACCTCACCCTCTGCCTAACCCTAACCCTAACCCTAAACCTAACCCTAACACACACACTCACCCTCACCCTAACCCTAATGCTAACCCTAACCCTAACCCTAACTCTCCCCCTAACTCTCACCATAACCCTAACCCTAACACGAACCCTAACACTAACCCTCAACCTAACCTTCACCCTAACCCTAACTCTAACCCAAAATCTCACCCTCACCCTAAAACTAACCCTAACCCTAACCAAAACCCTAAACCTCATCCAAACCATAACACTAACACTAACCCTCAACCTAACACTCACCCTAACCCTAACACTATCCCAAAACCTCACCCTCACCCTAAACCTAACTCTAACCCTAACCCAAACCCTAAACCTCACCCTAATACTAACCCTATCACTCACCCTAACTATAAACCCTCACCCTAACCTAAACCCACACCCTAACACTTACCCTGACCCTAACACTAATCCTAAGGGTAACACTAACCCTCACACTAACGCTAACCCGAACCCTAAAACTCAAACTAACCCTCCCCTTCACCCTAACCCTAACACTAACCATCACCCTAACCCTCACCCTAACCCTCCCCCTAACCCTATATCTAACCCTAAACCTCACCCTCACCCTAACCCTAAACCTAAACGTAACCCTAAAGCCCACCCTAAACCTAACCCTAACCCTAACCCACACCCTCACCCTCAACGGAATTCGAAACCTCATCCTAACCCTCCCCCTAACCCTAACTCTAAACCTAAACCACACCCTCACCCTAACCCTAACCCTAAAACTCACCCTAAACCTCACCCTAACCCTAACTCTCACCCCCAACCTCAAACTCACCGTAACTCTAACCCTAACCGTAACAATAACACTAACCCTAACCCTAACCCTAACCTTAACCATAACCCTCACCCTCAGCCTCACCCTCACCGCAAACTTTACCCTTACCATAACACTAAAAATAACACTAAACCTAACCCTAACCCTAATCCTCACCCCCACCCTCACCCTCAGCTTAACCCTAAGCATAAACCTAAGCCTAAACCTAAGCCTCACCATAACCCAAAACCTAACCCTCACCCAAACCCTAACCCTAACACTAAACCTCACTTTAAGGCTAACACTAACCCTAACCCTAACCCTAACCCGCACCCTAACCCTAACCCTCACACTTACCCTCTACCTCAGCCTAACCCTAAGCCAAAACCTAACCATAACCCTAACCCTCACATTCACCCTCAGCCTAACCCTAATCCTAAACCTAACCCTATCCCTAACCCTAACCCTCAGCCTAACACTCACCCTAAACCTAACACTAACACTAACACTAAACCTAACCCTCTCCCTAACTCTCACCCTAAACATATATCTAACTCTAAACCTCAAACTCACCCTGACGCTAACCCTAATACTAAATCTAAACCTCACCCTAACCCTAACCGTAACCCTCAACCTCACCCTAGACCTCACCCTAACCCCAATCCTAAACGTAACCCTCATTCAACCCTCATCACAACCCTAACCCTAACCCTCAACCTAAACCTAACCGTCAACCTCACCCTCAGCCTAACCCTAACCCTAACACTAACCCTCACACTCACACTCACCCTAACCCTAATCCTAAATCTAGCCCTATCCCTAACCATAACCCTCTCCCTAAGCCTCACCCTAAACCTAACTCTAAACCTCACCTTCACCCTAGCCATCACCCAAAACTTAATCCTAACTCTAACCCTCATCCTAACCCTCACCCTAACCATAACCCTAACCATCACCCTAACTCTAACCCTCAGCCTCAACCTCACCCTCAGCCTAAACTTAAGCCTAAACCTAAACCTAACCCTAAACCACACACTCACCCTCATCCTAACACTAATCCTAATTCTAACCCTAACAATAACCCTAAACCTAACGCTAACCCTCACCCTAAACATAACCCTCACCCTAACCCAAACCCCCACCCTAACACTTACCCTCACCCTAACACTAACCCTAACTCTAACACTAACCCTCACACTAACACTAACCCTCACAGTAACCCTAAACCTCACCCTAACCTTAACCCTAACCCTCACCTAAACCTCACCCTCACCCTGGCCCTCACCCTAAGCCTAATTCTAACCCTAACCCTCAACCTAACCCTAACCCTCAACCTAACCCTAAACCTCACACTAACCCTAACCCTAATCCTCAATCTAACCCTCACCCTAACTGTAACCCGAAACCTTAACCTAAACCTCACCCTAACCCTAACCCTCACCCTTAACTTAACCCTCACCCTCAGCCTAACCCTCAACTTTACCCTTACCATCACTCTCACCCTAACCCTCAACCTTACCCTAACCCTCACCCAAACCCTCACCCTAACCCTAACCCTAAACCTTACCCTCACCCTCAGCTTAACACTAATCCTATCAGTATTCCTAACCCTAAACCTCACCTTCACCCTAACAGTCAGCTAATTCTTTCCTTCACACTAATCCTAACCCTAACCCTAACCCTAACTCTCACACTAAACCAAACCTTCACCCTAACCGTAACCCTACACCTTACCTTAACCCTCACCTTAACCCTAACTCTAACCCTCACCCTAACCCTCACTCTAAACCTAAACGTCACCCTAAATCTGACCCTAACCCTAATAACAACCCTAACCCTCACCTGAATCCTAACCCTCACCTTCACCCTAATCTCACCCTAAACCTCACCCTAATCCTAACCCTAAACCTCAGCCTAACCCTCACCCTAACCCTAACCATAACCCTAACCCTAACCCTCACCCTAGCCCAAACCCTAACCCTAACCCTCACCCTCACCCTAACCCTTATCCTAACACTTAAACTCATCCTCACCCTAAACCTCACACTTAATCGAACCCTCACCATAACTTTAACCCTGTCAACCTCACCATCACCCTTACGCTAACCCTAACCCTAACCCTCACCCTAACCATAAAACTCACCCTAATCCTCAGCCTAACCCTCACCCTAACCCTAATGCTAAGTGTAACACAGACCCAAACCGTCATGCTATCAATTACCCACACTACAAGCCTAACACTAACCTTAACCCTCACCCTCACCCTACACCTCACCCTAACCCTAAACAATCCTAACCCTCACCCTAACCCTAAACCTAACACTAACCCTCACCTAACCCTAACCCTAACCTTCTACTTCACCCTAACCCTCACCATCACCCGAACACTCACCCTAACCCTAACGCTCACCCACAACCTAAACCTCAAGCTCACCCTTACCCTCACGCTCAACTAATCCTCACCCTAACCCTAAGGATTACCTAACCAACACCCTCACCCTCACCTTCACCCTAAACCTCACCCTCACCCTAGACCTCACCCTAACCATAACCCATCCCTAAACCTCAACCTCACCCTCACCATCAACCTCAGCCTATCCTTAACCCTATCCCTAATCCTAACCCTGACCCTCACCCTCACCCTAACCCTCACCATAACGCTTACCCTCACCCTCACTCTCACCCTAACCGTAACCCTCACACTAACCCTAACCCTCCCCCTTACCCTAAACCAAAACCTAACCCTAACCCTCACCCTAACCCTAAGCCTAATCCTAACCCTAACCCTAAACCTCACACTCACCCTCAACCTAAACCTAATCCTCAACCTAAACCTAACTCTCACAGTAACCCTCACCCAGTGCTCAACCTAACTCTAATCCTAACCCTAAACCTCATTCTAACCCTCACCTTAAACCTAACCCTCACAATAACCCTAACCCTAACCCTCAGCCTAACCCTAACCCTCACCCTCACCCTCACGCTCAGCCTAACCCTAAACCTAATCCTAACCCTCACACTCACCCTAACCCTTAACCTAATCCGAATCCTAACCCTAAGCCTAACCCTCACCCTCAACCTAACACTCACCCTAACCCTAAATCTAACACTAACCCTAACCCAAACCCTCACAATTAGCCTCTACCTAACACCAATTCTAACCATGAACCTCACTCTCACCCTAACCCTAACCCTAAACCTAAACCTCACACTAACCCTAAACCTAACCCTAAACCTCATCCTCACCCTAGCCTTCACCGTAACCCTAATGCTAACCCTAACCCTCATCCTAACCCTCACCCTAACACTAACACTATCACTAAACCTCACCCTCACTTTAACCCTTACCGTACACCTGACTTTAACCCTAAACATAACACAAACCTTAACTGTCACCCTATCCCTAACACTAATCGTCACCCAAAGCCTAACCCTCACCCTCAAACTCAGCCTCAGCCTAAGCCTAAGCCTAAGCCTACCCCTAACACTAACCCCCACACTCACCCTAACCCTAACCCTAATCCTAATCCTAAACCTAACCCTAACCCTCACCCTCACCCTATCACTCACTATAACCCTAACCCTAACACTAACCCTAAACCTAACCCTCACCCTCAGCCTCACCCTAACTGTAACTCTAACCCTAAATCTCAACCTCACCCTAACCCTAATCATAAACCTCAACCTAACCATAACCATAAACCTCACCCTCATCCTAGCCCTCTCCCTAACCCTAATCCTAAACCTAACCCTCATCCTAACCCTCACCCTAAAGCTAACCTTAACACTCACCCTAACCCTAACCCTCACACTCAACCTTACCCTCAGAATAAGCCTAAGCCTAACCCTAACCCTAACCCTCACACTCACCCTAACCCTAACACTAATTCTAAAGCTGACCCTAACCCTAATCCTCACCTTCACCCTAACCCTCACCTTAACCCTAACCCTAACTAACATTAAACCTAAACCTAACCCGCACCCTCAGCCTGACCGTAACCCTAACTCTAAACCTAAAAGTCGTCCTGACCCTAACTCTAACCCTAACCCTAAACCTCACCCTAACCCTAAAGCTAAAACTCACCCTCACCCTAGCCCTCACCCTAACCCTAATCCTAACCCTAAACCTCACCCTCACACTAAACCTAACTCGAACCCTAACCCAAACCCTAAACCTCACCCTCACCCTAACCCTAACCCTCAACCTCACCATAACTGTAACACTAAACCTAAACCTAACAATAACCCTAACCCTAATCCTAACCCTCACCCTAACAATAAAAATCACCCTAACCCAAACCCTCACCATAACACTTACCCTCACCCTAACATTAACTCTAACCCTAAAGCTATCCCTCACACTAACCCTAACACTAACCCTAACATTAAACCTGAACAAAACTCTCACCCTCTCCCTAATCCTAACCCTAACGCTAACACTAAATCTAAACCTAAACCTCACCCTCACCCTCACCCTCAGCCTAAACCTAAGGCTAACATTAAACTTAACACAAACCGTCACACTCAACTTAACCCTCACCCAAAGCCTAACCCTAACTAACCCTAACCCTAACCCTCACCCTCAGCCTCACCCTAACCCTAATGCTAACAGAAAACCTCACCCTCACCATAACCCTAACCCTAACCCTAACCCTAACCCTAAACTTAACCCTAACCCTAACCCTAATCCTAACCCTCCCCAGAACTCTCACCCTAACCCTAACACTAACACTAACCCAAACTCTAACCATAACCCTAACACTAAACCTCACCCTAACCCTAAACCTAACACTCACCCTCACCCTAACCGTCACCCTCACCCTCACCCTCAGCCTAACCCTAAGCCTAACCCTAACCCTCACACTAACCTAACCCTAACCCTAATTCTAATCAAACCCGAACCCTATCCCTCACCCTCACCCTAACCCTCACCCTAACCCTAAACCTAACCCTAACACTAACCCTAACTCTAACCCTCAACTTCAACCTCACCCTCAGCCTAACCCTAAGCCTAACCCTAAACCTAACATTCACCCTAACTCTAACTCTAACCCTAAACTTCACCCTCACCCTAATCCTAACCCTAAGCCTAATGCTAAACCTCACCCTAAACCTAAACCTCACCCTAACCCTAACCGTAACCCTCAACTTCACCCTGGCCCTAAACCTATCACTCACCCTCGCACATTGGCTAACCCTAATGCTCACCCTATCCCTAACTCTAAACCTAACCCTAACCCAACCCTCACCCTAACACTAACCCTTACCCTACCCCTACTCCTAACCCTCACTCTGACCCTAACCCTCACCCTAACCCTAACTCTAACCCTAAACCTCACACTTGCCCTAAACCTAACCCTAAATATAACCCTAAACCTAACCCTAACCTTAACCCTGAACCTCACCTCACCCTCAGCCTAAACCTAAACCTCACCCTCACACTAGCCCTCACCCTAACCCTAACCCTAACACTAATTCTCACCCTAACCATAACACTCACCGTAAACCTAACACTCACACTAAACCTAACACTAACCCTCACACTCACACTCACACTAACCCTAACCCTATACTTCCCCCTCACCCTAAACCAAACTCTAACCCTAACCCTCACCCTAACCCTACGCCTAACCCTATCCCTAAACCTAACTCTCCCCCGAACTCTCACCGTAACCCTAACCCTAACACAAACCCTAACACTAACCCTCAAACTAAACCTCACCCTAACCCTAAACCTAAGCCTAACCCTAACCCTAACCCAAACCCTAAACCTCACCCAAACCCTAACCCTAACACTAACCCTCAACTTAACATTCACCCTAACCCTAACTCTATCCCAAAACCTCACCCTCACCCTACACCTAACTCTAACCCTAACCCAAACCCTAAACCTCACCCTAACCCTAACCCTAAACCTTACCCTAACCATAAACCTTCACCCTAACCTAAACCCTCACCCTAACACTTACTCTGACCCTAACATTAATCCTAACCCTAACACTAACCCTCACACTAACCCTAACCGAAACCTAAAACTCAAACTAACCCTCACCCTCACCCTAAACCTAACACTAACCCTCACCCTACCCCTCCCCCTAACCCTCCCCCTATCCCTATATCTAACCCTAAACCTCACCCTCACCCTAACCCTAACCCTAACCTTAAATATAAAGCCCACCATAACCCTAACCCTAACCCTAACCCACACCCTCACCCTCAACGGAATTCTAACCCTAACCCTAACAATAACACTAACCCTAACCCTAACCATCACCCTAAACCTAAACCTCACCCCAACACTCACCATCAGCCTAACCCTAAGCCTAAGCTAACCCTCACCCTAACCCTTACACTCACCCTCACCATAACCCTAATCCTAACCCTAAACCTATCCCTAAACCTCATCCTAACCCTCACCCTCACCCTAACCCTAACGCTAACCCTAACCCTAAACCTCACCCTAACCTTCACCTTAACCCTAACTCTAAACCTAAACCTCACGCTCATCCTAACCCTAACCCTAAACCTCACCCTAAACCTCACCCTAACACTAACCCTCACCCCCAACCTCAACCTCACCGTAACTCTAACCCTAACCGTAACAATAACACTAACCCTAACCCTAACCCTAACCTTAACCATAACCCTCACCCTCAGCCTCACCCTCACCGCAAACTTTACCCTAGACCATAACACTAACAATGAACCTAAACCTAACCCTAACCCTAATCCTCACCCCCACCCTCACCCTCAGCCTAACCCTAAGTGTAAACCTAAGCCTAAACCTAAGCCTCACCATAACTCTAAACCTAACCCTCACCCAAACCCTAACCCTAACACTAAACCTCACTTTACGGCTAAATCTAACCCTAACCCGCACCCTAACCCTAACCCCCACACTTACCACTTACTTCAGCCTAAACCTTACCCTAACCCTAACCCTCACACTCACCCTCAGCCTAACCCTAATCCTAAACCTAACCTTATCCCTAACCCTAAACCTCACCCTAACACTCACCCTAACCCTAACACTAACACTAACCCTAAACCTAACCCTCTCCCTAACCCAGACCCTAAACCTCTCTCTAACCTTAAACCTCAAACTCACCCTGACCCTAACCCTAAAACTAAACCTAAACCTCACCCTAACCCTAACCCTAACCCTCAACCTCACCCTAGCCCTCATCCTAACCCCAATACTAAACCTAACCCTCATCCTAACCCTCACCGTAACCCTAACCCTAACCCTCACCCTAAACCAAACCCTCACCCTAACCCTCAGCCTAACCCTAAGCCTAACCCTAAACCTAACCCTAACCCACACACTTACCCTCACCCTAACCCTAATCCTAACCATAAACCTAACCATTACGCTCACCCTAACCTCACCCTAACCCTAAACCTAAAACTATCCCTAACCCTAAACCTCATCCTAAAGTTCACCCTAACCCTATCTCTAACCCTAAACCTCACCCTCACCCTAACCCTAACTCAAACTCTAATCCTAAACCTAAACCTCACCCTAACCCTAACCCTCACCCTCACCCTCACTGTAACCCTAACCCTAAACCTAACCATAACCCTAAACCTAACCCTAACCCTCACCCTAACCATAACACTCACACTAACCCTAACCCTAACCCTAACACTTACCCTAAACTTTACCCTAACCCTAACTCTAACACTAACCCTCACAGTAACCCTAACTCTCAACCTAACCCTAAACCCCACCCTAACCCTAACCCTAAACCTCACACTCACCCTAGACCTCACTCTAACCCTAATTCTAACCATAACCTCACCCTAACCCTAACCATCATCCTCACACTAAGCCTCACACTAACCCTAACCCTAATCCTCAATCTAACCCTCACCATCACCCTAAACCTCACGCTAACCCTTACACTAACCCTAACACTAATCCTAACTTTCACCCTTAGGGGAACACTCACCCTCAGCCTAAACCACACCTTTACTGTTACCGTCATGCTCACCCTAACCCTCATCCTAACCGTAACACTCATCCTAATACTCAGCCTAACCCTAACGCTATCCATAAACCTAAACCTATCCCTCACCCTCACCATCAGCCTAAGCCTAAGCCTAAGCCTAACCCTCACCCTAACCCTCACCCTCACCCTAGCCCTCACCCTAAACCTTATCCTAACACTAACTCTCATCCTAACCCTCATCCTAACCCCTACCCTAACCATCACACAAAACCTATTCATCATCCCCACCTTCATCCTCAGCCTAACCCTAAGCCTAAGCCTAACTCTAACCCTAACCCTCACCCTCATCCTAGCCCTCACCCTAACCTAATCTTAACCGTAACCCTCATCGTAACCCTCATCTTTACCCTAACCCTAACCATAACCCAAAACCTATTCCTCAACCCCAACCTCACCCTCAGCCTAAACCTAAGCCTAAGCCTAAACCTAACCTTAACCCTAAACCTCAACCTAACACTAACCCTCACACTCACCTAACCCACACCATAACCCCAACCCTAATCCTAAACCTAACCCAAACCCTCAACATCACCCTAAACCTCACCCTAAACTTAACCCTCACCCTAGCTCTCACCTTAACCCTAATCCTAAACCTATACCTCATCCTAACCCTCACCCTAACCCTAAACCTAACCCATACCCTAACCCTAACCCTCAACCTCACCCTCAGCCTAACACTAACCCTAAACCTAACACTAACACTCATACTCACACTCACCCTAACCTTAGTCCTAAAACTAACCCTATCCCTAACCATAACCCTCACCCTAACATTCCCCTAACCCTAACCCTAAACCTCACACTCACCCTCACCTTAACCCTCACCCTCACCCTCACCCTCAGCCTAAACCTAATCCTAACCCTAACCCTAACACTAACCCTCACACTCACATTCACCCTCACTCTAACACTAATCCTAATCCCAGCCCTAACCCTAACCCTCACCTTATCCCTAACCCTCACCCTAACACTAAATCTAACACTAAACCTAACTCTAGCCCTCACCCTAATCCTAAATCTAAACCTAAAGCTCACCCAAACCTTAACCCTAACCCTAACCCTAACCCTAAACCTCACCTTAAACATAACACTAAACCTCACCTTCACCCTAGCAGTCACCCAAACCTTAATCCTAACTCTAACCTTCATCCTAACCCTCACCCTAACCCTAACCCTAACCATCACCCTAACCCTAACCCTCAGCATCAACCTCACCCTCAGCCTAAACTTAAGCCTAAACCTAAACCTAACCCTAACCCACACACTCACCCTCACCCTAACCCTAATCCTAATTCTAACCCTAACAATAACCCTACACCTAACGCTAATCCTCACCCTAAACATACCCCTCACCCTAACCAAAACCCTAACCCTAACACTTACCCTCACCCTAACACTAACCCTAACTCTAACACTAACCCTCACACTAACACTAACCCTCACAGTAACCCTAAACCTCACCCTAACCTTAACCCTAACCCTCACCTAAACCTCACCCTCACCCTGGCCCTCACCCTAAGCCTAATTCTAACCCTAACCCTCAACCTAACCCTAACCCTCAACCTAACATTAAACCTCACACTAACCCTAACCCTAATCCTCAATCTAACCCTCACCCTAACTGTAACCCGAAACCTTAACCTAAACCTCACCCTAACCCTAACCCTCACCCTTAACTTAACCCTCACCATCAGCCTAACCCTCACCTTTACCCTTACCATCACTCTCACCCTAACCCTCAACCTTACCCTAACCCTCACCCAAAGCTCACCCTAACCCTAACCCTAAACCTTACCCTCACCCTCAGCTTAACACTAATCCTATCAGTATTCCTAACCCTAAAACTCACCCTCACCCTAACAGTCAGCTAATTCTTTCCCTCACACTAATCCTAACCCTAACCCTAACCCTAACTCTCACACTAATCCACACCCTCAACCTAACCGTAACCCTACACCTTACCCTAACCCTCACCTTAACCCTAACTCTAACCCTCACCCTAACCCTCACCCCAAACCTCAACGTCACCCTAAATCTGAACCTGACCCTAATAACAACCCTAAACCTCACCCGAATCCTAACCCTCACCCTCACCCTAATTCTCACCCTGACCCTCACCCTAATCCTAACCCTAAACCTCAGCCTAAGCCTCACCCTAACCCTATGCATAACCCTAACCCTAACCCTCAACCTAACCCTCACCCTAACCTAAACCCTATCCCTAACCCTCACCCTCACCTTAACCCTCATCATAACACTGAACCTCATCCTTACCCTAAACCTCACACTTAACCGAAGCCTCACCGTAACTTTAACCATGTCACCCTCACCGTCACCCTCACACTAAGCCTAATCCTAACCCTCACCCTAACCCTAAATCTCACCCTAATCCTCACCCTAACCCTCACCCTAACCCTAATGCTAAGTGTAACACACACCCTAACCCTCATGCTATCACTTACCCACACCACAAACCTAACCCTAACCTTAACACTCACCCTCATCCTAACGCTCACCCTAAACCTAATGCTAAGTGTAACACACACCCAACCCTCATGCTATCACTTACCCACACCACAAACCTAACCCTAACCTTAACACTCACCCTCACCCTACACCTTACCCTAACCCTAAACCTAATCCTAACCCTCACCCTAACCCTAAACCTAACACGAGCCCTCACCTAACCATAACCCTAACCTTCTACCTGACCCAAACCCTCACTATCACATGAACCCTCACCCTAACTCACAACCTAAACCTCAAGCTCACCCTTACCCTAACCCTCAACTAATCCTCACCCTAAACCTAAGGATTATCTAACCAAGACCCTCACCCTCACCCTCAACTTCACCCTAACCCTCACCCTAACCCTAGACCTCACCCTAACCATAACCCTAACCCCAAACCTCACCCTCACCGAATTCTCACCCTAAACCTAACAATAACACTAACCCTAACTCTACCCCTAAACCTAACACTAAACCTCACCCTAAACCTAACCCTAACCCTCACCCGAACCCTAACCCGAACCCTCAGCCTAACAATAAGCCTAACCCTAACCCTAACACTAACCCTCACACTAACCCTAACCCTAAGCCTAATCCTAATCAAATCCTAAACCTATCCCTCACCGTCACCCTAACCCTCACCCTAACCCTAAACCTAACCCTAACACTAACCCTAACCCTAACCCTCAACTTCAAACTCACCCTGAGCCTAACCCTAAGCCTAACCCAAAACCTAACCCTAACACACACACTCACACTTACCCTAAGCCTAATCCTAACTCTAACCCTAAACATAACCCTCCCCCTAACTCTCACCCTCACCCTAACCCTAACACTAAGCCTAACCCTAACCCTCAACCTAACCCTCACCCTAACCCTAAATCTAACCCTAAATTTCACCCTCACCCTAACCCTAACTCTAACCCTAAACCAAACCCTAAACCTCAGCCTAACCCTAACCCTATCCCTAACCCTAACCCTGATATTCACCCTAACCCTAACTCTAACCCTAAACCTCACCCTCACCCTCACCCTAACCCTAAGCCTAATGCTAAAACTCACCCTAAACCTAAACCTTACCCTAACACTTACCTTCAAACTAGCACTAATACTAACACTAACCCTCACACTAACGCTAAAGATAACCCTAAACCTAAACCTAACACTAACCCTAACCCTCAACTTCACCCTGGCACTAAATCTAACAGTCACCCTAGCACATACCCTAACCCTAATCCTAAGCCTAACGCTCACCCTAACTCTCACTCTAAACCTAACCCTAACCCTAAACCTCACCCTAACACTAACCCTCACCCTACCCCTAACCCTAACCCTCACCCTAACCCTAACCCTCACACTAACCCTAAATCTAACGCTAAACCTCACACTCGCCCTAACCTTCACCCTAACCATAACCCTAAACCTCACCCTAACACTAACCCTAAACCTCAACCTCACCCTAAACCTCACCTTCACCCTAACCCTAAACCTCACCCTCACACCAGCCCTCACCCTAATCCTAACCCTAACCCTAACCCTCACCCTATACATAACCCTCACCGTAACCCTAACACTCACACTAACCCTAACTCTAACCCTCACCCTCACCCTAACCCTAACCCTAACCCTCCCCCTCACCCTAAACCAAACGCTAACCCTAACCCTCACCCTAACCCTAAGCCTAACCCTAACCCTAACACTAACCCTCACACTGACCCTCAACCTACACCTAATCCTAAACATAACCCTAACCCTCACAGTAACCCTCACCCTAGTGCTCACCCTAACCCTAATCCTAAACCTAAAACTCATCCTAACACTCACCCTAACCCTAACCATAACCATAACCCTCATCCTAATACTAACCCTAACCCTCACGCTCATGCTCGGCCTAAGCCTAACCCAAAGCCTAAGCTTAAGCCTAACCCTAACCCTGGCATTAACGCTCACCCTAACCCCAACCCTAACACAAAAGCTAACTCTAACCCTAAACCTAACCCTAACTCTAACCCTAACCCTAAACATAAACCTAACCCTCACCCTAACCCTAACCCTCACCCTCTGCCTAAACATAACCCTAATCCTAACCCTAACAATAACCTAAACCTAATCCTCATTCTAACCATAACACTCACCCTAACACTAACCCTCACCCTAACACTTAAACTCACCCTAACACTAAACCTAACCCTAAGTCTAGCACGCACACTAATCCTAACACTCATCCTCACCCTAAACCTCACACTAACCCTAAAACTAATCCTCAATATAAACCTCACCCTCACCTTAACCCTAACCCTAACCCTCAACCTAACCCTAACCCTCACCCTTACCTTAATCCTCACTCTCTGCCTAACTCTCACCTTTACCCTTACCGTCACAATCACCCTAAACCTCACCTTAAGCCTAACCCTCATATTAACCCTCAAACTGAGTATAACCGTAAGCCTAACCCTAACCCTAAACCTAACCCTCACCCTAGACATTACCCCAAACCTAATACTAACCATAACCCTAATCCTAACCCTAAACCTAACCCTAACCCTAACCATCACCCTTAACCTAATCCTCAACCCCACGTTCACCCTCAGGTTAACACTAAGCTTAACCCTATCCCTAAGCCTAACCTAAGCACTCACACTAACACTAACCCTAATCCTAATCCTAACCCTAATCCTCACACTAACCCTCATCCTAACCCTCACCCTAACACTAACACAAACACTAACCCTAACCTAACCCTCACCCTAACCCTAACACTCAATCTCACCATAACTTTAACCCGAACCCTAACAATGACACTAACCCTAAACCTAACCCTAACCCTCATCCCTACCGTAACCCTAACCCAAACCCTCACCCTAATGCTATCCCTAACCCTAACCTAAACCTCACCCTAACCCTAACCATCACCCTGAGCCTGACCCTCACCGTAAACTTAAACCTAACCATAACACTAACAATAACCCTAACCTTAACCCTAATCTAAACCTCACCCTAACCCTAACCCTAACCCACACCCTAACCCTAACCCTCACCCTCACCGTCACCCTCACCCTAACACTCACCCTAACCCTAAACATAAACCCAACCCTAAACGTTACCCTAAGGCTAACCCTAACACTCACCCTCAACCTAGCCCAAACCGTAGCCCTAATCATAAACCTAAACCTCACCCTAAACCTCACCCTAACCCTAAAACCCTAACAATCACCCTAACCCTAACCCATACCCTCAACCTCACGCTCGCCCTAAGCCTAAGACTAAGTCTAACATTAACCCTAAACTTCACACTCACCCTCACCCTCATCCTCACAGTAATTCTAACCCTAACCCTAACAATAACATTAACCCTAACCCTAACCCTAACCCTCACCCTCAGAGTAACCCTCACCCTATCCCAAGCCCTCACCCTAACACTAACCCTAACACTAAACCTAACCCTAAAACTAACCCTAAGCCTACCCCTAACCCTTAACCTCGGCCTCAAACTCACTGTAAACTTAACCTGAAAGATAACACTAACAATAACCCTAACACTAACACTAATCCTAAACCTCACCCTCACCCTAACCCTAACCCTGACCCTGACCCTAACCCTAACCCTCACCCCAACCGTAACCCTAACCCTCACCCTAACCCTGAACCTAACCCTAATCCTAAACCTCGCCATCATGATAAACCTAACCCTCACCCTCACCCTTGCCCTCATCCTAACCTCATCCTACACCTCACCCTAACAATAACCCTAACCCTCAACCTAACCCTAACCCTAACCCTCAAGTTAACTCTAACACTCACACTCACCCTCACCCTCAGCCTAACACTAAACCTAAGACTAAGCCTAACCCTCACACTCACCCTCACCTTAACCCTAATCTTAAAACTAACATTCACCCAAACCTCACCCTAAACCTCCCACTAACCCTAACCCTAAACCTCAACCTCAACCTCTCCCTAACCCTAACTCTAACATTGACCCTAAACCTAAACCTCACCCTAACCCTAACCCTAACCCGCACCCTCACCGTAACAGTAAACCTAACCCTAACAATAACCCTAACCCTAAACCTAACACTAACCCTAACAATAACCCTCACCCTAACGCTAACCTTCACATTAAAACTAACCCTAATACTAACACTAACCCTCACACTAACCCTAACCATCGCCTTAACCCTAAACCTCAACCTAACCCTATCCCTAAACCTCACCTCACCCTAGCCCTCACACTAACCCTAACACTAATACTCAATGTAAACCTCACCCTCACCCTAAGCCTAACCCTAATCCTCATTCTAACCCTCACCCTAACCGTAACCCTAACCATCACACTAACCTTAACCCTCAACCTCACCCTCAGCCTCAGTCTAACCCTAAGCTTAAGCCTAAGCCTAACCCTAACCCTCACCCTCAATCTAGCCCTCACCCTCACCCTAATCCTAACCCTAACCCTCATCCTAACCCTAACCCTAACCCTAACAATAACCCTAACCCTAACTCTAACCCTCATTCTAACCTTAACCCTCACCCTAACCCTAACCCTCACTCTAACACTTACCTTACCCTAACACTAACACTAACCCAAACACTAATCCTCACACTAACCGTAACCCTCACCCTAACCCTAACCCTAAACCTCACCCTAACCATAATCCTAACCCTGACCCTCACCATAACTCTAACCCTAACCTTAATATTAACACTAATGCTTACCCTAAACCTAACCCTAACCCTAATCCTAACCCTCAGCCTCACCCTCTGCCTCATCCTCACCACAAACTTAACCCTAACCATAACACTAAAAATAACCCTAACCCTCACTCTAACCCTAACCCTCACCTTAACCCTAACCCTAACACTAATCCTAACCCTAAACCTAATATGAACCCTAACCCTAAACCCGAACCCTAACTCTCACCCTATACCTAACCCTAAGCCTCACCTTAACCGTAACACTCACCCTCACCCTCACGCGCAGCCTAACCCTAACCCTCACCCTAACCCTAACCATAAACCTCACCCTCACCCTAATAAACCTCCCTCTAACCCTAATCCTAACCCTATCCCTCATTCTAACCCTCCCCCTAACCCTAACCTTAACACACACCCTAACCCTAACCCTCACCCTCAACCTCACCCTCAGAATAAGCCTAAGCCTAACCGTAACCCTAACCCTCACACTCACCCTAAAACTAACCCTAATCCTAATGCTGACCCTAACCCTAACCCTGACCCTCACACTGACCCTCACCTTAAGCCTAACCCTAACATTAAACCTAAACCTAACCCACACCCTCACCCTCACCATAACCCTAAATCTAACCCTAAACGACACCCTGACCCTAATCCTAAACCTAAAACTAAACCTCACCCTAACCCTAAACCTAAACCTCACCCTCACCCTGGCCCTCACCCTAACCCTAATCCTTACCCTAATCCTCATCCTAACCCTCCCCCTAAACGTAAGCATACCCCTCACCTTAACCCTAAAGTTCTCACCCTCAACCTCACCCTCAGCCTAAACCTAAGCCTAACCCTAACCCTAAAACTATGCCTGCCCCTAATTCTCACACTAACCATAACCCTAACACTAAACCTAACCCTAACCTTCAACCTAACCCTCACCCTAACCCTGACTCTAACCCTAAACCTCACCCTCACCCTAACCCTAACTCTAACTCTAACTCAAACCCTAAACCTCACCCTAAATCTAACCCTAACCCTCACCCGCACCCTCACCTTAACGGTAAATATAAACCTTACCCCAAAAATAACCTAACCCTAACCATAACAATAACCCTAACCCTAAACCTAAACCTCATCCTAACCATATCCATCACCCTAAACGCAACCCTAACCATAACCCTCACACTCACCCTAAAACTTACCCTAATCCTAATCCTAACCCTAAGCCTAACCCTCACCCTCACCCTAACACTCACCCTAACCCTAACTCCAACATTAACCCTAACCCTAACCCTCACCCTCAGCCTCACCCTAACCCTAACTCTAATCCTAAACCTCACCCTCACCCTTACCCTAACGCTAATTATAACCCTAAGCCTAACCCTAACCCTCACACTAACCCTCAACCTAAAACTAAACCTAACCCTCACACTCACCCTCAACCTAACCCTAAGCCTAACACTAACGCTAAACCTCACCCTCACCCTCAATCTCAGCCTAAACCTAAGGCTAAAATTAAACTTAACACAAACCCTCACACTCACCTTAAACCTCACCCTAACCCTAACCCTAAATTTAAACCTAACCCTAAACATAACCCTAAACCTCCCCCTAAATCTCACCCTAACCCTAACACTAACACTAACCCTAATTCTAACCCTAACCCTAACACTAAACCTCACCCTAACCCTAACCCTAAACCTAACACTCACCCTAAACCTAACCCTCACCCTCAACCTCACCCTCACCCTCAGCCTAAACCTAAGGCTAACCCTAGCCCTAACCCTCACACTCACCCTAACCCTTACCCTAATCCTAATTCTAACCCTAAGACTAACCCTCACCCTCACCCTAAACCTCAACCTAACCCTAACTCTAACACTAACCCTAAACCTAACCTTCACAATCAGCCTCAACCTCACCCTAAAGTTAACCATAACCGTAAGCCTAAAACTCACCACAATTCTAACCCTAAACCTCACCCTAACCTAGCCTTCACCCTAACCCTAATCCTAACCCTAACCCTCATCCTAACCCTCACCCTAATACTAACCCTAACCCTCACCCTCATCATCACCCTAACCCTAACATTAACCCTAACGCTCGACCTAACTCTAAACCTCACCCTCACCCTAACCCTTACCCTAACCCTCATCCTAACCCTAAATTTAAGCCGAACCCTAACCCTCACCCTAACTCTAACCCTCAACCTCACCCTCAGCCTAAGCCTAATCCTAAACCTAACCCTAACCCTAAACCTCACACTCACCCTAACCCTCAACTTAACCCTAACCCTAACATTAACCCTAACACTAACCCTCACCCTCAGTATCACCCTAAACCTAACTCTAACCCTAAAACTCACCCTAACCCTAACCCTAACCCTTACTCTCACCCTCACCCTTAACCTCAACCTCAGCCTAATCCTAAGCCTAACCCTAAATCTAACCCTAACACAAAAACTCATCCTCAACTTAACACTAATCCTAACCCTATCCCTAAACCTAACCCTCCCTCAAACTCTCACCCTAACCCTAATCCTCACCCTAACCCTAACTCTTAACCTCAACCTAACCCTCACCCTAACCTTAACCCTAACACTAACCCTAACCCTAACCCAGGAACTAACCCTACCCCTAACCCTAAATCGAACCCTAAACCTCACCCTCACCCTAACCCTAATCCTAACCCTAACCCTATTCCTCACCCTAACCCTAACCCTAACCCTCACCCTCACCCTTACCCTCAGCATAACTCTAAACATAACCCTAACAATAACACTAATCCTAACCCTAAACCTAACCCTAACCCTAATCCTAACACTCACCCTCACCCTAACCATAATCCTAACCCGAACCCTCACCCGAACCCTAATCGTCACACTCACTGTAACACTAATCCTCAACCAAACCCTCACCCTTAACCTCACCTTAAAACTAAACCTCACCCTAACACTTATCCTAAACCTCACCCTCACCCTAGCCCTCACCCTCACCCTAAACCTAACCCTAACCCTCATCCTAACTCTCTCCCTATCCCTAACCTTAACCCTCACCCTAACCCTAAACCTCACCCTCAACTTCACCCTCAGCCGTACCCTAATCCTAACCCTAAACCTAACCCTAATACACACACTCACCCTCACCCTCACGCTAATCCTAACCCTATCCCTAACCCAAACACTCCCCCTAAATCTCACCCTAACCTAACGCTAACACTAACACTAACCCTAACCATCAACCTAACCCTCACTCTAACCCTAATTCTAACCCTAAACCTCACCCTCAGCCTAAACCTAACACTAACCCTAACCCAAACACTAAACCGCAGCCTAACCCTAAACTTAATGCTCACCCTCACCCTCACCATAACCGAAACCCTAATCCTAACCCTAACAATAATTCTAACCCTAATCCTAAACCTCACCCTAACCATAACCCTCACCCTAACACTTACCATCACCCGACACTAACCCTAACACGAACACTAAACCTCACACTAACCATAACCCTAACCCTAACCCTAAACCTCAACCTCAACCTCACCCTCACCCTAACCCTAACACTAAACCTCATCCTAACCCTCCCCCTAACCCTAAATCTAAACCTAAACCTCACCCTCACACTCACCCTAACCCTGACCCTAAACCTCACCCTAACCATAACCCTCACCATAACCCTAACACTCACCATAACATTTCCCTTCACCCTAACACTAACCCTAACCCTCACCCTCATCCTAAGCCTCACAATAACCATATCACTAACCCTAACCCTCACCCTCACCCTAGCCCTCACACTAACACTAATTCTAACCCTGAAGCTCACCCTAACCCTAACCCTCATCCTCACCCTAAACCTCACACTAACCGTAACCCTAATCCTCAATCTAACCCTCACCCTAACCTTAACCCTAACCCTTACCCTAACCCTAAATCTAACCCTAACACTCACCCTTATTTTAAACCTCAGCCTCAGCCTAAACCTCACTATTACCCTTACCATAATCCTCACCCTAACCCTCCCCCAAACCTAAACCTCATCATAACCCTCACCTAACCGTAAACCAAAACATCACCCTAACCCTAAACCTCACCCTCAACCTCACGCTCAATCTAAACCTAAGCCTAAGCCTGACCCTTACCCTAAACCTCACCCTCTCCCTAGCCCTCACCCTAACCCTAATCCTAACCCTAACCCTCATCCTAACCCTTACCCTAACCCTAACACTAACCATCATCCTAACCCTAATCCTCACCCCACCCTAAGCCTCAGCCTAACCCTAAGCCTAAGCCTAACGCTAACCCTAAACCTCAAACTCAACCTCAACCTAACCCTAATCCTAACCCTAACCCTAATCCTATCCCTTAACCTCAACCTAACCCTCACCTTAACCTTAACCCTAACAATAACCCTAACCCTAACCCATGAACTTACCCTCCCCCTAACCCTAAATCTAGCACTAATCTTCACCCTCACCCTAACCCTAATCCTAAACCTAACCCTAAACCTAACACCAAACTTTACCCTCAACCTCACCCTCACCATAACTCTAACCCTAACCCTAACAATAACACTAACCCTAACCCTAACGCTCGCCCTAACCCTAACCCTATCCCTAAACGTCAACCTAACCCTCACCCTCACCCTAACCCTAACACTAAACCTAACCCTAACCCTCGCCCTAACCCTCCACCTAACCCTAACTCTAACCCTAAAACTTACACTCACCCTAACCTAACCCTAACCCTAAATCTCACAATAAACCTCACCCTACAATCACCCTCACCCTCAGCCTCACCTCACCGCAAACTTAACCCTAACAATAACACTAACAATAACCTTAACCATAACTCTAACACTAACCCTAACCCTAACCCTTACCTAATCCTCACCCCAACCTCACCCTAAGCCTAACCCTAACACTAACCCTAGCCCTCACCCTAACCCAAAACCTAACCGTAACCCTAACCCTAACCGAAACACTAACCCTAACCCTAAACTTCACCGTAACCCTAACCGTAACCCTAATCCTAAACCTAAACCTAATCCTCAGCCTCACCCTCACCCTAACCCAAAACCTAACCCTAAACCACACCCTAAACCAAAGCCTATATCTAACCCTAAACCTCACCCTCACCCTAACCCTAACCCTAAACTCCAGCCTAACCCTAAACCTAAACCTCACCCTTACCCTCTACTTCACTGTAAGTCTAACCCTAACCCTAACAATAACACTAACCCTAACCCTAACATTGACCCTAAACATAATTCTCAACCCCACCCTCAGCCTCAACCTCACCGCAAACATAACACTAACAATAACACTAACAATAACCCTAATCCTAACCCTAGCACTAATCCTCAGCCTCACCCTCATCCTCAGCCTAAACCTAGGCCTAACCCTAACCCTCAGACTAACCCTCACCGAAACCCTAACCCTAACACGAACCGTAACCCTAAACCTAACCCTAACCCTAAACCTAACCCTAATCCTCAGCTTCACCCTCACCCTAACCCAAACCCTAACCCTAACCCGAAACCTCACCCTAAGCCTAACCCTAACCCTAACCCTAACCTTCACACTCACTCTACCCTAACCCTAATCCTAAACCTAACAGTATCCCTAAACCTAACCCTCGACGTAACCCTCACCCTAGGCCTCACCCTAACCCTAATCCTAAACCTAAACCTCACCCTAACCCTAACTCTACCCATAAACCTCAACTTCACCCTAACCCTAACACCAACCCTAACCCTAACACTAAATCTCACCCTAACCCTAACCCTAACCCTCATCCTAACTCTAAACCTCACCCTCACCCTCACCCTCAGTCTAACCCTAAGCCTAACCCTAAACCTATCCCTAACACACACTCACCCTCATCCTAACACTCATCCTAACCCTCACCCTAAATCTCCCCCTATCTCTCACCCTAACACTAACCTTAGCACGAACCCTAACCCTAACACTCAACCTAACCCTCACCCTAACCCTAACTCTAACCCTAAGCCAAACCCTAAACCTCACCCTTACCCTAACCCTAACCCTCATCCTCACCCTCACCTTAACCGTAACACTAAACCTAACACTAACAATAACCCTAACCCTATTCCTAACCCTCATCCTAACCATAACCCTCACCCTAAACCAAACCATCACCCTAACACTTACCGGCACCCTAACACTAACCCTAACCCTAACACTAACCCTCACACTATCCCATATCCTAACCTAAACCCTAAACCTCAACCTATACCTCACCCTCACCCTAACACAAACCCTAACCTAACTCTCACCCTAACCCTCCTCCTAACCCTATATCTAACCCTCAACCTCACCCTCACCCTCACCCTAACCCTAACCTAAACCCCACGCTAACCCTAACCCTAACCTTCACCCTCATGATCAGCATAAGACTAAGCCTAAGCCTAAGGTTAAACTTAACCCTGACCCTCACCATAACCCCAACACTAACACTAACCCTAACTCTAACCCAAAACCTAACCCTCACCTTAACCCTAACTCTAACCCTAACCCTAAACCTAAGCCTCATCCTAACAATAACCCTCACCCGCAACCTCACCCTCACCATAACTGTAACCCTAACACTAACAATAACCCTAACCCTAACCCTAACCCTCATCCTAACCATAAACTTCACCATAACCCTAACCCTCACCCTAACACTAACCCTCACCCTAACACTAACCCTCACACTAACCCTAATCATCACCCTAAACCTAAACCTCAACCCTAACCTTAACCCTCAACCTAGCCCTCAACCTAACCCTAACCTTCATCCTCACCCTAAACCTCACACTAACCCTAACACTAATCCTCAATCTAACCCTCACCCTCACCCTAACCCTAACCCTCAGGCTTACCCTAACCCTCAACCTCAGCCTAACCCTCACCTTTACCCTTACCATCACCCTCACCCTAACGCTCACCCTAACCCTAATCCTCATCCTAACCCTCACCCTAACGGTAACCCCAAACATCACCCTAACCCTAACCCTCACCGTCATCATCAGACTCAACCTAACCCTAAGCCTAAGCCTAACACTAACCCCAACCCTCACACTCACCCTAACCCTAATCCTAACCCTAACCTTCATCCTAACCCTTAACCTAACCATAACCCTAACCATCTTTCTAAACCTAATCTTCATCCCAACCCATACCCTCAGCCTAACCCTAAGCCTCAGCCGAACCCTAACCCTAAGCCTCACACTCACCCTCACTGTAAACCTATTCCTAAACCTAAACCCAATCCTAACATTATAGCTCACCCTAACCCTCACCCTCACCCTCACCCTCACTGTAACTCTAACCCTATCCCTAATCCTAACCCTCACCTTCACCCTAACCCTAACCCTTACCCTAACTCTCACCCTCACCATAACCCTAACCCTAACCCTCACCCTAAACCTCACCCTCACTCTAACCCTCACCCTACCCCTAATGCTAATCCTAAATCTCATCCTAACCCTCACCCTAATCCTAAAACTCTAACCCTAACCCTCACCCTCACACTCGGCATAAGCCCAAGCCTAAGCCTAATACTAACCCTGACCCTCACACTCACCCTCACCCTAACCCTAACCGTAACACTAACCCTAACCCTAACCCTCACACTAACCCTCACCCTAACACTAACTCTAACCCTAAAACTCACCCTCAACCTAACCCTAACCCTCACCCTCACCTTCACCCTCTGCCTAATATTAAACTTAACCCTAAGCCCAACCCTAACACTAACACTAAGACTAACCCTCACCCTAACCCTCACCTTAACCCTAACCCTAACCCTCACACTAACCCTCAACCTAACACTAACTCTAACCCTAAAACTCACCCTCAACCTAACCCTAACCCTCACCCTCACCTTCACCCTCTGCCTAATATTAAACTTAACCCTAAGCCCAACACTAACACTAACACTAAGACTAACCCTCACCCTCACCCTCACCTTAACCTAACCCTAACCCTCAACCTCACCATAGCTCATAACCAAACCCTAAGCCTAAGCCTAAACCTAACCCTAACCCTCACTTTAACCCTAACCCCAACTCTCACATTAACCATAACCCTCACCCTAACTCTAATCCTAACCCTAACCCTAACCCTAACCCTCCCCTTAACTCTCACCCTAACCCTAACCTTAAAAAGAACACTAACCCTAACCCTCAACCTAACCCTCACCCTAACCCTAACTCTAACCTAAACCTCACCCTCACCCTAAACCTAACTCTAACACTAACCCAAACCTTAAACCTCACCGTAACCCTAACCCTAACCCTCATCCTCACCCTCACCGTAACCGTAACCCTAAACCTAACCCTAAGAATAAACTTAACCCTATTCCTAACCCTCAAGCTAACACTTACCCTCACCCTAACACTAACCCTAACCCTCACCCTAACCCTCCCCCTAACCCTATATCTACCCCTCAACCTCACACTCACCCAAACCCTAACCCTAAAGCCCACGCTAATCCTGACCCTAACCCACACCCTCATGCTCGGCCTAAGCCTAAGCCTAAGCCTAAGCCTAAAACTATACCTAAACCTCACCCTAATCCCAACAATAACACTAAACCAAACTCCAACCCTAAACCTCACCCTCACCCTAACCCTAACCCTAAACCTAAACCTCATCCTAACCCTAACCCTCACCCTACCCATAACCCTAACACTACCCCTAACAATAAACTTAACCCTAACCCTTATCCTCATCGTAACCATAACCTTCACCCTAACCCTAACCCTCATCCTAACACTTACCCTCACACTAACACTAACCCTCCCCCTAACACTAACCCTCACACTAACCCTAACCATCACCCTAACCCTAAACCTCACCCTAACCCTAACCCTCACCTTCAACCTAGCCCTCAACCTAACCTTAACACTCATCCTCAATCTAAACCTCACACTAACCCTAAAACTAATCCTCAATCTAACCCTCACCCTCACCCTAACCCTCACACTCACTCTCACCATAAACCTAATCTTAAACATAACCCTAACCCTAAATTTAAACCTCAATGTAACACTCACCCTAACCCTAACCCTCGCCCTAAAACTTACCCTCACCCTTATCTTAACCTTCAGCCTCAGACTAATGCTCAACTTTAAGCTTACCATCACACTCACCCTAACCCTCACCCTAACCCTGACCCTAACCCTACCCATAAACCCCAACCTAACCCTAACCCTAACCCTAACCCGCATCCTCACCCTCACCGTAACTGTAACCATAAACCTATCAATAACTCTACCCCTAACCCAAACAATCACCCTAACCCTAACCTTAACCCTCCCCTCATGCTCGAACTAAGCCAAAGCCTAAGCCTACCCTAACCCTAACCCTCACCCTAACCCTAACACTAACACTAACCCTAACTCTAACCCTAAAACTCACTCTCATTCTAAAACTAATTCTAACCCTAACCCGAAACCTAAATTCATCCTAACCCTAAACCTAACACTCATCCTCACCCTCAGCCTAAACCTAAGCCTAAGATTAACCCTAACCCTAACCCTCACACTCACCCTTACCCTAAACCTAACTCTACCCCTAAACCTCACCCTCAAACTAACCCTAAACCTAACACTAAACCTCACCCTAACCCTCACCCTAAACCTAACCCTCACCCTCACCCTCACCCTCAGCCTAAACCTAAGGCTAACCCTACCCCTAATCCTAACACTCACACTCACTCTAACCCTAACTCTAATCCTAATCCTAACCCTAGCCCTAACCCTCACCCTCATCCTAACCCTCACCCTAACCCTAACACTAACCCTAAAACTAACCCTCACACTCAGCCTCACCCTAACCCTAATTCTAAAATTAAACCTCACCCACAACCAAACCCTAATGCTAACCAAAACGCTAACCGCCCCTAAATCTCACCCTTACCCTAACACTAATACTAACCCTAACCCTAAAGCTCAACCTATTCCTCACACTATCCTTAACTCTATCCCTATACCTCACTCTCACCCTAACCCTCATTCTAACCCTAACCCAAACACTAAACCTCACTCTAACCCTAACCCTAACCCTCACACTCACCCTCACAGTAACCCTAATCCTAAACATAACCCTAACAATAACCCAAAGCTAATCCTAACCCTCACCCTAAACATAACCCTCACCCTAAACCAAACCCTCACCCTAACACTTACCATCACCCTAACACTAACCCTAACTCTAACACTAACCTTCACACTAACCCTAACCCTAACCCTAGACCTAAACCTCAGCCTAACACTCACCCTCACCCTAACCCTAACACAAACCCTATTCCTAACCCTTACCCTAACCCTCCCCCTAACCCTATATCTAACCCTTAACCTAAAGCTAACCCTAACCTTAAGCCTAAGCCTAAGCTTAACCCTAACCCTAACATCAAAGGTAACCCTAATCCTCAACCTCACCCTCAGCCTAACCCTAACCCTAACCCTAACCATCACCTTAACCCTAACCCTAAACCTAACCCTCACCCTAACCCTCACCTTAACCCTAAGACTAACCCTAACCCTAACCCTCCAACTCACCCTCACCCTAACCATAATCCTAAACCTAAACCTATCCCTAAGCCTAAACTTCACATTAACCCTCAGCCTAACCCTCACCCTAACCCTAATCCTAACCCTAAACCTTATCCTAACCCTCACCCTAAACCTATCCCTAAACCTCACCGTCTCCCTCACCCTCACTTTAACTCTAACTCGAACCCAAACAATAACACTAATCCTAAACCTAAACCTAACCCTCACCCTAACCCTAACACTCACCCTTACCCTAACATTAACCCTAACCATAACCCTAACCCTAAACCTCACCCGCACCCTCAACCTCAACATAGCTCTAACCCTAACCCTAACAATAACACTAACCCTAAACCTAACCATCACTATAACACTAATCCCCACCCATACCCTCAGCCTAACCCTAAGCCTAAGCCGAACCCTAACCCTAACCCTCACACTCACACTCACCTTAAACCTAATCCTAAACCTAACCCTATTCCTAGCATTATACCTCAACTTAAACCTCACCCTAACCCTCACCCTAACACTAAGCCTAACCCTAACACTCACCCTAACCATAACCCTAACCCTAAACCTCATCCTAACCCTGATCCTAACACTCACCCTCACCCTCAACCTCACTATAACTCTAACCCTGTCCCTTATCCTAACCCTCACCCTCACCCTAACCCTAACCCTAATCCAAACTCTCAGCCTCACCATAACCCTAACCCTAACCCTAAAACTAAACCTCACCCTAAGGCTAACCCTAACCCTCACCCTCACTCTAACCCTCACCCTAACCCTAATGCTAACCCTAAACCTCATCCTCACCCTCATGCTTGGCCTAAGCTTAAGCCGAAGACTTACCCTGACCCTCACACTCAACCTCACCCTAATCCTAACTGTAACACTAACCCTAACCCTAAACCTCACACTAACCCTCAAACTAACGCTAAATCTAACCCTAAACCTCACCCTTAAACTAACCTTAACCCTCACCCTCACCCTCACCCTCACCCTCTGCTAATATTAAACCTAAAACTAACCCCATCCCTAACCGTAACACTAAGTCTAATCCTCACCCTAACCCTCACCCTAACCCTTACCCTAACCCTCACACTCACCATAGCCCATAACCAAACACTAAGCCTAAGCCTAACCCTCACCCTCACCCTCACTTTAACCCTAACCCCAACACTCACCTTAACCATAAACCTCACCCTCACCCTAATTCTAATCCTAACCCTAACCCTAACCCTCCCCTTAAATCTCACCCTAACCCTAACCTTAAAAAGAACACTAACCCTAACCCTAAACCTCACACTAACCTTAACAATAAATCTCACCCTAACCATAGCACTCACCCTAAACCTAATTGTAACCTTAAACCTCATCCAAATCCTCACCCTAACCCAAAACCTAACTTTCAACCTAACCCTAAACCTAATTCTAAACCTCAACCTAACCCTAAACCTGACCCCACCGTAACCCTAACCCTAACCCTCACGCTAAACCTAATCCTCATCCTAACCCTAACCCTCACCCTCACCCTAACCCTAAACCTAAACCTCACCCTAGCCCTCACCCTAACCCTAATCCTAACTCTAACCCTTATCCTAACCCTCACCCTAAGCCTCAACCTAACCCTAACCGTCAACATCACCAAAACCCTTACCCTAACCATCACTATAACACTAAATTTAACCCAAACCCTAACTCTCACCCTAACTCTAACCCTAACCCTCACCTGAACCCTCACCTGAACCCTCACCCTCAGCCTAACCCTAAGCCTAAGCCTAAACCTAACCCTAAACATTACCCTCACCCTAACCATCACCATTACCCTAAGCCTAATCCTAACACTAAACCTCAGCCTAACCCTAACCTTAATCCTAATCCTAACCCTAACCTTAACCCACACCCTCAACCTAACCCTCACCTTAACCCTAACCCTAACACTAACCCTAACCATATCCCTAATCTCAGTCTCATCCTAACTCTAACTGTAACCCTAAACTTCACCCTCATCCTAACCCTCAACCTAAACCTAAACCTCATCCTAACCCTAAACCTCACCCTCACCCTAACCCTAATCCTAACCCTCACCCTAACATTAATCCTCATCCTAATCCTCACACTAAGGGTAACCCCGAACATCACCCTAACCTTAACCCTCACCCTCATCCTCAGCCTCAGCCTAACCCTAACTCTAAGCCTAAGCCTAACCCTAACCTTCACCCTCACCCTCACCCTAGCCCTCAACCTAATCCTAATCCTAAACCTAACCCTCATCGTTACACTTAACCTAACCATAAACCTAACCCTCATTCTAAACCTAATCCTCATCACCACCCATACCCTCAGCCTAACCCTTAGCCTAAGCCGAACCCTAACCTAAACCTCATACTCACCCTTACAGTAAACGTAATCTTAAACCTAACCCTAACCCTAACATTAATCCTCAACCTAACCCTCACCCTACCCTAACTCTTACACTAACCCGAATCCTAACCCTCCCCCTAACCCTAACTCTAACCCTAAACCTCACCTCATCCTCACCCTAACCGTAACTCTAACCCTAACACTAAAACTCACCCTAACCCTAACCCTAACACTCACACTAAACCGAAACCTCAATTAACCCTCCCCCTAACCCTAACTCTAAGCCTAAACCTCCCACTCACCCTAACCCTCCACTTAACCCTAACTCTAACCCTAAACCTCCCACTCACCCTAAACCTAATCCTAACCCTAACCCTAAACCTCACCTTGACCCTAACACTAACCCTCACCCTTACCCTCACCCTCACTCTCACCGTAACTCTAACCCTAACCCTAACAATAACACTAATCCTAACCTTAAACCTAACCCTAACCCTAATCCTATATCTAACCCCCACCCTCAGCCTCACCCTCACTGCAAATGTAACCAAAACGATAACACTAACAATAATCCTAACCCTAAACCTAATCCTAACCCTCATCCTCACCCTAACCCTCATCCAAACACTTACCCTAACCCTAAAACTCACCCTAACACTAACCTTAACCCTCAAGCTCACCCTAGCCCTCACCTTGACCCTAATGCTCACCCTCACCCTCACCCTCACCATAACTCTAATCCTAACCCTAACAATAGCACTAACCCTAACCATAACCCTAACCCTAACATTCACCCTCAACATAAACCTAACCCTAAAACAAACCCTCACCCTAACCCTAACCCTAAACCTCACCCTAACCCTAACCCTAACCCTCAGCCTCACCCTCACCGTCACCGTAAACTTAACCCTAACCATAACACTAAAAATAACCCTAACCCTAACCCTAATCTAAACCTCACCCTCACCCTCACCCTAACCCTAACACTCACCCTAACACTAACCCTCACCCTCACTGTAACCCTAACCCTAACCCTAACCCTCACCCTAACCTTAAACCTGACCCTAAAGCTAACCCCAAACCTCAACTTCACCCTAGCCCTCACCCTAACCCTAATCCTCATCCTCACACTAAACCTCACACCAACCCTAACACTAAACCTCAATCTAACCCTCACCCTCACCCTAACAATAACCCGAACCCTCACCCTTACCATAACCCTCACCCTCAGCCTATCCCTCATCTTTACTCTTACTATCACCCTCATCCTAACATTCACCCTAAACCTAAGCGTCATCCTAACCCTCACCCTAACTGTAACCCTAAATATCACCCTAACCCTAACCCTCACCCTCAGCTTCAGGCTCAGCCTAACCCTAAGCCTAAGCCTAAACCTAACCCTAAACCTCACACTCAGCCTTGCCCTCACCCTAAACCTAATCCTAACCCTAACCCTCATCCTAACCTGCAACCTAACCATAACCAGAAGCATCACTTTAAACCTAATTCTCATCCCCATACTCACCCTCAGTCTAACACTAAGCCTAAGCCTAACCTAACCCTAAGCCTGACACTCACCCTCATGGTAAACCTAATTCTAACCCTAAGCCTTAACCCCTAAACCTAAACCTCAACCTAACCCTCACCCTAACCCTAACCCTAACCCTAACCCTCACCCTCACCTTCCTCCTCACCCTCACCCCAAACCTAACCCTCACCCTCACCGTAACCCTAAACCTAACCCTGACCCTAACCCTACCCCTAATCCTAATCCTAAACCTCACCCTAACACTAACACTAAAACTCACCCTCACACTAGCCCTCACCCTAACCCTAATTGTAACCCTAACCCTCATCCTAACCCTCACCCTAACCCAAACCCTAACCCAAACCCTAACCATAAACCTAATTCTAACCCTCAACCTAAACATAACCCTGACCTTCACCGTAATCCTAACCTTAACCCTCACCCTAACTCTAACCCTCACCCTAACCCTAAACCTCATCCTAAACCTAACTGTAACCCTATCCCTCACCCTAGACCTCATCCTAACCCTAATCCTAAACATAAACCTCATGCTTACCCTCACCGTAACCCTAACCCTCACCCTCACCCTAACCCTAGCCCTAATCCAAACCCTCAACCTAACCCTAAACCTCACCCTCACCATAACCCTTACCCTAACCCTAACACTAAAGCTAACCCTAAACCTCAACCTAAACCTCACCCTAACCCTGACTCTAACCCTAAACCTCACCCTCAGCCTACCCCTAACTCTAAACCTAACTCAAACCCTAAACCTCACCCTAATCCTAATCCTAAACCTAACCCTATCCCTAACCCTAACCCTCACCCTAGCCCTAAAACAAAACCTAATCCTAACCCTAAACCTCATCTTAAATCTCAGCCTAACCCTAACCTTAACCCTCACACTAATTTTAACCCTAAACCTAAACCTCACCCTAACCCTCAACCTAATCGTCACCCTCACACTTACCCTCAACTGAACTCTAACCCTAAACCTACCAATAACAATAACCCTCACACTCACAGTAGCTCTAACCCTAACCCTAACAATAAACCTCACCCTAAGGCTAAACATAAGCCTCACCCTCACCCTAACCCTAATTCTAATACTAAACGTCATCCTAAATCTCACCCTAACCCTAAAACACTAACCCTCACACTTGCCCTCCACCTAATGCTAAATCTCACACTAAACCTCCCCCTCACCTAACCCTAATCCTCACCCTCACCCTCAACCTCTGCCTAAAACTAAGCCTAAACTTAACTCCAACCCTAACCCTAACACTAATCCTAACCCTAACCCTAACCCTAACCCTCACCCTAACCATCAACCTCACCCTAGCACACACCCTAAACCTATGCCTAAGCCTAACCCTCACCCTAACTCTCACTCTAACCCTAACCACAACACTCAACCTAACCCTAACCCTAACCCTCAACCTAACCCTAATTCTAACACGAACCCTAACTGTAACCCTCACAATCAGCCTCAACCTAACACTAATTCAAACCCTAAAGCTCACCCTGACCCTAAACCTAACCATAATGCTAACCCTAAACTTCACCACAACCCTAACCCGAAAACTCACCCTCACCCTAGCCCTCACTCTAACCCTAATCCTAACCCTAACCCTCATCCTAACCCTCACCCTAACACTAACCCTAACCCTCACACTCACCATCACCCTAACCCTAAAACTAACCCTAACGCTCAACCTAAACCTAACCCTCACCCTCACCTTAACCCTTACCCTAACCCTCACCTTAATCCTAAATTTAAACCGAACCCTAACTCTCACCCTAACACTAACGTTAACCCTCACCCTAACCCTAACCCTGAAACTCACCCTCACCCTAAGCCTAAGCCTAAGCCTAATCCTAACCCTAACCCTAACCCTCACACTCACCCTAAGCCATTTCCTAATCCTAATCCTAACCCTAAGCCAAACCCTCACACTCACACTAACCCTCACCTTAACTCTAATCCTAATCTTAACCCTAAGCCTAACCCTCACCCTCAACCTCAACCTCAGCCTAACCCTAAACCTAACCCTAAACCTAAACTGTAACACACACACTCACCCTCACACTAACCCTAATCCTAACCCTATCACTAACCCTAACCCTCCACCAAACTCTCTCCATAACCCTAACCCTAACACTCTTCCTAACCTAACCCTCAAACAAACCCTCACCCTCACGCTAACTAAAACCCTAAACCTCACCCTCCCCCTAAACCTAAATCTAACCCTAACTCAAACACTAAACCTCACCCTAACCCTAACCCTAACCATCACCCTAACCCTATTCCTCACTCCCATTCTCACCCTGAGCCTAAACCTAAGCCTAAGCCTAAAGATAGCCCTAACCCGCACACTCACCCTCACCCTAACAATAATCCTAACCCTACCCCTAAACCTTAACCTCAACCTAACACTCACCCTAACCTTAACCCTAACACTAACCCTAACCCTAACCCACGAACTAACCCTCCACCTAACTCTAAATCTAAACATAAACCTAACCTCAACCTAACCCTAATCCTACCCCATCCCTAAACCTCACACTAACCCTAACCCTAACCCTCACCCTCATTCTCTTTAACTCTAACTCTAACCCTAACAATAACACTAATCCTAACCCTAAACTTAACCCTAACACTAACCATAACCCTAATCCTAACACACACCCTCACCCTAAACCTAATCCTAAATATAACCCTAACCCTCAACCTGACCATAACCTTAACCCTCATCCAAACCCTCACACTAACTCTCACCCTAACCCCAACTCTCACCCTCACCCTCAAGCTAGCCCTCACCCTAACCCTAAACCTAAACCTAACCCTCATCCTAACCCTCACCCTCAACCTCACCCTAACCCTAGACCTAATCCAAACCCTCAACCTAACCCTAAACCTCACCCTCACCATAACCCTAACCCTAAAACTCACCCTTTCCCTAAACCTAACCTTAACCCTAAACCTCACCCTAACCCTAACCCTCACTCTCCCCCTCAAGCTAGCCCTCACCCTAACCCTAACCCTAACCCTCACACTCACCCTCACCCTAACCCTAATCCTAAACCTAACCCTATCCCTAAACCTAACCTTCACCCTTACACTCACCCTAACCCTAACCCTAACACTAACCTTAACACTAACCCTTACACAAACCCTCACCTTAACACTATAATTCTAAACCTTACCCTCACCCTAACCCTAACCCTCAACTTCACCCTCACACTCAGCCTATCCCTAAGTCTAACCCTAACCCTAACCCTCACATTCACCCTCACCGTAACCATAACCCTAACCCTAACCCTAACAATAACCCTAACCCTAACCCTAAACCTCATCCTAAACATAACCCTCACCCTAAACCCAACACTCACCCTAATATTTACCCTCACCCTAACACTAACCCTAACACTAACACTAAACATCACACTAACCCTAATCATCACCATAACCCTAAACCTCACCCTAACCCTAAACCTCAACCTCACCCTAGCCCTCACCCAAACCCTAATCCTCATCCTCACCCAAACTTCACCCTAAGTGAACACTAATCCTCAATCTAACCCTCACGCTCACCCTACCCCTAAACCTAACCCTCACCCTTACCTTAACTCTCACCCTCTGTCTAACCCTCAGGTTTACCCTTACCGTCACCCCCACCCTAACCTTCATCCTAATCCTAACCCTAACCCTAACCCTCACCTTGACCCTAACTGTACCCCTAATCCTCACCCTCACCATAACCCTTACTCTAACCCTAACACTAAACCTCACCCTAACCCTAACAATAACCCTCACCCTTTCACTAACCCTCACACTCACCCTCACCCTCAGCCTAAAGCTAAGGCTAACCTAACCCTACCCCTAACCCTCACACTCACCCTAACCATAACCCTAATCCTAATTCTAACGCTAAACCTAACCCTCACCCTCAACCCAACCCTCAGCGTAACTCTAACCCTACACTAACACTAACCTTAACCCTCACCCTCAGCCTCACACTAACCCTAATTCTATCCCTAAACCTCACCCTCACCCTACCCCTAATGCTATACCTTAACCCTAACCCTAACCCTAAATCTAACCCTCCACCTAACTCTCACCCTAACCCTAACACTAACACTAACGTTAACTCTAACTCTAACCCTAACACTAAAAATCACCCTAAACCTAACCCTCACCCTAATCCTAACCCTCACCCTCAGCCTAACCCTAAGCCTAACCCTAAACCTAACCCTAACCCCCACACTCACCCTATCCCTAACCCTAATCCTAATCCTAACCCTAACCCTATCCCTCACGCTCACCCTAACCCTCACCCGAACAGTAACCCTAACACTAACCCTAACACTAACCCTCAACATCAACCTCACCCTCAGCCTAACCCTAAGCCTAACCCTAAACCTAACACTTACACACACACTCACCCTCACGCTAACCCTAATCCTAAATCTAAACCTAACCCTAACCCTCCCCCTAACTCTCACCCTAAAGCTAACGCTAACCCTAACCCTAACCCTCAACCTAACACTCACCCTAACACTAACACTAACCCTAAACCTCACCCTCACCCTAACCCTCATCCTCACCCTCACAGTAACTGTAACCATAACCTGAATCCTAACAATAACCCTAACCCTATTCCTAAACCTCACCCTAAGCATAATCCTCACCCTAACCCAAACCCTACCCTAACACTTACCCTCACCCTAACACTAACACTAACCCTAACACTAAACATCACACTAACCCAAACTCTAACCCTAAACTTAAACCTCAACCTAACCCTCACCTTCACCCTAACCATAACACTAATCCTAACCCTCACCCTAACCCTCCCCCTAACCCTATATCTAACCCTCAACCTCACCCTCACCTTCACCTTAATCCCTAACCCTAAACCCCACCGTAACCCTAAATCTAACCCTCACACTCATGCTTGGCCTAAGCCTAAGCTTCAGCCTAACCCTAACCCTAACCCTAACACGAACGCTAACCCTAACTCTAATCCTAAACTTCACCCTCACCCTAACCCTAACTCTAACCCTTACACTAAATCTAAACCTCATCCTAACCCTAACCCTCATCCTCACCCTCAACCTCACCGTAAATGTAACCCTAACCCTAACACTAACAATAACCCTAACCATAACACTAACCCTCACACTAACCCTAACCATCACAGTAACACTAAATCTCACCATAACCCTAACCCTAACCCTCACCCTTACCATAACCCTCACCCTCAGCCTAAAACTCACCTTTACCCTTTCCGTCACCCACACCCTAACCCTCACCATAACCCTAATCCTCATCCTAACCCTCACCCTAACGGTAACCCCAACAATTACCCTTACCATAACCCTAACCCTCACCCTCACACTCAGGCTCAGCCTAACCCTAACCCTAAGCCTAAGCCGAAGCGTAACCCTCACCCTCACCCTAGACCTCACCCTAACCCTAATCCTAACCAGAGCCCTCATCCTAACCCTCACCCTAACAATAATCCTCACCCTCACACTAACCATCACCCTAACACTTACCCTCACCCTAACACTAACCCTAACCCTAACACTAACCCTCACCCTTACCCTAACCCTAATCCTAACCCTAAGCCTATCCCTAGACCTCAACCTAACCCTAACCCTCACTCTAACCCTCCCCCTAAAACTAACTCTAAACATAAACCTCATCTTCAACCTCACCCTAATCCTAAACCTCACCCTAACCCTAACCCTCACCCTCACCCTCAACTTAACTCTAACCCTAACCCTAACAATAACACTAACCCTAACCCGAACCCTAACCATAAACCTCACCCTCACCGCAAACTTAACCCTACCCTTAACACTAACAATAACACTAACCGTAACCCTAACCCTAACTTTAACCCTAACCCTAACCCTAAAACTAACACTAAGTCTAACCCTAAACCTAACCCTCAACCTAAGCCTATCTCTAACCCTAACCCTAAAACTTTACCTCACCCTAACCCTAACACTAACCCTCACACTTACCGTAACCTTAACCCTAACCCTAACCCTAACAATAACCCTAACCCTAAACTTAAGCCTCACCCTAACCATAACCCTCAACATAACCCTAACCCTTAATCTAAGCCTCTGCCTCTCCCTATCCTAAACCTCACCCTCATCCTTACCCTAACCCTCACCCTTAACGTAACCCTCACACTTACCCTAACCCTCACCTTTACCCTTACCGTCACCCTCAACCTAACCCTTACCCTAACCCTAACCCTCATCCTAACCCTCACCCTAACCGTAACCCTAAACATCACCCTAACCCTAACCCTCAACCTCACACTCCGCCTCAGCCTAAACCTACTCCTAAGCCTAACCCAAACCCTAACCATAACCCTCACCTTAGCCGTCACCATAAATCTAATCCTAACCCTAACTCTCATCCTAAACCTGATCGAAAACATAACCTAACCATCACTCTAAACCTAATCCTAATCCTCACTGTAACCCTAACCCTAAACCTAACCCTAACCCTAACCCTAATCCTCACCCTCACTCTCACCCTAAACCAAACCCTAACCCTAAGCCTAACCCTCATCCTCACCCTAAACTTCACACTAACCCTAACCCTAATCCTCAATCTAACCCTCACCCTCACCATAAACCTTACCCTAAACCTAACCCTACCCCTCTCCCTAGCCCTCAAACTAATCCTAATCGTAACCCTAACCCTCAACCTAACCCTAAACCTACCCCTAACCCTAACACTCACCCTAACACTAATCCTCACCCACACACTCACACTCACCCTCAACCGAACCCTCACCCTCACCCGAACTTTCATCCTCACCCTAAACCTCACCCTCACTCTAAACATCACCCAAACCCTAACCCTCACCCTAACCCTAACACAAACCCTAATCCAAACCCTCACACTCACCCTAACCCTCACCCTAACCCTTACCCTTACCCTAACCATAACCATAACCCTCACACTAACCATAACCCTCACTGTAACCCTAACACTGAGCCTAAACTTCACTCTCACCCTGACCCTCACCTTCAGCTTAAACCTAACCATAATCCTATTCTTAATCCTAACACTCACCCAAACCCTAAACCTAACCCTAACCCTAACCATCACCCTCACCTTCTCCCTCACCCTAACCCTCACCCTCACCGAATACATTACCCTAACCCTAACCCTCACCCTCATCCTGAACCTAACCTCAGCTTAATCCTCACCCTAACCCTAATCCTCACCCTAACCTTCACCTTTACCTAACAGAAAATCTCATCCTCACCCTCAGCTTAACCCTCACCCTCACCCAAGCCCTCACCCTAACCCTAACTTTAAACCTAACCCTCACCCTCAACCTCCCCTTCTCTCTCAGCCTTACCCTAACCATAACCCTAATCCTAACACTAACCCTCAACCCCACCCTCACCCTAACCCTAACCCTAACCCTAACAATAAACCTCACCCTCATCCTAACCCTAACCCTAACCCTAACAATAACTCTAACCTTAACCCTAACCTAAAACTCATCCTAACCCTAATCCTAACTCTAACCCTCAACCTCACCCTCACCCTCATTCTAACCCTCACCCTCACACGGAACCTCACCATCACACTAACCCTCACACTAACCCTAACCCTCACCCTATTCTTAACACTAAACCTCACCCTCACTTCCCCCCTCACCCTCAGCCTAACCCTAACTCTAACCCTAATCCTATACTAACCTATCCCGCACCCTCACCCTAGCCCTCACCCTCAAACTCCCCCTCCCCCTCACACTAACCGTCAACCTCACCCTAAGCATCACCTTAACCCTAACCCTCATACTGAACCTAACCCTAACGCTCAACCTAACCCTCACCCTCAAACTAACCCTCACCCTAAACAGTATCCTCACACTAACCCTAACCCTAACCCTAACCTTCACACTAATCCTAACCCTCCATCTAACCATATCCCTAAACCTCAACCTAAATCTCACCCTAACCCTAACCCTAACCCTAAAAGTCTCCCTAACCCTAACTCTAAACCTCACCCTCACCCTCACCCTACCGCTCACCATCACGCTAACGCTCACCCTAACCCTAATGCTCACCCTAAACCTAACCCTCAACCTAAACCGAACCCTCACCCTGACCGTCACCCTAAATCTAACCCCAAACCTAACACTCACCCTAACACTAACCCTCACAATAACCCTAACCCTAACCCTCACCCTCACCCTCACCCTAACACTAATTCTAAACCTAACCCTAAAACTAAACTTCACACTAAACCTAAACCTTACCCTAACCCTAATTCTCACACTAAACCTACGAGTCATTATATCCCTAAACCTACCCCTCAGCCTAACCCTCACCCTAAACCTAACCCTAACCCTAATCCTCACCCTATCGCTAACTTTAACCCTAACACTAACCATAAACCTCATCCTCACAATAAACCTCACCCTATACCTTACCCTCACCATAACCCTAACCCTAATCGTCAACCACACCTAACCTTCACCCTCACCTGAACCTTCACCCTCACCCTCACCCTCGTCCGCACCCTAAACCTCACCCTAACCCTAACAGTCACCCTCACGCTAATCCTCAGCGTAACCCTAACCCTGACATTAAAGAAACTAACACACTAACCTTCACAGTAACCCTCACCCTGACCCTAGCTCTCACCCAAACCCTAACCCGAACCCGAACCCTAACCCTCACCTTCACCCTAACCCTCACCCTAACCCTTACCCTCACCCTAACCATAACCCTAATCCTAATCATAACTCTCAAACTAACCGTAACCCTCACCCTAAGCATAACCCTAACCCTAACCCTAACCTTCACCCTCACACTGACCCTCGCCCCACCGTAACACTAACCCTATACCTAATCCTAACCCTCACAATCACCCTCAACCTAAACCTATCCCTAACACTAACCCTCAACCTCACCCTCACCCTCACCGAACACAAACCCTCACCCTAACCCTAACCTCAGCTTAACCCTCACCCTCATCCTAATCCTCACTCTAACACTAACCCAAACGTAAATGTAATCCTCACCCTCACACTAACCCTCACCCTCACCCTAGCATTAACCCCAACCCTAACCATAACACTTACCCACACCCTAACCCTTAACCTCATCCTCACTCTATCCCTAATCCTAACCCTAATCCTAACCCTAATGCTCAAACTACCCCTCACCCTAACCCTAACTGTAACCCTAACCTTCAAACTCATTCTAACCCAAACGCTCAGCCGAATACTCACCCTCCACCTAAACCATACTCTCACAATAAACATGACCTTAACCCTAACCCTCAACCTAACCCTAACCCTAACCCCCACCCTAACCCTAACACTCACCCTAACCCTTACCCACAACATAATCCTACCCCTCACCCACAAACTTACCATCACCCTAACCCTTACCCTCACACTAATCCCCACCCTAACCCTCAACCTAATGCTCAACCTGACCCTCAGCCTCGCCCTGACCCTCACCCTAACCTTTACCCTCACCCTCACCCTAACCCTCACCCTAACATTTACCCTTACCCTAAACCTAAACCTAAACCTAACCCTCAACCTAACCCTTATCCTATCCCTAAACCTAACCCTAACCCTAACCCTCACCCTAACCCTAAAACTAACCCTCACACTGACCCTAACCCTAACCCTCAGCCTAACGCTCATCCTAACCCTAACCGTAACCCTAAAGCTCACCCTAACCGTAACCCTACCCATAAAACTCACCCTAACCCTAACCCTCAACCTCACCCTCAGACTAACTCTAATACTAAACCTAACCCTCACCCATACCCTAACTCTAACCCTAAACCTAATCCTAACCCTGACCCTCACCCTCACCTTAACCCTAAACCAATCCCTAACCCTCACCCTAATCCTAACCCAAACTCTATACCTCACCCTCACCCTCACCCTAACCCTAACCCTAACCCTCACACTAAACCTCACCCTAATCCTTACCCTCACCATAAACCTAACACTAACCCTAATCCTAACCCTAAACCTAACCCTCATCCACACCCTAACACTCAACCAAACCCTAACCCTAACCCTATTCCTAAACCTAAGCCTCACACTTAAACTCACCCTAACCCTACACCTAACCCTAACCCTTACACACACCCTCACCCTAACCATCACCCTCACCCTAACCCTCACCCTAACCCTAACCCTACCCCTCACACTAACCCTAACCCTAATCCAAACCCTCAACCTAACCCTGACGCTACCCCTAACCCTCACCCTCACACTAACCCTAAACCTAACACTAACATTCAACCTAAACCTAATCCTCACCCACACCCTAACCCTCACCATCACCTTAACCCTCACCCTCACGCTCAAAATGACCCAAACCCTAACCCTCACCCTAACCCTGGCCCTAAAACTCACCCTAAACCTAACCCAAAACCTAACCCTCAACCTCACCCTATTCCTCACCATAATAAGCCTAACCCTTGGCTAAAAGAAACCCTCAACCTTAAACTCACACTAACCCTCACCTGCACCCTCACCCTCACCCTCACCGAACACAAACCCTTACCCTAACCCTAACCTCAGCTTAACCCTCCCCCTCAACCTAATCCTCACCCTAACCCTAAACTTCACCCTCACCCTAAACTTCACTCTAACTCTTACCCTCACCCTAACCCTAACCCTAACCATAACTATAACTCTCACAATAACCATAACCCTCAGCCTAACCCTAACCCTAACACTAACCTTAAACCTAACCCTCAGCCTCACCCTCACCCTCACCCTCACCTTCAGCCTAACCCTAACACTAACCCTATTCCCAATCCTAACCCTCACCCTCATCCTTACGCTACCCCTCACCCTCACCCTAACCTTCACCCTCACCCTAAAGATCACCCTAACCATAAACCTCACCCTAATCGTAACCCTAACCCTTACCCTAATCCTAACCTCATCTTAACCCTAACCCTGACATAAACGATACCCTCACCCTCAACCTCACACTAAACCTCACCCTCAACCTAGTCCTTACCCTCACCCTAACCGTAACTCTAACTCTCAATCTCACCCTCACCCACACCCTCAACCTCAGCCTAAACCTAACCCTAACACTAACCCTAACCCTAACCCTCACCCTGACCCTCACCCTCACACCAACCCTAACTCTAAACCTAACCCTCACCCCAACCCTAACCCTCACCCTAACAATAAACCTCACCCTAAAACTAATCCTAACCCTCACGCTAATCCTAACCCTCACCCTCACCATAAACCTCACCCTAACCCTTAGCCTCACCCTCATACTAAGCCTAACCCTAATCCTAACCGTCAACCTAACCCTAACCCTAGCCCCAACCCTCACCCACACACTAACCCTAAACCTAAAGCTAACACTCAACCTAACATTAATCCTCACCCACACCCTAACTCTCACCCTCACTCGAACCCTTACTCTCACCAGAACCCTCATCCTCACCCTAAACCTCACCCTAACGGTAAACTTCAACCAAACCCTAACCCTCACCCTAACCCTTGCCCTAACTCCTACCCTAACCCTAACCCTCAACCTAACCCTCACCCTCACCATAATCCTCATCATAACACGAAAACGTGGCTAAGAGAAACTCTCAACCTAAACCTCACACTAACCCTCACCCTCACCCTAGCCTTCACCCTAATCCTAACCCTAACCCTAAACCTCACCCTCACCCTAATCCTCACCCTAGCCTAACCTTAACCCTTACCTAAACTTAACCCTCACCCTCACCCTCTCCCTAACCCTCTCTGTCACCCTACCCACACCCTAACCCTAAGCCTAATCCTAACCCTCACACTAACCATAACCCTAACCCTCAGCCTAATGCTCATCCTAACCCTAACCCTAAACCTAACCCTCACCCTAAACCTAACCCTAACCCTAACCCTCACACTAACCCTAAACCTCACTCTCAACCTCACCCTCACCCTCAGCCTAAACTTAGTGCTAACCCTAATCCTAACCCTCACCCTTAACCTAACTCTAACCCTAAAACAAATTCTCCCCCTCACCCTCACCCGCACTCTAACCCGCACTCTAACCCTAACGCTCACACTCAACCTCCCGCTCCCCGTCAGCCTAACCCTAGTCCTAACCCTAATCCTACCCCTCAACCTACCCTGACCCTAACCCTAAACCTAACGCTAACCTTCACCCTACCCCTCACCCATATCATAGTCCACACCCTAACTCTAACCCTAAACCTAACCCTCACACTAACCCTAACTCTAACCCTCAGCCTAAAGCTCATCCTAACCCTAACCCTAACCCTAACTCTAAAACTCAACCTAACCCTCATCCTAACCCTAACCCTAAACCTGACCCTCAATTTAACCCTCCACATAACACAAACTCTAACCCTAAACCTCACCCTCACCCTAACCCTAATCCTAAATCTAACCCTAAACCTCACCCTGTCACCCTAACCCTCACCCTCACCCTAAACATCACCCTAAACTTAATCCACACCCTAACCCTAACCCTAACCTCAGCTTATCCCTAACCCTGATGTAAAGGACACTCACCGTCAACCTCACCTTAATCCTCACCCTAACCCTAACCATGACATAAACAAAACCCTCACCCTCACGCTCACACTAACCCTCACCGTCACCCTAGCCCTCACACTCAGCCTAACCCTAACACTAACCATCAAACTCACCCTCACCCTCACCCTCAGCCTAAACCTAACCCTCACCTAACCCTAACCCTCACACTAACACTAAACCTCACCCTCAGCCTAACCCGCACCCTTACCATTACCCTCAACTTCACCTTACCCTAACCCTAACCTTCACACTAACCCGAACCCTCACTCTAAAACTAACCCTAACCCTCACCCTAAAACTCACGATTACCCTAACTCTAACCCTAACCCAACGCTAACCCTAACCCTCACGCTAAGCCTAACCCTAAACCTCCCCCTCACCCGAACCTTCACCCTCACCCTCACCTTAAACATCACCCTTACACTAACCCTCACCCTAATAATAACTCTAACGGTCACCCTAACCCTAGCCCTCACCTTAACCCTCAACCTGACCCTAATCCTCACCCTAACCTAACGTTAACCCTTACCTAAACTAAACCCTCAAACTAAACCTCACCCTCACCTTAGCCCACACCCTAACCCTAACACTCAACATAACCCTCACACTAACCCTAACCCTAACCCTCAGCCTAAAACTTATCCTAACCCTAAACCTAAAACTAACCTTCACACTAACCAAACACTAACTCTAAACCTAAACTTATCCCTAACCCTCACACTAACCCTAAACCTAACCTTCAGCCTAACGCTCATACTAACCCTAACCCAAACACTAACACTAACCCTCACCCTAAACCTAACCCTCACCCTAAACCTAGCCCTAACCCTAACCCTCAACCTCAACCTCACCCTCACCCTCAGCCTAACCCTAGTCCTAACCCTAATCCTAACACTCACCCTCACCCTTACTCTAACCCTAACCCTAACCCTCACCCTAAACCTAACCCTCACCTTAACCCTCACCCTAACCCTAAATCTCACCCTCAACCTCACCCTAACCCTAGTCCTAACCCTCACCCTATACCTCACCTTCAACCTAAACCTACCCCTAACCCTAACCCTCAACCTCACCCTCACCCTCACCTCACCATAACCCTATCCCTTACCCTCAACCTAAAGCTAACAATAACACTTGCCCTCACCCTAACCCTCACACTAACCTTAACCCTAAACCTAACCCTCACCCACATGCTCACCCTTACCCTAACAATAAACCTATACCTCACCCTCAGTCTAACACTCATCCTAATGCTTAGCCTCACCCTAAACCTAATCCTCACATTAACCCTAAACCTAACCCTAACCCTAACCCTCAACTTAACCTTCACCTAAATCCTAACCCTGACTATAACCCTCACACTAACTCTAACACTAAACCTAAACCTCACCCTCACCTAACCCTCACCGTCACCCTAAACCTCACTCTAAACCTAACCCTCACCAACACCCTAAACCTCACCCTCACCCTCACCCTAAGCCTAACCCTAACCCTAACCTTAATCCTAAACCTAAACCTCACCCTCACCAGAAACCTAGCACTAACCATAAATCTCACCCTCACCATCAAACTAACAATAATCCTAAACCAAACCCTCACACTCACCCTAAACCTAACCATAACCCTCACACTCGCCCTCACACTTACCCTAACCCCAAACCTAAACCTCAGCCTAACCCTAACTCTCACTCTAAACCTCACCCTAAATCACACCCTAACCCTAAGGTTAACCCTAACCCTCACCCTAAACCTCACCCTAAACCTAACCCTAACCCTAACCCACACCCTAAACCTAACCTTAACCCTAAACCTCACCCTCACTCTAACCATCATCCTAACATGAAAAATCACCCTCACCCTAACCTTCACCCTCAACCTAAACATCACCCTAACCCTAACCCTCACCCTAACCCTAAACATAACCCTCACCTTCACCCTAACCCAAACCCTAACCCTAACCATCACCCTCAAACTCACGCTAAACCTAAACCTCAAACTTACCCTAAACCTCACCCTAACCCTTAACCTTACCCTAACCCTAACACTAACCTTAACCCTCACATTAAACCTACCCTCACCCTCACCCTAACCCAAACCCTACCACGCACCCTAACCCTCACCCTAATGCTAACCCTCACCCTAACCCTAACCCTAACCCTCACCCTCACCCTAGCCCTCACCCTTAACCTAATTTTAACCCTTACCCTAAGCCTAATCATAAACCTAACCCTCACCCTCACCATCATCCTCACCCTAAACCTAACCATAACCCTACCCCTCACCCTCACCTTAACCCTCACCCTAATGATAACCCTGATCCTAAACCTCACCCTAAAGCTAACACTAAACCTAAACCTCACCCTCACCCTAACCCTCAATGTCACCCTAACCCTCACACAAACGTGAACCCTCACCTCAACCTAACCGTCTCTCTCACCCTCACCCTAAACCTAACCTTAACACTAATCCTAAACTGAACACTCACCTTCACCCTAAACCCAACCCTAACCATCACCCTCACACTCACCCTGACCCTAACCCCAACCCTAACCCTTACACTAACCCTAACCCTCACCCTAACTCTAACCACAACCCTCACTCTCACCCTAACCCTAACCCTAACAATAACCCTATGCCTCACCCTAACCCTTATCCTCACACTCTAAACCTCACATTACCCTAAACCTCACCCTAACCCTGGCCCTACCCCTCACCCTAAACCTCACCCTTATCCTAACCCTAACACTAACCCATACCCTAAACCTAACCCTCATCCTAAACCTCACCCTAACCCTTACCCTCACCCTCTCCCTCACCCTTACCATAAACCTACCCATCAGCCTAACCCTCACATTAATCGTTACCCTCACTATAATCCTAACACTAACCCTAATCCTCACACTAAACTTAAATCTAACCCTAACCCTAACCCTCACTTTAATCCTTACCATAATCTTAACCCTGACACTAACCCTCACCCTAAAGCTAACGCTAAACCTAAACCTCACCCTCACCCTAACCCTCACTGTCACGCTAACCCTCAACGTCACGCTAACTCTCACCCTAACCCTAACCCTCACCCTAATCCTCACCCTAACACTTACCCTCACCATAACCTTTACCCTAACCCAAACCCTAACCCTCACCCGAACCCTCACCCTCACCCTCAACCTAACCCTCATTCTAATGCTCACCCTAAACCTAAACCTAAACCTTTCCTAAACAAAAACATCACCCTCACACTAACCCTCACCCTAAACCTAACCCTAAACTTAAACCTCACCCTCACCCTCACCCTCACCCTCAGACTCACCCTAAACCTAAACCTAATCCTAACCCTAACCGTGATCCTCAACCTCACTCTAACCCTAACCCTGACCTGCACCCTAACCCTAACCCAAACCCTAACCCTAACACTCAACCTAACCCTAACCCTAACCCTAATGCTAACCTTAACCCTCACCATAACCCTGACCCCAAACGTTACCCTTACCCTCACCCTCACTCTAACCCTAACCCTAACCCTTACACTCACCATAGCCCTATACCTTACCCTTAACCTAACCCTCACCCTAAACCTTAAGCTCACCCTAACCCTCACCCAACACTAACCCGAACCCTAACCCTCACCCTAACCCCCACCCTAAACTTCACCCTAACCCTAATGCTAAACCTAACCCTCAGTCTCAACCTAAACCTCAGCCTAACCCTTACCCTCACACTAACCCTAATCCTAACCATAAACCTCACAATAAACCTAACCCTCAATCTAACCTTAACACTCATCTTCTCCCTAATCCTCACCCTAAATCTAACCCTAACCCTTACCGAACTGAAACCCTAACCCTCACCCTAAACCTAAACCTAACCCTCACCCTAACACTAACCCTTACCCTAAACCTAACCCTAATCCTAAACCTAACCCTAACCCTATCCCTCACCCTCAACCTCACACTTACCCTAACCATAAACCTCACCCTAACACTAACTGTCACCCACACCGTAACACTTACCCTAACACTAACCGTCACCAACAACCTAACCATCACCCTCACCCTCACCCTCACCCTAACCGTAACCCTAACACTCACCCCAAACCTAATACTCACCCTAACCCTAACTCTAACCCTCACCCTCAACCTAACCCTAACCCGAACCCTAACCATAAACCTCACCTTAACCCTAACGCTAAACCTAACCCTCACCTATACCATAAACCTCACCCTCACCCTCACCCTTTCCCTAAACATCACCCTAACCCTATCCCTCAGCCTAACCCTAACCCTCACCTTAACCCTAATCCTCACCTTCAACTTCACCCTAAGCCTAATCCTATACCTAAACCTAACCCTAACCCTTTCCTAACCGAAAACCTCACCCTCACCCTAACCCTCACCCTAAATCTAACCCCAACCCGAAACATCACCCTCAACCTCATCCTCAACCTCAGCCTCACCCTAACCCTAAATCTAATCCTAACCCTAACCCTCACCCTCACCCTCACTCTAACCCTAACCCTAAACCTAATGCTATACTAACCCTAACAATCACCCTAATACTAATTCTAAGCCTAATACTCAATCTCACCCTAAACCTCACCATAACACTTCCCCTCAGCCTAACCCTCACCCTAACCCTAAACCTAAACCTAACCCTCACCCATTCACATTAACCCTTACACGAACCCTATGCCTAACCTTCACCTAACCCTCATCCTCACACTAAACCTAACCCTAACCCTAAACTTCACATTAACCCTAACCCTCACCCTAAACCGATCCCTACACCTCACCCAACCCTAACCCTGAACTCAACCCTAACCTTAACCCTCACCCTAACCCTAAATCTAAGCCTCAGCCAAACGTTCATCCTAACCCTAACACTAAGCCTATCCCTCACCCTCACCATAAACTTCACCCTAAAGTTTACCCTCACACTAACCCTAACCGTCACACTAAACCTAACCCTCACCCTAACCCTAACCATAATCCTCACCCTAACCCTTATCCTAACCCTAACTCTAAACCTAAACATTACCCTAAACCTAACCCTCACCCTCAACCTCACCCTCACCCTCAGCCTAACACTAAACCTAACCCTAATCCTAACCCTAACGCTCACCCTTACACTCACCCTAACTCGAACCCTAACCGTAAACCTAACCCTCACACTAACCATAAACATATCCCTAACCCACACCCTCACCCTAAACATCAACATAACCCTAACCCTAACCCTCACCCTCACCCTAACGCTAAAACTCACTCTCTCACCTTAACCCTAACGCTAACCCTAACCCTCACCATCACCTTAACCCTCACCCTAACCCTAACAGTCACCCACAACCTAACACTCACACGAACCCGAACCCTCACCCTAACACTAACCCTAACCCTCACCCCAACCCTAACCCTCACCCTAACACTAACTTTAACCCTCACACTCACCCTAACCCTAACCCTAAACCTAACCCTCGCCGTAACCCTCCCACTCACCCTCACCCTAACCCTCACGCTAAACCTCACCCTCACCCTAACCCTCAACTTCACACTAAACATCACCCTAACCCTAACCCTCACGCTAACACTAACCCTTACCCTAACCCTAAACTTAACCCTAACCCTCACCCTAACTCTAACCCTAATACTAAACGTCACCCTAACACTAAGCCGAACCCTAACCCTTACCCTAACCCTAAACCTTACCCTAACACTAACCCTAACCCTAACCATCACCCTAACCCTTAATCTAACCCAAACCCTCACTCTCACCCTAATCCTCAACCTAACCTTTATCCTTACAGTAAACGTAACCCTAAACCTCACACTACACCTAACCCTCACCCTAATCCTAACGATAGCCCTCACTCTAACCCTCACTCTAATCCTAACCCTAACCCTCAACCTAATCCTAACCCTAACCCTAACCCTCACCCTCAAGCTAACCTCACCCTAACCCTAAACCTCACCCTAATCCGAAACCTGACCAACACCCTAACCCTCACCCTCACCTGAACCCTCAGTTTCACCCTAACCCTCACCAACACCCTAACCCACACCCTCACCCGAACCCTCACTCTGCCACTCACCCTCACCCTAAACATCAGCATAACCCTAACCCTCAACCTAACCCTATCCCTAAACCTCACCCTAACCCTAACCTTCACCTTAAACCTCACCCTCACCGTAATCCTCAATCTAAACCTAATCCTAACCCTTTCCTAACCAAAAACCTGCCCTTCATCCTAAGCCTCACGCTAGCCCTCACCCTCACCCTAGACCTCACCCTAAGCCTAACGTTAAACTTAACCCTAACCTTCACAATCACCCTCACCCTCACCCTCACCCTCACCCTCACCCTAACCCTAAACCTAATCCTAAACCTAACCCTGACGCTCACCCTCACTCTAAACATAACTCTAACCTGCACCCTAAGCCTAACCCTGACCCTAACTCTTACCCTAAACCTTACCCTCACCCTAACACTAACTCTAACCCTCACCCTCACCCTAACCCTAACATTAACCCTCAGCCTACCCCTCACCCTCACTCTAACCCTCACCCTCACCCTAACAACTAGGGCTAACCCTAACCCACAACCTTACCCTAACCTTCAACCTAACCTTTACCCTCAACATAACCCTATCCCTCAACCTCAACTTAACCCTCCCCCTAACACTTACGCTCATCCTAACACTCACCCAACCCTAACCCTAACCCTAACCCTCACCTTAACCCCCACCCTAAGCTTCACCCTAACCCTAAGGCTAACTCTAACCCTTAGTGTCACCCAAACCCTCACCCTAACACTTAACCTCACACTAACCCTAACCCTAAACCTAATCGTAACCCTCACCCTAAGCCTAACCCTCATCCTAAACCTAACCCTGCCTCTCACCGTAACACTCACCCTAATCCAAACCCTAATCCGAACCAGAACCCTCACCCTAACCCTAAGCCTTCCCTGAACCCTAACCCTCAAAGTCACCCTAAGCCTCACCCTTACCTAACCCTCACCTACACCCTAATAATTCCCCTTCCCTGAACCCTAACTCCTACCCTAAACCTCAACCTCACCCTAAACTTCACCCTAACCCTTACCCTCACCCTAAAACTCACCCTCACCCACACCCTAACCCTCAACCTCACCCAAAACCTCTCACTCTCTCTAACTTTCACCTTCACCTTAAACATCGCCCTAACCCTCACTCTCAGCCTAACACTCACTCTAACACTTACTATTACCCAAAGCCAAACCCTAAACCTCACACTAAACCTAACCCTAACACTAACTATAACCCTAAATATACCCCTCACCCTAACCCTCACCCTAACCCTACCGTGAGGGCTAGGTTGAGCCTCACTCATACCCTCAACCTCAGACTAACCCTAACCCTAACCCTAATCCTAAAACTAACCCTCACACTCACACTCACACTCACACTAACCCTAACCCTAACCCTCACTCTCACCCTCACCCACACCCAAACCCTTAACCTCACCCTAACCCTAACCCTAACCCTCACCCTAACCCTAAAACTACCCATCAGCCTAAACCTAACCCTCACCCTCAAGCCAATGCTGATGCTAACACAAATGTTCACTCTCAACCTAACGCTCAGCCTATCCCTTACCCTCACCATAACCCTATCCCTCACCGTCTCCCTAACCCTCACACTACAACTTCCACTCACACTAACCCTCAACCTAACCCAAACCCTAACCCTAACCCTAAACTTCTCCCTAACCCTAACCCTAACCCTCACCCTAACCCTCACCATAACCCTAAACCTAACCGTAACCCTCACCCTCACCCTAACTGTCATACTAACCCTTACCCTCACCCTCACTGTAACCCTAACCCTAACCCTAACCCTCACCCTAACCCTAACCCTCACCCGAACCCTCACTCTCACTTTCAACCTCACCCTAAACATCACCATAACCCTAACCTTCACCGTAACCCTAACGCTAACCCTCACCATAACTGTAACCCTCACCTTAAAACTCACCCTCACCCTAATCCTCACCCTAAACCTAACCCTAAACCTTTCCTAACCAAAAATATCACCCTCACCCTAGCCCTCACCCTAACCCTAAACCTAAACTTAACCTTCACCCTAACCCTCACGCTGACACTAACAATTACCCTAACCCTAACCCTCACCTGAAACCTCACCATAACCCTAAAACTCACCCTCGCCTTAACCCTCACCCTAACCTTTACCCCCAACCTAAACCAAACCATAACCCTAAACCTAACACTCACACTAACCCTAAACCTTACCCTCAGCCTAACTCTTATACTAACCCTAAACCTAAAAATAACGCTCACCATAACCCTAACTCTAACCCTAAACCTCACCCTCAACCTCCCCTTCCACCTCAGCCTTACCCTAACCCTAACCCTAATGCTAAACCTAACCCTCAACCCCACCCTCACACTAACCCTAACCCTAACCCTAACACTAACCCTCACACTCAACCTCACCTAACGCTAACCCTAAACATAACAATAACTCTAAACCTAACCCTAACCCTAAAACTCACCCTAACCTAATCTTAACACTGACCCTCACCCTCACCCTCATTCTAACACTCAACTTCACCCTCACCCTAACCCTCACCCTCACCCTCAAACTAACCCTCAACCTCAACCTAAACATTACCCTAACCCTAACCCTCACACTAACACTAATCCTAACCCTCACCCTAAACCTAAACCTCATCCTCACCCTCACCATAACCCTAATGCTAAACCTAACACTCACCCTCACACTAACACACACCCTAACTCTTATCCTCACACTAACCCTAACCCTAACTCTAACCCTAACCTTCACACTAACCCTAACCATCACCCTAACACTATCCCTACACCTCACCCTGAGTCTCATCCTAACTCTAATCCTCAAACACACCCTAATCCTCACCCTTACCTGAACCATCACCCTCACCCAAACACTCACCCTCACCCTAACACTCACACTCACAATAAACATCACCCTAACCCTAACTCTCACCCTAACCCTAACCGAAAACCTCACCGTAACGCTAACCCTCAAACTAACCCTATCCCTCATCCTGACCCTCAATCTAACCCTAACCCTAACCCTCACCATAACCCTTACAATAACCCTAACCCTCACCCTAAACCAAACGCTCACCGTCACACTAAACCTAACCCTCATCCTAAACCTAACCCTCACCCTCACCCTCTCCCTAACCCTAACCCTCAGCCTAACCCTAAACTTAAACCTAATGCTAACCTTAAACCTCACCCTCACCCTAAACATCACCCTAACCCTTACCCTTACCCTAACCCTAACCCTAACCAACACACTAAACCTAAACCTCACCCTAACCCTAAACCTCACACTAAACCTAACCCTCAACCTAAACCTAACCCTACCACTCAGCCTAACCCTCACCCTCAACATTCCCTTCCCCCTCAGACTTACCCTAACCATAAGCCTAATCCCAACCCTCAACCTAACCCTCACCCAAACACTAACCTTCAGCCTCACCCTATCCCTCACCCTAACCTTTACCCTCAACCTAACCCAAACCCTAACCCCACACCTAAACATAATCCTCACCCTAACCCTAATTCTAACCCTAAATCTAATCCTCAGATTAACACTAATCCTAACCCTAATCCTAATCCTAACACTCACCCTCACACTCACCCTCACTCGAACCCTAAATGTAAACCTAACCCTCACATTAACCACAAACCTATCCCTAACCCACACCCTAACCCTAAACATCACCCTAACCCTAATCTTCACCCTCACCCTAACCCTAACCCTCACCCTAACCCTCACCTTGAACCTAATGCTAACCCTAACCCTAACCCTCACACTAAACCTCACCCTAAACCATTCCCTCACCGTAAACCTAACCCTAAACCTAACCCTCACCCACACCCTAACCCTGACCCTCACCGGAACCCTCACTCACACCCTAACACTCACCCTAAACCTAACCCTAATCCTATTGGTAAACCAAAGCATCACCCTTAAACTCACCCTAACCCTACACCTAACCCTAACACTCACACACACCCTCACCCTAACCCTAACCCTACCCTTCACTCTAACCCTCACACTAACCCTAAACCTAAGGCGAACACTCAACCTAACACTAATCCTCACCCACACCCTAACTCTCACACTCACTGGAACCCTTACCCTTGCCCAAACCCTAAAGATCATCCAAACCCTAAACCTCACCCTATCCCTTGCCCTAACCCTCATCCTAACCCTAAGCCTCAACCGAACCCTCACTCTCACCCTAATCCTAAACATAACACTAAACCTTGGCTAAAGGAAACCCTCACCCTAACACTCACACTAGCCCTCACCCTCACCCTAGCCCTCACCGTAATCCTAACCGTAACCCTAATCCTCACCCTCATTCGAAACCTCATTCTAACACGGCTTCTCACCCTAACCCTAACCATAACCATAACCATAACCCACGCAGTAACCGTAACCCTCACCCTAACCCTAACCCAAACCCTCAACGTCACCCTCACCCTCACCTTCAGCGTAACCCTAACACTAACCCTATTCCCATTCCTAACTCTCACCCTCACCCTTACCCTAATGCTCACCCTCACCCTAAAACTCACTCTCAACCTAAACATCACCCTAACCCTAAACCTCACCCTAACCCTAACCCTGACCCTCACCCTAACCCTCATTTCAGATTAACCTTAACTGTGACGTAAATGAAACACTCACCCTCACCCTCACACTAACCCTACCCTCACCCTAACCCTCACCATCACCCTTAACATAACCCTAACACTCAACGTCACCCTCACCCTCACCCTCAGCGTAAACCTAACCCTAACCCTAAACCTCACCCTCACCCTCACCCTAACCCTAACCCTAACTCTGATCCTAACCCTCAGCCGAATTCTAACCATCACCCTAACACTAACCCCCATCCTCACCCTCACCCTCATACTAACCCTAACTCTAATCCTAACCCTCACACTCACCCTTACCCTCACCCTAACCCTTACCCTCACCATCACCCTAACCCTAACCCTAACCCTCACCATAACCCTCAAGCTCACCCTAATCCTCACCCTAACCTAACATTAACCCTTACATAAACTAAACCCTCACCCTCACCCTCAACCTAACCATAACCCTCACCATAGCCCACACTCTAACCCTAACCCTAAAGCCAACCCTCACACTAACCCTAACCCTAAACCTAAGCCTACACCTTATCCTAACACTAAACCTAAAACTAACCTTCAACCTAACCAAACCCTAACCCTAACCCTAATCCTCACACTAACCCTAACCCTAACCCTCAGCCTAACGCTCATCCTAACTCTTAATCTAACCCTAAGACTCACCCTAAACCTAACCCTAACCCTAAACCTCACCCTAACCCTAAACATCACACTCAACCTCACCCTCACACTCAGCCTAAACCTACTGCTAAACCTAAACCTAACCCTCACCCTCAACCTAACTCTAACCCTAAACCAAACTCTCCCCTTCCCCCTCACCCTCACACTAACCCTCATTCTAACCCTAACCTCACCATCAACCTCACCCTCACCCTCAGCCTAATCCTAGTCCTTACCCTAATCCTAACCCTCAACCTACCCCTGACCCTAACCCTAACCCTACCCTAACCCACACCCTAACTCTCTCCCTCACCATAGTCCACACCCCAACCCTAACCCTAAACCTAACCCTCACACTAACCCTAACCCTAACCCTCTGCCTAAACCTTATCCTAACCCTAAACCTAAAACTAACCTTCACCCTAACCAAACCCTAACCCTAACCCTAACCTAACCCTAACTCTCACACTAACCCTAACCCTAAGCCTCAGCCTAAAGCTCATCCTAAACCTAACCCTAAACCTAACCCTAAAACTCAACCTAACCCTCATCCTAACCCTAACCCTAACACTAACCCTAACACTGACCCTCAATTTAACCCTCCCCACAACCCTAACTCTAACCCTAAACCTCACCCTAACTCTCACACTAACCCTCACCCTCACCCTAAACATCACCCTAACCTTAACCCACAGCCTAACCCTAACCCTAACCCTCACCCGAACCCTAACCTCAGCTTAACTCTAACCCTGATGTAAACGAAACCCACACCCTCACCCTCACCCTAATCCTCAACCTAACCCAGACTTAAACGAAACCCTCACCCTCACCCTCACACTAACCATCACCCTCACCCTAGCCCTCACCCTCACCCTAACACTAACAATCAACCTCACCCTCACCCTCAAACTCAGACTAAACCTAACACTACCCTAACCCTAACCCTCACCCTCAACCTCACCCTCACCCGCAACCTGAACCTAACAATAATCCGAACCCTCACCCTACCCTGACCCGAAAACTAACCCTCACCCTAACCCCCACCACAACCTTCCCCCTAACACTTACGCTAACCCAAACCCTCAGTCTCAACCTAAACCTCTCTCTAACCCATATCCTCACACTAACCTTAACCGTAACTGTAACCCTCACACTAAGCCAAACCCTCATCCTAAACCTAAACAACCTCTCACCTTAATCCTCACCCTAACCCTAAGCCTAAACTTACCTAACAGAAACCCTCACCCTCAACCTCACACTCACCATCAGCCTGAGCCTAACCCTTACACTAACCCTAATCCTAACCCTAACTCTTACCCTCACCCTAAACCTAACTCTAGCCCTAACACTCACTGTCAAGCTCCCACTCACCCTCACCATCACCCTAACCCTCACGCTCACCCTCACCCTCACCCTAACCATCACTGTCACCCTAAACATCACCCTAAACCTAAGCCTCACCCTAAACCTAACCCTAAGCCTAACCCTCACCCTAACCCTAACACTAACCCTAACAGTAAGCCTAACCCTAACCCTAACCCTAACCCTAACCCTAATCCTTACCCTAACCTTAACCCTAACCCTATCCTTCACCCTAAACTTTATGCTAACCCTAACTCTCACCTTCAACCTAATCCTCACACTAACCCTAACCCTATCCCTCAGCATCACCCTCACCCTAACCCTAAACCTAAAACTAACCCTCACCCATACCCTAACCCTTAACCTATCCCTAACCCTACCCTCACCCTAACCTCACCCTCACCCTAATCCTTATCCTAACCCTGACCCTAAACTTAACCCAAACCCTAACCCTCACCCTAACCCTAAACCTAACCCTCACCCGAACCCTAACCCTTATGCTAAATCTAACCCTAATTATAAACTTAACCCTAACCCTAACCCTCAACCTCACCCTACCCTCAAACTAACCCAAACCCTAACCCTAACCCTCACCCTAAACCTAACCCGAATCCTAACCCTAAAACTCACCGTAACCATCACCCTCACCCTAACCCTCAAGTTCAAACTCACCTTTAACCTAACACTCAAACTAACCCTAACTCTCACCCTAACCCTAAACCTCTCCCTAACCCTAACGCTACCTCTCACCCTAAACCTCACCCTAACCCTAACCCTAACTCTAACCCTAAACCTCCCACTCACCCTAACCCTAACGCTAACCCTAACCCTAACCCTAATCCTAACCCTCACCCTCACCCTAATCCTGAACCTCACTCTAACCCTTCACCCTAAACCGAAACCTAATCCACAATCTAACCTTCCCCGTCACGCGATCCCTCACCCTCACCCTCACCCTCACCCTCACCCTCACCCTAATCCTCACCCTAACCCTAACCTCAACCTAAACCTCGCCCGCACCCAAATCCTCACCCAAACCTTCACCCTAAACCTTACCTAACCAAAACCCTCACCTTCAAGCTCCACTCACCCTAACCCTCACCCTCACTGTAGCCCTCACCCTAAACTTAAAACTCACCCTAAACCTAAACCTCACCCTCACCCTAAACCTAACTCTAACTCTCACCCTAAACCTCACCCTAATGGTAATCCTAACATTCACCCTAACGCTAACCCTTACACTAACCCTAACCCTAAACCTAAACCTAACCCAAACCCTAACCCTAAACCTCACCCTCACCCTAACCCTAACCCTAACCTTAACCCTCACCGTAACCCTAACCTTTACCCTATACGTAACCCTCAGCCTCAACCTAACCCTAACCCTAACCCTCACCGTAACACTAACCCTCACCCTAACCCTCAGCCTCACCCTAACCCTCAGCCTTAACCTCACCCTGATCTTAATTCTCACCCTAAACCTAACCCTAACCATTACCTAAACGAAAACCTCAACCTCACACTCACACTCACCATAACACTCACACTCACCCTAACCCTAACCATAACCATAACCCTAATCCTAACGTCACCCTAACCCTCATGATCACCCTCACCCTAATTCTAACCCAATCCCTAACCCTCACCCTCAATCTCACCTAACTCTAACCCTAACCCTAATCCTAATTCTAACCCTCAACCTCACCCTCACCCTAAATCTAACCCTAACCTTAATCCAGACCCTCACCCTCACACTAAGCCTAATGCTCACCCTATAACTAACCCTAACCCTAAACCTCACCCTAAACCTCACCCTCAACCTAACCCTAATGCTAACCCTAACTCAAACCCTCACACTAACCCTCACCCTAACCCTTACCCTCACCCTATACCAAACCCTCACCCTCACAATAACTCTCACTATAACCATTACACTCACCCTAACCCTAAACCTAACATTAACCCTAAAACTCACCCTAACCCTCACCCTAACCCTAACCCTCAAACTCACCCTAACCCTCACCCTAACCCTTGCCCTCACCCTAACCGTAACCCTAACCCTAACCCTCACACTAACCCTAACTCTAACCCTCAGCCTAAACCTCATCCTAACCCTAACCCTAACCCTAAACCTAATCCTAACTCTCACCCTCACCCTCACCATAACCGTAAGCCTAACCCTAACCCTCATGCTAAACCTCACCCTCACTCTCAACCTAAAACTAAACCTAACCCTATCCCTAAAAATAACACTAACCCAAACACTAACACTCACGCTCACCCTCACCCTAACTGTAACCCTAACCCTAACCCACAATCACCCTCTCCCTAACCTTAACACTCATCCTAACCCTAACCTTTAACCTAATGCTAACCCTAAACCTCACCCTCACCCTAACCCTCACCCTAACCCTTACCCTCACCGTAACCCTAAACCTAACCAACACACTAAATCTAACCCTCACCCTAACCCTAACCCTAAACCTCACACTAAAGCTAACCCTCAACCTAACCCTAACACTACCCTCAGCATAACCCTCACCCTAAATCTAACCATAACCCAAATCCTCACCCTATCCCTAACCTAAACCCCAACCCTCACCCTCAAACTCCCCTTCCCCCTTAGCCTTACACTAACCTTATGCCTAATCTCAACCCTCAACCAAAACCTCACCCTAACCCTAACCTTCAGCCTCACCCTATCCCTCACCCTAAACTTTACCCTCAACCTAACCCAAACCCTAACACTAAACCTAACCATAATCCTCACCCTAACCCTCATCCTAACCCTAAACCTAACCCTCAGCCTAACACTAACGCTAACCCTAATCATAACCCTAACCCGTACCCTCACACTCACCCTAACTCGAACCCTAAATGTAAACCTAACCCTCACATTAACCACAAACATATCCCTAACCCACACCCTAACCCTAAACATGACCCTAACTCCAACCTTCACCCTCACCCTAACCCAAACCCTCACCCTAACTCTCACCTTAACCCTAACGCTAATCCTAACCCTAAACCTCACACTAAACCTCACCCTAAAACTTATGCTCACCATAAACCTAACTCTAAACCTAATCCTCACCCTAAACCTAACCCTCACCCACACCCTAACCCTGACCCTCACCGGAACCCTCACTCACACCCTAACACTCACCCTAACCCAAACCCTAACCTATTGGTAAACCTAAACATCACCCTTAAACTCCCCTAACCCTACACCTAACCCTATCCCTCACACACACCCTTACCCTAACCCTAACCCTCACCTTAACCCTCACCCTAACCCTACCCTTCACTCTAACCCTCACACTAACCCTAAACCTATACCTAACAGTCATCCTAACCATAACCCTAGCCATAACCCTCACCCTCACACTAACCCTAAACCTAACGCTAACACTCAACCTAACACTCATCCTCACCCACACCCTAACTATCACCATCACTCGAACCCTTACCCTCTCCTGAACCCTAAACATCATCCAAACCCTAAACCTCACCCTAACCCTTGTGCTAACCCTCATCCTAACCCTAAGCCTCAACCGTACCCTCACTCTCACCCTAATCCTAAACATAACACTAAACCTTGGCTGAAGGAAACCCTCACCCTAACACTCACACTAACCCTCACCCTCACCCTAGCCCTCACCCTAATCCTAACCCTAATCCTAACCCTCACCCTATAACTCACTCTAACACTTCTCCTCACCCTAACTATAAACATAACCCTCACAGTAACCGTAACCCTCACCCTAACCCTAACCCTAACCCAAACCCTCACCCTCACCCTCACCTTCAGCGTAACCCTAACACTAACCCTATTCCCATTCCTAACCCTCACCCTCACCCTTACCCTAACGCTCACCCTAACCCTAAAACTCACCCTCAACCTAAACATTACCCTAACCCTAAACCTCACCCTAACCCTAACCCTAACCCTCAACCTAACCCTCATCTCAACTTAACCCTAACTCTGACGTAAATGAAACACTCACCCTCACCCTCACACTAACCCTACACTCACCCTAACCCTCTTCATCACCCTTCTCATAACCATAACCCTCAAAGTCACTCTCACTCTCAGCGTAAACCTAACCCTAACCCTAACCTTCACCCTCACGCTCACCCTAACCCTAACCCTAAACCTCAGCCCAACTCTAACCCTCACCCTAACACTAACCCTCATCCTCACCCTCACCCTCATCCTAACCCTAACTCTAATCCTAACCCTCACCCTCACCCTTACCCTCACCCTTACACTTATTCTCACACTCACCCTTACCCTAAGCCTAACCCTCACCTTAACCCTCAACCTCACCCTAATCCTCACCCTAACCTAACATTGGTTAATGTTACATAAACTAAACCCTCACCCTCACCCTCACCCTAACCCTCACCCTCACACTATCGCACACTCGATCCCTAACCCTAAACATAACCCTCACACTAACCCTAACCCTAACCCTCAGCTTAAACCTTATCCTAACCCTAAACCTGAAACTAACCTTCACCCTAACCAAACCCTAACCCTAACCCTAACCCTAATCATCACACTAACCCTAACCCTAAACCTCAGCCGAACGCTCATCCTAACACTAACTCTAACCCTCCACAGAGAAACCACAGATCTAAACAACTGCATAGATCAACTAGATTTAACAGACATCTATCCAATATTTCACTCAATAGCATCAGAATACATGTTTTTCTCAGCAGCACATGGAACATTTTCCAAAATAGACCACATTTTAGGCCACAAAGCGAACTTCTCCAAATTCAAAAACATTGAACTTATACTTTGCATTCTCTCAGACCACAAGGGAATAAAATTAGAATTTAACAATAAAAGCCACGAAAGAATGTCTTGTAACACACGGAGACTGAACAATACACTAAACTAAGCCTCACCCTAAACCTAACCCTAACCCTAAACCTCACCCTAACCCTAAACCTCACCCTCAACCTCACCCTCACACTCAGCCTAAACCAACTGCTAACTCTAATCCTAACCCTCACCCTCAACCTAACTCTAACCCTAAACCAAACTCTCCCCTTCCCCCTCACCCTCACACTAACCCTCACTCGAACCCTAACCCTCACCATCAACCTCACCCTAACCCTCTCCCTCACCATATTTGACACCCTAACCCTAACCCTAAACCTAACCCTCACACTAACCCTAACCCTAATCCTCTCCCTAAACCTTATCCTAACCCTAAACCTAAAACTAACCTTCACGCTAACCAAAACCTAACCGTAACCCTAACTAACCCTAACCCTCACACTAACCCTAACCCTAACCCTCAGCCTAAAGCTCATTCTAACCCTAATCCTAACCCTAACCCTAAAACTCAACCTAACCCTCATCCTAAACTTAACCCTAACACTAACACTAACCCTCACCCTCATTTTAACGCTCCCCATAACCCTAACTCTAACCTTAAACTTCACCCTCACCCTAACCCTAATCCTACCACTAACCCTAAACCTCACCCTAACTCTCACCCTAACCCTCACCCTCACCCTAAACATCACCCTAAACTTAACCCACAGCCTAACCCTAACCCTAACCATCACCCTAACCCTAACCTCAGCTTAACCCTGACGCTGATGTAAACGAAACCCTCACCCTCACCCTACTCCTCACCCTAACCCTGACATAAATGAAACCCTCACCCTCACCCTCACACTAACCATCACCCTCACTCTAGCCCTAACCCTCACCCTAACCCTAACACTAACCATCGACCTCACACTCACCCTCACCCTCAGCCTAAACCTAACCCTACCCTAACCCTAACCCTCACCATCACCCGCAACCTAACCCTAACAATAACCCTAACCTTCACCCTAACACTAAACCTCAACCTCACCCTAACCCTAACTCTAGTCCTGACCCTTACCCTCACCCCAACCCTCACCCTAACCCTTACCCTCACCTTCACCTAATCTTAACCCTAACCCTCACACTAACCCGAACCCTCACACTAACCATAACACTAACCCTAACCCTTACCCTCACCCTCACCCTAACCCTAACAGTAACCCTAACACTAAACCTAGTCCTCACAGTAACACTAACCCTCACCCACACCTTAAACCGAACCCTCATCCAAACCCTCACCCTCACCCTAACCCTAAACTTAAGCCTAAAACTCCCACTAAACCTAAACCTCAAGCTAACTGTAACCCTACACATCAGCCTAAACAACACCCTAACCCTAAACATAACCCTAATCCTCACCCTATCCCTAAACCTAACCCTAACTCTCACACTCACCCTAGCCCTCACCCTAACCCTACCGCAAACCCTAACCCTACCCCAAACCCTAACCCTCACACTAAACCTAACCCTCAACCTATCCCTAACCCTACCCCTCAGCCTAAGACTCACCATAACCTTAACCCTAACCCTAAACCTAATACTCACCCTATCCCTAACCCTAATTCTAACCCTCACACTCACCCTAGCCCTCACCCTAACCTCACCCTAACCCTAAACCTCACCCTCACAATCACACTCACACTCAGCCTAACCCTAACCGTAACCCTAATCCTAAACCTAACCCTCACCCACACCCTCACAATAACTCTCACCCGAACCCTAACCATAACCCTCTCCCTCCCCCTCAGCCTCAACCAAACCCTTACCCTCAACCAAACACTCACTCTCACCCTAAGGCTCACCCTCACCCTGACCCTCACCCTAACCCTCACCCTCAACCTCACACTCACCCTAACCCTCACCATCACCTGAACCCTAGCCCTAACCATAACCATAACCCTCACACTAACCCTAACCCTAACCCTCCCCCTCTTCCGAACCTTCAACGTCACCCTCAACCTAAACATCACCATAACAATAACCCTCATCCTAATCCTAACCCTAACATTCACCTTAAACCTAACCCTCACCTTAACCCTCAACCTCACCCTAAACCTCGCCCTTATCTTACCCTAACCCTTACCTAAACTCAACCCTCACCCTCAACCTAATCCTAACCCTAAACCTAACCCTCACACTAACCCTAACAGTAACCCTTAGCCTAACGCTCTTCCTAACCCTAACCCTAAACCTAACCTTCACCCTAACCCTAACCATAACCCCAACCCTAACCCTCACACTAAACCTAACCCTCACCCTCACCCTAACCCTAACCCTACGCCTCACCCTAACCCTCACGCTCACCCTAACTCTAACCCTAACCTAAACCCTAACCCTCACCCTCACTCTAAACCTAACCCCAAACCTCCGCCTCACCCGAACCTTCACCCTGACACTCACACTAAACATCACCCTAACACTAACTCTTAACCTAATCATAACCCTAATGCACACCCTAAACCTAACCCTCACCTTAACCCTCAACCTCACCCTAATCCTCACCCAAACCTACCCTTAACCCTTACCTCAACTAAACGCTCCACCTAACCCACACCCTCACCCTATCGCACACACTAACCCTGACGCTAAACATAACCCTCACACTAACCCTAAACCTAAACCTCAGCCTAAACCTTATCCTAACCCTAAACCTAAAACTAACATTCACCTTAACCAAACCCTAACCCTCACCCTAACCCTCAGCCTAGCGCTCATCCAAACCCTAACCCTAACTCTAACCCTAACCCTCACCCTAAACCTAACCTCACCCTAAACCTAGCCCTAACCCTAACACTCACCCTCAACGTCAACCTCACCCTCATCCTAACCCTAGTCCTAACCCTAATCCTAAACCTCACCCACATGCTTACTCTAACCTTAAACCTAACCCTCCCCCTCTGCCTCCCCCCTCACCCTAACCGTCGTCCTAACCCTAACCCTTACCCTATCCCTAACCATACCCCTCAACCTACACCTCACCCTCACACTAATCCTAACCCTAAACCTCACCCTAAACCTAACCCAAACCCTAACCCTCACGCTAAAGCTAAACCTAACCCTCACCCTAACTCTAACCCTTACCCTAAACCTAACCAGAATCCTAACCCTAACCCTAACCCTAACCCTCACCCTCACCCTCAACCTAACCCTAACCCCAACCCTCACCCTCACCCTAACCTTAACCAGAATACTAACCCTAACCCTCACCGTCACCATCACACTCACCCTAACCCTCAAACTCAAACTCACCTTCACCCTAACCCTCAAATTAACCCAAAACCCTAACCCTAACCCTAAACCTCTCCCTAACCCTAACCCTAACCCTCACCCTCACCCTAACCCTAAACCTCACCCTAAAAATAACCCTCACCTTCAACCTCACCCTCAGCCTACCACTAACCCTAACCGTAATCCTAACCCTAACGCTCACCCTCATACTCACCCTAACTCGAACGCTAACCGTAAACCTATCCCTCACCCTAAACATAAACCTATCTCTAATCCACACCCTAATCCTAAACATCACCCGAACCCTAACCCTAACCCTCACCCTCACCCTAACTCTAACCCTCACACTAACTCTCACCTTAACCCTAAGGCTAACCCTAACCCACACCCTCACCCTAAATCTCACCCTAACCAATACCCTCACCATAACCCTAGGGTAACCCTAACCCTAATCCTCACACTCACCATACGCCTAACCCTCACCCTATCGCACACCCTAACCCTTAACTGCACCCTCACACTAAACCTCACCGTCACCTTAACCCTCAACCTAACACTAACCGTCACCCACACCCTAACATTCACACTCACCCGAACCCTCACCCTCACCCTATCCCTAACCCTAACCCACACTCCAACCCTAACCCTCACCCTAAACCTAACTTTAAACCTCACATTCATCCTAAACCAAACTCTAACCCTTAATCTAAGCCTAACCCTCACTCTCACCCTAATCCTCAACCTAACCCTTAACCTTACACTAACTTTAACCCTAACCCTCACACTAACCCTAACCCTCACCCTAACCCTAACCATAACCCTCACCCTAACCCTTACCCTAACCCTCACACTAACCCTCACCCTAACCCTAAACCTCACCCCAACCCAAAATCTCACCAACACCCTAACCCGAAACCTCACCCGAACCCTCACTCTCACACTAACCCTCACCAACACCCTATCCCACACCATCACCCGAACCCTCACTCTCAAACTCACCTCACCCTAAACATCACCCTAACCCTAACCCTCACCCTAACCCTAACCCTCACCCTAAGTTTTATCCTCAAACTAAACCTAACCCTAACCCTAAACCTCACACAAACCCTAACTTTCTCCCTAACCTTAACGCTACCCCTCACACTAACCCTCACCCTAACCCTAACCCTCACCCTAACCCTTATCCTAACCCTCACCCTAACCCTAACCCTAAACCTAACACTCACCCTCACCCTAATCCTTAACCTCACCCTTACCCTAAACCTTACCCTTACCCTAACCCTCACCATCACCCTAACCATTGCCATAAAGCGAACCATAACCCTGACCCTAACCCTCACACTAACCCTAACCATAACCCTAAGCCTCAACCTAACCCTCACCCTAACCCTAACCCTAAACCTAACACTCACCCTCACCCTAATTCTTAACCTCACCCTAACCCTAAACCTTACCCTTACCCTAACCCTCACCCTAATCCTAACATACAGCCTAAACCTAACCCTATCCCTTACCCTAACCCTCATCCTAACCCTAACCCTAGCCTAACCTTCACCCTAAAATAACGCTAACCCTATCCCTAACCCTCAAAAACACCCTAACCCTCACCCTCACTCTGATCCTATTCCTAACCCTAACCCTAATCCTAACTTTCACCCTCAACCTCACCCTCACTTTAACTCCTACCCCACCCTAACCCTAACACTAAACCTAATCCTAACCCTAACCCTGACCCTCACACTAACTCTAAGCCTAACCCTAACATGCAACCTAACCCTAACCCTAACCCTAATGCTAACCCTAACACTCACCCTCACCCTAATCCTGAACCTAAACCTTACTCTTACCCTCACCCTCACTCTCACCCTAACCCTCACCCTTACCCTCACTATAACCCTATCCCTTACGCTCAACCTTAAACTCACCCTAAACCTTACCCTGACCCTAACCCTCACCCAACCCCAACCCGAAACCTAACCCTCACCCTAACCCCCACCCTAACCTTCACCCTAATCCTCAACCTAACCCTTATGGTCACACTAACCATAACCCTAACCGTAACCCTCACACTAAGCCTAACACTCATCCTAACCCTGACCCTACCTCTCACCCTAACCCTCACCCTCACCCTAACCCTAACCCTAACCCTCAACCTAACCCTAAACCTCACCCTCACCGTAATCCTCACCCTAAACCTAACCTAAACGAAAACCTCACCCTCAACCTCAACCTCACTCTGACCCTCAGCCTAACCCTTACCCTAACCCTAATCCTAACCCTAACTCTTACTCTCACCCTAAACCTTACCCTAACCCTAACCCTCACCGTCACCCTCCCACTCACCCTCACCCTCACCCAAACCCTAACGTTCAGCCTAACCTTCACCCTAACCCTCACCGTCTCCCTAAACATCAACCTAACCCTAACCCTCACACTAACCCTAACCCATACCCTAACCCTAACCCTGAACCTCACCCGAACGCTAATCCTAAGCCTAAACCTCAACCTAACCCTATCCCTAAACCTAACACTAAACCTAACCCTAACCATTACCTTAACCCAAACCCTTTCCCTAAACCTCACCCTAAACCTTATGCTAACCCTAAACCTTACACTCACCCTAATCCTCACCCTAAACCTTATCCTCACACTAACCCTAACTCTATCCCTCAGCATCACTCTCACCCTAACCTTAAACCTAAAACTAACCCTCAACCTAAACCTAACCATAACACTAATCCTCACCCTCACCCTCAACCTAACCCTAACCCTCACCCTAACCCTAACCCTTAACCTATCCTTAAACCAACCCCTAAACTTAACCCTAAAACTCACCCTAATCCTAACCCTAACACTCACCCTAACCCTAACCCAAACCCTAACCCTCACCCTAACCCTACACCTAACACTCACCCAATCCTTAACCCTTACCCTAAATCTAAGCCTAATCCTAAACCTAACCCTAACCCTCACCCTCACCCTCACCCTAACCCTAACCCAAAACCTAAGCCTCACCCTAACCCTAACCCGAATCCTAACCCTAACCCTCACCTTCACCATCACCCTCACCATAACCCTCAACCTCATACTCACCTTCAGCCTAACCCTCAAACTATCCTTAACCCTCACCCTAACCCTAACCTTCTAACTAACACTAACCCTACCCCACACCCTAAACCTTACCCTAAACCTAACCCTCAACCTAACCCTGATCCAAACCCTCACACTAACACTCAACATCATCCTAACCCTCAGCTTAAAGCTAAACCTAACTCAGAAGCTAAACTTCACCCTCAACCGAACCCGAATCTTAACCCGAACCCTCAACCTCACCCTAACCCTCAGCCTCACCCTAACCCTCACCCTAAACCTAACCCTCAACCTAAACCTCACCCTCACCCTAATCCTCACCCTAACCCTAACCCTAACCCTTACCTCACTGAAAAAATCTCCCTCACACTCACACTCACCATAATCCTAACCCTCACAGTAGCTCTCAAACTAAACCTAAATCTCATCCTAAATCTAACCATAACGCTCACCCTCACCTAACCCTAACCCTAACCCTCACCCTAACCCTAATCCTAACCCTAACCCTAACCTTCACCCTAACTCTAAACCTTATACTAACCCTAACCCTAAACCTCATCCTCACCCTAACCCTAAACCTCATCCTAAACCTAACCCTAACCCTAACCCTAACCCTCACCGTAACCCTAACCCTTACACTATACCTAACCCTCAGCCTCAACATAAACTTAACCCTAACCCTCCCCGTAACCCTAACCGTCCCCCTAACCCTCAGCCTCACCCAAAACCACACCCTAACCCTAAACCTCAACCTAAACCGCACCCTCACCCTAATCCTCACCCTAACCCTAACCCTAACACTTACCTAACTGAAACCCTCAACCTCACCCTCACACTCACCCTAAAACTCACCCTCACTGTAGACTTCACCCTAAACCTAAACCTCACCCCACCCCTAATCCTAAGCCTCACCCGCACCCTCATCCTAAACCTAACCATAACCCTAACACTAACCTTCACGCTCAGCCTCACCCTAATACTAACCCAAACCCTAACCCTCACCCTCAATCTCACCTAACTCTAACCCTAAACCTAAACCTAATCCTAATTCTAACCCTCACCCTCACCCTAAATCTAACCCTAACAGTAACTCATACCCTCACCCTCACACTAACCCTAATCCTAACCCTATCCCTAACCCTAACCCTAACCCTCACCCTAACCCTCACACTCCACCTAACCCTAACCCTAACATTAACCCTAAAAATCACCCTAACCCTAACCATTTCCCTAACGCTAAACCTACCCCTCATGCTAAACCTCACACTCAACAAAACCCTAAACCTGACACTCACCCTAAACCTAACCCTGACCCTATCCTTAATGCTAACCCTAAACCTAACCCTCACCGTAATCCTAATATTTACCCTAAACCTAACCCTAACCCTAAACCTAAACTTAACCCTAACCCTAACCCTCTCCCCAACCCTCACCCTAACTTTATCCTCATACTAAACCTAACTCTGACCCTAAATGTAACCCTCACACAAACCCTAATCCTCTCCCTCACCCTAACCACAATACTCACCCTAAGCCTCACCCTCACACTATCCCTCACCGTCAACCTAAACCTCACCCTAAACCGAACCCAAACCCACACCCTAACTCTCAACCTCACACGAACCCTCAATCTCAACCTAACCCTCACACTAACCCTAAACCTAAACCTCACCCTAACCCTAACCATAACCCTAAGCCCCACCCTAACCCTCACCCTAACCCTAACCCTAACCCTCACCCTCACCCTAATCCTTAACCTCACCCTAACCCTGATCCTTACACTTACCCTAACCCTCACCCTAATCCTAATATTCAGCCTAAACCTAACCCTACCTCTTACCCTAACCATCATCCTAATCCTAACCCTGAACCTAACCCTCACCGTAACACTAAACATAACCCTTTCCAAAACCCTCAAAAACACCCTAACCCTCACCCTCACCCTCATCCTATCCCTAACCCTAACCCTAATCCTAAACTTCACCCACACCCTCACGCTCACTGTAACTCTAACCCCCACCCTAACCCTAACACTCACCCTCACCCTAACCCCAAAACTAACACTCAACCCTCACCCTAAGCCTCACCCTAAACCTAACGCTACCCCTAACGCTCACCCTCATACCAGCGCTGAACCTAACCCTAACCCTAACCCTAACCCTAAACCTCAACTTCACCCTCAACCTCACACTCACCCTCAGCCTAATCCTAACCCTAAACCTAATACTAACCCTAAACCTAACCCTAAACCTACCTCTACACCTAACACTAGCCCTCACCCTCACTCATACCCTCAACCTCAGCCTAACCCTAACCCTAACCCTAATCCTAAACCTAATCCTCACACTCACACTCACCTGAACCCTAACCCTCACCCTCATCCTCACGCTAAACCTTAACCTCACCCTAACCCTAACCCTAACCCTAACCCAAAAACTACCCCTCAGCTTAACCCTAACCCTCACCCTCAACCCAACCCTGATGCTAACACAAATGCTCATTCTCAACCTAAGCCTCATCCTAACCGTTACCCTCACCATAACCCTAACCCTCAAACTAACCCTAACTCTCACCCTACCCCTTCCACTCACCCTAACCCTAACCCTACCCCAAACCCTTACCCTTAACCTAACCCTAACCTTAACCTACACCCTCACCTTCAGACTCACCCTCAGCCTCACGCTAACCCTAAACCTAATCCTAACCCTAACCCTGACCCTCACCCTCACTCTAATCCTAAACCTAACCTGCACCCTAACCCTAAACCTAACACTCAACCTAGCCCTAAACCTAACCCTAATGCTAACCCTAACCCTCACCCTCAACCTAACCCTGACCCTAACCCTTACCCTTACCCTTACCCTCACCCTCACTCTCACCCTAACCCTAAACCTTACCCTCACAATAACCCTATCTCTAACCCTCAACCTAAACCTCACCCTAACCCTTACGCTCAACCTAAACCTCACCCAACCCTAACCCGAACCCTAACCCTCACCCTAACCCCCACCCTAGCCTTCACCCTAACCCTTACGCTAACCGTAACCCTCAGTTTCAACCTAACCCTCACCCTATCCCTTATAATCACACTAAAACTAACCCTAACTGTAACCCTCACACTAAGACTAACCCTCATCCTAACCTTAACCCTATCTCTCACCCTAACCCTCACCCTAACCCTAAACCTAATCCTAACCCTCAACCTAACCCTAACCCTCACCCTCACCCTAATTCTCACCCTAAACCTTACCCTAACCCTTACCTAACTGAAACCCTCACCCTCAACCTCACGCTCTCCCTCACACTCAGCCTAACCCTTACACAAACCCTATTACTAACCCTAATTCTTACCCTCAAACTAAACCTAAAGCTAACCCTAACCCTCACTGTCACCTTCCCACTCACCCTCAACCTCACCCTAACCCTCACGCTCAATCTTACCGTCACCCTAACCCTCAATGTCACCCTAAAAATCACCGTAACCCTAACCCTCACGCTAACCCTAACCTTTACCTTAACCTTAATCCTCAACCTAAACCTACACCTAAGCCTAACCCTCACCCTAAACCTAACCCTAAGCCTAAGCCTAACCCTAACCCTAACCCTTACCCTAACCATAACCATTAACCTAACCCTAAGTGTAACCCAAACACTCACCCTAAACCTTATACTAACCCTAACCCTCACCCTCACACTAATCCTCAACCTAAACCTTATCCTTATACTAACCCTAATCCTATCCCTCAGCATCACCCTCACCCTAACCATAAACCTAAAATTAACCCTCAACCTAAACCTAACCCTCACCCTAACCTTAAACCTAACCCTCACACTAAACTTCACCATAAACCTAACCGTCACCCTCACCCTCACCCTATCCCTAACACTAATCCTAACCCTAACCCTAACCCTTACCATATCTCTAACACTACCCCTCAAGCAAACCCTCACCCTCACCCTAATCCTAAAGCTAATCCTCACCCTAAACCAAACCCTACGGTAACCCTCACCCTAACACCTTAACCTAAACATCACCCTAACCTTAACCCTTACCCTAAACCTAACCCTAATCCTAAACCTAACCCTAACCCTAAACCTCACCCTCACCCTCACTCTCACCCTAACCCTAACCCTAACCCTAACCCTAACCCTCACCCTAACCCTAACCCGAATCCTAACCCTAACCCTCACCATCACCATCACCCTCACCCTAACCATCAAACTGAAACTCACCTTCACCCTAACCCTCAAACTAACCCTAAACTACACCCTAAGCCTAACCCTCTCCCTCACCCTAACCATACCCATCACCCTAACCCTCACCCTAAAACTAACCCTAACCCTAACCCTAATCCTAACCCACACACTCATGCTAACCCTCACCCTCAAGCTTACCGTCACCCTAAACCTAACGCTTACCCACATACGAACCCTCAAACTCACCCAAACCCTCACGCTCACCCGAACCCGAACCCTCACCCTAAACCTCACGCTCAACCTCACCCTCACTCTAACACACACCTTCATCCTTAAAATAACTCTAAACCTAACCCTCACCCTAAACCTAACCCTTACGCAAACAATAAACCTAACCCTCACCCTAACCCTATCCCTAAGAATCACCCATACCCTAAACCTAACTCTAAGCCTAAACCTAACAATTACCCTAACCCTAACCATAACCCTTACCCTAACCCTAAACCTCACCCTAACCCTAATGCTAACCCTAACCCTAATGCTAACCCTAACACTCAACCTCACCCTAATCCTCACACTAACACTTTTCCTCATACTATCCCTTACCCTAACAATCATTTTCAACCTCACCCTCACCCTAATCCTAAACCTAACTCTCACCTTAAACCTAACCCTAACCTTCACCCTAACTGTAACCCTAACCCTAACCCTCACCATCACCCTCACCCTAACCCTAAACCTAACCCTCACCCTAACCCTAACCATTACCCTAACCCTAAACCTACCCCTCACTTTAAACTTCACCCTCACCCAAACCCTAAACTTGAACCTCACCCTAACCCTAAACCTAAACCTAACACTAATGCTAACCCTAATTCTAACCGTAAACTTGACTCTCACACTAACCCTAACTCTAACCCTAACCCTAAACCTAAACCTCATCCTAACCCTAACCCTCAACCTCACCCTCACCGAAACCATAACCCTAACCCTAACCCTAACAATAACCCTAACACTAACCCTAACCCTCTGCCTAACCATAACCCTCGCACTAACCCTAACCCTCAGCCTAACACTTACCTCAACCTAACACTAACCCTAACCTTCCACCTAACCCTCAATCTAACCCTAAACCTAACCATATACCTCACCCTAAACCTAAGCCTAAACCTCACTCTCACCCTAGCCCTCACCCTAACCCTAACCCTCATCCTCACCCTAAACCTCACACAAACCCTAACACTAATCCTCAATCTAAACCTCATCCACACCCTTACCCTAACCCTCACCCTAACACTAACTCTCACCCCAATGTAACCCTCACCCTCAGCCTAACCCTCACGTTTACCCTTACCATCACCCCACCCTAACACTTACCATAACCCTAACCCTCACCCTAACTATAAACCTAACAAAAACCCTAACTCTAACCCTAAAACTCACCCTCACCTTATCCCTAACCCTAAACCTAACCCTAACTCTAACAATAACCCTAAGATTAATGCTAACCCTCACCTTAACCATAACCCTCAACGTAACCCTAACCCTCAACCTAACAATTATCCTCAACTTAAACCTCATACTAACCCTAAACCTAATCCTCAATCTAACCCTCACCCTAACACTAACCTTAACCCTTACCCTTACCCTAAATCTAACCCTCACACTTAACCTTCTGCTCAGCATAAACCTCACCTTTACCCTTACTATCATCCTCACCCGAAACCTCCCCCTAACCCTAAACGTCATTCTAAACCTCACCCTAACCATAAACCTAACCATCACGATAACCCTAACCCTCACCCTAAACCTCATGCTCGGCCTAACCCTAAGCCTTAGCCTAACACTTACCTTAACCCTCACCCTCACCCTATCCCTGACCCTAACCCTAATCCTAACCCTAACCCTCATCCTAACCCTCACCCTAAACCTAACCCTAACCCTCACCCTCACCATCACCCTGACCATAACCCTAAACCTAACCCTAAACTTATCCCGAAACCTAACTCTCACCCTAAACCTAAACCTAACCCTCACCCTAAAGCTAACCCTAAATATCACCTTCACCCTAGCCCTCACCCTAACCCAAATCCTAACACTAACCTTCATCCTAAACCTCCCCCAACCCTAAACCTAACATTCACCCTAACGCTCACCCTGAACCTCACCCTCAGCCTAACCTAAGACTAACCAGAAAACTAACCCTAAAACACACTCAACCTCACCCTCACCCTAACCCAAAACCTCCCCCTAACTCTCACCCTAACCCTAACCCTAACACTAACCCTAACCCAAACCCTCAGCCTAACCCTCACCCTAACCTTACATCTAGCCCTAAACCTCACCCTCACCCTAAACCTCAACCTAACCCTAACCCTAACCCTCACCCTCACCCTAACCGTAGCCATAAACTTAAACCAAACCCTAACAATAACCCTAAAACTAATCCTAACCCTCACCATAACCATAACCCTCACCCTAACCCAAACCCTCACCCTAACACTTACCCTCAACCTAACACAAAACCTAACCCTAACACTAACCCTCACACTAACACTAACCCTAAATCTAACCCTAAACTTCACCCTCACGCAAACCCTAACCCTAACCCTAACCCTCAACCGCAACCTCACACTCACCCTAACTCTAAAACTAACCCTAACAATAACACTAACCCTAACCCGAACCATCACCCTAACCCTAACCCTAAACCTCACCCTCATGCATGACCGAAGCCTAAGTCTAAGCCTAAACCAAACCCTCACCCTAACCCTAACCCTAACACTAACATTAACTCTAACACTAAACCTCATTCGCAACCTAACCCTAATTCTAACCCTAACCTTAAACCTAAACCTCATCCTAACCCTAACCCTAACCAACATTCTCACCCTCACCGCAACCAAAACCCTAACCATAAACCTAACAATATCCCTAAACCTAACACTCACCCTCAACCTCACCCTCAGCCTAACCCTAAGCATAACCCTTGAACTAACCCAAACACACACTCACCCTCATCCTAATCCTAAACCTATCCCTAACCCTAACCCTAACGCTAACCCTCCCACTAACTCTCACCCTAAACCGAACCTTAACACTCAGCCTAACCCTAACCCTAACCCTCCCCCTAACTCTCACCCTAACCCGAACCCTAACACTCACCCTAACCCTAACTCTAACCCTAAACCTCACCCTCACCCTAACCCTAACTCTAACCATAACCCAAACACTAAACCTCAACCTAAACCTAAACCTAACCCTCACTCTCACCCAAACCGTGACCATAACCCTAAACCTAACCCTAACAATAACCCTAACACTAAACCTAACCCTCACCCTAATGATAAGCCTCACCCTAATCCATACCCTCACCCTAACACTTACCCTCACCCTAAGTCTAACCCTAACCCTAATACTAACCCTCACACTAACTCTAACCCTAACTCTAACCTTAAACCTCAACATAACCCTCCCCCTCAACCTAACCCTAACACTAACCCTAACCCTAACCCTCACACTAACCCTCTCCCTAACCCTATATCTAAAACTCCCCCTCCCCCTAATCCTAACCCTAACCCTAACCCTCACCCTAACCCAAAGCCTAACCCTGAACCGTACCCTCACCCTCACCGTAACTCTTACCCTAACACTAAAAAGAACACTAACCCTAACCCGAACCATCAACCTAAACCTAATACTCACCCCCACACTCACCCTCATCCTAAACCTAAGGCTAAGCCTAAGCCTAACCTTCAACCTCACCCTCACACTCACCCTCACACTAACCCTAATCCTAAACCGAACCCTATCCCTAAACCTGAACCTAATCCTCACCCTCACCCTAACCCAAACACTAACCCTAACCCTAAACCTCACCTTAACCCTCCCCCTAACACTAACTTTAACCCTAAACCTCAGCCTCACCCTAACCCTTACCCTAAACCTAACCCTAAACCTCACCCTAAGCCTAACACTCACCCTCACCTTAACCTCACCGTAACTCTAACCCTAACCCTAACAATAACACTAACACTAACCCTAACCCTAACCCTAACACTTACCCTAAACATAACCCTCACCCTCAGCCTCACATTCACCTCAAACTTAACCCTAATCATAACACTAACAATAACCCTAACCCTAAGCCTAACCCTAACTCTAATCCTCAACCCCACCCTCACCATCAGGCTAACCCAAAGCCTAACCCTAAGCCTAACCTAACCCTAACCCTCACCGTAAACCTAATCCTAACCCTAACCCTAAAACTAACCCTAACCCTAAACCTAACCCTACACCTAACCCTAAACCTAACCCTAATCCTCAGCCTAACCCTCAGCCAAACCCAAACCCTAACCCTAACCCTCACCCTAACTCTAAGCCTAACCCTAACCCTAACCCTCACACTCACCCTTAGCCTAAACCTAATCGTAAACCTAACCCTATCCCTAACCCTAACCCTCAAACTAAACCTCACCCTAGCTCTCACCCTAACCCTAATCCTAAACCTAAACCTCATCCTAACCTTCACCCAAACCCTAACCCTAACCCGAACACTAACCCGAAACCTAAACCTCACCCTTATACTGGGCCTAAGCCTAAGCCTAAGACTAAGCCTAACCTTAACCTCAACCTTCACCATAACCCTAACCCTAAACCTTACCGTAAACATCACCCCAACCCTAACCCGTACTCTAACCCTAACCCTCACCCTAATCCTCACTCTAAACCTAAATCTACGCCTAAACCTCAACCTCACCCAAACCCTAACTCTAAACCTAACACTAAACCTCAACCTAACCCTTATCCTAACCCTCACCCTCACCCTGACCGTAACTGTAACCCTAACCTTAACACTAACAATAACCCTAACCCTAACCCTAACCCTCACCCTAACCATAACCCTCATCCTAACCCTAAACCTAATCCTCTATCTAACCCTAACCCTAACCCTAAACCTACCCTAACCCTAACCCTAACCCTAAACCTCACCCTTACCTTAAACCTCACCCTCAGCCTAAATCTCACCTTTACCCTTACCATCATCCTCACCCTCACCCACACCCTAATCCTAACCTCATCCTAACCCATGCATTAAATATAAACCTAACCAACATGCTAACCCTAACCCTCACACTCAACCTCATGCTCAGCCTAACCCTAAGCCTAAGCCTAAGTCTTACCCTAACCCTCACCCTCTCCCCAGCTCTCACTCTAACCCTAATCCTAACCATCACCGTAACCCTAATCCTCAACTCCACCCTCACACTCAGCCTAAGCCTAACTGTAAACCTAAACCTCACACTCACCCTCACCCTAACACTATTCCTAACCCAAACCCTAAAACTAACCCTAAACCTCAACCAAACCCTCACCCTAACCTTAACCCTAACAATAACCCTAACCCTAACTCTCGACCTAACCCTCCCCCAAACCCTAAATCTATACCTAAACCTCACTCTCACTGTAACCCTAATCCTAACCTGAACCCTAAACCTAACCCTAACCCTCTCCCTCACCCTCACTGTAACTCTAACCCTAACCCTAACAATAACACGAATCCTAACCCTAAACCTAACCCTAAGCCTCACCTTATTCCTAACACTCACCCTCACCTTAACCCTAATTCTAACCCTAACCCTCAACCTAATCCTAACCCTCACATCACCATAACCCTAACTCTCATCCTAACCCTCACCCTAACCCTAATGCTAACCCTACACCTCCACCTAACACTAACCCTAACCCTCACCCTCAATATAGCCCTCACCCTAACTCTAATCCGTACCCTAATCCTCATCCTAACCCTCACCATCACCCTCACCCTACCATTAACCCTCAACCTAATCCTAACCCTAACCCTAAAGGTCAACCTAAACCTAACCCTCACGCTCACCATAACCCTAACCCTAACCCTCACCAGAACCCTAAACTTAACGGAAACCCTAACTCTCACCCTGACCCTAACCCTAAACATCACCCTAACCCTAACCCTCTCACTCAACCTCACCCTGAGCCTAAACCTAGCCTAACCCTAACCCTAAACCTAACCCTCACACTCACACTAACACTTACCCTAATCCTAATCCTAACCCTAAGCCAAAACCTCACCCTCACCCTAACCCTCACCCTAACACTAAATCGAAAAATAACCTTAACCCTAACCCTCACCCTAAGCCTCAGACTAACCCTAACTCTAACCCTAAACCTCACACTCACCCTAACCTTAACCCTGACCCTAACCCTAAACCTCATCCTAACCCTCACCCTAACACTAACACTAACCCTCACCCTCACACTCACCCTAAACCTAATCCAAAACCTAACCCTAAACCTAATCCTAAACCTAACCCTAACCCTAAACTTAAACCTCATCCTCACCCTAGCCCTCACCCTAACTATAATCCTAACCCTAACCCTCATCCTAACCCTCCTTCTAAACCTTACCTTAACCCTAACCCTAACCCTAACCGTTACCCTCAACCTCACCCTCAGCCTAACCCTAAGCCTTACCCTAAATCTAACCCTAACACACATGCTTACCTTCCCCCTAACCCTAATCCTAACCCTAAACCTCAGCCTCACCCTCAACAGCAGTTTAACCCTAAGCCTAAACCTAACCCTAACCCTAACCCTCATGCTCATCCTAACCCATACCCTAATACTAATCATAACCCTTACCCTAACCCGCACCCTCAGCCTCACCTTAACCCTAAAACTAACCCTAACCCTAAACCTCACCCTAACTCTAACCCTAAAACATACCCTCACCCTAGCCCTCACCCTAACCCTAATACTAACCCTAACAATCATCCTAACCATCCTCATAACCCTAACCCTAAAACTCACCCTAACCCTAACCCTCACCCTCACCCTCAGCGTAACCCTAAGCCTAACCCTAAGCCTAACCCTAACCCTCACACTCACACTAACCCTAACCCTAACCCTCACCCGCACCCTAACCCTAACCCTAACCCTAAAGCTAAACCTAACACTAACCCTAAACCTAACGATAACCCTAAACCTCACCTTCAGCCTCAACCTAACCTTAACTCTAACCATAAAACTCACCCTTACCCTCACCCTAACCCTAACCCTAAACCTCACCCTAACCCTAGCACTTACCCTAACCCTAATCCTAATTCTAACCCTCATTCTAACCCTCCCCCTAACCCTAACCCTCACACTCAACCTAACCCTCAGCCTAACCCTAAGCCTAACCCTAAACTTAACCCTAACACACACACTCACCCTCACCCTAACCCTAATCCTATTCCTAAACCCAACCATAATCCTAACCCTCTCCCTAACTCTCACCTAACCCTAACCCTAACAAATAACCCTAACCCTAACCCTCAACTTAACCCTCACCCTAACCCTAACCCTAAACATAAACCTCACCCTCACTCTAACCCTAACTCTAACCCTAACCCAAACCCTAGACATCACCCTAACCCTAACCCTAACCCTCACCCTCACCCTCACCGCAACCTTAAACCTAAATCTAACCCTAACAATTACCTAACCCTAATTCAAACCCTCACCCTAACCATAAACCTAACCCTCACCCTATCCCTAACCCTAACCCTCACCTTCATGCTCGGCCTAAGACTAAGTCTAAATCTAACCCTGACCCCACCCCTCACCCTAACCCTAACCCTAACCCTAACCCTAACCCTAACTCTAACCGTAAACCTCACTCTCAACCTAACTCTAACTCTAACCCTAACCCTAAAGCTAAACGTCACCCTAAACCTAAACCTAACCCTCACCCGCAACATCATGGTAACCGTAACCCTAACCCTTAACCTAACAGTAACCCTAACACTAAACCTAACGCTCAACCTAAACATATCCCTCACCCTCACCCTAATACTCACCTTAACACTTACCCTCACCCTAACACTAACCCTACCCCTAACACTAACACTCACACTAACCCTAACCATCACCCTAACCCTAAACCTCATCCTCACCCTAAACCTCACACTAACCCTAACTCTAATCCTCAATCTAACCCTCACCCACATTATTCCCCTAAGCCTAACCCTCACCCTAACCCTAACCCTCAATCCACTATAACCCTCACCCTCAGCCTAACACTCAAGTTTACCGTTAACATCACCCCCACCCTAACCCTTACCCTAAACCTCACCCTAACACTCACCCTAACCCTAACTCTTCCTCTAAACCTCACCCTCACCCTAACCCTAACTCTAACCCTAACCCTAACACTGAACGTCACATAACCCTAACCCTCACCCTAATCATAAACCTCACACTAACCCTAATCCTCACCCTAACCCTCATCCTCACCCTAAACCTCACACTAATCCTAACCCTACTCCCTAATCTAACCCTCACCCTAACCTTAACCCTAACCCTTTCCCTAACCCTGAACCTAACCCAAACCCTCACCCTTATCTTAACCCTCACCCTCAGCCTAACCCTCACCTTTACCCTTACCATCATCCTCACCCTAAACCTCACCCTAACAATAAACCTAACCATCACCTTAATCCTAACCCTCACCCTCAACTCATGCTCAGCCTAAGCCTAAGCCTAACCCTAAGCCTAAACCTAACCATAACCCTAAACCTCACGCTCACCCTAGCCCTAAACCTAACCCTAATCCTCAACCCCACCCTCACCCTCAGCCTAAACCTAAGCATAAGCATAACATTCACCCTAACCCTCACACTCACCCTTACCCTAACCCTAATCCTAAACCTAACCCTATCCCTAATCCTCTCCTAACCCTCGCACTCTCCCTAACCCTAACACTAACCCTAACCTTAAACCTCACACTAACCCTCCCCATAACCCTAACTCTAACCCTAAAAATCATCCTCTCCCTAACCCTAACCCTAAACCTAACCCTAAACCTCACCATAACCCTAACCCTCACCCTCATCCTCAACCTCACCGTAACTCTAACCCTAACCCTAACAATAACATTAACCCTAACCCTAAACATAACCAAAACCCTCACCCTCAGCCTCACCCTCACCGCAAACTTAACCCTAAACATAACACTAACAATAACCCTAACCCTAAGCCTAACCCGAATCATAACTCTAATCCTCACCCCCACCCTCAACCTCAGCCTAACCCTAAGCTTAACCCTAACCCTAACCCTAACCCAAAACCTCACTTTATCCCTAAGCTTAACCCTAATCCTAACACTAACTCTAACCATAAACCTAACCCTAAACTAACCCTAATCCTCAGCCTCACCCTCAACCTAACCCAAACCCTAACCCTAACACTAACTCTAATCCTAAATCTCACCCTCACCCTAACCCTAACTCTATCCATAACCCTAAACCTAAACCAAATCCTAACCCTAACCCTAACCCTCATCCTCACCGTAACCATAACCCTAACCCTAACCCTAACACTAACCTACACCCTAACACTTACCCTCACCCTAACACTAACCCTACCCTAACATTAACCCTCACACTAACGCTAATCCTAAACCTAACTGTAAACCTGAACCTAAACCTCACCCTCACCCTAACCCTAACACTAACTCTAAGCCTAACCCTCCCCCTAACCCTATATCTAACGCTAAACCTCAAATTCACCCTAACCCTAACCTTAACACTAACCCTAACCCTAAACCATAGCCTAAACCTAACCATAACCCTCAACTTCACCCTAAACATCACTGTAACCCTAGCCCTAGCCCTAACAATAACACTAACGCTAACCCTAACCCTAACCCTAAACATAACCCTCACCCTCAGCCTCACTCTCACCGCAAATTTAACCATAACCATAACACTAACAATTACCCTAACCCTAACCCTAAGCCTAACCCTCACTCTACCCTAAACTAAAAACCTAACCCGAACACTAACCATAAACCTAAACCTAACCCTAACCCTAACCCTAAACCTAAACCTAATCCTCAGCCTCACCTTCACCCTAAACCAAACCCTAAAGCTAACCCTCACCCTAACCCTAAGCCTAATCGTAACCCTATCAGTCCCACTCACGCTCACCCTAACCCTAAACCTAAACCTAACCATATACCTAACCCTAACCCTCACCCTAACCCTCACCCTCGCCCTAACCGTAACCCTCATCCTAACCCTAAACCTCATCCTATCCCTCACCATAACCCTAACCCTAACCCTCACCCTAACCCTAACCCTAACCCTCTCCCTCATGCTCGGGCTAAGCCTAAGCCTACGCCTAAGCCTAATCCTAACCCTAACCCTCCCCCTAACCCTAACCCTAACATTAACCCTAACTCTAAACCTAAACCTCAGTCTCACCCTAACCCTAACTCTAACCCTAATCATAAACCTAAACCTCATCCTAACCCTAACCCTAACCCTCACCCTCACCCTCACTGTAACTGTAACCCTAAACATAACCATAACAATAACCGTAACCCTAACCATTACCATAACCATAACCCTTACCCTAACCCAAACACTCACCCTAACACTTACCCTCACCCTAACCCTAACCCTAACCCTGACCTTAACTCTCACACTAACCCGAACCCTAACCCTAAACCTAAACCTCAACCTAACCCTCACCAACACCCTAGCCCTAACCCTAAACCTAACCCTCAACCTAACCATCCCCCTAACCCTATATCTAACCCTAAACCTCACCCTCACCCTCACCCTAACCCTCCCCCTAATCCTAACCCTAACCCTCACCCTAACCCTAACCCTCACCCTCAACCTAACCCTAAGCCTAACCCTAACACACACACTCACCCTCACCCTAACTCGAAACCTAACCCTAACACTAACCCTAACCCTCCCCCTAACTCTCACAGAAAACCTAACCCTAACACTAACACTAGCACTAACCCTCAACCTAACCCCCACCCTAAACCTAACTCTAACCCTAAACCAAAACCTAAACCTCACCCTAACCCTAACTTTCACCTGCATCCTCACCCTCACAGTAACTCTAAGCCTAACCATAACAATAACACTAACCCTAACCTGAACCATCACCCTAACCCTAATCCTCACCCTCCACCCTCACCCTCAGCCTAACCATAAGCTTAAGCCTAACCCTCACCCTAACCCTTACACTCACCCGAACCCTAACCCTAATCCTAACCCTAAACCTATCCCTAAACCTCATCCTAAACCTCACCCTCATCCTAACCCTATCACTAACCCTAACCCTAAACCTCACCATAACCCTCCTCCTAACCCTAATTAACCCTAAACCTCACCCTCACCCTCACCCTAAACCAAACCCTCAACCTCACCGTAACTCTAACCCTAACCCTAACAATAACACTAACCCTAACCCTAACATTAAGTATAACCTTTACCCTCACACTCAGCCTCACCCTCACCGCAAACTTAACCCTAAATATAACACTAACAATAACACTAACCCTAACCCTAACTCTAACCCTAATCCTCACCCCCACCCTCACCCTGAGCCTAATCATAAGCCTAACCCTAATCCTAACACTAAATCTCACGATAACCCTATCCCTAACCCTAACCCTAACCCTAAACCTAAACTTAAGCCTACCCTAAACCTAACTCTAAACCTCATCCTCACACTCACCCTAGCCCAATCCCTAAACTTAACCCTCACCCTAACCCTAAGCCTAATGCTCACCCTAACCCTAACCCTCACCCTCCCCCTAACCCTAATCATAACCCTAACCCTATCCCTAACCCTAACCCTCACCCTAACCCTCACCCTAGCCCTAACCGTAACCATAATCCTAAACCTAAACTTCATCCTAACCCTCACCCAAACCCTAAACCTAACCCTAACCCTAACCCTAACACTAACCCTTATTCTAACAATAAACCTCACCCTCACCCTAACCCTAACTCTAACCCTATCCCTAAACCTAAACCTCATCCTAACCCTAAACCTAACCCTCACTCTCACCCTCACGGTAACCGTAACCCTAACCCTAACCCTAAAAATAACCCTAACCCTAACCCTAACCCTCACCCTAACAGTAACGCTCACCCTAACCCAAACCCACAAACTAACACTTACCCTCACCTTAACACTAACCCTAACCCTAACACTAACCCTCACACTAACCCTAACCCTAACCCTAAACCTCAACCTAACCATCACCCTCACCCTAACCCTAACACTAGCCCTAATCCTAACCCTCACCCTAACCCTCCCCCTAAGCGTATATCTAACCCTAAACCTCCCAGTAACACTAACCTTAACCCTGAACCTTAACCCCAAAGTAACCCTAACCCTAAACCTCACCTGCACCCTCACCGTAACTCTAAACCTAAGCCTAACAATAACACTAACCCTAACCCTCAACCTAACCCTAACACTCACCCTCACGCTCACCCTCAGCCTAAGCCTAAGCCTAACCCTAACCCTGACCCTAACCCTCACACTCACGCTAACACTTACCCTAATCCTAATCCTAAGCCTAAGCCTAAACCTCAACCTCATCCTAACCCTCACCCTAACACTATCTCTAACACTAACCCTAATCCTAACCCTCACCCTAACCCTATCTATAACCCTAAACCTCACCTTCACCCTAACCCTAAAACTACCCCTCAGCCTGATCGTAAACCTAACCCTAAACCTAAACCTAACCCTCACAATTAACCCTAAATGTCACCCTAACCCTTAACCTCACCCTCACCCTCAACCTTACCCTCAGCATAACCCTAACCCAAACCCTAATCCTAACCCTCAACCTCAACCTCACCTTAACCCTAACGCTAACCCTCACCCTCAGGCTCACCCTAACCCTAACCCTAACCCTCACCCTCACAGTAACCCTAACCCACACACTCACCCTAACCCTAAACCTAACCCTAAACCTCACCCTGAAATTCACCATAACCCTAACCCTCACCCTCAACAAAACCTCAAAGTAAATCTAACAGTAAACCTAACAATAACACTAACCCTCAGCCTCACCCTCACCACAAACTTAATCCTAACCATAACACTAAGCATAACTCTAACCCTAACACTAACCCTAATCCTCACCCCCACCCTCACCCTCAGCCTAACCCTAAGCCAAACCCTAACCTTAACCCTCACCGTAACCCTAACCCTAAACGTAACCCTAATCCTAAACTTAGCCCTATCCCTAAACCTCAAATTAAACCTCATCCTCACACTAACCCTAAAACTAACCCTCACCCTAAACCTCACCTTAACCCTCCCCCTAAACATAACTCTAACTCTAAATCTCACCCTCACCCTAATCCTAATTCTAACCCTAACCCTAAACCTAAACCTCATCCTAACCCTAAACCTCACACACACCCTAACCCTTGCCCTAATCCTAATCCTATCACTAAGCCTAACCCTCATCCACACCCTAACCCTCACCCTAACCCTAAATCTAACACTAACCCTAACCCTCACCCTAAGCCTCATTCTAACCCTAATTCTAACCCTACACCTCAAACTCACCCTAACCCTAACCCTAACCCTCACCCTCACAGTAACCCTAACCCACACCCTCACCCTAACCCTAAACCTAACCCTAAACCTCACCCTGAAATTCACCATAACCCTAACCCTCACCCTCACCAAAACCTCAAAGTAAATCTAACAGTAAACCTAACAATAACACTAACCCTATCACTACCTCTAACCCTAACCATAACCCTCACCCTCAGCCTCACCCTCACCACAAACTTAATCCTAACCATAACACTAAGCATAACTCTAACCCTAACACTAACCCTAATCCTCACCCCCACCCTCACCCTCAGCCTAACCCTAAGCCAAACCCTAACCCTAACCCTCACCGTAACCCTAACCCTAAACGTAACCCTAATCCTAAACTTAGCCCTATCCCTAAACCTCAAATTAAACCTCACCCTCACACTAACCCTAAAACTAACCCTCACCCTAAACCTCACCTTAACCCTCCCCCTAAACATAACTCTATCTCTAAATCTCACCCTCACCCTAATCCTAATTCTAACCCTAACCCTAAACCTAAACCTCATCCTAACCCTAAACCTCACACACACCCTAACCCTTGCCCTAATCCTAATCCTATCACTAAGCCTAACCCTCATCCACACTCTAACCCTCACCCTAACCCTAAATCTAACACTAACCGTAACCCTAACCCTCACCCTCAGCCTCATTCTAACCCTAATTCTAACACTACACCTCAAACTCACCCTAACCCTAACCCTAACCCTAACGCTAAACCTCACCCGAAACCTAAACCCAAAACTCACCCTCACCCTAGCCCTCACCCTAACCCTAATCCTAACCCTAATGCTCATCCAAACCCTCGCCATAACCCTAACCCTGGCCCTCACCCTAACACTAACCCTCAAACTCTCCCTCACCCTCAGCCTAACCCTAAGCCTAAACCTAACCCTCACCCTAACCCTCACACTCACCCTCAACCTAACCCTAACTCTAAACCTAACCCTATCCCTAAACCTCCACCTAAACCTCACCCTCAGCCTAAACCTAATACTAACCCTAAACCTAAACCTCACCCTAACCGTCCCCCTAACCCTAACTCTAACCCGAAACCTCACCCTCACCCTAAACCTAAACCTAACCCTAAACCTCACCCTAAAACTCACCGTATCCCTAACCCTCACCATCACCCAAAACCTCAAAGTAACTCTAACTGTAAACCTAACAATAACACTAACCCTAACCCTAAACCTAACAATAACCCTCACACTCAGCCTCACCCTCACTGCAAATTTAATCCAAACCGTAACACTAACCATAACCCTAACCCTAACACTAACCCTAATCCTCACCCCCACCCTCACCCTCAGCCTAACCCAAAGCCAAACCCTAACCCTAACCCTCAATGTAAACCTAACCCTAAACCTAACCCTATCCCTAAACCTAACACAAACCCTAACACTAAACCTAACCCTAATACTCAGCCTCACCCTCACGCTAACCCAAACTCTAACCCTCACCCCCACACTAACCCTAAACCTAACCCTAAACCTAACCCTAACCATAACTCTCACTATAACTCTAACCCTAACCCTAAACCTAACCCTAATCCTCAGGCTCACACTCACCCTAAACCAAACTCTAACCCTAACCTTCACCCTAACCCTAAGCCTAAGCCTAACCCTATCCGTAAGCCTCACAATCACCCTCACCCTAACCCTAATCCTAAACCTAACCCTATCTCTAACCCCAACCCTCACAGTCAGCTTCAACCTAGCCCTCAACCTAACCCTAATCCGAACCCTAAACATCATCCTAACTTTCACCCTAACCCTAACCCTAACCCTCACCCTAACCCTAAACCTAACCCTCACCCTCATGCTCAGCCAAAGACTATGCCTAAGCCTAAACCTAACCCTAAACCTAATCTTAACACTCACCCTAACCCTAAACCTAACACTAACCCTAACTCTAACCCTAAACCTCACCCTCACCTTAACCCTAACTCTAACCCTAACCCTAAACCTAAACCTCATCCTAACCCTAAACCTCACACACACCCTAACACTTACCCTAATCCTAATTCTATCACTAAGCCTAACCCTCATCCACACCCTAACCCTCACCCTAACCCTAAATCTAACACTAAACCTAACCCTAACCCTCAGCCTCAGCCTCACCCTAACCCTAACTCTAACCCTAAAACTCAACCTCACACTAAACCTAACCCTAAATCTAACACTAAACCTCACCCTAAACCTATCCCTAAAACTCACCCTCACCCTAGCCCTCACCCTAACCCTAATCCTAACCCTAAAGCTCATCCAAACCCTCTCCATAACCCTAATCCTAGCCCTCACCCTAAATCTAACCCTCAACCTCTCCCTCACCCTCAGCCTAATACCTAAGCCTAAACCTAACCCTCACCCTAACCCTCACACTCACCCTCACCCTAACCCTAACCCTAAACCTAACCCTATCCCTAAACCTCAACCTAACCCTCACCTTCACCCTCAGCCTAACCCTAAGCCAAACCCTAACTCTAACCCTAACCATAACCGAAACTGTAACCCTAAACCTAACTCTAACCCTAAACCTAAACCAAACCCTAACCCTAAAACTAACCATAATCCTCAGTCTCACCCTCACCCTAACCCAAACCCTAACCCTAACCCCGACCCTAACCCTAAGCCTAACCCAAACACTAACCCTAACCCTCACACTCACCCTCACCCTAAACCTAAACCTAATCCTCACCCTAACCCTCACCCTAACCCTAACTCTAACCCTAAACCTCACCCTAACCCTAACCCTCACGCTCACCCTCTCCCTCAGTGTAACCCTAAGCCTAACCCTAACCCTAAACCTAACCCTCACACTAACTCTAACGCTTAACCTCACCCTAACCCTCAACCTAACCCTAACCCTTACGCTCACAATAACCCTAACACTTACCCTCACCCTAACCCTAACCCTCACATCACCCTCACCCCCAGCTTAATCCTAAGCATAACCCTAACCCTACCCCTACCCCTCACACTCACCCTAATCCTTACCCTAATCCTAATCCTAACCCTAAGCCTAACCCTCACCCTCACCCTAACCCTCACGCTAACCGTAATTCTAACACTAACACTAACCCTAACCCTCATCCTCAGCTTCACCCTAACCCTAACTCTAACCCTAAACCTCAACCTCAACCTAAACCTAACCCTAAACCTAACCCTTAACCTCACCCTAAGCCGAACCCTAAATCTCACCCTCATCTTAACCCTCACCCTAACCCTAATCATTACCGTAATGCTCAACCTAACCCTCCCCTAACCCTAACCCTAACCCCCACCCTAATCCTCACACCAACCTCAACCTCAGCCTAACACTAAGCCTAACCCTAAACCTGACCCTAACCCTAAATCTAACGCTATACCTCAGCATCACCCTCACCCTAACCCAAACCCTAAAAAAAACACTCACCCTAACCCTAAGCCTAACCCTAACATAACCATAACCCTCACACTCACCCTCACCCTAAACCTAACCCTAAACCTAACCTAAACCCTCAATCTAACCCTCACCCTATCCCTAACTCTAACATTAACCTTAACCCTAAACCTCACCCTCAACCTCACCCTAATCCTACATCTATCCCTAACCCTAAGACTGAACCTCACCCTAAGCCTAACCCTAACCCTCACCCTCACCCTCACCTTAACCGTAACCCTAATCTTAACCCTAAAAATAACCCTAACACTATCCCTAACCCTCACCCTAACCATAAACCTCACCCTAACCCTAAACCTCACCATAACACTTACCCTCACTCTAACCCTAACCCTAACCCTAACAATAACCCTCACACTAAACCTAACCCTAACCCTAATACTGACCCTCACCCTAACCCTAACCCAAATCCTCACAATCACCGTAGCCCTCACCCTAACCCTAATTCTAACCCTCACCCTCACCCTAACCCTAACCCTCATCCTCACACTAAACCTCACACTGACCCTAACCCTAATCCTCAATCTAACACTCACCCTAACTCTAACCCTAACCCTTACCCTAACCCTAAACCGAACATTAACGCTAATCCTTTTCTTAACCCTCACACTCAGCCTAAACCATATCTTTACCCTTAGCATATTCCTTACCCTAAACCTCACCCTAAACCTAAACCTCATCCTAACCCTCACCTTAACTATAAACCTAACCATCCCCCTAACCCTAACCCTCACCCTCATCCTCACGCTCAGCCTATCCCTAAGCATAAGCCTAAGCCTATCCCTCACCCTCACACTCACCCTCACAGTAACTCTAACCCTAAACCAAACAAAAAACTAATCCTAAGCCTAAACCTAACCCTAACCGTAACCGTACCCTAATCCTAACACTCACCCTCAACCTAGGTCTGATCGTAACCCTAACCCTTACCCTAATGCTAACCCTCACCCTTACAGTAACCTTAACCCTCATCCTAACCTCACCCTAACCCAAAACCCTAAACCTAAACCTCACCCTACACCGAAACCTAATCCTCACCCTAACACTAAACCTCACCCTAACCCTCACCTTAACCCTAACTCTACCTCTAAGCCTCACTCTAACCCTAACCCTCACGCTCACCCTCTCCCTCAGTGTAACCCTAAGCCTAACCCTAACCCTAACCCTCACAATAACTCTAAAGCTTACCCTCACCATAACCCTCAACCTAACCCTAAACCTCACACACACCCTAACCATTACCCTAATCCTAATCCTATCACTAAGCCTAAATCTCACCCACACCCTAAACCTCACCCTAACTCTAACACGAACCCTAACCTTAACCCTCTCCTTCACCCTCAGCCTCACCCTAACCCTAAATCTAACCCTAAACCTCAACCTCACCCTAACCCTAACCCTAAAACTCACCCTCACATTAGACCTCACCCTAACCCTAATCCTAAACCTAATGCTCATCCAAACCCTCCCCATAACCCTAAACCTAGCCATCACCCTAACCCTAACCCTCAACCTCACCCTCACCCTCAGCCTAAATCTAAGCCTAAACCTAACCCTCACTCTAACCCTCACAGTCACCCTCACCCTAACCCTAATCCTAAACCTAACCCTATCCCTAAACCTAAACCACACCCTAAACATAACAGTAACCTTAACCCTAAACCTCACCCTAACCATAACTCTAACCCTAAACCTCACCCACACCCTAACCCTAACCCTAAACTGCACCCTAACCCTATACCTAACCCTCACCCGCACCCTCACCCTCACTGTAACTCTAACCCTAACCCTAAAAATAACACTAACCCTAACCCTAACCATCACCCTAACCCTAATCCTCACCCCCACCCTCAGCCTCAGCCTAACCCTAAGCCTAAGACTAAACCTCACCCTAACCCTCACACTCACCCTCACCCTAAACCTAATCCTAAACCTAGCTCTATCCATAAACCTCAACCTAAACCTCACCCTCACCCTAACCCTAACACTAACCCTAACCCTAAACCGCAACCTAACCCTCCGCCTCACTCTAAATCTAACCCTAATCCTCACACTCACCCTCAACCTAAACCTAACCCTAACGCTAAACCTCACCCTAAACCTCACCCAAACTGTAGCCCTCACCCGCACCCTCAACCTCACAGTGACCCTAACCCTCACCATAAAATTAACACTAACCCTAACCCTAACCATAACCATAACAATAACCATAACCCTCGCCCTCAGACTCACCCTCACCAATAACTTAACCCTAACGATAACATTAACAATAACCCTAACCCTAATCCTCACCCCAAACTCACCCTCAGCCTAACCCTAAACCTAAATGTAAACCTAACCATAACCATACCCCTCACTGTAACCCTAACCCTAACCCTAACCCTAAACCTAACCCTAATCCCTCAGCCTAACCCTCCCCCTAAACAAACCCCAACCCTAAACCTCATGCTAACCCTAAGCCTAAACCTATCCTAACCCTCAACCTCATCATAACCTTAACTCTAAACCTAACCCTAACAATAACCCTCACCCTAATCCTAAACCTCACCCTAATCATAACCCTCACCCTAAACTAAACTCTCACCCTAACACTAAACCTCACCGCAACACTAACCCACACACTAACACTAACCGTAACCCTAACCAGAAACCTCAACTTAACCCTCACCCTCACCCTTACACTAACATTAACCCTAATCCTAACAATAACACTAACCCTAACCCGAAACATCACCCTCACCTTAGTCCTCACCCACACCCTCTCCCTCAGCCTAAATCTAAGCCTAAGCCTAACCGTCAACCTAAACTTCACACTCACCCTCACCCTAACTCTAATCCTAAACCTAACACTATTCCTAAACCTCAATTTAACCCTCACCTTCACCCTAACCCTAACACTAACCCTAACCCTAAACCTCACCCTAACCCTAACCCTAATAGTAACACTAACACTAACCCTAAATCTAACCCTCACATTAAGCCTCCCCCTAACACTATATCTAACCCTATATCTCACCCTCACCCTAACCCTAATCCTAACCCTTAACCCCACCCTTAACCTAACCCTAACCCTCACCGGCACCCTCACCCTCACCGTAACTCTAACCCTAACCCTAACAATAACACTAACCCTAACCCTCACCCTAACCCTAACACTGACCCTCACCCTCCCCTCAGACTAACCCTAAGCCTGACTCTAAACCTGAACCTAACCCTCACACTCATGCTAACCCTTACCCTAATCCTAATCCTAACCCTAAGCCAAAACATCATTCTCATCCTAACCCTCACCCTAACCCTAACTCTAACACTAACCCTAACGCTAACTCGCACCCTCAGCCTCACCCTAAAACTAACTCTAACATTAAACCTCACCTTAACCCTAACCCTAACCCTAAACCTCACCCTAACCCTCCCCTTACCGTAACTCTAACACTAAACCTCACACTCACCCTCACCCTAACCCTAACACTAACACTAAACCTCACGCTAAACCTCACCCTAAATGTAGCACTCACCCGCACCCTCAACCTTACTGAAAATCTAACCCTAATCCTAACAATAACACTAACCCTAACAATAACCCTAACCCTAACGATAATCCTGACCCTCAGCTTCACCCTCACCACTAACTTAACCCTAAGCATAACAGTAACAAAAACCCTAACTCTAACCCTGATCCTCACCACCACTCTCACCCTCAGGCTAACCCTAAACCTAAGCCTAACCCTAATCCTCAGCCTCACCCTCAGCCTAACCCAAACCCTAACCCTAACCCTCACCCTAACCCTAAGCCTAACCCTAACCTTAACCCTAACCCTCACACTAACCCTCACCCTAATCCTAATCCTAAATTTAACCCTATCCCTAACCCTAACCCTCAAAGTCAGCCTCAACCTAGCCCTCACCCTAACCCTAATCCTAACCCTAAACCTCATCCTAACCCTCACCCAAACCCTAACCCTAACCCTCACCCTAACCCTAAACCTAAACCTCATCCTAACCCTAACCCTCACACACACCCTAACCATTACCCTAATCCTAATCCTATCACTAAGCCTAACCCTCACCCACACCCTAACCCTCAACCTAACCCTAACTCTAACACTAACTTTAACCCTCACCCTCACCCTCAGCCTCACCCTAACCCTAACTCTAAACCTAAACCTCAACCTCACCCTAAACCTAAGCCTAAACCTAACGCTAAACTTCACCCTGACACTAACCCTAAAACTCACCCTCACATTAGCCATCACCCTAACCCTAATCCTAACCCTAAAGCTCATTGAAACACTCCCCATAACCCTAACCCTAGCCTCCCAACCTAACCCTAACCCTCAACCTCACCCTCACCCTCAGCCTAACCCTAAGCCTAAACCTAACCCTCACCCTAACCCTCACACTCACCCTCACCCTAACCCTAATCCTAAACCATATCCTATCCCTAAAACTCACCCTCACCCTAAACCTAACACTAACCCTAACCCTAAACCTCACCCTAACCCTAACTCTAACCCTAAACCTCAGCCACATCCTAACCCTAAACCTAACCCTAAACCGCACCCTAACCCTAACCCTAAACCGCACCCACGCCCTCACCCTCACTGTAACTCTAACCCAACCCTAACAATAACACTAACCCCAACCCTAACCATCACCCTAACCCTAACCTTCACCCCCACCCTCAGCCTCATCCTAACCCTAAGCCTAAGACTAACCCTCACCCTAACCCTCACACTCACCCTCACCCTAAACCTAATCCTAAACCTAGCCCTATCCATAAACCTCAACCTAAACCTCAAACTCACCATAACCCTAACATTAATCCTAACCCTAAACCTCTACCTAAACCTCCCCCTAACCCTAACTCTAACCCAAACCTCACACTCACCCTCAACCTAAACTTAACCCTAACGCTAAACCTCACCCTAAACCTCAGCTTAACTGTAGCCCTCACTCGCACCCTTAAACTCACCGTGACCCTAACCCAAACCCTAAAATTAACACTAAACCTAGCCCTAACCCTAACCATAAAAATCACCAAAACCCTCACCCTCAGCCTCACCCTCACCTATAACTTAACCCTAACCATAACGTTAACAATAACCCTAACCCTAATCCTCACCCCCAAGCACAACTCACCCTCAGCCTAACACTAGACCTAACTGCAACCTTAACCCTAACCATAACCCTCACTGTAACCCTAACCCTAACCCTAAACCTAAACCTAACCCTTATCTTCAGCCTCACTCTCACCCTAACCAAACCCCAACCCTAACCCTCACACTAACCCTCAGCCTAAGCCTAACCCTAACCCTCAACCTCACCGGAACCTTAACACTAAACCTAACCGTAACAATAACCCTATCCCTAATCCTAAACCTCACCCTAACCATAATCCTCACCGTAAACCAAACTTTCACCCTAACACTTAACCTCACCCTAACACTAACCCGAACCCTAACACTAACCCTTACACTAACCCTAACCGTTACCCTAACCCTAAACCTCAACTTAACCCTCACCCTCACCCTAACCCTAACACTAACCCTAACCCTAAAAATAACACTAACCCTAACTCGAATCATCACTCTCACCTTAGTCCTCAACCCCACCCTCTCCCTGATCCTAACCCTAAGCCTAAGCCTAACCCTCACCCTAACCCTCACACTCACCCTCACCCTAACACTAATCCTAAACCTAACCCTATCCCTAAACCTCAACTTAACCCTCACCCTCACCCTAACCCTAACCCTAACAGTAACACTAACGCTAACCCTAAACCTAACCCTCACACTAAGCCTCCCCCTAACACTATATCTAACCCTAAACCTCACCCTCACCCTAAACCTAACCCTTAACCCCACCTTAAAACTAAACCTAAACCTCACATGCACCCTCACCCTCACCGTAACACTAACCATAACCCTAACAATAACACTAACACTAACCCCAACCCTCACCCTAACCCTAACACTCACCCTCACCCTCACCCTCAGACTAAACCTAAGCCTAACCCTAACCCTGACACTAACCCTAACACTCACTCTAACCCTTACCCTAATCCTAATCCTAACCCTAAGTCTAACCCTCACTCTCATACTAACCCTCACCCTAAACCTAACTCTAACATTAACCCTAACGATAACCCTCACCCTCAGCCTCACACTAACCCTAACTATAACCCTAAACCTCACATTCACCCTGACCCTAACCCTAAACCACACCCTAAACCTAACACTAAACCTCATCCTCACCCTAGCCCGCACCCTAACACTAATCCTAAACCTAAACCTCATCCTATCCCTCACCCTCACACTAACCCTAACCCTCACTCTCACCCTAACCCTAAACCAAACACTAAAGCTCAACCTAACCCTAACCCTCACCCTCAACATAACTCTTAACCTAACCCTCACCCTAACCCTAAACTTAACCCTCACCCCCACCCTCACCCTCACCGTAACTCTAACCCTAACCCTAACAATAACACTAACTCTAACCCTAACCATCACCCTAACCCTAATCCTCAACCACACCCTCATCCTCAGCCTAACCCTAAGCCTAAGCCTAACACTCACCCTAACCCTCACACTCACCCTAACATTAATCCTAATCCTAACCCTAAACCTCACACTTACCCTCACCCTTACCTGAATCCTAATCCTAACACTAAGTCTAACACTCATTCTCATCCTAAACCTCACTGTAACCATAACTCTAACACTAACCCTAACACTAACCCTCACCCTCTGCCTCACCCTAACCCTAACTCTAACCCTAAACCTCACCATCACCCTAACCCTAACGCTAAACCTAACCCTACACCTCACCCTAACCCAAAACCTAAACCTCACCCTCACCCTAGCCCTCACCCTAACCATAAAACTAAACCTCATCCTAACACTCAGCCTAACAATAACCCTAACCCTCACCTTCACCCTCACCCTAACCCTAAACCTAACCCTAAGCCTCCACCTAACCCCAACCCTCACCCTCACTGTAACCGTTAACCTTACCCTAACCCTAAACTTAACCCGAACCCTAACTCTCACCCTAACCCTAACCCTAACCCTCACCCTAACCCTAACCCTCAACCTAACCCTCACCCTCAACCTAACCCTAAGCCTAAACCTATCCCTAACCCTAACCCTCATCCTATCCCTCACCCTAACCTAACCCTCATCCTATACCTAACCCTCACCCTTACCCTCACCCTCACCCTCACCGTAACTCTAACCCTAACCCTTACAATAACACTAAACCTAACCCTAAGCCTAACCCTCAACCTAAACCTCAACCTAAACCTCACCCTCACCCTAACCCTAACACTAACCCTAACCCTAACCCTCCCCCTAAACCTAACTCTAACCCTATACCTCACACTCACCCTAACCCTAATCCTAACCCTAACCCTAAACCTCACCCTACACCTAACCCTAATTCTCACTCTTACCCTCACCCTCACCCTCATCGTAACTCTAACCCTAAACCTAACAATAACACTAAATCTAACCCTAAACCTAACCCTTACACTAATCCTACCCCTAACCCTCACACTCAGCCTCAACCTAACTGCAAACTTAATCATAACCATAACACTAACAAGAATCCTAACCCTAACCCTAATCCTAATCCTCACCCTCACCCTAAAACTCATCCTTTCCCTAACCCTCAACCTAACCTTAACCCTGACCCTCACCATAAACCTAAGCCACATCCTAACCCTCACCCTCACCCTAACCCTAACCCTAAACCTCACCCTAACACTAACCACAACCCTCATCTTCACCCTAGCCCTCACGCTAACCCTAATCCTAACCCTAATCCTCAACCTAACATTGACCCTAACCCTAACCTTAACACTCAACCTAACCCTAATCCTAACCCTCAACCTCAACCTAAACCTAACTCTCACCCTTACTATAACCCGAAACCTCACCCAAACCCTAAACTTAAACCTCATCCTAAATCTCACCCTAACCCTAACCGTAACCCTCACACTAACCCGCACCCTAACCCTAACTGTAACCCTAAACGACACCCTCACCCTCACCCTTACCCAAACCATAATCCTAAACCTCACCCTCAACCTAACCCTCAACCTCACCCTCACCGTAACTCTAACCCTAACCCTAACAATAACACTAACTCTAAACCTAACCCTAACCCTCACCCTCACCATAACCTTAACCCTAACCCAAACCCTCAGCCTAACCTTAACCCTAACCCTAACCCTAAACCTCACCCTAACCCTAACCCTAACCCTAACCCTCACCCAAATCATAACCCTCACCCTAAAATTAACCCTCACCCTAACACTTAACCTCACCATAACACTAACACTAACCCTAACACTAACGCTCACACTAACCCTAACCGTAAACCTAGACATCACCTTAACCCTAACCCTCACCCTCAACCTCACGCTCAGCCTAAACCTAAGCCTAAGCCTAACCCTTACTGTAAGCCTCACCCTCACCCTAGCCCTCAACCTAACCCTAACACTAACCATCACCAAACCCTAATCCTCACCCCCAACCTCACCCTCAGCCTAACCCTAATCCTAAGCCTAACCCTAACCCTCACCCTCAGAAACCCTCACCCTTACCCTAATTCTAACCCTAACCCTAACCCTAAACCTCAACCTAACCCTCCCCCTAACCTTATCACTAACACTAACCCTAACCCTAACCCTCGACCTAACCTTCCCCCAACACTAAATCTAACCCGAAAACTCACCCTCACCCTAACCCAAATCCTAACCCTAAACCTCACCCTTACCGTAACCCTCACCCTCATTGTAACCCTAACCCTCATCCTAACCGTCACCCTAACCCGAACCCTAACCCTAAACCTCACCCAAACACTCGACCTAACCCTACAACTAACCCTAAATCTAACCTTAAATCTCCCCCATATCCTAACCCTAATCCTAAGCCTAACCCTAAAGCTCACCCTAACCCTAACCCTCACCCTCACCTTCACCCTGACCATAACTCTAATCCTAACCCTAACAATAACACTAATCCTAACCCTAAACCTAACCCTAACCCTAACACTAATCCTAACACTCAACCTCACCCTAAACATAATCTTAAACCTAATCCTCAACCTCACCCTAACCCTCAACCACACTGTAACCATAACACTCATCCTAACCTTAACCCTAACCCTAACCCTAACCCTAAACCATACCCTAACACTAACTCTAACACTCACCCTTACCCTAGCCCTCAACGTAACCCTAATCCTAACCCTAACCCTCACCCTAAACTCAACGCTCACCCTCACCCTCACACTCAGCCTAACCCTAAACCTAAGCCTAACCCTAACCCTAACCATCACACTCACCCTAAATTTACCCTAATCCTAATCCTAACCCTAAGCCAAAGCCTAACCCTCACCATCACCCTCACCCTAACCCTAACCATCACCCTAACCCTAACTCTAACACTAACCCTAACCCTAACCCTCAACCTCAGCCTCACGCTTACCCTAACACTAAAAATAAACCTCAACCTCATCCTAACTCTAAAATTAACCCTAAACCTAAACCTCACCCTAACCCTAACCAAAAACCTCACCCTCAACCTAGCCTTCACCCTAACCTTAATCCTAACCCTAAACCTCATTCTACCCCTCCCCATAACCCTAACCCTAAAACTCACCTTCAACCTAACCCTCACCCTAACCTTAACCCTAACACTAACCCTAACATTAACGCTCGACCAAGCCCTCCAACTAAACCTAAATCTAACACTAAACCTCACCTTCACCCTAATCCTAAACCTAAGCCTAACCCTAAACCTCACCCTAACCCTAACCCTAATCCTCACCCTCACTCTCACCATAACTCTAACCCTAACCCTAACAATAACACTAATCCTAAACTTAAACCTAACCCTAACCCTAACCCTAATCCTAACTCTCACCCTCACCCTAACCATAATCTTAAACCTAACCATCAACGTAACCCTAAACCTCACCCTCACCTTAACCCTAACCTCATCCTAACGCTAACCCAAACCCTAACCCTAAATCTAAACCTTACCCTAACACTAACCCTAACCCTCACCTCACCTAGCCTTCACCCTAACCATAAACCTAAACCTAACCCTCACCCTAACCCTAAACTTAACTGAACCCTAGCTCTCAACCTAACACTAACCCTCACCCTAACCCTAACCCTCACCCTCACCCTCACTCTCAGCCTAATCCTAAGCCTAAGCCTAACCCTAACCCTAACCCTCACACTCACCCAAACCCTTACACTAATGCTAATCCTAACCCTAATCCTAACCCTCACCCTCACCCTCACCCTCACCCTAACCCTCACCCTAACCCTAACTCTAACACTAACCATAAACCTAACCCTCAACCTCAGCCTCAACCTTAACCTAACTCTAACCCTAAACCTCACCCTCACCGTAACCCTAACTCTAAACCTAACCCTAACACTAAACTTCACCCTAAACCTAACCCTCACCCTCACAGTAACTGTAACCCTAACATTAACCCTAACAATAACCCTAAACCTAACCCTAAATCTCACCCTAAACATAACCCTCACCCTAACATTAACCCTCACCTTAACACTTACCTTCACCCTAACACTAACCCTAACCCTAACACTAAATCTCACACTACCCTAATCCTCACCCTAATCCTAAATCTCACCCTAACCCTAACCTTAAATCTAACCCTCACCCTCACCCTAGCCCTCACCCTAACCCTAATTCTAACCCACACCCTCACACTCACCCTAAACCTCATCCTCACCCTAAACCTCACACTAACCCGAACCCTAACCCTAATCCTCACTCTAACCCTCACCCTAAACCTAACCCTAACCATAAACCTAACCCTAACCCTCATCCATATCTTAACCCTCAAACTCAGCCTAAAACTCACGTTTACCCTTACCATCATCCTCACCCTAACCCTCACCCTAACCCTAAACCTCATCCTAACCCTCACCCTAACCTTAAACCTAAACATGGCCCTAACCTGAAACCTCACCCTCAACCTCATGCTCAGCCTAACCCTAAGCCTAAACCTAACACTTTCTCTAAATTTCACCCTCACCCTAGCCTCACCCTAACCCTAATCCTAACCCTAACCCTCATCCTAACCCTCACCCTAACCCTAAACCTAACCATCACCCTAACCCTAATCCTCACCCCACCCTCACGCTCAGCATAACCCTAACTCTAAGCCTAACTGTAACCCTAACCCTCACATACCCTAAACCTAACGCTAATCCTAAGCCTACCCCTAAACATCAACCTAACCATCACCCTAACCTTAACCCTAACACTAATCCTAATCCTAACCCTCGACTGAACCCACCCCCTAACCCTAAATCTAACCCTAAAACTCACGATCACCCTAACCCAAATCCTAACCATAACCCTCAATCTAACTCTAACCCTCACCCTCACTATAACGCTCACTCTCATCCTAACCATCACCCTAAGCTTAATCCTAACCCTAAACCTCACCCAAACACTAACACTAACCTTCATAGCCTTCACCCTAACCTTAACCCTAACCATCACCAAACCCTAATCCTAACCCCAACCTCACCCTAAGCTTAACCCTAATCCTAAGCCTAACCCTAACCCTCACCGTCACAAACCCTCACCCTTACCCTAATTCTAACCCTAACCCTAACCCTAAACCTCAACCTAACCCTCACCCTAACCTTATCACTAACACTAACCCTAACCCTAACCCTAGACCTAACCTTCCCCCGAACACTAAATCTAACCCGAAAACTCACCCTCACCCTAACCCAAATCCTAACCCAAACCCTCACCCTTTCCCTAACACTCACCCTCATTGTAACCCTAACCCTCATCCTAACCGTCACCTCCTAACCCTAAACCTCATCCTAACCCTCACCCTAACACTAATCCTAACCTTCACCCTAATCCTAAACCTAACGCTAACCCTCAACCTAACCCTAACCCTCACCCTCACTGTAAACCTAACCCTAACCCTCACCCTAAGCCTAAACTTAACCCTAACCCTAACCCTCACCCTCACTGTAAACCTAACCCTAACCCTCACCCTAAGCCTAAACTTAACCCGAACCCTAACTATCACACTAACCCTACCCCTACCCCTCACCCTAACCCTAACCCTAACCCTAAACCTCACCCAAACACTAAACCTAACCCTCACCCTCACCCTAGCCCTCAACCCTAACCCTAATCCTAAACCTAATCCTCATCCTAAAACTCACCCTAACCCTAACCCTAAACCTCACCTTAATCCTAAGCCTAACCCTAACCCTCAACCTAACCTTAACCCTCAAACTCACTGTAACCCTAACCCTAACTCTCACCGTAACCCAAAACTTAACCCGAACACTAATTCTCACCCTAACCCTCACCCAAACCCTACCCCTAATTCTCACCCTAACCCTAACCCTCATACTCAGCCTAAGCCTAAGCCTAAGCCTAAACCTAACCCTAACACTCACCCTCACCCTCACCCTTACCCGAATCCTAATCCTAACACTAAGACTAACACTCACCCTCACCCTAACCCTCACTGTAACCCTAATTCTAAGACTAACCCTAATCCTAACCCTCAGCCTCAGACTCACCAGAACCCTAACTCTAACTCTAAACCTCACTCTAAACCTAACCCTAACACTAAAACTCTCCCTAAACCTCACCCTAACCTTTACCCAAATCCTAATCCTAACACTAAGCCTAACACTCACCCTCACCCTAACCCTCACTGTAACCCTAACTCTAACACTAACTCTAACCCTAAACCTAACCCTAAACCTCACCCTAACCCAAACCCTAAACCTCACCCTCACCCTAGCCCTCACCCTAACCCTAATCCTAAAACTAACCCTCATCCTAACCCTCACCCTAACACTAAACCTAACCCTCACCCTCACCCTCACCCTAACCCTAACCCTAACCCTCAACCTAACCCTAAACCTCACCCTCACTGTAACCGTTACCCTTACCCTCACCCTAACCCTAAACAAAACCCGAACACTTACTCTCACCCTAACCCTAACCCTATCCCTCACCCTAACCCTAACCCTCATGCTAACCCTCACCCTCAGCCTAAGGCTAAGCCTAACCCTATGCCTAACCCTCATCCTATCCCTCACCCTCAGCCTAAACCTCACCTAAATCATAACCGTAACCCTCACCCTTACCCTCACCCTCACCCTCACCGTAACTCTAACCCTAACCCTAACAATAACACTGAACCGAACCCTAAACCTAACCATAACACTAATCCTACCCCTAACCCTCACCCTCAGCCTCAAATTCAATGCAAACTTAACCATAACGATAACACTAACAATAATCCTAAACCTAACCCTAATCTTAACCCTCACCCTCACCCTAACCCTAATCCTAACCCTAATCCTCAACCTAACACTCACCCTAACCCTACCCCTAACCCTAATCCTCACCCTAACACTAACCCTAACCCTAACCTTCAACCTCACCCTAACTGTAACCTAACCCTAACCCAAACAATAACCCTAACCCTCACCCTAACCATAACACTCACCCTAACATTAACCTCACCCTAACACTTACCCTCACCCTAACACTAACCCTAACCCTATCATTAACCCTCACACTAACCCGAACCCTCACCCTAACCATAAACCTAGCCATCCCCCTAACCCTAAACCTCACCCTCAGCCTCACGCTCAGGCTAACCTAAGCGTAAGCCTAACCCTTACTCTAACCCTCACTCTCACCCTAGCCCTCACCCTAACCCTAATCCTAAACCTATCCCTCATCCTAAACCTCACCCTAACCCTAACCACCACCCTAACCCTAATACTCACCCCCACCCTCACCCTCAGCCTAACTCTAACCCTAAGCCTAACCCTAACCCTAACCCTTACATACCCTCACCCATACCCTAACCCTAACCCTAAACCTAACCCTAAACCTCAACCTAACCCTCAGCCTAACCTTATCACTAACACTAACCCTAACCCTAACCCTCGACCTAACCTTCCCCCTAAAACTGAATCTAAACCGAAAACTCACCCTCACCCTAACCATAATCTTATACCTAATCCTCAACCTAACCCTATCCCTCACCCTCACTGTAACCCTAAACTCATCCTAACCCTAACCCTAACCCTAACCCTACCCATAAACCATACCCTAACACTAAACCTAACACTCACCCTCCCCCTAGCCCTCACCCTAACCCTAATCTTAACCCTACCCCTCACCCTAACACTTAAGCTCACCCTCACCCTCACTATCAGCCTAACCCTAAGCTTAAGCCTAACCCTAACCTTAACCATCACACTCACCCTAAACTTACCCTAATCCTAATCCTAACCCTAAGCCTAAGCCTAAACCTCACCCTCACCGTCACCCTAAGCCTAACCCTAACCCTAACCCTCAACCTCAGTCTCACGCTTACCCTAACTGTAAACCTAAACCTCAACCTCACCCTAACCCTCACACTAACTATAAACCTAAACCTCACCCTCAACCTAGCTCTCACCCTAACCTTAATCCTAACCCTAACCCTCATCCTAACCCTCCTGATAACCCTAACCCTCAAACTCACCCTCAAGCTAACACTCACCCTAACGTTAACCCTAACCTTAACACTAACCATAACCCTAACCCTCAAACTAATCCTCACCCTAACCCAAACCCTAACCCTATTCCTAATCCTAACACTAACTCTAAGCCTCACCCTCACCCTAACCCTCACCTTAAGCCGAACCCTAACATTAATCCTAAACCTAACCCTAACCCTAAACCTCATCCTCACCCTAAACCTCACACTAAACCTAACACTAGTCCTCAATCTTACCCTCACGCACACCCTCACACTAACCCTAACCCTCATTCTCACCCTAAACCTCACACTAACCTTAACACTAATCCTTAATCTAAATCTCACCCTCACCCTAACCTTAACTCTAACCCTCATCCTAAACCTAACCCCCACCCATTCCATAACCCTCACCCTCAGCCTAACCCTCACCCTTAAACTTCACGTCACCCCCACCCTAACCCTCACCCGAACCCTAACCCTCACCCTGACACTAATCCTACCCCTAAAACTCACCCTCACCCGAAACCTAACTCTAACCCAAACCCTAACACTAAACCTCACGTGAACCCTAACCCTAACCTTCACCCTCAACTTCATGCTCAGTCTAATCCTAAGCCTAAGCCTAACCCTTACCCTAACCCTCACCCTCACCCTAGCCATTACCCTAAAGGTAAGCCTAACCCTAACCCTCATCCTAACCTGAACCCTAACCTGAACCCTAACCATCACCGTAAACCTAATCCTCACCCCAACCTCACCCTCAGCCTAACCCTAACCCTAACCCTCACCCTCACCCTAAGCCTCACCCTCAACATAACTCTAACCATTACCCTAACAATAACACTAATCCTAACCCTAAAACTAACCCTAACACTCACCCTCACACTAACCATAATCTTAACCCTAACCCTCATCCTAACCCTAATACAAAACCTACCCCTAATCGTAAACCTTACCCTAACACTAACCCTAAAACTCACCCTCACCCTAGCCCTCACCCTAACCCTAATCCTAACCCTAACCCTCACCCTAGCCCTCACCCTAACCCTAATCCTAACCCTAACCCTCACCATAACCCTAAACTTAACCGAACCTTAACTCTCACCCTAACCCTAAACCTAACCCTCACCCTAACCCTAACCCTCACCTTCACCCTCACTCTCAGCCTAAACCTAAGCCTAAGCCTAACCCTAAACCTCACACTCACCCTAACCCTTAACCTAATCCTAATCCTAACCCTAATCCTAAACCTAACCCTCAACCTCAGCCTCACCCTTACCCTAACTCTAACACTAAAACTCGCCATCACCCTAAACCTAACTCTAACCCTAACCCTAACAGTAAACCTCACCCTAACCCTAACCCTAATACTAAACCTCACCCTATCCCTAACACTAACCCTCACCCTCAACTTCACGCTCAGACTAACCCTAAGCCAAAGGCTAACCCTTGACCTAACTCTCACACTCACCCTATCCCTCACCCTAACTCTAAGCCTAACCCTAACCTTAACCCTATACCTCAACTTAACCCTCACCCTAACTTTAACCCAAACACTAATCCTAACCCTAACCCTCGACCTAACCCTCCCCCTAACCCTAAATCTAACCCTAAAACTCACTATCACCCTAACATAAATACTAAACCTAACCCTAACACTAACCCTAACCCTCACCCTCACTGTAACCCTAACCCTCAACCTAACCCTCACCCTAACCCAAACCATAACCTAAACCTCACCCAAACACTAACCCTAATCACCACCCTCAAACGAGCCCTCACCATAACCCTACCCTAACCCTCACCCTAATCCTAAGCCTTTGCCTCACTCTAACAATAACTCTAACGCTAACACTAACCCTCACAATAACCCTAAACCTCCCCCTAATCGTAAATGTCACCCTAACCCTAACCCTAACTTAACCCTCACCCTCACCCTAGCCCTCACCTAATCCTAATTATAACCCTCACCCTCACCCTAACCCTAACCATCATCCTCACACTAAACCTCACACTAACCCTAGCCCTAACTCTAATCCTCAATCTAACCCTCACCCAAACCCTAACCATAACCCTAAACCTAACCCTAGCCCTCACCCTTATCTTAACCCTCAACCTCAGCCTACACCTCACCTTTACCCTTACCATCATCCTCACCCTAACCCTCACCCTAATCCTAAAACTCATCCTAACCCTCACCCTAAACGTAAACCTAACCATCACCCAACCCTAACCCTCACCCTCAACCTCACCCTCAGCCTAACTCTAAGCCTAAGCCTAGCCCTTACTCTAACCCTCACCCTCACCCTAGCCCTCACCCTAACAATAATCCTAACCCTGTCCCTCATCCTAACCCTCAACCTAACCTTAACCCTAACCATCACCCTAATCCTAATCCTCCCCACAACCTCACGCTCAGCCTAACCATAAGCCTAAGCCTAACCCTAACCCTAACCCTCACATACCCTCACCCTAACCCTAAACCTAACCCTAAATCTCAACCTAACCCTCACCCTAAACTTAACCCTAACACTAACCCTAATCCTAATCCTCGACCTAACCTTCACCCTAACCATAAATCTAACCCTAAAACTCACCCTCACCCTAACCCAAAACCCAACCCTAACACTCACCCTTACCCTAACCCTCTCCCACACTGTAACCCTAACCCTCAATCTAACCCTCACCCTAACCCTAACCCTAAACCAAAACCTCCCCCAAACACTAACCCTAACCCTCAACCTGACCCTAGCCCTCACCCTAACCCTAATCTTCATACTAACACTCACCCTAAGTCTTTCCCTAACACTCACCCTAATCCTAAGCCTAACCCTAAACCTCAACCTAACCCTTACGCTAACGCTCACCATAACCCTAACCCTAACCCACACCCTAACACTAAACTTAACCCGAACCCTAACTCTCACCCTAACCCTAACCCTAAACCTCACCCTCACTCTCAGCCTAACCCTAAGCCTAAGCCTAACCCTAAACCTAACCCTCACACTCACACTAACCCTTACCCTAATCCTAATCCTAAACCTAAGCCTAACCCTCACCCTCACCCTCAGCCAAAACCTCAACCTAACACTAACTCTAACACTAACCCTACACCTAACCCTCAACCTCAGCCTCACCCTTACCCTAACTCTAACCCTAAACCTCACCCTCACCGTAACCCTAAATCAAACAATATCCCTAACACTGAACCTCACCCTAACCCTTACCCTAACCCTCACCCTCATCATAACCGTAAACCTAACCTTAACCCTAACAATAACCCTAACACTAAACCTCACCCTCACCCTAACCATAACCCTCACCCTAACATTAACACTCACCCTAACCCTTACTGTCTCTGTAACACTAACCCTAACCCTAACACTAACCCTCACACTAACCCTAACCCTCACCCTAATCCTAAAATTCACCCTAACCCTAACCCTAACTCTAACCCTCACCCTCACCCTAGTCCTCACCCTAACCCTTATTCTAACCCTCACTCTCACCCTAACCCTAACCCTCATCCTCACCCTAAACCTCACACTAACCCTAACCCTAACCCTAATCCTGAATCTAACCCTCACCCTAAACCTAAACCTAACCCTAAACCTAACCCTAACCCTCACCCTTTTCTTAACCCTCACACTCAGCCTAAACTTCAATTTTACCCTTACCAACATCCTCACCCTAACCATCACCCTAACCCAAAACCTCAACCCAACCCTCAGCCTAACCGTAATCCTAACCATCACCCTAACCCTAAACCTCACCCTCAGCCTCTCGCTCAGCCTAACCCTAAGCCTAAGCCTAGCCCTAACCCTAACACTCACAATCACCCTAAACCTAATCCTAACCCTAACCCTCATCCTAACCCTCACCCTAACACTAACCTTCACCCTCACCTTCACCCTAAACCTAACACTAACCCTAACCCTCAACTTTACCCTAACCCTAACTCTCACCCTGACCCTAACCCTAACCCTCACCCTCAACCTAACCCTCACCCTCACCCTCACCTTCAGCCTAACACTAAGCCTCACCCTAACCCTAACCCTAAGCCTCACACTCACCCTAACCCTAACCCTAATCCTAATCCTAACACTAACCCTAAATATCACCCTCAGCCTAACCCTCACCTTAAGCCTAAATCTAAAATTAATCCTAACCCTAACCCTAACCCTAAACCTCATCGTCACCCTAAACCTCACACTAACCCTAACACTAGTCCTCAATCTAACCCTCACCCTCACCCTCACCCTAGCCCTCACCCTAACCCTAACCCTCATCCTCACCCTAAACGTCACACTAACCTTAACACTAATCCTCAATCTAACCCTCACCCTCACCCTAACACTAATCCTAACCCTCATTCTAAACCGAACCCTCACCCTTATCATAACCCTCAACCTCAGCCTAATCCTCAACTTTACCCTTACTGTCACCCCCACCCTAACCCTCACCTGAACCCTAACCTTCACGCTGACGCTAACCCTACCCCTAAACCTCACCCTCATCCTAACCCTAACTCTAACCGTAACCCTAACACTAAACCTCACCCTATCCCTAACCTTAACCCTCACCCTCAACCTCATGCTCAGCCTAAACCTAAGCCTAAGCCTAACACTTACCCTAACCCTCACCCTCACCCTAGCCCTCACCCTAACCCTAAGCCTGACCCTAACCCTCATCCTAACCCTCACCTTAACCCTAACCCTAACCATCACCCTAAACCTAATCCTCACTCACACCCTCACCCTCAGCCTTACCCTCAGCCTAAGCCTAAGCCTAACCCTAACCCTCACACTCACCTCACCCTAACCCTAATCCAAACCCTAACCCTAACCCTAAACCTCAACCTATCCCTCACCCTTACCTTAACCCTAACACGAACCCTAATATTAACGTTCAACATAACCCTCCAACTAACCCTAAATCTAACCCTAAACTTAACCCTCACCCTAAACCTAATCCTAACCCTAACCTTAAACCTCACCCTAACCCTAACCCTAACCCTCACGCTCAACCTCACCATAACACTAACACTAACCCTAACCATAACACTAATCCTAACCCTAAACCTAACCCTAATCCTAACCCTAATCCTAACACTCACGCTCACCCTAACCATAATCTTAACCCTAACCCACAACCTAACCCTAAACCTCACCCTCACCGTAACACTAAACCTCAAACTAACCCTAACCGAAACCCTAACCCTAACCCTAAACCTAACCCTAAACCTCACCCTAACCATAAACTTAACCGAACCCTAAGTCTCACCCTAACAATAACCCTAACCCTAACTCTCACCCGCACCGTCACTCTCAGCCTAAACCTAAGCCTAAGCCTAAGCCTAACCCTAACCCTCACACTCACCCAAACCCTTACACTATTCCTAATCCTAACCCTAAGCCTAACCCTCACCCTCACCCTCACGCTGACCCTAACCCTCACCCTAACCCTAACTCTAACACTAACACTAAACCTTACCCTCCACCTCTGCCTCACCCTTACCGTAACTCTAACCCTAAACCTCACCCTCACCCTAACCCAAACTCTAACCATAACCCTAACACTAAACCTCACATTTACCTTAACCGTAACCCTCACCCTCACAGTAACCGTAACCGTAACCTTAACCCTAACAATAACCCTAACCCTAACACTAACACTAACCCTCACCCTAAACATAAACCTCACCCTAACATTAACCCTAACCCTAACACTAAATTTCACACTAACCCTATCCCTCACCCTAGTCCTAAACCTCATCCTAACCCTAACCCAAACTCTAACCCTCACCCTCTCCCTAGCCCTCACCCTAACCATAATTCTAACCCTCACTCTCACCATAACCCTAACCCTCATCCTCACCCTATACCTCACACTAACCCTAACCCTAACCCTAATACTCAATTTAACCATCACCCTAACCCTAACCCTAATCATAAACCTAACCATAACCCTCAACCTTATCTTAACCCTCAACCTCACCCTAAACTTTTCCCTTACCATCATCCTCACCCTAAACCTCACCCTAACCCTAAACCTCATCCTAACCCTCACCCTAACCTGAAACCTAACCATCACCCTAACCCTAATCCTCACCCTCAACCTCATTCTCAGCCTATCCCTAAGCCTAAGCCTAACCCTTACTCTAACCGTCACCCTCAACCTAGCTCTCAACCTAACCCTAATCCTAACCCTATCCCTCATCCTAACCCTCACCGTAACACTAACCCTAACCCTAAACCTCACCCAAACACTAACCCTAACAATCACCCACACCCTAGCCCTCACCCTAACCTAATCCTAACCCTAATCCTCATCCTAACCCTCACCCTAAGCCTAACCCTAACCCTCAACCTAATCCTACCCTTCATGCTCACCGTAACCCTACCCTAACCATCACCCTAACCCTAAATTTAAACCCAACCCTAACTCTCACCCTAACCTTACTCCTAAATCTCACCCTAACCCTAACCCTCACCCTCACCCTCACCCTCAGCGTAACCCTAAGCCTAACCCTAACCCTAACCCTCAACCTAACCTTCACTCTCACCCTAACACTTACCCTAATCATATTCCTAACACTAAGCCTAACCCTCACCCTCACCCTAACCCTTATCCTATACCTTACCCTTATCCTAATCCTAACACTAAAACTCATCCTAACCCTCACCCTAACCCTAACCCTAACGCGCACCCTAAACCGAACCCTAACCCTCACCCTCATTCTTGGCCTAAGCCTAATCCTACCCGTACCCCTAATGCTCACCCTAACCCTAACCCTAACACTGACCCTAAGTCTATCCCTAAATCTCACCCTCACCCTAACGCTAAACCTCACCCTAACCCTAAACCTAAACCTCACCCTCACCCTAACCCTAATCCTAACCCTAACCCTCATCCTAACCCTCACCCTAACGCTAATTTTTACCCTCACGCACACCCTCACACTAACCCTAAACCTAACCCTAACCCTCAACCTAACCCTAACGCTTACCCTCACTGTAACTGTTACCCTAACCCTCACCCTAACCCTAAACTTAACTCGAACCCTCACCCTCACCCTAACCATATCCCTAACCCTCACCCTAACACTAACATTCACCCTATACCTCAACCTCACCCCTAAACCAAAGACTAAAACTCACCCTAACCCTAACATTAACCCTAACCCTTATCCTCACAATAAACCTCACCCTATACCTTACCCTTTCCCTAACACTAACCCTAACCATAATCCTCAACCTCAACCTCACCTTCACCTGCACCCAAACCGTCACCTGCACCCTCACCCTCATAATTAACCCAACCCTCAACCTTTCCCTAAACAACACCCAAACCCTAACCCTCAACCTAACCCTAACCCTAACCCTCACCCTAACCCTAACCCTCACCCTAATGCTAATCCTCAACATAACCCTAACCCTGACCGAAAAGAAACTCTCAACCCAAACCTCACACTAACCCTCACCCTCACCCTAGCCCTCACCCTAAACCTAACCCAAACCCTAACCCTCACCTTCAAGCTAACCCTCACCCTAACCCTTACCGTCATCCTAACCCTAATCCTAACCCTAATCATAACCCTCACACTAACCATAAACCTCACCCAAGCCATAATGCTAACCCTAACCCTAAGCTTCACCCTCACACTGACCCTCACCCTCACCCTAACCCTAAACCTATTCCTAATCCTAACCCTCACAATCACCCTCAACCTAAACCTAACCCTAACACTTACCCTCACCCTCACCGAACACTCACCCTCACCCTAAACATTACCCTAACCCTAACCATCACCCTAACCTTAACCTCAGCTTAACCCTCACTCTAACCCTAACCCTAACCATAACACTTACCCACACCCTAAACCTCACCCTCATCCTCACTCTAACCCTAATCCTTACCATAATCCTAACCCTAATTGTCACCCTAAACCTCTCCCTAATCCTAACTGTAAACCTAAACCTCACCCTCATCCTAACCCTTATGCTCACCCGAACACTCACCCTCACCCTAAACCATACTCTCACAATAAACATCACCCTATCCCTAACCCTCAACCTAACCCTAACCCTAACCCCCACACTAACCCTAAACCTCACGCTAATCCTCACCCAGACCCTTACCTACAACATAATCCTATCCCTCACTCTCACCCTTACCATCACCCTAACCCTTACCCTCACCCTAACCCTCATCCTAACCCTCACCCTAACCCTCACGCTAACCCTAACCCTCACCCTCGCCCTAACACTCACACTAACCTTTACCCTCACCCTCACCCTAAACCTCATCCTAACCTTTACACTGACCCAAACCCTAACCTAACCTTAAACCTAACCCTCACACTAACCCTAAACCTAACCCTCAACCTAACCCTGATCCTAACCCTAAAACTAAACCTAACCGTCGCCCTAACCCTAAATCTAAACCTCAAACTAACCCTAAACCTATCCCTCACCCTAACCATAACCCTACCCTTAAAACTCACCCTAACCCTAACCCTCACCCTCACCCTCAGGCTAACTCTTTTACTAACCCTAATCCTAACCCTCAACCTAACTCTGACCCTAACCCTCACCCTCACCCTCAACCTATCCCTAAACCTATCGCTAACCCTCACCCTAACCCTAACCCAAACCCTATACCTCACCGTCACCATAACCCTAACCCTAATTCTCACACTAAACCTCACCCTAACCCTTACCCTCACCCTAAACCTAACACTCACCCGCACCCTATCCCTGACCCTCACCGCAACCCTCACCCACACCCTAACACTCACACTAACCCTAACTCTAACCCTATTCCTAAACCTATGCCTCACTATAAACTCACTTTACCCTACACCTAACACTAACCCTCCCCCAAACCCTCACCCTAACCATCACCCTCACCCTAAACCTCACCCTAACCCTAACCCTACCCTTCACCCTAACCCTCAGACTAACCCTCATAACCCTCACCCTCACACTAACCCTAAAGCTAACACTAACACTCAACCTAACTCTAATCCTCACCCACACCCTGTCCCTCACCCTCACCTTAACACTCACCCTCACCCTAGCCCTCACCCTAATCCTAACCCTAACCCTAAACCTCACCCTCACCCTAAACCTCACTCTAACCCTTACCCTTACACTAACCCTAACCCTAACTATAACCATAACCCTCACAGTAAACATTACCCTCATTTGAAACCTAAACCTAACACTAACCCTAACCCTGACCCTCAATTTAACCTTACCCATAACCCTAACTCTAACCCTAAAACTCAACCTCAACCTAACCCTAATCCTAAAACTCACCTTAACCCACACCCTAACCCTAACCCTAACCCTCACCATAACCCTAACCTCAGCTTAACCCTAACCTGCTGGAAAGGAAACCCTCACCCTCAACCTCACTCTAATCCTCACCCTAACCCTAACCCTGACATAAACGAAACCCTCACCCTCACCCTCACACTCCCCCTCACCCAAACCCTAACCCTTACCCTAACCCTAACCCACACCCTTACCTTTACCCTCACCCTAACCCTAACCCTCACCGAAACTGTACCCTGACCCTAAACCTAACCCTCACACTAACAGTAAACCTAACCATCAATGTAACCCTTATCCTAATCCTAAACCTAACCCCAACCCTCACCCTAACCTTAACCCTAATCCTAAGCCTAACCCTCAAACTAACCCTAACCCTAACCCTCAGCCTAACGCTCATCCTAACCCTAACCCTAACCCCAACCCTCACCCTAAACCTAACCTTAACCCTAACACTCACCCTAAACCTAACCCTCACCCTCAACCTCAGGCTAACTCTAATATTAACCCTAATACTAACCCTCACCGTCACCCTAACTCTAACCCTAAACCTAACCCTAACACTCACCCTCACCCTCACCCTAACCCTAAACCTATCCCTAACCCTCACGCTAACCCTAACCCAAACCCTATACCTCACCCTCACCCTCACCCTAACCCCAACCCTAACCCTAAGCCTCACACTAAACCTCACCCTAATCCTTACCCTCACCATAAACCTGACTCTAACGCTAAACCTCAACGTAAACCTAACCCTCACCCATACACTTACCCTGACCCTCACCCCCAACACTCACCAACACCCTAACACTCTTCCTAACCCTAAACCTTACCCAACCCTTCACCCAAACAATCATACTAAGCCTAACCCAAATCCTAACCATCAACCTAACCCCAACCCTAGCCCTAACCCTCACCCTCACACTAACCCTAAACCTAATGCTAACACTCAACCTAACACTAATCCTCACCCACACCCTAACTCTTACCCTCATGCTAAACATCACCTAAACCATAACCCTCACTCTAACCCTTGCCCTAACCCTCACCCTAACCCTAACCCTCACCCTCAACCTAATCCTCACCATAACACTGACGCCTGGCTAAAAGAACCCCTCACCCTTACCCTCACACTAACCCTCACCCTCACCCTAATCCTAACCCTAACCCTAAAACTCACTGTCATCCTAAACCTCATTCGAACCGTTCCCCTCACCCTAACCCTAACCCTAACCATAACCATAACCCTCACAGTAACCGTAATCCTCACCCTAACCCTAAACCTAACCTTAACCCAAACCCTCACCCTCACCCTCAACTTCAGCCTAACCCTAACCCTAACCCTATTCCCAATCCTAACCCTCAGCCTCACCATATCCCTCACCCTCGCTCTAAACATCACCTAACACTAAACCTCACCCTAACCCTAAACCTAACCCTCACCCTAACCCTAACCTCAGCTTAACCCTATCCTTGACGTAAATGAAAACTTCACCCTCACCCTCATCCTCACCCTAACCATAACCTTAACCTTCACCCCAACCCTAACCCTCGCCCGAACACTAACCCTCATCCTCATCCTCACCCTAATACTAACCGTATCTCTAATCCTAAACCTCACCCTCACCTTAACCTTCACACTAACCCTCACACTCACCCTCACGCTAACCCTAATCCTAACCGTCACAGGAACCCTAACCCTCACCCTAACCCTAACCCTCACCTTAACCCTCAACCTCACCCTAATCCTCACCCTAACCTAACCTTAACACTTACCTAAACTAACCCCTCACTCTCACCCTCACCCTAACCCTCACCCTCAGCCTAGCCCAAACCCTAACCCTAACCCTAAACCTAACCTCACACTAACACTAACACTAACCCTCAGCCTAAATCTTTTCCTAACCCTAAATCTAAAACTAACCTTAATTCTAACCAAATCCTAAACCTAACCTTAACCCTAAACCTCACACTAACCCTAACCCTAACCCTCAGCCTAATGCTGATCCTAACCCTAAACCTAACATTAATCCTCACCCTAAAACTAACCCTAACCCTAACAATCACCCTAGCCCTAAACCTCACCCTCAACCTCACCCTCACCCTCGGCCTAAACCTAGTACTAACCCTAATCCTAACCATCACCCTCAACCTAACTCTAACCCTAAACCAAACTCTCCCCCTCCCTCTCAACCTTAATCTAATCCTCAATCTAACCCTAATCTAACTCTAACCCTCAACCTCAACCTCAACCTCAGCCTAACCCTAGTCCTTAACTTAATCCTAACCCTTAACCTACCCCTGACCCTAACCCTAACCCTAACACTAACCCTAACCCTCACCCTCACCATAGTCCACACCCTAACCCTAACCCTAAACCTAACCCTCACACTACCCTAACCCTAACCCTCAGCCTAATGCTCGTCCGAACCCTAAACCTAAAACTAACCTTCACCCTAACCAAACCCTAACCCTAACCCTAACCCTCGCACTACCCCTAATCCTAACCCTCAGCCTAATGCTCATCCTAACCACAACCCTAACCCTAAACTTCAACCTAACCCTCATCCTAAGCCTAACCCTAACACTAACCCTAACCCTGACCCTCAATTTAACCCTACCCATAACCCTAACTCTAACCCTAAACCTCAACCTCACCCTAACCCTAATCCTAACACTAACCCTAAACCTCACATTAATTCTCACCCTCACCCTCACCTTAAACATCACCCTAACCTTAACCCACACCCTAAACCTAACCCTAACCCTCACCGTAACCGTAACCTCAGCTTAACCCTAACCTGATGTAAAGGAAACCCTCACTCTCAACCTCACCCTAATCCTCACCCTAACCCTAACCCTGACATAAACGAAACCCTCACCCTCACACTAAACCTCACCCTCACCCTAGCCCTCACCCTCACCCTTACAGTAAACATCAACCTCACCCTCAACCTCACCCTCAGCCTAAACTTAACTCTACCCTAACCCTAACACTCACCCTCACCCGCACCCTCACCCGCACCCTAACCCTAACAATAACCCTAACCCTCACCCTAAAACTAAACCTCAACCTCACCCTAACCCTAATGTTAACCCTAACTCTAATCCTAACCCTGACCCTCACCCTAACCCTTACCCTAACCTTTACACTCACCTTCACCTAACCTTCACACTAACACGAAACCTCACCCTAACCATAACACTAACCCTAACCCTTACCCTCACAATCACCCTAACCCTAAGCCTTACCCTCACCCTCACCCTAACCCTAACAGTAACCCTAACCCTAAACCTAGTCCTCAAACTAACCCTAACCCTCACCCACACCTTAACCCGAACTCTCACCCGAACCCTCACCCTAACACTAACCCTAAACCTAACCCTTACACTCCCACTAAACCTAACCCTCACCCCAACTGTATCCCTACCAATCAGCCTAAACCTCACCCTAACCCTAAAGCTAACCCTAATCCTCACCCTATCCATAAACCGAACCCTCACTCTCACACTCAACCTAGCCCTCACCCTAACCCTATCCCACAACCTAACCCTAACCCTGACATTAACCATAACACTCACCCTAACCCTAAACCCCAACCTCACACTCACCCTCAGCCTAACCCTAACCCTAACACTAATCCTAAACCTAACCCCCACCCACACCCTCACCCTAACTCTAACCCGACCCCAAAACATAACCCTCCCCCTCATGCTCACCCTCAACTGAAGCCTCACTCTCACCCTAATGCTCTGCCTCACCTTAACCCTAACACTAACCTTCACCGTAACCCTAACCCTAACCCTCACCCTCAACCTCACACTAACCCTAACCCTCACCATCACCCTAACCCTAACCCTAACCCTAACCATAACCATAACCATAACCCTCACGCTAATCCTAACCCTAACCCTCCCCTCACTCGAAACTTAACACTCACCCTCACCCTAAGCATCACCCTAACAATAACCCTCACCCTAATCCTAACCCTAACGCTCACATTAACCATAACCCTCAACTTAACCCTCAACCTCATCCTAATCCTCACCCTAATCTTACCCTAACCCTTACTTAAACTAAACCCTCTCCTTCACCCTAACCCTAACCCTAAACCTAACCCTCACAGTAACCGAAACCCTAACCCTCAGCCTAACGCTCATCCTAACCCTAACCTTAACCCTAATCCATACCCTAACCCTAACCATAACCCAAATCCTCATCCTAACCCTAACCATAACCCTAACCCTCACCCTAATCCTAACCCTCACCCTCACCCTCACTGTAAGCCTAAGCCTAACCCTAACCCTAATCCTAAAGCTAACCCTCACCCTCACTGTAAACCTAATCCTAATCGTAACCCTCACCCTCACCCTCACCCCAACCCTCAACCTAAACCTAAACCGCAACCTCACCCTAAACCTAACACTAACCATCATCCTCATCCTCACCCTCATGCTTACCCTAACCCTAATCCTCATACTAACCCTCACCCTCACCCTAACCCTAAACCTAATCCAAACAATAAACCTAACCCTCACCCTCACCCTAACTCTAACCCTAACCCTAACCCTACCCCTAACCTTCACGCTAACCCTAACCCTAAATCTCCCTCTCACCCGAACCTTCACCCTCACCCTCACCCTAAACATCACCCTAACATTAACCTAAACCTAATCGTAAACCTAACGCTCACCCTAACCCTAACCCTCACCTTAACCCTCAACCTCACCCTAATCCTCACTGTAACCAAACCTTAACCCTTACCTCAACTAAACCCTCAACCTAACCCTCACCCTCACCTTAGCCCACACCCTAACGCTAACGCTAAACATAACCCTCACACTAACCCTAAACTTATCCCTCAGCCTAAACCTTATCCTAACCATAAACCTAAAACTAACCTTCACCCTAAACAAACCCTAACCCTAACCTTAACCCTCACCGTCAACCTCAACCTCACCCTCAGCCTAAACCTAGTCCTAACCCTAATCCTAACCCTCACCCTCACCCTTACTCTAACACTAAACCTAACATTCACCCTCTGCCTCCCACTCACCATAACCCTCACCCTAACCCTAACCCTCACCCTCAACCTCACCCTCAAACTTAGCCTAACACTAGTCCTAACCCTCACCCTATACCTCACCCTCAACCTAACTCTAAACCTAACCCTAACCTTCACACTCACCCTCACCCTCACCTCACCATAACCCTATCCCTCACCATCAACCTACACCTGACCCTAACACTTGCCCTCACCCTAACCCTCACCCTAACCCTAACCGTGATCCTAACCGTCACCCAAATGCTCACCCTAACCCTAACACTAAACCTATCCCTCACCCACAGTCTAACCCTCACACTAACGCTTACCCTCACACTAAACCTAATCCTCACACTAACCCTATACCTAACCATAACCCTAACCCTCAACTTAACCCTCACCTTAATCCTAACCCTGAACCTAACCATCACCCTAACTCTAACATTAAACCTAAAACTCACCCTCACCTAACCCTCACCGTCACCGTAACCCTCACCCTAAACCTAACCCTCACCCACACCCTAAACCTCACCCTCGCCCTCACCCTTACCCTAAACCCAAACCTAACCCTCAGCCTAATGCTAACCCTCACCCTAACCCTCACACTCCCCCTCACCCTAACCCTAATGATAACCCTAACCTTCACCCTAAACCTCACCCTAAACCTAACCCTAACCCTAACCCACACCCTAAACCTAACCCAAACCCTAAACCACACGCTCACCCTAACCTTCACCCTCACACGAAACCTCACCCTCAACCTAACTCCCGCCCTCATCCTAAACATCTCCCTAACCCTAACTCTCACCCTAACCCAAAACATAGCCCTCACACTCACCCAAACCCTAACCCTCACCCTAACCCTCACCCTCAAACTCATGTTAACCCTAAACCTCACTCTTAACCTAAACCTCACCCTAACCCTTAACCTTAACCTAACCCTAACACTAAACATAACCCTCACACTAAACCTAACCCGTACCCTAATCCTAACACTTACCCTAACCCTAACCATACACCTAACCCTCACCCTCACCCTCACCCTAACCCTAACCCTAACCCTCACCTTCACCCTAGCCCTCACCCTTACCGTAATCCTAACACTTACCCTAACCCAAACCATAAACCTAACCCTCACCCTCACCCTCACCCTAAACCTAACCCTAACCCTACCCCTCACCTTCACCCTAACCCTAACCCTAACTCTCACCTTAACCCTCCCCCTAATCCTAAACCTGATCTAACCATCACCCTAAAGCTAATACTAAACCTAAACCTCACCCTCACCCTAACACTCACTGTCACCCTAACCCTCACCCAAACCCGAACCCTCACCTCAACCTAACACTCACTCTCACCCTAACCCTAAACCTAACCCTAATCCTCTCCCTCACCCTCACCCTCACCCTCAACCCAACCCAAAGCCTAACCCTAAACCTAATCCTAATCCTAACCCTCACCCTCACCATAAACCTAACCCAAAACCTAATCCTAAACCGAACTCTCACCTTCACCATAACCTAACACTAACCATCACCCTCACACTCACCCTTACTCTAACCCCAACCCTAAGCCTTACCCTAATCCTAACCCTCACCCTAACCCTAACCATAACCCTCACCCTCACCCTAACCCTAACAATAACCCTATCCCTCACCCTAACACTTATCCTCACACTTACCCTAAACCTAACCCTAAACCTCACATTATCCCTAAACCTCACCCTAACCCTGACCCTACCCCTCACCCTAAACCTCACCCTAATCCTAATCCTACCCCTAACCCACACCCTAAACCTAACCCTAACCCTCACCCTCACCCAAACCCTCATCCACACCCTAATCCGAACCCTCACAGTCACTTTAACACTCACCTCACCCTAAAAATAACCCTAACCCTAACAAGCACCCTAACCCTAAACATAACCCTCACCTTCACCCCAACCCTAATCCTAACTCTTAAAACGAACCCTCACCCTAACCCTCACACTCACGCTAAACCTAACCCTCATTTTCATCCTAACCTTCACCCTAACCCTTACCCTAAACCTACCCCTCACAATAACACTTATCCTAACCCTAACACTCATCCAAATTCTCAACCTAACCCTAACACTAAAGCTTACACTCACCCTATCCCTAACCGTCACACTAAACCTAACCCTCACCCTAACCAAAACAATAATCCTCACCCTATCCCTCATCCTAACCTTAAACCTAACCCTCAACCTAAACCTAACCCTAAACATTACCCTAACCCTAACCCTCACACTAACCCTCACCGTCAACCTCAGCCTAACCCTAACGCTAACCCTAATCCTAAATCTAACACTCACCCTCAAACTCACCCTAACTCGAACCCTAACCGTAAACCTAACCATCACCCTAACCATAAACCTATCCCTAACCCACACCCTAACCCTTAACATCACCCTAACCCTAACGCTAAACCTCACCCTCACCCTAACCCTAACTCTCAACCTAACCCTCACCTTAACCCTAACACTAACCCTAACCCTCACGCTAACCCTAACCCTCACCCAAACCCTCACCATAACCCTCACCCTAACCCAAACCCTCAAACCGACCCTAAATCTTACCCTAAACCTTGCGCTCACCCTAACCATAACCCTAACCCTAAGCCTCACACTAACCCTAACTCTAACCCTCAGCCTAACCCTCAACCTAAACCTAACACTAACACTAATCCTAACACTAACCCTTACACTCACCCTCACCCTCACCCTAAACATAACCCTAACCCTAACCCTCATGTTAACCCTCACCCTCCCTCTCACCCTAAAACTAACATTAACAATAAAACTAAGCCTAACCCTAACGAACACCCTCACCCTCACCCTAACCCTAACCCTAACACTAAACCTAAACCTAACCCTAATCCTTAACCTCATCCTAAACCTAACCCTAACCGTTACCCTCACACTCACTATCGCCCTCACCCTAACGTTCACGCTCAACCTCACCCTCACCCTAACCCTCACCGTCACCCTAAAAATCACCCTAACCCTCAACCTAACCCTAACCCTTACCTAAACCATAACCCTAACCCTTACCATAACCCTAACCCTAACCCTCACACTCACCCTAACCCTAATGCTAACCCTAACCCTCCACCTCACCCTAAACCACACGGTAAACCTTATCCTCACACTAACCCTAAACCTAACCCTCAGCCTCACCCTCACCCTAACGCTAACCCTAAACCTAACACTCACTCTAATCCTAACCCAAACCTAACCCGAACCCTCACCCTAACCGTAACAATAACATTAACCCTCACCCTCACCCGCACCTGAAACCTAAGCCTAAACATAACCCTCACCCTAACCATAACCCTTACCCTAACCCTAACCCCAACCCTCACCCTAAACATCACCCTCACCCAAACCCTAACCCTGACCCTCATCCTAAACCTAACCCTAACCCTAACCCTAATGCTAACCCTAAACCTAACGCTACCCCTAACCCTAACACTTACCCTAAACCTAAACCTAAACCTAACCCAAAACTTAACTCTAAATCTAAACCTCACCCTAACCCTCACCCTAAACTTTATCCTCATAGTCAGCCTAACTCTAACCCTAAACCTAACCCTCACACAAACCCTAACTCTCTCCCTAACCTTAACCCTCCCTCTCACGGTAACCCTCACCCTAATCCTAACCCTCACCCTAACACTTATCCTAACCCTCACACTCACCCTAAACCTCAGGGTCACCGTAACCCTCACCCTAAACTGAACCCTAACCCTCACCCTCACCTGAACCAGAACCCTCACTCGAAACCTCACCCTCAACCTAACCCTCACACTAACCCTAACCCTAACCCTCAAACTAACGCTAACCATAACCCTAAGCCCCACCATAACCCTCACCCTAACCCTAACCCTAACCCTAACCCTCACCCTCACCCTAATACTTAACCTCACCCTAACCCTAACCCTTACCTTTACCCTAACCCTCACCCTAATCCTAACATTCACCCTAACCCTAACCCTACCCCTTTCCCAAACACTCATCCTAACCATAACCCTAACCCTCACCCTCACCCTAACCATAACCCTCAAAAACACCCTAACCTTCACCCTCACCCTGATCCTATCCATAACCCTAACCCTAATCCTAACCTTCACCCTCACCCTCATCCTCACTGTAACTCTAACACCCAGCCTCACCCTAACACTAACCCTAACCCTAACCATAACCCTCACCCTCACCCTAACCCTAATGCTAACACTAACCCTCCCCCTCCCCCTAACACTAACCTCACCCTAACCCTCACTCTTAACACTTACCCACACCCTAACCGTCACCCTAACAATAAACCTAAACCTAACCTTCCCCTTACCCTCACTGAAACCTTAACAATAACCCTAATCCTAACCCTAACCCAAACCCTCAACATAACTCTAACCTCACACTCTCCCTAACCCTCACCCTAACCTTTACCCTCAACCTAACCCAAACCCTAACCCTAAATCTAACACTCATACTAACCCTAATCCTTAACCTCAGCCTAAACCATATACTAAACCTAAACCTAACAGTAACCCTCACCCTAACCCTAACCCTCAACATAGCCCTCCCCCTAACACTAACCCTCACCCTAACCTTAACCCTCACACTCACCCTCACCCTAACCCTAAACCTAACACTAACCCTCACCCTAACCCTAACCCTCACACTAAGCCTCACCCTCACCCTAACCCTAACCCTACCTCTCAGAATAACCCTCACCTTAACCCTACCTCTAACCCTCACCCTAACCCTCACCATAACCTTAACACTCACCCTAATCCTAACCCTAACCGTAGTCCTCACCATAACACTTACCCTCACACTCACCCTAACCCTAACCCTCAACCTCATTCTAACCCTCACCCTAAGCCTTACCCTCACCCTAACTCTAATCCTAACCCTAACCTTCACCTTCACCCACACCCTAATGCTAACCCTAACCCTCAGACTCACCTTAAACCTCACCCTAAAACCTACCCTCACCCTAACCCTAACCCTAAACTTAACATTGATGCTAACCTCACCCTCACCCAAAACCTCACCCTAACACTTACCCAAACCCTTACCATCACCCTAACCCTAACCCTAAACCTAAACTTGACCCTAACACTCACCCTAACCCTAAACCTCACCCTCACCCTAACGTTTACCCTCACCCTAACTCTTACACTTACGCTAAACCTAACCCGCAAACTAACCCTAACCCTAACAGTCAGCCTAACACTTATCCTAACCCTAATCTTAGCCCTAAACCTCACCCTAACCCTAACCCTCAGCCTAACACTCATCGTAACCCTAACCCTAATCCTAACCCTCACCCTAACCCTAACACTCACCCTCACCCTCCCCACCACCCTCAGCCTGACCCTAATCCTAAACTAATCATAACCCTCACCCTAACCCTCACCCTAACTCTAACCCTAAACCTAATCCTAACATTCACCCTCACCCTTACCCTAACCCTAACACTCATCCTAACCATAACCCTAACCCTCACCCTCACCCTAACCATAACCCTCAAAAACACCCTAACCTTCACCCTCCCTGATCCTATCCATAACCCTAACCCTAATCCTAACCTTCACCCTCACCCTCATCCTCACTGTAACTCTAACACCCAGCCTCACCCTAACACTAACCCTCATCCTAAACTCAACCTTACCCTAACCCTCATCCTAATCCTAAACCTAACCCTCACCCTCACCCTCACCCTAAATCTAACCATTAACCTAGCCTTAACATTCACCCTCACCCTTACCCTAACCCTCACCCTAACCATAACCCTCACCTTAAACGTCACCCTCATCCTAATCCTCACCCTAAACCTAACCCTAAACCTTTCTTTTTTTTAAATTTTATTTTATTTTATTTGAGAATATACTGTACAGAGGGGCTACAATTACATGGGCAGGAAAATGCATACATTTCCTTTTTTTTTTTTTTGTCGGTTGTGGGGCTTGAACTCTGGGCCTGGGCGCTGTCCCTCAGCTCTTCAGCTCAAGGCGAGCGCTCTACCACTTGAGCTACAGCGCCACTTCCGGTTTTCTGGTAGTTTATTGGAGATAGGAGTCTCATGGTCTCTCCTGCTCGGGCTGGCTTTGAACCGCGATCCTCAGATCTCAGCCTCCTGAGTAGCTAGGATTACAGGCGTGAGCCACCACCGCCCGGCCAATGCATACATTTCTTACCAAGCATTGCAGCCTCCTCCTTTGTTTACCCTTCACCTCCCTTCCCAGCCTCCCCCCTCCCACCACCCAATTATACCCCCCTCCCCCCCCACACTGACATTGTAAAGTTGGTTTTGACATGACATTTTGTACTTCTCATTGTTGCAACAGGTCCACCTGAATCCTTAAACGACTTGTTTGTCCCCATCTCCTCCACATGTTATACTGACATCAAATATAGTGAAAGCGGGGGTTACACTGTGGGGGAGGGACATACAAAGCAACAAAGAAATAATCTTATAAATGCGTTAGAAACACATGCATGAAAGAAACGAGAACATTAAAATACATATTTAAGGGTTCATTTTCCTAACATCACATTATCTGACCTTTTCCGCTTGACTCATACCTATACTAGATATTGCAAATAAGGGAAACCATGGGACCTATGCTTCTTTGGGCCTGGCTTACTTCACTTAATATAATTTTTTCCAAACCTTTCCATTTCCTAACAAATGCGGAAATGTCATTCTTTCTGATGGAGGCATAGAATTCCATTGTGTATATATACCACATTTTCTTGATCCATTCATCTATTGAGGGGCATCTGGGTTGGTTCAATATCTTAGCTATGGTAAATAATGCTGCAATAAACATAGTTGTGCTGGTAGCTTTAGTGTGGTCTTGTTTGTAAACATTTGGGTAAATGCCCAAAAGTGGGATTGCTGGATCATAGGGGAGATCTAGGTGAAGTCTTTTGAGGAACCTCCATATTGCTTTCCAAAGTGGTTGAACAAGTTTACATTCCCACCAACAATGAAGTAAGGTTCCTTTCTGTCCACATCCCTTCCAGCATCTGTTGTTGTTAGAGTTCTTGATTTTTGCTGTTCTAACTGGAGTGAGGTGATATCTTAATGTTGTTTTGATTTGCATTTCTTTTATGGCTAGGGATGTTGAACATTTCTTCATGTGTTTATTGGCCATCCTTCTTTCTTCTTCAGAGAAGCTTCTCTTTAAGTCTTTCGCCCACTTATTTATTGGGCAGTTGTTTCTTTGAGTATTTGTTGTTGGGTGGTTTAATTTTTTGAGTTCCAAGTATATTTTAGATATGAGATCCTTGTCCATTGTATGGCTAGTAAAGATCTTCTCCCAATCGGTGGGCTTTCTATTGATCTTGCTAGCTATGTCATTTGCCCTGCAGAAGCGCTGCAATCTTATGCAATCCCATTTGTCCAACCTTTCTTTGATTTGTTGTGTTTCCGGGTCTCTATTCAGAAAATTTCGGCCTGAGCCAAGGAGACCTAGGTTTTCTCCTATTCCATCCTGTAATGTTTTCAGAGTGTCTGCTTTGAGTTCAAGGTCTTTGATCCATTTGGAGTTGATTCTGGTGCAGGGTGATATATAAGGATCTAGCTTAAGTTTTCTACATGTAGTTAACCGATTTTGCCAGCACCATTTACTGAAGAGGCTGTCTTTCTTCCATTCTATTGTTTTAGCTTCCTTATCGAAGATTAGATGGCTATAGGTCTGTAGGTTCATTTCTGGGTTTTCAATTCTATTCCATTGGTCCTGAGGTCTGTTCTTATGCCAATACCAAGCTGTTTTGATTACTATGGCTTTATAGTAGAGTTTGAAATTTGGTATTGATATTCTTCCAGCAGTGTTCTTTCCGTTGAGGAGCGTTTTTGCTATTCGGGGTCTTTTATTGTTCCATATGAATTTTTGGATTGCCTCTTCTATTTCCTTGAAGAATGAGGGTGGAATTTTGATAGGTATCGCGTTGAATTTGTAGATAGCCTTGGGAAGTATTGCCATTTTCACGATGTTAATCTTGCCAATCCAGGAGCATGGGAGGTTTTGCCATGATCAAACAGGATTCATTTCAGGGATGCAAAGCTGGTTATACGCAAAACAATTAATATTATTCATCACATCAACAGAAGCAAGAATAAGAACCTAAACCTTTCTTAACCAAAAATATCAACCTCACTCTAGCCCTTACCCTAAACCTAACCGTAACCTTAACCCTCACCCTCAACCTCACACTCAGACTCAGTCCTCAGGCTCACCCTAAGGCTAACCCTTACCCTGAACCTCACACTCACTGTCACCCTAACCCTAACCTACACCCTAACCCAAACCCTAATCCTAACCCTAACACTCAACCTTACCCTAACCCTCACCCTAATGCTAAGCCTAATCCTCACCCTCACCCTAACCCTAACCCTAATGCTAACCCTAACCCTCACCCTCACCCTAAACCTAACCCTAACCCTTACCCTTTCCATACCTCTATCATTCACCTTCAACCTAACACTTACACTCACCCTAACCCTCACCCAAACCTAACCCAAAACCTGACCCTCACCCTAACCCCCACCGTAACCTTCACCCTAATCCTATCGCTAACCCTAACCCAAATTCTCAACCTAAACCTCACCCTAACACTTATCCTCACACTAACCCTAACCCTAACCGTAACCCTCACACTAAACCTAACCCTCATCCTAACCCTAAACCTACCTCTCACCCTAACCCTCACCCTAATCCTAAACCTAAAACTAAAGCTCAATCTAAACCTAACCCTCACCCTCACCCTAATCCTCACCCTAAACCTAACCCTAACCCTTACCTAACCGAAACTCTCACCCTCAACCTCACGCTCTCCCTCACACTCAGGCTAAACCTTATACTAACCCTATTCCTAACCCTAACTCTTACACTAACCCTAACCCTAACCCTTAACCCTCATCGTCACCCTCCCACTCACCCTCACCCTCACCCTAACCATCACGCTCAACCTCACCCTCACCCTAACCCTCACCATCACCCTAAACATCACTCTAACCCTAATCCTCACGCAAACCCTAACCCTTACCCTAACCCTAACCCTAAACCTAACCCTCACCCTAACCCTAACCTTAAGCCTAACCCTCACCCTAACCCTAACACTAACCCTAACCATAAGCCTAACCCTAACCCTTACCCTAACCCTGACCCTTAGGCTAAACCTAACCCTTACGCTAACCCTCTCCCTAAATCTTTTGCTAAACCTAACACTCACCCTCACCGTAATCCTCACCCTATCCCTTATCCTCACACTAACCCTAACCCTATCCCTCAGCATCAACCTCACAATAACCCTAAACCTAAAACTAACCCTCACCATAAACCTAACCCTTACCCTAATCCTAAACCTAACCCTCACACTAACCCTCACCCTTACCCTAAGCCTAATCCTCACCCTCACCCTCACCCTAACCCTAACCCTAAACCAAACCCTCACCCTAACTCTAAAACTTACCACAACCCCTAAACCTACCCCTCAACCTAACCCTCACCCTCACCCTAATCCTAACCCTAACCCTCACCCTAAACCTAACCCAAAACCTGACCTTCACCCTAACCCGAAACCTAACCCTCAACTTAACCCTAAACCATACCCTAAACCTAACCCTAATGCTATCCCTAAACCTAACCCTAACCCTCACCCTCACCCTCACCCTCAACCTAACCCTAACCCTCAAACTAACCCTAACCCGAATCCTAACCCTAACCCTCACCGTCACCATCACCTGCATCCTAACCCTCAACCTCAAACTCACCGTCACCCTAACCCTCAAACTAACCCTAACCCTCACCCTAACCATAACCCTCTCCCTAAGCCTAACCCTACCCATCACCCGAACCCTCACCCTAACCTAACCCTCACTCTAACCCTAATCCTAACCCTCATCCTCATGCTAAACCTCACCGTCACACGAAAACTCAGCCTAAACCTAAACCTAACCCACACCCTAAACTTCACCCTCACCCTCAACCTCATCTTCAACCTCACCCGAACCTTCAGCCTCACCCTAACCCTCAGCCTCACCCTAACCCTCACCCTAACCCTAACCCTCAACCTAAACCTCACGCTCACCATAATCCTCACCCTAATCCTAACCTAACCCTTAACTAAACGAAAACCTCACCCTCACCCTCACACTCACCCTATCCTCACATTCACTGTAGCCCTCACCCTAAACCTAAACCTCACCCTAAGCCTAACCCTCACCCAAACCCACACCCTAACCCTAATCCTAACCCTAACCCTAACCTTCACCCTAACTCTAACCCTTACACAAACCCTAAGCCTAACCCTATACCTCACGCTAACCCTAACCCTAACCCTCATCCTCACCCTAACCCTTGCCCTAGCCCTAACCCTCACCGTAATCCTAACACTTATCCTATACCTAAACCTCATCCTCAACTTAACCCTAACCCTTACCCTCACTGTAACCCTAACCCTCACCCTAAACCTAACCTTCAGACTAAACCTCACCCTCACCCTAATCCTCACCCTAATCCTAACCTTAACTCTTACCTAACCAAAACCCTCAACCTCACCCTCACACTCTCCCTATCCCTCACTCTCACCATAGCCCTCACCCTAAACCTAACACTCACCCTAACACTCACCCTCACCCTCAACTTAACCCTTACACTAACCCTAATCCTAACCATAACCCTTATCCTCACCCTAAACCTAACTCTAACCGTCACCCTCACACTCACCCTCACACTCACCCTAACCCTCATGCTCAATCTCACCCTCACTCTAACCCTCACCGTCACCCTAAATATCACCCTAACCCTAACCCTCACCCTAACCCTAACCCTTACCCTAACCCTAACTCTAACCCTTACCCTAACCCTAAGCCTCACCCTAACATTAAGGCTAACCCTAACCCTCAACCTCAGCCTAAACCTCACCCTAGCCCTTATCCTCACACTAAACCTAACCCTAACCCTCAGCCTCACACTCACCCTAACCCTAACCCTAAACATAACCCTCAATCTAAACCTAACCCTTACCCTAAGCTTGAACTTAAACTTAACCATCACCCTAACCATAACCGTAACCCTAACCCTCACACTCACCCTAAACCTAACCCTAAATATAACACTTACCCTCACCCTATTCCTTACACTAACTCTAACCCTACCCCTCACCCTAAACCTCACCGTCACCTAAACCCTAACCCTGACCCTCACCCTAAAGCTAACCCTAACCCTAACCCTAACGCTAACCCTAAACCTAACCCTCACCCTAACCCTAACACTTACCCTAAACCTAACCCTAACCGAAATTCTACCCTTAACCCTAACCCTGACACTAACCCTCACCCTAACCCTCACCTTAACCTTTAGCCTCATACTAACCCTAACTCTAACCCTAACCCTAACCCCCACACCAACCCTAACCCACTCCCTAACCTTAAAACTACCCCTCACCCTAACCCACATCCTAACCCTAAACCTCACCCTAACCCTTATCCTAAACCTCACCCTCACCGTAAACTTCACCATCACCCTAACCCTCACCTTAAACCGAAACTTAACCCACACCCTGACCCTCACCCTCATGCTCACCCTCACACTCACCCTAACCCTAACCATAACTCTCATCCTAACACTAACCCTCACCATCACCCTAACCCACAACCTCACCGTAACCCTCAACCTAACCCTAACCCTAAACCTTAGCTAACAGAAAACCTCAACCTCACCCAAACCCTAACCCTCAATCTAGCCCTCCCCCTAAGGCTAACCCTCACCCTAACCCTAACCCTCACCCTCACACTCACCATCACCCTAACCCTAAACCTAACCCTAACCCTCACCTTAACCCTAACACTCACACTAAGCCTAACCCTCACCCTCACCCTAACCCTAACCCTAACCCTAACCCTAACCCTCACACAAACTCTAACCCTCTCCCTAAGCTTAACCCTCACCATCAACCTAACCCTCACCCTAACCCTAACCCTCACCCTAAACCTAACCCTCAACCTAAACCTAACCCTCAGCCTGACCCTCACCCTAAACCTAACCCTAAGACTAACCTTCACCATAACCCTTACTTTAACGCTAAAACTCACTTTAAACCTAATGCTCACCCTAACACTAACACTCAAACTAACCCTAACCCTAGCCCTCACCCTCAACCTCATCCTAAACCTAACCCTAACATTCATCCTAACCCTAACCCTAAACATAAACCTCACACTAAACCTATACCACAGCCTAACCCTAATCCTCAAACTAAACCTAACAGTCACACAATCCCTAACCCTACCCCTCAGCCTAACTCTCACCCTAAACCTAACCCTAACCCTAATTCTACCCTATCCCTAAACATAAACCTAACCCTCACCCTACCCCTCACCCTCACCCTAACCCTAATGCTACCCCTAAACCTCACCCTCACCCTATCCCTCAACCTAACCCTGACCCTCAACCTAACCCTTACCCTCACCCTAACCCTAACCCTCAACCTCGCCCTAACCCTCACCCTAACACTTCCCCACACTCACCCTAATCATAACCCTAACTGTAGTCCTCACCCTAACACTTACCCTCACCCTCACCCTAACCCTAACCCTCAACCTCACCCTAACCCTCACCCTAAGCCTTACCCACACCCTAACTCTAATCCTAACCCTAACCTTCACCCTCACCCTCACCCTAATGCTAACCCTAACCCTCAGACTCACCCTAAACCTCACCCTAACACTTACCCTCACCCTAACCCTCACCCTAAACCTAACCTTGATGCTAAACCTCACCTTCACCCTAAAATTTACCCTAACACTTTCCCACATCCTTACCCTCACCCTAACACTAACCCTAAACCTAAAGTTGACCATATCCCTCACCCTAACCCTAAACCTCACCCTCACCCTAACTCTCTCCCTAACCTTTACACTCACCCTAACTCTAACCCTAACCCTAAACCTAACCCTCACACTAACCCTAACCCTAACCCTCAGCCTAACCCTTATCCTAACCCTAAACCTAGCCCTAAACCTCACCCTAACCTTAATCTTAACCCTCAGCCTAACCCTCATCCTAACCCTATCCCTAATCCTAACCCTCTCCCTAACCCTAACAGTAAACCTAAACACCACCCTAACCCTAACCCTCACTCTCACCCTCCCCAACACTCTCAGCCGAACCCTAATCTTAAGCTAATCGTAAATCTCACCCTCACCCTCACACTAAATCTAACCCTAAACCTAACCCTAACACTCAACCTCACCCTTACCCTAACCCTAATCCTAAGCCTAATACTTAACCTCACCCTAAACCTAAACCTAACCCTAACCCTAACCCTCCCACTTACCCTCGCCTTCACCCTAACCCTCAAAGTCACCCCAAACATCACACTAACCCTAACCCTCACCCTAACCCTAACCCTTACCCTAACCCTAACCCTAACTCTAACCCTCACCCTAACCGTAACCCTAAGCCTAACCCTCAACCTAACCGTAACCCTAACCATAACACTAAGCTTAATGCTAGCCCTTACCCTAACCCTAAACCTTACCCTAACCCTAACACTCACGCTAAACCTTATGCTAACACTAAACCTCAACCAAAACCTAAAACTAAAACTAAACCTCACCCTAAACCTAACCCTAACCCTAAACCTCATCCTCACTCTCACCCTAACCTTAACCCTAACCCTCACCCTAACCCTAACCCTTACCCTATCCCTAACCCTACCCCTCAACCTAACCCTCACCCTCACCCTAATCCTAACCCTAACCCTCACCCTAAACCTAACCCAAACCCTAACCCTCACCCGAAACCTAAACCTAAACGTCACCCTAACCCTAACCCTTTCCCTAAATCTAACCCGAATCCTAAACCTAACCCTAACCCTCACCCTCACCCTCACCCTCACCCTAAACCTAACCCTAACACTCACCCTAACCCTAACCCGAATCATAACCCTAACCCTCACCATCACCATCACCCACACCCTAACCCTCAACCTCAAACTCACTTTCACCCTAACCCTCAAACTAACCCTAACAGTCACCCGAAACATAACCCTCACACTAACCCTAACCCTACATCTCACCCTAACCCTCACCCTAAACCTAACTCTCACCCTGACCCTAATCCTAACCCTCACCCTCATCCTAACCGTCAACGTTACCCTAAACCTCCCCCTAAATGTAACCCTAACCCACACCCTAACATTCACCCTCACCCTCACCCTCACCCTCACCTGAATCCTCACGCCCACCCTAAACCTCAGCCTCAGCCTAACCCTCACTCTAACCTAACCCTCAACCTAAACCTCACCTTCACCCTAATCCTCACCCTAACCCTAACCTTAACCCTTACCTAACTGAAACCCTCACCCTCATGCTCACACTCACCCTAACCCCCACCCTCACTGTAGCCCTCACACTAAACCTAAACCTCACCTAACCTACCCCCACCTTCACCCTCAACCTAACCCTAACCCTCAAAAATACCCTAACCCTCACCCTCACAGTGATCCTATCCCTAAACCTAACTCTAATCCTAACTTTCATCCTCACCCTCACTGTAACTCTAAAGCCCACCCTAACCCTAACCTTCAACCTCACCCTAATCCTACCCCTCACCCTTAAACTAACACTGACCCTAACACTCAAAACTCACCCTAAGACTCACCCTAAACCTAATGCTCACCCTAACCCTCACCCTCATCCTAGCGCTCAACCTAACCCTAACTCTAATCCTAAACCTAACCCTAAACCACACCTTCACCCTCACCCTCACCCTCACCCTCAGCCTAATCCTAACCCTAACCCTAATAGTAACCCTAGACCTAACCCTAACCCTACATCTACCGCTAACCCTAGGCCTCACCCTCATTCATACCCTCAACCTCAGCCTAACCTTAACCCTACCACTAATCCTAAACCTAACCCTCACACTCACACTCAACCTAAACCTAACCCTATCCCTCACCCTCACCCAAAGGCTAACCCTAACTCTCAGCCTCACCTTCATCCTAACCCTTAACCTCACCCTAACCCTCACCCTAACGCTAACCCTCACCCTAACCCTAAAACTACCCCTCAGCCTAACCCTAACCCACACTATCAACCCAAACCTGATGCTAACACAAATGCTCACTGTGAACCTAAGCCTCAGCTTAACACTTACCCTCACCATAACCCTATCCCTCACCCTCTCCCTAAAACTCACCCTACCCCATCCCCTCACCCTAACCCTCACCCTAAACCTAACCTTCACACTAAGCCTCACCCTAACCATCACCCTAACCCTAAACCTAACCCTAACCCTCACCCTCACCGTAACTGTCATCCTAAACCTTACCCTCACCCTAACCCTAACCCTAACCCTAACCCGAACCCGAACCTGAACCCGAACCCGAACCCTCACTCTACCCTTCAACGTCACCCTAAACATCACCCTAACTCTAATCCTCAACCTAACCCTAACCCTAACACTCACCCTAACCCTAACCCTCACTTTAAACCTCACCCTCACACTAGGCGTCACCCTAAAACTAACCCTAATCTTAACCCTCACCCTCACCCTCAGCCTCACCCTCAGCTTCACCCTAAACCTAAACCTAATCCTAACACTAACCCTCACCCTCACCCTCACTCTAACCCTAACCCTAACATGCACCCTAATCTTAACCCTAACCCTAACCCTAACACTCAACCTAACCCTCACCCAACCCTAACCCGAACCCTAACCCTCACTCTAACCCCCAACCTAACCTTCAGCCTAACCCTAACGCTAACCCTAACCATCAGTCTCAACTTAACCCTCACCCTAAGCCTTATCCTCACACTAACCCTAACCCTAAGCTTAACACTCACACTAACCCAAACACTCAACCTAACCCTAATCCTCACCCTCACCTTAATCGTCACCCTAAATATAATCCTAAACCTTACCTATCCGAAACGCTCACCCTGAACCTCACCCTCACCCTCACCCTCAGCCTAAACCTTACCCTCACCCTAATAGTAACCCTAACTCTTACCCTCACCCTAAACCTAACCCTAAACCTAACCCTCACTGTCACCCTCCCACTCATGCTCACCCTCACCATAACCGTGAGGGTTAGGCTCAACCTCACCCTCACCCTAACCCTCACCATCACCCTAAACATCACCCTAACCCTAACCCTCACGCTAACCGTAACCCTACCCTAACCCTGAACTTAACCCTAACCCTAAACCTAACCCTTACCCTAACCCTAACCCTAACCCTCACCCTAAAACTTATGCTAACACTAACCCTCACCCTCACACTGAACTTAACCCTAACCCTTTTCCACACACTCACCCTAACCCTCACCGTCACCCAAGCGCTCACCTTGAACCTAACCCTCACCTATACCCTTACCCTCACCCTCACCCTCACCCTCACCTTAAACATCACCCTAACCCTAACCCTCCGTCTAACCCTAACCCTAACCCTCAACTTAACCTTAAACCTCACCTTCAACGTCACCCTCACCCTCACCCTCACCCTCACCCTCACCCTCACCGTAGACCAAAACCTAAACCTAACCCTAACCCTAAACCTCACCCTCAACCTCATCCTCAACCTCAGCCTCACCCTAACCCTAAACCTAATCCTAACCCTCACCCTCACCCTCACTATAACCCTAACCCTAAACCTAATGCTAACCCTAAACCTCACCCTCACCTTAACCCTAATCGTAACCCTCACTCTAAACCTAACCCTAACCCTAATGCTGTACATAACCCTAACCCTCACCCTAAGACTAATGCTAAGTATAATACTCAACCTCCCCCTAAACCTCACCGTAAAACTTACCCTCAGCCCACCCCTCACCCTAACCTTAAACCTAAACCTAACCCTCACCAAACACTCACCCTAACCCTTACACTAAACCTATCTCTCACCGTCACCCTAACCCTCACCCTATCCCTTATCCTAACAGTAACCATAACCCTAACCCTTAACCACACACTAACCCTAACCTTCACCCTAAACCTAACCCTACATCTCACCCTAACCCTAACCCAAAACTCAACCCTAATCATAACACTCAAATACCCTAAACCAAACCCTCACCCAAACGCTCACACTAACCCTAACACTAAACCTATCCCTCACCCTCACCCTAACCCTCACCCTAACGCTTACCCTCACACTAACCCTAACCATCACACTAAACCTAACTCTCACGCTAACCCTAACCATAATCCTCAACCGAACCCTCATACTAACCCTAACCCTAACCCTCAAACTAACCCTAATCCTAAACATTACCCTAACCCTAACCCTCACCCTCAAACTCACCCGCACCCTCAGCCTAACACTAACCCTAACCCTCATCCTCACCCTCACCCTAACCCTAATCCGAACCCTAATCCTCAACCTAACCCTAACCCTCACCCTCACCGTAACTCTTAACCTAACCCTCAACTAACCCTAAACATAACCTGAAATAAAACTCTCATCCTAAACCTAACCCTATCTCTTACCCTAACCCTAACCCTAAACCTCCTGCTCATCCTAGGCCTCACACTAACCCTAATACTAACCCTAACCCTCATCCTAACCCTCCTCCTAACCCTTACCCTAAGCCTCACCCTAACCCTAACCCTCACCCTCAGCCTATCCCTAACCCTAAACCTAAACCTAACCCTAACACACAAACTCACCCTCAGCCTAACCCTAAACCTAACCCTAACCCTAACCTTAACCCTCCCCCTAACTCTTACCCTAAGCCTAACCCTAACACTAACCCTAACCCGAACCCTCAACCTAACCCTCACCCTAACCCTAAGTCTATACCTAAACCTCACCCTCACCCTTAACCTAAATCTAACCCTAACCCAAACCCTAAAGCTCACCCTAACCATAACCCTAACCCTCACCCTCACCCTCAGTGTAACCGTAACCCTAAACCTAACACTAACAATAACCCTAACCCTAACCTCACCCGAACCCTAACCCTAACCCTCAACCTATCCCTAACCCTCAAGATCAAGGTAACCCTAACCCTAACCCTCACCCTAAACATAAACTTAACCTGAACCATAAAGCTCACCCTAACCCTAACCCTAACCCTCACCCTAACCCTAACCCTCACCCTCACCATCAGCATAAACCTAAGCCTAACCCTAACCCTAAACCTAACTTTCACACTCACCATAACCCTTACCCTAATCCTAATCCTATCCCTAACCCTAACCCTCACCCTCAGCCTCATCTTAACCTTAAATCTAACCCTAAACCTCACCCTAACCCTAAAACTATGCCTAACCCTATACCTCACCCTAACCCTTACCCTAATCCTAATCCTCACCCTAACCATAACCCTCACCCTCATCCACAGTGTAACCTTAAGCCTAAGCCTAACCCTAACACTAATCCTCAAGCTCACCCTAACCCTTACCCTAATCCTAATCCTAACCCTAACCCTAACCCTCACACTCACCTCACCTTAACCCTACCTCTAACACTAAACCTCATGCTCACCCTAACCCTAAACCTAACCCTAAACCTAACCCTCACCCTAACCCTAACCTCACCCTCACCCACAACCTCAGCCTAACCCTAACCCTAACCCTACCCCTCACACTCACCCTAACCCTAATCCTAATCCTAACCCTAAACCTAACCCTCACACTCACCCTAACCCTCACCCTAACCCTAACCCTAACCCTAACACTAACCCTAACCCTAACCCTCACCCTCAGCCTCACCCAAACCCTAACACTAACCCTAAACCTCACGCTCACCCTCTCCCTAACCCTTACCGTAACCCTAAACCTCACCCTAACCCTAACCCTGACCCTTACAGTAACCCTCAGCCCAAGTCTCACCTTTACCCTTACCATCACCCCAACCCTAACCCTCATCCTAACCCTAAACCTCACCCTAACCCTAACTCTACCCCTAAACCTCACTCTCACACTAACTGTAACTCTAAAACCAACCCTAACCGTAAACCTCACCCTAACCCTAACCCTAAACCTCACACTCAACCTCATGCTCATCCTAACCCTAAGTCTAAGCCTAAACCTAATCCTAAACCTCACCCTCACCCTAGCCCTTACCCTAACCCTAATCCTAACCATAAACCTCATCTTAACCCTCACCCTAACCCTAACCGTAACCATCACCCTAACCCTAATCCTCACACCCACCCTCACCCTCAGCCTAACCCTAAGCCTAAGCCTAACCCTAACCGTAACCCTCACACTCACCCTCAACCGAACCCTAATCCTAACCCTAACCCTAAACCTCACCCTAAACCTCAGCCTAACACTCACCCTAACCATAACCCTAAACCTAACCCTCGACCTAACCCTCCAACTAACCCTAAATCTAACCCTAAACCTCACCCTAACCCTAACCCTAATCCTAACCCTCACCCTAACCTTAACACTAACACTAATCTTAAACCTTACCCTAATCCTAAACCTAACCCTAATACTAAACCTCACCCTAAGTATCACCTTAACGCTAAGTCTAACCCTAAACCTCACCCTCACACTAACCCTAACCCTAACACTAAACCTCACCCTAAACCTAACCCTAACCCTCACCCTCACAATAGCCCTCACCCTAACCCTAATCCTGAAAATAATTCTCATCCTAACCCTCACCATAAGCCTAACCCTCACCCTCACCCTCACCCTAACCCTTACCCTAACCCTCACCCTAACCCTAAACTTAACCTGAACCCTAACCCGAACCCTAACCCTAAACCTCACCCTCAACCTCACAGCCTAACCATAAGCCTAACCCTAAACCTAACCCTAACACACACACTCACCCTCAACGTAACTCTAATCCTAACCCTAACCCTAACCTTAACCCGCCCTCTAACTCTCCCCGTAAACCTAACCCTAACACTAACACTAACCCTAACCCTCAACCTAACCCTCACCCGAAACCTAATTCTAAACCTAAACCTCACCCTCACCCTAAACCTAACTCTAAACCTAACCCAAACCCTAAACCTCACCCTAAACCTAACCCTCACCTGTACCCTCACCCTCACCGTAACTCTAAACGTAACCCTAACAATAACACTAACCTTACATAACCCAAACCATCACGCTAACCCTAATCCTCACCCCCACCCTCACCCTCAGCCTAACCATAATTCTATGCCTAACCCTCACCCTAACCCTTGCACTCACACTCACCCTAACCCTAAATCTAACCCTAAACCTAGCCCTAAACCTCATCCTAACCCTCACCCTCATCCTAACCCTAACACTAACCTTAACCCTAAACCTTAACCTAACCCGCCTCGTAAACCTAACTCTAAACCTAAACCTCACCCTCACCCTAACCCTAAACCTAACCCTACACCTCACCCTAAACCTCACCCTAACCCTCACGCTCACCTTCACCCTCAACCTAACCGTAACTCTATTCCTAACCCTAACAATAACAGTAACCCTAACCCTAACGCTCAGTATAAACATAACCTTCACCCTCAGCCTCACCCTCACCACCAACTTAATCCTAACCATTACACTAACAATAACCCTAAACCTAACCCTAACCCTAACCCTTATCCTCACCCCCACCCTCACCTCAGCTTAACCCGAAGCCTAACCCTAATCCAAATACTAATTCTCACCATAACCATAAGCCTAACCCTAACCCTAAACCTAAACCTAAACCTAACCCTAAACCTAACCCTAATCCTCATCCTCACACTCAACCTAGCCCAATTTCTAAACTTAACCCTCACCCTAACTCTAAACCTAAACCTCACCCTCACCCTAACACTAACATTAACCCTAACCCTAAACCACACACTAACCCTAACCCTCACCCTCACCCTCAACCTCACCGTAACTCTAACCCTAACCCTAACAATAACACTAATCCTAACCCTAACCATAACACTCAGCTCAGCCTCACCCTCACCTCAAACTTATCCCTAAGCCTAACCCTAACCCTAATCCTAACCCAAAACATCACCCTCACTCTAACACAAACCCTAACCCTAACACTAACTCTAACCCTAAATCTCACCCTCACCCTACCCTAACTCTATCCCTAACCCAAAACCTAAAACTCATCCTAACCCAAATCCTGAGGGTCACCCTCACCCTAACCCAAACCCTAAACCTCATCCTAACCCTCACCCTAACCCTAACCCTAACCCTCACCATAACCCTAACCCTAACCCTCAACCTCATGCTCAGCCTAAGCCTAAGCCTAAGCCTAAGCCTAAGCCTAACCCTAAACCTCAACCTAACCCTAAAACTAACACTAACCCTTATTCTAACAATAAACCTCACCCTCAACCTAACCTGTACTCTAACCCTATCCCTAAACCTAAACTTCATCCTAACCCTAAACCTAACCCTCACCCTCACCCTCACCATAACCGTAGCCCTAACCCTAACAGTAACCCTAACCCTAGCCCTAACCCTCAACCTGACCATAACCCTCACCCTAACCCTCACCCTCACCCTAACACTTACCTTCACCCTAATACTAACTCTAACCCTAATCCTCACACTCACCCTAAACCTAACCCTCATCCTCACCCTGAACCTCACAATAACCCTAACACTAATCCTCAATCTAGCCCTCACCCTTACGCTACCCCTAAACCTAATCTTCACGCTAACCCTAACCCTCACCCTAGCCCTCACCCTAACCTAACTCTACCGCTAAACCTCACCCTAAACCTAACCCTCATGCTCACCCTCTCCCTCAGGGTAACGCTAAGCCTAACCCTAACCCTAACCCTCACACTAACTCTAACGCTTAACCTCACCCTAACCCTCAACCTAAACTTAACCCTCACTCTCACCGTAACCCTAACCCTTACCCTCATCCTAACCCTAACTTTCACCCTCAACCTCACCCTCAGCTTAATCCTAAGCATAACCCTAACCCTAACCCTAACCCTCACACTCAACCTAACCCTTACCCTAATCCTAATCCTAAACCTAAGCCTAAACCTCACCCTCACCCTAACCCTCACCCTAACCCTAACTCTAACACTAAAACTCACCCTAATCCTCACCCTCAGCCTCACCCTAACCCTAAACCTAACCCTAAACCTCACCCTAAGCCTAACCCTAAATCTCACCCTCATCCTAGCCCTCACTCTAACCCTAATCCTTACCATAATGCTCATCCTAAACTTCCCCTAACCCTTACCCTCACCCTCACCCTCACCCTAAACCTAAGCCTAACCCTAACCCTGACCCTAACCCTCACATTCACCCTAACCTTTACCCTAATCCTAATCCTAACCCTAAAACTAACCCTCACCATCATCCTAACCCTCAAACTAACCCTAACTCTAACACCAACCCAAAACCTGACCATCACCCTCAGCCTCAGCTTAACCCTAACTCTAACCCTAAACTTCACCTTCACCCTAACCCTAATCTTATATCTCACCCTAAACCTAACACTAAACCTCACCCTCAGACTAGCCCTCACCCTAAACCAATTGCTAAACCTAACCCTCATCCTAACCCTCACCCTCACACTAACCCTAATCCTCAAATTCACCCTAACCCTAAACCTAACACTAAAGCTCAAACTAACCCAAAACCTCACCCTCATCGTAACCCTTACCCTAATCCTCTCCCTAACCCTAAACCTAACCCTCACCCCCAACCTCATCCTCACCATAACTCTAACCCTAACCCTAACAATAACACTAACCCTAACCCTAACCATCACCCTAACCCTAATCCTCACACTCACCCTCATCCTCAGCTTAACCCTAAGCCTAAGCCTAACCCTCACCCTCACCCTCACGCTAACCATAATCCTAAACCTAGCCCTATCCCTAAACCTCAACCTAAAACTCACCCTCACCCTAACCCTGACCCTAAACCTAAACCTCACACTAACCCTAACCCTAACACTAAACCTAACTCTAACCCTAAACCTCACCCTCATTCTAACCCTAAACCTAACCTTAAACCTAAACCTAAATCTCATCCTAACTGTAATCCTCACACACAGTGTAATCATTACCACAATCCTAATCCTATCACTAAGCCTAACCCTCACCCACACCCTAACCCTAACTCTAACACTAACCCTAACCCTCACCCTCAGCCTAACCCTAAACCTAACTCTAACCCTAAACCTAAACCTCACCCTAACCCTAACCCTAAACCTAACGCTAAACCTCACCCTAACCCTAACCCTAAAACTCACCTTCACCCTAGCCCTCACCCTAACCCTAACCCACAAACTCACCCTCACCCTCGGCCTATCACTAAGCCTAAACCTAAACCTCACCCTAACCCTCACACTCACCCTCAACGTTACCCTAATCCTAAACCTAGCACTATCCCTAAAATTTAACCTAAACCTCACCCTCACCCTAAACCTAACACTAACCCTAACCCTAAACCTCACGCTAACTGTCCCCCTAACCCTAACTCTTACCCTAAACCTCACCCTCACCCTAACCCTAACCCTAAACCTAAACCTCACCCTAAACCTCACACTAACCCTAAGCTTCACCCTCACCCAAATCCTCAAAGTAAGTCTAACTCTAAACCTAACAATAACCCTAACCTTAACCCTAAACCTAACCATAACCCTCACCCTTAGCCTCACCCTCACAGCAAACTTAACCCTAACCATAACACTAAAAATAACCCTAACCCTAACACTAACCCTAATCCTCACCCCCACCCTCACCTTCAGCCTAACCGTAAGCTAAACCCTAAACCTAAACCTCACCATAACCATAACCATAAACCTAAACCTAACCCTAAACCTAATCCAAACCCTAAACCTAAACCTAACCCTAATCCTCAGCCTCACCCTCACCCTAACCCAAACCCCCACCCTAACCCTAAACCTAACCATAACCGTAAACATCACTGTAAATCTAACCCTAACCCTAACCCTAAACCTAACACTAATCCTCAGCCTCACCCTCAATATAACCAAAATCCTAAAATTAACCCTCACCCTAAGCCTAAGCCTAAGCCATAACCCTAACCCTAACTGTCACACTCACACTCACCCTAAACCTAATCGTAAAAATAAATCTATCCCTAACCCCAACCCTCACAGTCAGCCTCAACCAAGCCCTCACCCTAACCTAATCCTAACCCTAAACCTCATCCTAACCCTCACCCTAACCCTAACCCTAAACCTCACCCTAACCCTAACCCTAACCCTCACCCTCATGCTCAGCCAAAGCCTACGCCTAAGCCTAAACCTAAGCCTAACCCTAAGCCTAATCCTCACCCTAACCCTAAACCTAACACTAACCCTAACCCTAACCCTAAACCTCACCCTCACCCTAACTCTAACTCTAATCCTAACCCAAAACCTAAACGTCATCCTAACCCTAACCCTCACACACACCCTAACCCTTACCCTAATCCTAATCCTTTCACTAAGCCTAACCCTCACCCACACCCTAACCCTCACCCTAATCCTAACTCTAACCCTAACCCCAACACTAACCCTCACACTCAGCCTCACCCTAAACCTAACTATAACCATAAACCTCAACCTCACCCTAACCCTAACCCTAAACCTAATGCTAAACCTCACCCTAAACCTAACCCTAAAACTCACCCTCACCCTAGCCTTCACCCTAACCCTAATACTAACCCTAACGCTCATGCAAGCCCTCCCCATAACCTTAACCCTAGCCCTCACCCTAATCCTAACCCTCAACCTCTCCCTCACCCTCAGCCTAACCCTAAGCCTAAACCTAACCCTCACCCTAATACTCACACTCACCCTCACCCTAACCCTAATTCTAAACCTAACCCTAGCCCTAAACCTCAACCTGAACCTCAACCTCACCCTAAACCTAACACTAACCGTAATGCTGAACCTCACGCTAACTATCCCCCTAACCCTAACTCTAACCCTAAACCTCACCCTCACCTTAACCATAAACCTAAGACTCACCCTAAACCTAACCCTAACCCTAACCCACACACTCACCCAAAACCTCAAAGTAACTCTAACTCTAAACCTAACAATAACACTAACCCAAACCCTAACCCTAAACTTAACCATAACCCTCACCCTCAGCCTCACCCTCACCGCAAGCTTAACCCTAACCATAACACTAACAATAACCCTAACTGTAAAACTCACCCTAATCCTCACCCCCATGTTCACCCTCAGCCTAACCCTAAGCCAAACCCTAACCCTAACCCTAACACTCACTGTAACCCTAACCCTAAACCTAAACGTAACCCTAAACCTAACCCAAACCCTAACCCAAACCTAACCCTAAACCTCAGCCTCACCCTCACCCTAACCCAAACACTAACCCTAACCCCGACCCTAACCCTAAGCCTAAGCCTAACCCTAACCCTCAAACTCACCCTCACCATAATCCTAAACCTAACCCTATCCCCAAACCTATCCCTCACCCTAACCCTCACCATAGCACTCACCCTAACCCTAATTCTAACCCTAACCCTAAACCTCATCCTAACCCTAAACCTAACCCTCACCCTAACCCTCACCATAACTGTAGCCCTAACCCTAACAGTAACCCTAACCCTAGCCCTAACCCTCAACCTTACTATAACCCTCACCCTAACCCTCACCTTCACCCTAACACTTACCCTCACCCTAATATTAACTCTAACCCTAACACAAACAATCAACCTAACCCTAATTCTCACACTCACCCTAACCCTGACCCTCACCCTCACCCTAAGCCTCAACCTAAACCTAACCCTCATCCTCACCCTGAACCTCAGAATAACCCTAACACTAATCCTCAGTCTAGCCCTCACCCTCACCCTACCCCTAAATCTAATCCTCACGCTAACCCTAACCCTCACCCTAGCCCTCACCCTAACCCTAACTCTACCGTTAAACCTCACCCTAACCCTAAACCTCATGCTCACCCTCTCCCTCAGTGTAACCCGAGGCCTAACACTAACCCTAACCCTAACCCTCACACTAACTCTAACGCTTACACTCACCCTAACCCTCAACCTAAACCTAATCCTCACGCTCACCTTAACCCTAACCCTTACCCTCAACCTAACCCTAACTTTCACCCTCAACCTCACCCTCAGCTTAATCCTAAGCATAACCCTAACCCTAACCCTAACCCTCACACTCAACCTAACCCTTACCCTAATTCTAATCTTAAACCTAAGCCTAAACCTCACCCTCACCATAACCCTCACCCTAACCCTAACTCTAACACTAACCCTAACCCTAACCCTATCCCTCAGCCTCACCCTAACCCTAAACCTAACCCTCAACCTCACCCTCAGCTTAATCCTAAGCATAACCCTAACCCTAACCCTAACCCTCACACTCAACCTAACCCTTACCCTAATCCTAATCCTAAACCTAAGTCTAAACCTCACCCTCACCCTAACCCTCACCCTAACCCTAACTCTAACACTAACCCTAACCCTAATCCTAACCCTCAGCTTAACCCTAACCCTAAACCTAACCCTAAACCTCACCCTAAGCTAACCCTAAATCTCACCCTCATCCTAGCCCTCACTCTAACCCTAATCCTTACCATAATGCTCATCCTAACCTTCCCCTAACCCTAACCCTAACCCCTACCCTAATCCTCAAACCCACCCTCACCCTCAGCCTAACCCTAAGCCTGACCCTAACCCTAAACCTCACTGTAACTTTAACCCTAACCCTAAATCTAACCCTAACCCTAAACTTAACCCTAATACTCAGCATCACCTTCACCCTAACCCAAACCCTAAACCTAACCCTCAACCTAACCCTAATCTTAACCCTAAACTTAACCCTCAACCTAACCCTCACCCTATCCCTAACTCTAACATTAACCCTAACCCTAAGCCACACCCTCAGCCTCACCCTAACCCTAACTCTATCCCTAACCCTAACACTAAACCTCACCCTAAGCCTAAGCCTAATCCACACCCTCACCCTCACCATAACCGTAACCCTAACCCTAACCCTAAAATTAAACCTAACCCTATCCCTAAACCTAACCCTAACCATAACCCTCACCCTAACCCTAACCCTCACCATAACACTTACCCTCACTCTAACACTAACCCTAACCCTATCACTAACCCTCACACTAAAACTAACCCTCACCCTCACCCTCACCATAACTCTAACCCTAACCCTAACAATAACACTAATCCTAACCCTAAACCTAACCCTAACCCTAACACTAACCCTAATCCTAACTGTAATCCTCACCCTAACTGTAATCCTAATCATAATCCTCACACTAACCCTAACCCTCACCATTACTGTAACCCTAACCCTCATCCTAACCCTCAGCCTAGCCCTCACCCTAACACTAATCCTAAACCTAATCCTCATCCTAAACCTCACCCTAACCCTAACCCTAACCCTCACCCTAACACTGATCCTAACAATAACCCTCACTCTAACACTAATCCTAACCCTCACACTCAACCTCAGACTAAACCTAAGCCTAACCCAACACTAAAACTAACCCTCACCCTCAACTAACCCTCACCTTAACACTAACTCTAACACTAACACTAACCCTAACGCTCCCACTCAGCCTAAACCTAACCCTAATCCTCATCCTAACCCATACCCTCACTCTAAACCTCAACCTAACCCTCACCCTAACCCTAACCCTAAAACTAACCCTAACCGTAAACCTCACCCTCAGCCTCACCCTAACCCTAACTCTTACACTAAACCTCAACCTAACCCTGACCCTAACCCTAACCCTAACCACAAACCTCACCCTAACCCTAACCCTAAACCTCACCCTCACCCTAGCCCTTACCCTAACCCTAATCCTAAGTCTAACCCTCATACTAACCCTCCCCCGAAACCTAACCCAAACCCTGAACCTAACCCTAGACCTCACCCTCAACCTCACCCTCATCCTAACCCTAAGGCTAACCCTAAAAATAAACTTAACACACAAACTCACCCTCACCCTAAGTCTAAACTTATCCCTAACCCTAACCCTAAACCTCACCCTAACTCTTACCCTAACCCTAAACCTAAGACTATGCCTAAACCTAACGCTCACCCTCAGCCTCCCCCTAACCCTAACTCTAACCCTAAACCTCACCCTCAACCTAAACCTAACTCTAACCTTACCTAAACCCTAAACCTCACCCTAAACTTAACCCTAACAATAACCCTAACCCTAATCCTAAACCTCACCCTAACCACAACCCTCACCCTAAACCAAGCTCTCACCCTAACACTTAACCTCACCCTAACACTAACCCTAACCCTAACACTAACCATCACACTAACCCTAACTGTAACCCTAACCCTAAACCTCAACTTAACCACCAACCTCACCCTAACCCTAACACTAAGCCTAACCCTAACAATAACACTAACCCTAACCCGAACCATCACCATCACCTTAGTCCTCACCCCCACCCTCTCCCTCAGACTAACCCTAAGCCTAAGCCTAACCCTCACGCTAAAACTCACCCTCACCCTCACCCTAACCCTAATCCTAAACCTAAACCTTTCCCTAAACCTCAACTTAACCCTCACCCTCACCCTAACACTTACTCTAACCCTAACCCTAAACCTCACCCTAACCCCAACTCTAACACTAACCCTAACAGTAACACTAACACTAAACCTAAAACTAACCCTCACCCTAAGCCTCCCCCTAACACTATATCTAATCCTAAACCTCACCCTCAGCCTAACCCTAACCCTAACCCTCAACCACACCCAAAACATAACCCTAACCCTCACCCTCACAGTAAATCTAACCCTAACCCTAACAATAACACTAAACCTAAACATCACCCTAACCCTAACACTCACCCTCCCCCTTCCCTCAGCCTAACCCTAAGCCTAAGCCTAACACTGACACTAACCCTCACACTCACACGAACCCTTACCCTAACCCTAAGCCTAACCCTCACCCTCATCCTAACCCTCACCCTAACCCTAACTCTAACACTAACCCTAACCCTAACCCTCACCCTCAGCCTCATCCTAACCCTAACTCTAACCCTAAACCCCACCTTCACCCTAACCCTAACCCTAAACCTCATCCTAAACCTAACCCTAAACCTCACCCTCACCCTAGCCCTCACACTAACCCTAATCCTAAACCTTACCCTCAACCTAATCCTCAACCTCACACTAACCCTAAACCTCACACTCACCCTAACCCTAAACCTAACACTAAAGCTCAACCTAACCTTAACCCTCACCCTCACCATAACCCTTACACTAACCCTCACCCTAACCCTAAACCTAACCCTCACCCCCACCCTGAACCTCACCATAGCTCTAACCCTTACCCTAACAATAACACTAACCCTAACCCTAACCATCACACTAACCCTAATCCTCAGCCCTACCCTTATCCTCAGCCTAACACTAAGCCAAAGCCTAACCCTCAACCCTAACCCTCACACTCACCCTCACACTAACCCTAATCCTAAAGCTAGCCCTATCCCTAAACCTCAACCTAATCCTCACCCTCACCCTAACCCTAACACTAACCCTAACCCTAAACCTCACCCTAACCCTCACCCTAACCCTAACTCTAACCCTAAACTTCACAGTCACCCTCACCCTAACACTAAACCTCATGCTAAACCTCACCCTAACCGTAACCCACACCCGCATCCTCAACGTCACCATAACTCTAACCCTAACCTTATCAATAACACTAATCCTAACAATAACCCTAACCCTAACCGTAACCATCATCCTTAGCCTCACCCTCACTACTAACTTAACCCTAAGCATAACCATAACAATAACCAAAACCCTAACATAACCCTAATACTCACCCCCACCCTCACCCTCAGCCTAACCCTAAACCTCAGGCTAACCCTAATCCTCAGCCTCACCCTCACCCTAATCCAAACCCTAAACCTAACCCTCACCCTATCTCTAAGCCTAACCCTAACCCTAACCCTCACACTCACCCTTACCCTAACCCTAATCCTAAACCTAACCCTATCCTTAACCTTAACCCTAACAGTCAGCCTCAACCTAGCCCTCACCCTAACCCTAATCCTAACCCTAAAACTCATCCTAACACTCACCCTAACCCTAACCCTAACACTATCCCTTTCTCAAACCCTAAACCACACCGTCATCCTAACCCTAACTCTAACCCTAACCCTAAACCTAAACCTCATCCTAACCTTAACCCTCACACACACCCTAACCCTTACCTAATCCAAATCCAATCACTAAGCCTAACCCTCACCCACACCCTAACCCTCACCCTAACCCTAACTCTAACACTAACCCTAACCCTCACCCTCACCTTCATGCTCAGCCTAAGCCTAAGCCTAAGCCTAAACCTAAGCCTAAGCCTAAGCCTAACCCTCACCCTAACCCTAACCCTAACACTATCCCTTACTCAAACCCTAAACCACACCCTCATCCTAACCCTAACTCTAACCCTAACCATAAACCTAAACCTCATCCTAACCTTAACCCTCACACACACCTTAACCCTTACCTAATCCAAATATAATCACTAAGCCTAATCCTCACCCACACCCTAACCCTCACCCTAACCCTAACTCTAACACTAACCCTAACCCTCACCCTCAGCCTCACCCTAACCCTAACTCTAACCATAAACCTCAACTTCACCCTAACCCTAACCCTAAACCTAATGCTAAACCTCACTGTAACCCTAACTCTAAAACTCACCCTCACCCTAGCCCTCACCCTAATACTAATCCTAACCCTAACACTCATCAAAACACTCCACATAAACCTAACCCTAGCCCGCACCCTAACCCTAACCCTCAACATCACCCTCACCCTCAGTCTAACCCTAAGCCTAAACCTAACCCTCACCCTAACCCTCACACTGACACTAATACTTATCCTAACCCTAATCCTAACCATATCCCTAAACCTCAACATAAACCTCACCCTCACCCTAACCCTAAATCTAGCTCTAACCCTAAACCTCACCCTAACCGTCCCCCTATCTCTAACTCTAACCCTAAACCTAACCCTCACCCTAACCCTAAACCTCACCCTAACCCTACCCCTCACCCTCACACAAAACCTCAATGTAACTCTAACTCTAAACCTAACACTAACCCTAACCCTAACCCTAACCCTAACCATAACCCTCACCCTCAGCCTCACCATCATAGCAAACTTAACCCTAACCATAACACTAACAATAACCCTAACCCTAACACGGACCCTAATCCTCACCTTCACCCTCACCCTCAGCCTAACTCTAAACCAACCCTAAACCTAACCCTCACCATAACCCTAACCCTATACCTAACACTAACCCTAAACCTAAACCAAAACCTAACCCTAAACCTAACCCTAATCCTCAGCCTCACCCTCACCCTAACACAAACCCTAACCCTAACACCCACCCTAACCCTAAACATAACCCTAACCCTAACCATAATCATCACTGCAACTCTAACCCTAGCTCTAATCCTCAGCCTCACCCTCACCCTGAACCAAACCCTAACCCTAATCCTCACCCTAACCCTAAGCCTAACCCTAACCCTAACCCTCACACTCACCCTCCCCCTAACCCTAATCCTAATCCTAACCCTATCCTTAACCCCAACCCTCACAGTCAGCCTCAACCTAGCCCTCACCCTAACCTAATCCTAACCCTAAACCTCATCCTAACCCTCACACTAACCCTAACCCTAACTCTCACCCTAACCCTAACCCTCACCCTCATGCTCAGCCAAAGCCTACGCCTAAGCCTAAACCTAAGCCTAACCCAAAGGCTAACCCTCACCCTAACCCTAACCCGAACACTAACCCTAACTGTAACCCTAAACCTCACCCTCACCCTTACCTTAACTCTAACCCTAACCCAAACCCTAAACCTCTTCCTAACCCTAACCGTCACAACACCCTAACCCTTAACCTAATCATAATCCTTTCACAAAGCCTAACCCTCACCCACACCCTAACCCTCACCCTAACCCTAACTCTATAACTAACCCTAACCCTAAACCTCACACTCAGCCTCACCCTAACCCTAACTCTAACCTTAACCTCAACCTCAACCTAACCCTAACCCTAAACCTAATGCTAAACCTCAAGCTAAATCTAACACTAAAACTCACCCTCACCATAGCCCTCACCGTAAACCTAACCCTAACCCTAAACCTCAACCTAACCATCACCCTAACCATAAGCCCAACGCTAACCCTAACATTAACCCTCGACCTAACGCTCCACTTAACCCTAAATCTAACCCTAAACCTCACCCACACCCTAACTCTAATACGAACACTACCCTAAAACTCACCCTAACCCTAACACTAACCCTAACCCTCACCCTCACCCTCACCATAACTCTAACCCTAACCCTAACAATAACACTAATCCTAACCCTAAAATTAACCCTAACCCTAACCCTAATCCTAACATTCACCCTCACCCTAACCATAATCTTAAAGCTAACCCTCATCCTAACCCTCACCCAAACACTAACCCTAACCCTAAACCTTACCCTAACACTAACCCTAAACCTCAACCTCACCCTAGCCCTCACACTAACCCTAATCCTAACCCTAACCCTCACCTTAAGCCTAAACTTAACCGAACACTAACTCTCACCCTAACCCTAAACCTAACCCTCAACATTACTCTAACACTCACTCTCACCCTCACTCTCAGCCTAAACCTAAGCCTAAGCCTAACCTTAAACCTCAAACTCACCATAAACCATACACTAATCCTAATCGTAAACATAAGCCTAAGACTCACCATCACCCTCACCCTCACCCTAAACTTCACCCTAACCCTAACTCTAACACTAACCCTAAACCTAACCCTCAACCTCAGCCTCACCCTTACCCTAACTCTAACCCTACACCTTAACCTCACCCTAACCCTAACACTAAACCTCATCCTAACCCTAATCCTAACCCTCACCCTCACCTTAACCGTAACCCTAACCCTAACCCTAACAATAACCCTCACCCTCACCGTAACCCTAAACCAAACCCTAAAGCTCACCCTAACCCTAACTCTCATCCTCACTGTAACCCTAACCCTCATCCTAACCCTCACCCTAACTCTAACCCTAACCCTAAACCTTACGTAAATTCTAACCCTAACCCTCACTCTCACAGGAGTCCTCACCCTAATCCTAATCCTAACCCTAATCCTCATCCTAACACTCACCCTAAACCTAACCCTAACCCTAACCCTCACACTCACCGTAAACCTTACCCTAATTCTAATCCTAACACTAAGCCTAACCCTCACCCTCAACCTAACCCTCAGCGTAACCCTAACTCTAACACTAAACCTAACCCTAACCCTCAACCTCAGCCTCACCCTAACCCTAACTCTAACCCTAAACCTCAACCTCACCATAACCCTAAACCTAAACCTAAACCTAAAGCTCACCCTAACCCTAACCCTAAACCTCACCCTCACCCTAGCCCTCACCATAAGCCTAATCCTAACCCGCAACCTAACCATAAGCCTCCTCCCTCACCCTTACCTTCAGCCTAACACTAAGCCTAAACCTAACCCAAACCTAACCCTCACACTCACCCTTACCCTAACCCTAATCCTAATCCTAACACTAATCCTAAACCTCACCCTCACCTTAACCCTCACCTTAAGCCTAACCCTAATATTAATTCTAACCCTAACCTTAAAACTAAACCATATCCTCAACCTAAACCTCACATTAACCCTAACATTAATCCTCAATCAAACCCTCACCCTCACCTTCACTCTAGACCTCACCCTAAACCTAACCCTCATTCTCACCCTAAACCTCACACTAACCCTAACACTAATCCTCAAACTTAACCCTCACCCTCACCCTAATGCTAACCATAACCCTCACCCTAAACCTAACTTTCACCCTTATCATAACCCTCACTTTCAGCCTAACCCTAACTCTTACACTTACCATCAACCCCACCCTAACCCTCACCCTAACCCTACCCCTCACCCTGACCCTAACCCTACCCCTAAACCTCACCCTCACCCTAACCCTAACTCTAACCCTAACCCTAACACTAAACCTCACCCTCAACCTCATGCTCAGCCTAACCCTAAGCCTAAGCCTAACACTAACCCTAAGCCTCACTCTCACCCAAGCCCTCACCCTAATCCTAATCCTAACCCTAAACGTCATCCTAACCCTCACCCTAACCCTAACCCTAAACATCACCCTAACCCTAATCCTCACCCCCACACTCACCCTCAGCCTAAGCCTAAACCTAACCCTAACCCTAAACCTAATAATCACACTCACCGTCATCCTAACCCTAATCCTAACCCTAACCCTAACCCTAACCCTAACCTTCACCCAAACCATAACACAAACACTAACCCTAAACCTTACCCTAATCCTAATCCTAACCCTAATCCTAAACCTCATCATAAGCCTCACCTTAACCCTAAGTCTAAGCCTAAACCTCACCCTCACCCTAACCCTAACCCTAACCGTAAACCTCACCCTAACCCTAACCCTAAACATCACCCTCACCCTAGCCCTCACCCTAACCCTAATACTAACCCTAACCCTCACCCTAACCCTCCCCGTAATTCTAACCCTAACCCTCACCTAACCCTAAACCTCACCCTCACCCTCACAGTCAGCCTAAACCTAAGCCTAACCCTAAGCCTAACCCTAAACCTAAACCTAACCCTCACACACACCCGCACCCTCACCCTCACCATAATTCTAACCCTAACCCTAAACCTAACCCTCACCCTCACCCTAACCCTAACACTATCCCTAACACTAACCCTCACCCTAACGCAATATCTAACCCTAAACATCACCCTCACCCTAACCCTATCCCTAAACCTCACACCCACCCTCACCCTCACCGGAACTCGAACCCTAACCCTAACAATAACCCTAACCCTAACCCTAACGATCACCCTAACCCTAATCGTCACAGCCACCATCACCCTCAGCCTAACCCTAAGCCTAAGCCTAACCCTCATCCTAATCCTCAAACTCACCGCACCCTAACCCTAATCCTAAACCCTATACTATCCCTAAATCTCAACCTAACCGTTTCCCTCCCCTGAACCCTAAAAATAACCCTAACCATAAACCTCAACCTAACCCTCCCCCTGAACCTAACTCTAACCCTAAACCTCACCCTCACCCTAACAATAAACCTAAACCTAACCCTAATCCTCACACCCACCCTCACCCTCAGCCTAACCCTAACCCTAACCCTAATCCTAACCGTAACACTAACCCTAACCCTAAACCAAACCCTAAACCTAACCATAAACCTAAACCTAACCCTCAGTCTCACCCTAACCCTAACCAATCCCTAGCACTAAACCTCACCCTAACCCTAAGCCTAACCCTAACCCTAACACTAACCCTCACACTGACCCTCACCCTAACCCAAATCCTAAACCTAACCCTATCCCTAACCCTAACCCTTACCCTAACCCTCAACCTAGCCTTCACCCTAAACCTAATCCTAACCCTAAACCTCATCCTAACCCTCACCCTAAACCTAACCCTCACCCTCATGCTCAGCCTAAGCCGAAGCCGAAGCCGAAGCCTAACCCTAACACTCACCCTATCCCTAACACTAACACTATCCCTAACTCTAACCCTAAACCTCACCCTCACCCTAACCCTAACTCTAACCCTAACCCTTAACCTAAACCTCATCCTAAACCTAACCCTAACCCTCACCCTCACTCTCACAGTAACAGTAACCCAAAACCTAACATTAACCCTAACCCTATTCCTAACCCTCACCCTAACCATAACCCTCACTCTAACACTTACCCTCATCCTAACATTTACCCTGACCCTAACACGAACCCTAACACTAACACTAACGCTCACACTAACTCTATCACCCTAACCCTAAACCGCACCCTAAAAATAACCCTAACCCTCAACCTCACCCTAGCCCTCACCATAACGCTAATCCTGATCCTCATCCTAAACCTCACACTAACCCTTACACTAATCCTCAAACTAACCCTCACCCTCACCCTAACCGTAAACCTAACCCTCACCCTAACCCTAACCCTCACCCTTAATTTAACCCTCACCCTCAGCCTAACCCTCACCTTTACCCTTACCATAACCCCACCCTAACGCTCACCCTAACCCTAACCCTCACCCTAACCCTAACTCTACCCTTAAACCTCACCCTCACCCTAACCCTAATTCTAACCCTAACCCTAATCTAAACCTTACCCTAACTCTAACTCTCAACTTCACCCTCACCTTAACCATAACCGTAACCCTAACCCTAACAATAACCCTAACCCTAACCCTAACCCTCACCCTAACCATAACCCTCACCCTAACATTAACCCTCACCCTAACACTTAACCTCATCCTAACACTAATCCTAACCCTAACACTAACCCTCACAATAACCCTAACCCTCACCCTAATCCTAAACCTCACCCTAATTCTAACCCTAACTCTAACACTCACCCCCACCTTAGACATCAACCCACCCTAAACCTAACATTCACCCTCACCCTAATCATAGTCTTAACCCTAACCCTCAACCTAACCCTAACCCTCACCCTCACCGTAACCCTAACCTTCATCCTATCCCTAACCCAAACCCTAACCCTAAATCTAAACCTTACCCTAAAACTAAACCTAACCCTCACCTTCACCCTAGCCCTCACCCTAACCCTAATCCTAACCTTCACCCTAACCCAAAACTTAACCGAACCGTAACTCTCACCCTAAACCTAACCCTAACCTTCACCCTAACCCTTACCCTCACACTCACCCTCACTCTCAGCCTAACCCTAAGCCTAAGGCTAACACTAACCCTAACCATCACACTCACCCTAACCCTTACCCTAATCCTAATCCTAAACCTAAGCCTAACCCTCACCCTCAAACTCAACCCCACCCTAACCCTCACCCTAACCCTATCTCTAACACTAACACTAAATCTAACCCTCAACCTCAGCCTCAACATACCCTAACTCTAACCCTGAACCTCATCTTCACCCTAACCCTAACTCTAACCCTAACCATACCACTAAACCTCACCCTCACCCTAACCCTAACCCTAACCCTAACCCTAAACCTCACCCTAACCCTAAACCTAAACCTCACCCTCTCCCTAGCCCTTACCTTAACCCTAAACCTACCCCTAACCCTCATCCTAACCCTCCCCCTAACACTAACCCTAACCCTCACCCTAACCCTAACCCTCACACTCAAACTTACTCTCAGCCTAACCCTACCCTAACCCTAAACCTAATCCTAACACACACACTCACCCTCATCCTAACCCTAATCCTATCCCTAAGCCTAACATTAACCCAAACACTCCCCCTAACTCTCATTCTAAACCTAACCCTAACACTAACCCTAAACCTAACCCTCAACTTAACCCTCACTCTAACCCTAACTCTAACCCTAAACCTCACCCTAACACTAACACTAACTCTAACCCTAACCCAAAACCTACAACTCACCCTAAACCTAAACCTCACCCTCACCCTCAACCTGAATGTAACTCTAACCCTAACCCTAAAAATAACATTAACCCTAACCCTAACCCTAACCCTAAACATAACCTTCACCCTTAGCCTCAACCTCACCGCAAACTTAACCCTAACCATAACACTTACAATAACCCTATCCCTAACCCTAATCCACATCCTCAACCCCACCCCCACCCTCAACCTCAGCCTAACCCTAACCCTAACACTAACCCTAGCCCTCATGTAACCCTAACCCTAACCCTAACAATTACCCTAACACTAACCCTAATCCTAACACTAACCCTCACCATAACCCTAATCCTCACACTTACTGTAACCTTAACCCTCACCGTAACCCTCACCCTAACACTAACCCTAACCCAGAACCTCACCCTAACACTAACACTAAACCTCACCCTCAACCTAGCCATCACCCTAACGCTAATCCTAACCCTAATCCTCATCTTAACCCTCACCCTAAACCTCAACCTAACCCTACACCTAACCTTAAACCTCACCCTCACCCTAACCTGAACCGTAACCCTAGCCCTAAACCTCACCCTAACCCTAATACTGAACTTCAACCTCACTGTAGCCCTTACCCTTACCCTAATCCTAAATCTAAACCTCAACCTAACCCTCCCCCTAACACTAAAACTAACAATCAACCTAACCCTAACCCTCACTTGGAACCTAACCCTACACCTAAACCTCACCCTCACCCTAACCCTAACTCTAAACCTAACCCTAACACTAAACCTCACCCTATCCCTAACCCTAACCCTCATTCTAACCCTCACCCTAACTCTAACCCTAAACATCACCCTAACCCTAATCCTCACCCCCACACTCACCCTCAGCCTAAGCATAAGCCTAACCCTAACCCTAACAATCACACTCACCCTCACCCTAACCCTAATCCTAACCCTAACCCTAACCCTAAACCTCAACCTAACACTCACCCTAACCTTTACACAAAAACTAACCCGAAACCTTACTCTAATCCTAATCCTAACCCTAATCCTAAACCTCACCCTAAGCCTCACCTTAACCCTACGTCTAACCCTAAATCTTACCCTCACACTTACCCTAACCCTAACCCTAAACCTCACCCTAACCCTAACCCTAAACATCACCCTCACGCTAGCCCTCACCCTAACCCTAATCCTTACCCTAACCCTCACACTAACCCTCCCCATAACTGTAACCCTAACCCTAACCCTAACCCTAAACCTCACCCTCACCCTCACAGTCAGCCTAACCCTAAGCCTAAACCTAAGCCTAAACCTACATCTAACCCTAACCCTCACACTCACCCGCACGCTCACTCTCACCATAATTCTAACCCTAACACTAACCCTAACCCTAAACCTCACCATAACCCTAAACTTAACCATAACCCTCACCCTCACCCTAACCCTAACACTATCCCTAACACTAACCCTCACCCTAACCCAATATCTAACCCTAAACCTCACCCTCACCCTAAACCTAACCCTAACCCTAAACCCCACCCTAACCCTAAACCTAACCCTCACCCACATCCTCACCCTCACCCTCAGCCTAACCCTAAGCCTAAGCCAAACCCTCACCCTACTCCTCATACTCACGGCACCCTAACCCTAACACTAAACCTAACCCTAACCCTGAGACTCACACTAACCCTAACGCTCACCTAACCCTAACCCTAATCCTAACACTAACCCTAAACATAACACTCACCCTCAGCCTCACTCTAACCCTAACTCTAACCCTAAACCTCAAGCTCAACCTAATCCTAACCCTAAATCTAACCCTAAACCTCACCCTAACACTAACTCTAAACCTCACCCTCACCCTTGCCCTTACTTTCACCATAATCCTAACCCTAAACCTCATCCTAACCCTCTCACTAACCCTAACCCTAACCCTCACCCTAACCCTAACCCTCACCCTCAACCTCACCCTCAGCCTGACCCTAAACCTTACCCTAAACCTAACCCTAACACACACACTCACCCTCACCCTAACCCTAATCCTATCCCTAACCCTAACCCAAATCCTCCCCCTAACTCTCACTCTAAAGCTAATCCTAATACTAACCCTAATCCTCACCCTCAACATAACCGTCACCCTAACACTAACTCTAACCCTAAACCTCACCCTCACACTAACACTAACACTAACCCTAACCCATACCCTAAACCTCACCATAAACTTAACCCTCACCCTCCTCCTCAACCTCACCATAAGTCTAACATTAACCCTAAAAATAACACTAAACCTAACCCTAACCCTAACCATAACCATAACCCTCACCCTCAGCCTCACCCTCACCGCAAACTTAACCCTAACAATAACACTAACAATAACCCTAACCCTAACCATAATCCTCACCCCCACCCCCAAACTCACCCTCAGCCTAACCCTAACCCTAACAATAAGGCTAACCCTAACCCTCACCATAACCATAACCCTAACCCTAACAATAACCCTAACTCTACCCCTAATCCTAAACATCACCCTCACCCTAACCCTAATCCTAAAACTAACCCTCACCCTAACCCTCACCCTAACCCTAACCCTAACTCTAAACCAAACCCTAATCCTAACCCTAACCCTAACCCTTACTGTAACCCTAACCCTCAACCTAACCATCACCCTAACCCTAACCCTAACCCTAAACCTCACCCTAACACTAACCCTAAAACTTGCCCTCACCCTAGCCCTCACCCTAACCCTAATCCTAACCCTAATCCTCAACCTAACTCTCACCCTAACCCTAACCCTAAAGCTCACCCTAACCCTAACCCTAACCCTAAACCACAACCTAACCCTAACCCTCACCCTCAACGTAACCCTAACCCTAACCCTCACCCTAACGCTAAACTTAACCTGAAATCTAACTCTCATCCTAACCCTAACACTAACCCTCACCCTAACCGTGAACCTCACCCTCTCCCTCACCCTCAATGTAACGCTTAGCCTAACCCTAACCCTAAAATTAACCCTCACACTCACCCTAACCCTTACCCAAATCCTAACCCCTACCCTAATCCTAACCTTAACCATCAGCCTCACCTTAACCCTAAATCTAACCCTAAACCTCACAGTCACCCTAATCCTAACCCTCACCCTAACCATAAACCTCACCCTAACCCTATCCCTAAATATCACCCTCCCCCTAGCCCTCAACCTAACCCTAATCCTAACCCTAACCCTCACCTTAACCCTCCCCATAATCCTAACACTAACCCTCACCCTAACCCTAACTCTCACACTCACCTTTACCTTACTATAATCCTAATCCTAACACTAACCCTAACACTAACCCTAACACTAACCCACAACTTCAACCGCAACCTTACACTAACTCTAACCCTCAAACTCACCCTCACCCTAACCCTAACCCTAACCCTAACCCTCACCCTAACCTGAAATCTAACCATCACCCTAAACCTAACCCTCACCCTCAAACTCACCCTCAGCCTAAACCTAAGCCTAAACCTAACCCTAACCTTACCCTCACCCTCACCCTAGCCCTCACCCTAACAATAATCCTCACTCTAACCTCATCCTAAACCTCACCCTATCCCTAACCCTAACCATCACCCTAACCCTAATCCTCATCCCCACCCTCACCCTCAGCATAACCATAAACCTAAGCCTAAGCCTAACCCTAACCCTCACATATCCTAATAATTACTGTAATCCTAACCCTAACCCTAAACCTCAACCTAACCCTCACCCTAACCTTAACCCTAACACTAACCCTAACCCTAAGCCTTGACCTAACCCTCCCCCTAACCCTAAATATAATCCTAAAACTCAGCCTCACCCTAACCCAAACCCTAACCCTAACCCTCACCCTAAACCTAACCCTAACCCTCACTGAGACCCTAAACCATATCCTAACCCTCACCCTAACTCTAACCCTAATCCTCACCCAAACACTAATCCTAACCCTCACCCTCACCCTAGCCCTCACCTGAACCCTAATCATAACCCTAATCCTCATCCTAACCATCACCCTAACACTAACCCTAACCCTCACCCTAATCCTAAGCCTAACCCTAACCCTCAACCTAACCCTAACCCTCACCCTCACTGTAACCCTAACCCTAACCCTCATCCTAACCCTAAACTTAACCCGAACTCTAACTCTCACCCTGACCCTACCCATAACTCTCACCCTAACCCTAATCATTAACCACACCCTCACCCTAAGCCTAAGCCTAACACTACTCCTAACCCTAAACCTCACCCTCACCCTAACCCTAAACATAACCCTCACCCTAGCCCTCATTCTAACCCTAATCCTAACCGTAACCCTCAATCTAACCCTCCCCATAAGCCTAACCCTAACCCTGACGCTAAACCTAACCCTCACCCTCACCCTCACCCTCAGCCTATCCCTAAGCATAAACCTAAGCTTAAGCCTAAACCTAACCCTAAACCTCACACTCACCCGCACTCTCACCCTCAACCTAACCCTAACCTTAAACCTAACCCTCAACCTGACTCTAAACCTAACACTAACCCTAACGCTAACCCTCACCCTAATCCTCCCCCTAACCCTATATCTAACCCTAAACCTCACCCTCACCCTAAACCTAACCCTAAACCTAAACCCCACCCTAACCCTAACCCTAACCCTCACCCGCACCCTCACGGTCACCATAACTCAAACCCTAACCCTAACAATAACACTAACCCTAACGCTAACCATCACCCTAACCCTAATCCTCACCCCCAGCCTCAACCTCAGCCTAACCCTAAGCCTAAGCCTAACCCTCACCCTAAGCCTCATACTCATGCTCACCCTACCACTAATCATAAACCTAACCCTATCCCTAAACCTCAACCTAACCCTCACCCTCACCCTAACCCTAACACTAAACCTAACCGTAACCCTCACCCTAAACCTCACCCTAACCCTCTATCTAACCCTAAACCTCACCCTCACCCTAAACCTAACCCTAACCCTAAAACCCACCCTAACCCTAAGCCTAACCCTCACCCGCACCCTCAACCTCACCATAACTCAAACCCTAACCCTAACAATAACACTAAACCTAAATCTAAACATCACCCTTACCCTAATCCTCACACTCACCCTCACCCTCAGCCTAACCCTAAGCCTAAGCCTAACCCTCACCCTAAGCCTCATACTCATGCTCACCCTAACCCTAATCTTAAACCTAACCTTATCCCTAAACCTCAACCTAACCCTCACCCTCACCCTAACCGTAACACTAAACCAAACCCTAAACCTCACCATAAGCCACCCCCTAAATATAACTCAAACTCTAAAACTAACCATCACACTAACAATAACTCTAAGCCTAACCATAATCCTCAGCCGCACGCTCACCCTCATAATAACCCTAACCCTAAATCTAACCCTGACCCTAAAACTAAACCTCACCATATCCCTAACCCTAACCCTCACACTCAACCTCATGCTCAGCCTTACCCTAAGCCTAACACTAACCCTAACCCTAACCCTCACACTCACCCTAACACTTACCCAATTCCTAATACTAACACTAAGCCTTACCCTCACCCTCACCCTAACCCTCACCATAACCCTAACTCTAACACTAACCCTAACCCTAACACTCAGCATAAACCTAAGCCTAACTCTAACCCTAAACCTCACACTAACAGGCACCCTCACCCTCACTGTAATTCTAACCCTAACACTAACCCTAACCCTAAACCTCAACCTAACCTTAACCCTATCCCTAACCCTAATCCTCACCCTAACCCTATATCTAACCCTAAACCTCACCCTCACCCTAAACCTAACACTTACCCTACCCTAACCCTCACCCTAACCCTCCTGATAACCCTATATCTATCCCTAAACGTAACCCTCACCCTAACCCTAAGACTAACCCTAACCCTAAACCCCACCCTAAACCTAACCCTAACCATCACCCTAAACCTAATCCTCACCCCCAACTTCACCCTCAGCCTAACCCTAAGCCTAAGCCTAACCCTCACCCTAAGCCTCATACTCATGCTCACCCTAACCCTAATTCTAACCCTAACCCTATCCCAAAACCTCAACCTAACCCTCCCCCTCCCCCTAACCCTAACACTAACCCTAAGCCTAAACCTCCCCCTAATCCTCCCCCTAAACCTAACTCTAACTCTAAACCTCACGCTTACCCTTACCCGAACCATAACTCTAACAATAAACCTCACCCTAAACCTAACCCTCACCCTCAACCTCAACCTCACTGTAACTCTAAACCTAACCATAACCATAACACTAATCCTAACCCTAATCCTAACCCTAACGATAACCATAACCCTCAGCCTCACCCTCACAGCAAAGTTAACCCTAACCATAACACTAACAATAACCCTAACACTAACCCTAACCCTAATCCTCACCCCCACCCTCACCCTCAGCCTAACCCTAACCCTAACCTTAATCATAACCCTCAAAGTTACCCTAACCCTAACCCTAACACTAACACTAACCCTAACCCTCAACCAAACCCTAAACCTAACCCTAATCCTCAGCCTCACCCTCACCCTAACCCAAATCCTAACACTAACACTTACCCTAACCCTAAGCCTAAGCCTAAGCCTAACCCTTACCGTCACCCTCACCCTCACCCTAACCCAAATCCTAAACCTAAACCTATTCCTAACCCTCACCCTAACCCTCACCCTAGCCCTCACCCTAAACCTAATCCTAACCCTAAACCTCATACTTAAACTCACCCTAACCCTAAGCCTAACCCTCACCCTAACCCTAACCCTAACCCTCACCCTCATGCTCGGCCTAAGCCTAAGACTAAGCCTAAGACTAACCCTAACCATCACCCTATCCCTAAACCTAATTCTATCCCTAACTCTGACCCTAAACCTCACCCTAACCCTAAGCCTAAACATAACCCTCATCCTAGCCCTCACTCTAACACTAATCCTAACCCTAACCCTCATCCTAACCCTCCCCATAAACCTAACCCTAACCCTCATCCAAACCCTAACACTCAACCTCAGCCTAACCCTAAGCATAAATCTAAGCTTAAGCATAAACCTAACCCTAAACCTCAAACTCATATGCACACTCACCCTCACCCTAACCCTAACCCTAAACCTAACCCTCAACCTGAACCTAACCCTAACACTAACCCTAGACTTAACGCTCCCCCTAACCCTCCCCCTAACCATATCTCTAACCCTAAACCTCACCTTCACCCTAAAACTAACCCTAAACCTAAACCCCTCCCTAACCCTAAACCTAACCCTCACCCGCACCCTCACTGTCACCATAACGCAAACCCTAACCCTAACAATAACACTAACCCTAACCATCAACCTAACCCTAATCCTCTCCCCCACCCTCACCCTCAGCATAACCCTAAGCCTAAGCCTAAGCCTTACCCTAAGCCTCATACTCATGCTCAACCTAACCCTAATCCTAAACCTAACCCTATCGCTAAACCTCAACCTAACCCTCACCCTCACCCTAACCCTAACACTAACCCGGACCTGAAACCTCACCCCAACCCTCCCCCTAATCCTAACACTAACCCTAAAACTCACCATCACCCTAACAATAAACCTAAGCCTAAACCTAATCCTCAGACCCACCCTCACCCTCATCCTAACCCTAACCCTAAATCTAACCCTAACCCTAACACTAAACCTCACCATATCCCTAACCCTAACCCTCACACTCAACCTCATGCTCAGCCTTACCCTAAGCCTAACACTAACCCTAAACCTAACCCTCACACTCACCCTAACCCTTACCCTATTGCTAATCCTAACACTAAGCCTTATCCTCACCCTCACCCTACTCCCTCACCATAACCCTATCTCTAACACTAACCCTAACCCTAACACTCTGCATAACCCTAACCCTAACTCTAAACCTAAACCTCACACTAACCTGCACCCTCACCGTCACTGTAATTCTAACGCTAACTCTAACCCTAACCCTAAACCTCACCCTAACCCTAACCCTAACCCTAACCCTAATCTTCACCCTAACCCTATATCTAACCCTAAACCTCACCCTCACCCTAACCCTAACCCTCACCCTAATCCTAAGCCTAACCCAAAACCTCAAACTAACCCTAACCCTCACCCTCACCCTAACCCTCACCCTCTCCCTCACCCTAAGCCTAAGCCTAAGCCTAACCCTAACCCTAACCCTAACCCTAAACCTCACACTCACCCTAACCCTTACTCTAATCCGAATCCTAACACGAAGCCTTACCCTCACCCTCACCCTAACCCTCACAGTAACAATAACTCTAACACTAACCCTAACCCTAACTCTCACCGTCAGCCTCACCCTAAACCTACCTTTAACCCTAAACCTCACGCTCACCCTAACCCTCATGTTAAGACTAACCCTAACATTAATCCTAACCCTAACCCTAAACCTCATCCTCACCCTAACCGTAATTCTAAATCTAAACCTCACCCTCACCCTAACCCTAAAACCCTAATCCTAACCCTAAACCTCACCCTCACCCTAGCCCTCACCCTAACCCTAATCCTAACTCTAACCCTGAACCTTACCCTCATCCTAACACTAAACCTAACCCTCACCCTCACCCTAACCCTAATCTGAATCCTAACCGTCAACCTAATTCTAACCCTCACCCTCACTGTAACCCTTACACTAACCTTCACTCTAACCCTAAACTTAACCTGAACCCTAACTCTCACCCTAACCCTAACCCTAACATTCATCCTAACCCTAACCCTCACACTCACCCTCACCTTCAGCCTAACACTAAGCCTAAGCCTAACCCTAACCCTAACCCTAACACTCACCCTAATCTCATCCCTAATACTAATCCTAAACCTCACCCTCACCCTAACCTTCACGTTAAGACTAACCCTAACATTAATCCTAACCCTAACCCTAACCCTAAACCTCATTCTCACCCTAAAACTCACACTAACCCTAACACTAATCCTCAATCTAAACATCAACCTCACCCTCACCCTAGCCCCCACCCTAACCCTAACCCTCATCCTCACCCTAACCCTATATCTAACCCTAAACCTCACCCTCACCCTCACCCTAACCCTAACCCTAATCCTAACCCTCACCCTAATCCTAAGCCTAACCCTAAACCTCAACCTAAACCTAACCCTCACCCTCACTGTAACCTTAACTCTAACCCTCACCCTAAACCTAAATTTACCCAGAACCCTAACTCTCACCCTAACCCTATACCTAACCCTCACCCTAACCCTAACCCTCACCCTCACCCTCACCCTAAGCCTAACCCTAAGCCTAACCCTAACCCTAACCCTAACCCTCACACTAACCCAAACCCTTACTCTAATCCCAATCCTAACACGAAGCCTTACCCTCACCCTCACCCTAACCCTCACAGTAACAATAACTCTAACACTAACCCTAACCCTAACCCTCACCCTCAGCCTCACCCTAAAGCTACATCTAACCCTAAATCTCACGCTCACCCTAACCCAAACCCTGAACCTAACACTAAACCTCACCATAACCCTAACCCTAAAACTCACCCTCACCCTAGCCCTCACCCTAAACCTAATCCTAACTCGAACCCTGATCCTAAACCTCACCCTATCAGTAAACCTGACCCTAACCCTCAACCTAACTCTAACCTTCACCCTCACTCTAACCCTCACTCTAACCCTAAACTTAATCCGAACCCTAACTCTCACCCTAACCCTAACACTCATCCTAACCCTAACCCTCACACTCACCTTCACCTTCAGCCTAACACTAAGCCTAAGCCTAACCCTAACCCTAACCCTCACACTCACCCTAAACCCAACCCTAATCCTAATCCTAACACTAACCCTAAACCTCACCCTCACCCTAACCCTCATGTTAAGACTAACCCTAACATTAATCCTAACCCTAACCCTAACCCTAAACCTCAATCTCACCCTAAACCTCACACTAACCCTAACACTAATCCTCAATCTAACCCTCAACCTCACCCTCACCCTAGCCATCACCCTAACCCTAACCCTCATCCTCACCCTAAACCTCACACTAACCCTAACACTAATCCTCAATCTAACCCTCACACTCACCCTCACCCTCACCCTAACACTAACCCTCACCCTAAAGGTAACCCTCACCCTTACCATAACCCTGACCCTCAGCCTAACTTTCACCTTTACCCTTACCGTCACCCCCACCCTAAACCTCACCCTAACCCTACCCCTCACTCTGACCCTAAACCTACCCCTAAACCTCACCCTCACCCTAACCCTAACTCTAACCCTAAACCTAACACTAAACCTTACCCTATCCCTAACCCTCAACCTCATGCTCAGCCTAACCCTAAGCCTAAGCTTATCCCTTACCCTAAACTTCACCCTCATCCTAGCCCTCACCCTAACCCTAATCCTAACCCTAACCCTCATCCTAACACTCACCCTAACCCTAACCATAACCATCAACCTAACCCTAATTCTCACTAGCACCCTCGCCCTCAGCCTAACCCAAAGCCTAAGCCTAAGCCTAACCCTAACCCTCACACTCACCCTCAACCTAACCCTAATCCTAACCCTAAGCCTAAACCTAAACCTATCCCTAAACCTCAGCCTAACCCTAACCCTAACCTTAACCCTAACACTAACCCTAACATTAACGCTCGAACTAACCCTCCAACTAACATTAAATCTATCACTAAACCTCACCCTCACCTTAACTCTAATCCTAAACCTAACCCTAAACCTCACCCTAACCCTATCCCTAACCCTCACCCTCACCCTCACCCTCACCCTTACCATAACTCTAACCCTAACCCTAAAAATAACACTAATCTTATCCCTAAACCTAACCCTAACCCTAACCCTAATCCTAACACACACCCTAACCATAATCTTAACACTAACCCTCATCCTAACCCTAACCCAAATCCTACCCCTAACCCTACACCTTACCCTAACACTAACCCTAAACCTCACCCTCACCCTAGCCCTCACCCTAACCCTAATCCTAACCCTAACCCTCATCCTAACCCTCCCCATAACCCTAAACCTAACCCTCACCCTAACCCTAACCCTCACCCTCACCCTCAACCTCCGCCTAACCTTAAGCCTAACACTAAACCTAACGCTAACCCTCACACTCCCCCTAACCCTAACCCTAATCATAATCCTAACCCTAACCCTAAACCTCAACCTTACCATAACACTCACCCTCACCCTCACTCTCAGCCTAACCCTAACCCTAAGCCTAACCCTAACCCTAAATCTCACACTCACCCCAACCCTTAACTTAATCCTAATCCTAAACCTAAGCCTAACCCTAACCCTAAACCTCAGCCTCACCTTTACCCTAACTCTAACCCTAAACCTCGCCCTCACGCTAAACTTAACTCTAACCTTAACCCTAACACTAAACCTCACTTTTACCCTAACCCTAACCCTCAACCTCACCATAAACCCAACCCTAACCCTAACCCTAACAATAACACTCACCCTCACCGTAAACCTAATCCTAACCCTAACCCTCACATTAACCCTAACCCTCACCCTCACAGTAACCCTAATCCCTAACCTAACCCTGACCCTAACCCTAACCCTAAACCTAAACTTTACCTTAACACTAACCCTAAACCTCACCCTCAACCTTACCCTCACCATAACCCTAATTCTCACCCTAACCACAAATTTAACCGCAACCTAACTCTCACCCCAACCCTAACTCTAGCCCTCACCCTAACCCTAGTCCTCACCCTCACCCTCACTCACAGCCTAACCTTAAGCCTAAGTCTAACCCTACCCCTAACCCTCACCCTCACTCTCACCGTCAGCCTAACCTTAAGCCTAACCCTAAACCTAACCCTAACCCTCACACTCCCCCTAACCCTAAACCTAATCGTAATCCTAACCCTAACCCTAACACTCACCCTCACACTAAAACTCACCCTAACCCTAACTCTAACCCTAACACTAACCCTAAACCTAACCCTCAAACTCAGCCTCACCCTAACCCTAATTCTAACTCTAAACATCAACCTCACCCTATCCCTAACCCTAACCCTAAAGCTCAACCTCACCCTAAACCTCACCCTCACCCTAGTCCTTACCTTAACCCTAATCATAACCCTAACCCTCATCCTAACCCTCCCCCTAACCGTGACCCTAACCCTCAACCTAAACTTAACACTCACCCTCAACCTGACCCAAAACCAAACCCTAAACCTATCCCTAATCCTTCACACTCACCCGCACCCTTACCCTCACGGAAATTCTAACCCTAACCCTAAACCTCACCCTAACCCTAACGCTAAACCTAAACCGAACCCTCACCCTCACACTGACCCTAACACTAACCCTAACGCTCCCCCTAACCCTCCCCCTAACACTATATCTAAACCTAAACCTCATCCTCATTCTAAAACTAACCCTAATTCTAAACTGCACCCTCACCCTAAGCCTAACCCTCACCCCCACCCTCACCATCACCATAACTCAAACCGTAACGCTAACAATAACACTAAACCTAAACCTAACCATCACCCTAACCCTAATACTCACCCCCAACCTCACCCTCAGCATAACCCTAAGCCTAAGCCTAACCCTCACCCTAACCCTCATACTCATGCTCACCCTAACCCTAATTCTAAAACTAAAACTATCGCTAAACCTCAACCTAACCCTCACCCTCACCCTAACCCTAACACTAACCCTAACCTTAAACCTCACCCAAACCCTCCACCAAAACCTAACTGTAACCCTAAATCTCACCCTCACCCTAACAATAACCCTAACCCTAACCCTAATCCTCACCCCCACCCTCACCATCATCCTAACCCTCACCCTAGCACTCACCATAACCCTAATTCTAAACCTCAAACTCACCCTAACCCTAACCCTCATGCTCACCCTAAACCTAACACTAACCCTAACCCATACACTAATCCTCAATCGAACCCTCACCCTAATGCTAACTTTAACCCTAAACCTAAACCTAAACCTCACCCTAAACATAACCCTAAACTTCACCCTCAACATAGCCCTCACCCTTACCCCAATCCTAACCCTAATCCTCATCCTAAACCTCACCCTAACAATAACCCTAACCCTAACCCTCAACCTAACTCTAACCCTCACCTTCACTGTATCCCTTAACCTAACCCTCACCCTAACCCTAAACTTAACCCGAACCCTAACCCTAACCCTAACCCTAACCCTCACCCTCACCCTAACCCTCACCCCCACCCTAAACCTATCCCTAAACCTCACCGTCAACCTAACCCTAACTCTAACCCTAACCCTAAAATTAAACCTCACCCAATCCCTAACCCTAACGCTCACACTCAACCTCATGTTCAGCCTAACCCTAAGCCTAACACTAACCCTAACGCTCACACTCACAATAACCCTTACCCTAATCCTAATCCTAACACTAAGCCTTACCCTCACCCTCACCCTAACCTTCACTATAACTCTACCCCTAACCCTAACCCTACCCCTGAACCTCACCCTCAACCTAACCCTAACTCTAACCCTAACCCTAAAATTAAACCTCACCCTATCCCTAACCCTAACGCTCACACTCAACCTCATGTTCAGCCTAACCCTAAGCCTAACACTAACCCTAACCCTCACACTCACAATAACCCTTACCCTAATCCTAAACCTAACACTAAGCCTTACCCTCACCCTCACCCTAACCTTCACTGTAACTCTAATTCTAACACTAACCCTAACCCTAACACTCAGCCTAACCCTAACCCTAACACTAAACCTCACATTAACCTGCACCCTCAACCTCACTGTAATACTAACCCTAAACTTAACCCTAAACCTAAACCTCACCCTAACCTTATCCCTAACCCTAACCCTAACCCTAACCCTCCCCCTAACGCTATATCTAACCCTAAACCTCATCCTCACCCTAACCCTAACACTAACCCTAACCCTAACCCTCACCCAAACCCTCACCCGTACTTTCATCTTCCCGCTAACATGAACCTTAACCCTAACAATAACACTAACCCTAACCCTATCTATCACCCTAACCTTAATCCTCACCCCACCATCACCCTCAGCCTATCCCTAAGCCTAAGCCTAACCCTCACCCTAACCCTCATACTCACGCTCACCCTACCCCTAATCCTAACCCTAAGCCTATCACTAAAACTCAACCTAACACACACCTTCCCCTTAACCCTAAAACTAACCCTAAACCTCACCCTAACCCTCCCCCTAACCCTAACTCTAACACTAAACCTCACCCTCACCCTAACCCTAACCCTAACCCTAACTCTAAACCTAAACCTCACCCTAAACCTAACCCTCAACCTAAACCTCACTGTAACTCTAACCCTAAACCTAACAATAACACTAACTTAACCCTAATCCTAACACTAACCATAACCCTCACCCTCAGCCTCACCCTCACTACAAACTTAATCCTAACTATAACACTAACAATAACCCTAATACTATCCCTAACTCTAATCCTCACCCGCACACTCACACTCAGCCTAACCCTAACCCTAACACTAACCCTAACCCTAACCCTAACCCTAACCCTAACACTAACCATAACCCTTACCCTCAGCCTCACCCTCACTGCAAACTTAATCCTAACTATAACACTAACAATAACCCTAACCCTATCCCTAACTCTAATCCTCACCCACACACTCACACTCAGCCTAACCCTAACCCTAACCCTCACCCTCACCCTCACCATAATGGTAACCCTAACCCTAACCTTAACATTAACCCTAACCCTAACTTTACCCCTCAACCTAAACATAACCCTCAACCTAACCCTAACCCTCAACTTAACACTTACGCACACCCTAACACTAACACTAACCCTCACCCTCACCCTAACCCTAATCCTAACCCTAAACCTCAACCTAACCCTAACCCTCACCCCCACCATAACCCTTCCTCTAACCCTCACCCTAACCCTAAACTTGACCCGAACCCTAACTTTCACCCTAACCCTAACTCTAACCCTCACCCTAACCCTAACCCTCCACCTTACCATAAACATCATCCCCAGCCTCACCCTCACATTTACCCTTACCGTCACCCTACCCTAACCCTCACCCTAACACTAACACTCAGCCTAACCCTCATCCTAAAACTAACTCTAACTCTAAATCTCACCCTCACCCTAACCATAACTCTAACCCTAACCCTAACACTAAACCTCACCCTAACCATAACCCTAACCCTCAAACTAACCCTAACCCTCACCCTCAGCCAAACCCTCAGCCTAAACTTACAGCTAACCCTAACCCTAACCATAACCCTCACACTCAACCTAAACCTAACCCTAAACCTCATCCTAACCCTAACCCTAAAACTCACCCTCATCCTCAGCCTCACCCTATCCCTAAGTCTAACCCTAAACCTCACCCTCACCCTAACCCTAATCCTAACCCTCACACTCACCGTAACTGAAACCCTAAACCTAACCCTAACCTTAACCTTAACCTTAATCCTCCAACTAACTTTCACCCTAACCCTAACCTTAACAGTAACCCTAACCCTAAACCTCGCCCTAACCCTCACCCTAACCCTAAATCCAACCGTAAAACTCACCCTCATCCTAACCCTCACTCTAACCCTAACCCAAACCCTAAACCTCAACCTCACCCTCACCGTAACCAAAACCCTAAACCTAACGCTAACAATAACCCTAAACCTAATCCTATCCCTCACCCAAAACATAACCCTCACCCTAACCAAAACTCTCACCCTAAAACATAACCTCACCCTAACACTAACCCTAACCCTAACACTAACCCTCACACTAACCCTAACCATAACCCTAAACCTCAACCTAACCCTCACCCTCACCCTAACCGGAACACTAACCCTATGCCTAACCCTCACCCTAACCCTCCCCCTAACCCTATATCTAAACCTAAACCTCACCCTCACACTATCCCTAACCCTAACCCTAAATCCCACCCTAACCCTAAGCCTAACCCTCACCCGCAACCTCACCCTCACTGTAACTCTAACCCTAACCCTAACAATAACACTAACCCTAACCCGAACCATCACCCAAACCCTAATCCTCACCCCCACCCTCACCCTCAGCCTAAACCTAAGCCTAAGCCTAAACCTCACCCTAACCCTCACACTCACCCTCACCCTAAACCTAATACTAAACTTAACCCTATCCCTAAACCTCAACCTTTACCTCACCCTGCCCTTAACATTAACACTAACCCTAACCATAAACCTCACCCTGACCCTCCCCCTAACACTAACTCTAACCCTAAACCTCACCCTCACCCTAACCCTAACCCTAAACCTCACCCTAACTCTAACCCTCACCCTCACCCTCAATCTCACTGTAAATCTAACCCTAACCCTAAAAATAACACTAACCCTAACCCTAACCATAACCATAACCCTCATCCTCAGCCTCACCCTCACTGCAAACTTAACCTAACCATAACACTAACAATAACCGTAATCCTAACCCTAACTCTAAATCTCAACCCCAACCTCACCCTCAGCCTAACCCTAAGCCTAACCCTAACCCTAACGCTAACCCTAATTGTAACCCAAACCCTAACCCTAAACCTAACCCAAAACCTAACCCTAAACCTAACCCTAATCCTCAGCCTCACCCTCACCCTAACCAAACCCCTAACCCTAACCCTCACCCTAAACCTAAGCCTAACCCTAACCCTGACCCTCACACTCATCCTAAGTCTAACCCTAACCCTCCTAAACCTAACCCTATCCCTAAATCTAACCCTTACCCTAACCCTCACCCTAACACTAATCCTAACCCTAAACCTCATCCTAACCCTCACCCTAACCCTAACCCTAAACCTCACCTTAACCATAACCCTAACCCTCACCCTCATGCTTGGCATAAGCCTAAGCCTAAGCCTAACTCTAACCCAAACAATCACCATAACCCTAACCCTAACATTAACCCTAACTCTAACCATAAACCTCACTCTCACACTAACCCTAGCTCTAACCCTAACCCTAAACCTAAACCTCATCCTAATCCTAACCCTAACCCTCACCCTCACTCTCACTATAACTGTAACCTTAACCCTAACAATAACCCTAACCCTAACCCTAACCCTCAACCTAACCATAACACTCACCCTAAACATAACACTCACCCTAACACTTACTCTCACCCTAACACTAACCCTAACCCTAACACTAACCCTCACACTAACCGTAATCATCACCCTAACCCGAAACCTCACCCTAAAGCTAAACCTAACCTTCATCTCACCCTAGCCATCACCCTAACACTAACACTCATCCTCACCCTAAACCTCACACTAACCCTAACACTCATCACTAATTCTCAATCTAGCCTTAACCCACACCCTTCCCCAAACCCTAACCCTCACCCTAACCCTAACACTCATCCCACTGTAACCCTCACCCTCAGCCTAACCTTCACGTTTACTCTTACCATCACCCCCATGATAACCCTTACCCTAACCTTAACCTTCACCCTAACCCTCACCCTAACCCTATTTCCAACAGAAAACCTCACCCTCACCCTAAACCTAAAAATAATCCTAACCCTAACCCTAACCCTCATCCTCACCCTAAACCTTACACTAACCCTAACCCTAAACCTCAATTTAACCCTCACCCTAAGCCTGATCCTAACCCTTACCCTAACCGTAAACCTAACCCTAACACTCACCATTACCTTAACCCTCACCCTCAGCCTAAACCTCACCTTTACCCTTACCATCATCCTCATCCTAAACCTTACCCTAACCCTAAACCTCATCCTAACCCTCACCCTTACCATAAACCTAACCATCACCCTAACCCTAACCCTCAAACTCTACCTCACGCTCAGCCAAAAACTAAACCTAAGCCTAAAACTTAACCTAACCCTAACCCTCACCCTAGCCATCACCCTAAGCCTCAGCCTAACCCTCAACCTAACCCTAATCCTAACCCTCAACCTCACCCTCACCCTAACCTTAATCCTAATCCTCACCCTCAACCAAACCTTCAGACTAATCCTAAGCCTAACCCTAAACCTAACCCTTACACACACACTCACCCGCATGCTAATCCTAATCCTAACCCTCACCCTAACCCTAACCCTAAACCCTAACCCTAAACCTCACCCTCACCTGCACCATAACAGTAAACTTAAACTGAAACCTAACAACAACCCTAAACCTAATGCTAACCCAAAACCTAACCCAAACCCTCACCCTAAGTCTTACCCTCACTGTAACACTAACCCTAACTCTAACACTAACCCTCACACTAACACTAACCCTAAATCTAACCCTAAACCTCAACCTCACTCGAACCCTAATCCTAACCCTAACCGTAAACCCCACCCTAACCCTAAACCTAACCCTCACCTGCATACTCACCCTCACCGTAAATCTAACTCTAACCCTAACAATAATAATAACCCTAACACTAACCATAACCCTAACCCTATCAATAAACATAACCCTCACCCTCAGCCTCACCCTCACCACAAACTTAACCCTAACCATAACACTAACAATAACCCTAACCCTAAGCCTAACCCTAACCCTAACTCTAATCATCACACCCACCCTTACCCTCAGCCTAACCCTAAGTCTAACCCTAACCCTAATCCTAATCCTAACCCTCAACATAACCCTAACACTAACCCTAACCCTAACACTAACCCTAACCTTAATCCTAACCCTAAACCTAAACTTCAGCCTCACCCTCACCCTAACCCAAAACCTAACCCTAACCCTCACCCTAATTATAAGCCTAACCCTAACCTTAACACTAACCCTCACACTCAACCTCACCCTAACCCTAATCCTAAACCTAAACCTATCCCTAAACCTAACCCTCAACCTAACCCTCAGCCTAGCCCTCAGCCTTACCCAAATCCTAACCCTAAACCTCATCCTAACCCTCAACCTACCCAAAACCTAACCCTAACACTCACCCCAACCCGAACCCTAACCCTCACCCTCAACCTCACCATCAGCCTAACCCTAAGCCTAACCCTAAACCTAACCCTAACACACACAGTCAACCGCACCCTAACCCTAATCCTATCCCTCACCCAAACCCTAACCCTAAACCTCCCCCTAACTCTCACGCTAAACCTAACCCTAACACTAACACTAACCCTAAACCTCAACCTAAACCTCACCCTAACCCTAACTCTAACCCTAAACCTCACCCTCACCCTAAACCTCACCCTAACTCTAACCCTCACCCGCACCCTCACCCGCACCCTCAGCCTCACCCTCACCACAAAATTAACCCTAAACATAACACTAACAATAACCCTAACCCTAAGCCTAATCCTAACCCTAACTCTAATCCTCACACCCACCCTCACCCTCAGCCTAACCCTAAACCTCACCCTCACCCTAAACCTAACTCTAACCCTAAACCAAAACTCAAACCTCAACCTAAACCTAACCCTAACCCTCACCTTAACACTAAACCTCACACTCAGCCTAAACCTAAGCCTAAACCTAAACCTAACACTAACACACACACTCACCCTCACCCTAATCCCTAACCTAATCTTAATAATAACCCTCACACTCATCCTAACCCTAACCCTAACCCTAAACTTTACCCTCAACCTCAGCCTAACCCTAAGCCTATCCCTAAGACTAACCCTAACATTCACACTCACCCTAACTGTAACTCTAATCCTACTCCTAACCCTAACTCTAACCCTCACCCTCAACTTAACCCTCACCTTAAGCCTATCCCTAACATTAATCCTAACCCTAACCCTCACCCTCAGCCTCACCCTAACCGTAACTCTAACACTAAACCTCAACCTGACCCTAACCCTAACCATAACCCTATCCCTAAAACTCATCCTAGCCCTAAATCTAATCCTCATACTCACCATAACCGAAAACCTAACCCTAATGATAACAATAATACTAAACCTAACCCTAACCCTCACCCTAACCATAAAACTCGCCCTAACCCTAACCCTCACTCTAACACTTACCCTCACCCTAACACTAACCCTAACCCTAAAACTAACCCTCACACTAACCCTAACCATCATGCTAACCCTAAACCTCACAATAACACTAACCCTAAACCTGACCCTCTGCCTAGCCCTCACCCTAACCCTAACCCTCATCCTCACCCTAAACTTCACACTTACACTAACACTAATCCTCAATCTAACCCTCACCCTCACCTGAACCCTCACCCTAACCCTCACCCTAACCCTAACCCTCACCCTTACTGTAACCCTCACCCTCAGCCTAACCCTAAGCCTAAGCCTAACCCTAACACTAAAACTCACACTCCCCCTCACCCTAACCCTAATCCTAACCCTAAACCTAACCCTAACCCTAAACCTCAACCTAATCATCACCCTAACCTTAACCCTAACACTAACCCTAACCCTAACCCTCGACCTAACCCTCCAACTGAACCTAAATCTAAACATAAATCTCACCCTCACCCTAACCCTCACCCTCACCATAACTCTAACCCTAACCCTAAAAAGAACACTAATCCTAACCCTAAACCTAACCCTAACCCTAACCCTAATGCTAACACTCAACCTCACCCTAACCCTAATCCTAACCCTAACCCTCACCCTCACCGTAACCCTTACCCTCATCCTAACCCGCACCCTAACCCCAACCCTAACCCTAAACCTTACCCTAAAACAAACCCTAATCCTCACGCTCACCCTAGCCCTCACCCTAACCCTAATCATAACCCTAATCCTCACCCTAACCCTCACACGAACCCTAACACTAACCCTCATTCTTACCCTAACCCTAACCCTCAACCTAATCCTAACACTTACTCTCACCCTAACCCTAACCCTAACCCTCCCCCTACCCCTAAACTTAACCGAACCCTAATTCTCACCCTAACCCTAACCATCACACTCACCCTCACCCTCTCCATAACCGTAATACTAACCCTAAACCTAACCCTCACAGTAATCCCCAAACTAACAATAACCCTATCCCTAAACCCCACCCTAACCCTACCCCTAACCCTCACCCTCACCCTCAGCCTCAGCCTAACCCTAAGCCTAAACCTAACCCTAACCCTAACCCTCAAATTCACCCTAAACCTTACTCTAATCCTAATCCTAACCCTAACCCTAATCCTCACCCTCACCCTAACCGTCCACCTAACCCTAACTCGAAAACTATCCCTAAACCTAAACCTCAAACTCAGCCTCACGCTTACACTAACTCTAACCCTAAACCTCACCCTCACCCTAACCCTAACCCTAATCCTAACCCTAAACCTAACCCTAATCCTAAAACTCACCCTCACCCTAGCCATCATGATAAACCTAATACTAAACATCATCCTAACCCTCCCCCTAACACTTACCCTAAACCTCACCCTAACCCTGACCTCACCTTCAACCTCACCTTTAGCCAAACCCTTAACCTAAACCTAAACCTAACCTAACACACTCACTCACCCTCACCTTAACCCTAATCATAACCCTAACCCTCAACCTCACCCTCAGTGTAACCCTAAGCCTAACCCTAACCAGAACCTTAACTCTCACACTCACCCTAACCCTTACCTTAATCCTAATCAGAACCTAACCCAAAGCCTCACCCTCAGCCTCAGCTTAAACCTAACTCTAACCCTATACCTTACACTCACCCTAACCCTAACCTTAATCTTAACCCTAAACATCACCCTAACCCTAACCCTAAAACTCAACCTCTTCCTAGGCCTCATTCTAACCCTAATCCTAACCCTAATTCTCATACTAACCCTCCCCATAACCCTAACCCTAACTCTCACCCTAACCCTAACCCTCACCCTCACCCTCATCCTCAGCCTAACCCTAAGCCTAACCCTAAACCTAACCCTCAACCTCAACCTCAGCCTAACCCTAAGCCTATCCCTAACCCTAACCCTAACCCTCACACTCACCCTAACGCTAACCCTAATCCTACTCCTAACCTTAACTCTAACACTCACCATCAACCTAACCCTCACCTTAAGCCTACCCTAACATTAATCCTAAACGTAACTCTCAACCTCAGCCTCATCCTAACCCTAACTAACACTAAACCTCACCCTGACCCTAACCCTAACCCTAACCCTATAACTAAACCTCATTCTAGGCCTAAACCTAAACCTCACCCTCACCCTTACGATAACCGTAATCCTAACCCTAATGCTAACAATAATCCTAACCCTAACCCTCACCCAAACCATAACCCTCACCCTAACTCTAACCATCACCCTAACCATAATCCTCACCTTAAACCTAACCCTCACCCTAACACTTACCTTCATCCTAACACTAACTCTAACCCTAACACTAACCCTCACACTAACCCTAATGATCACCCTAACCCTAAGCCTCACCCTAACACTAACCCTAAACCTCACAATAAATCTAACACTAATTCTCAATCTAACCCTCACCCTCACCCTAATGCTAACACTAACCCTCACGCTCACCCTGACCCTAACCCTTACCGTAACCATCAACCTCAGCCTGACCCTCAAGTTTACCCTTGCCGTCACCTCCAAGCTAACCCGCACCCTAAACCTAGCTGTACCCCTAAACCTCACCCTCACCCTAATCCTAACATTAACCGTAACCCTAACACTAAACCTCACCCTAACCCTAACCCTAACCTTAAACCTCAGCCTCACACTCACCCTAGCCCTTACCCTAACCCTAATCCTAACCCTAACCCTCATCCTAAACCTCCCCCTAACCCTAACCGTCAACCTAAACCTCACCCTCAGCCTAACCGTAAGCCTAACCCTAAACCTAAACCTAACACACACACTCACCCTCACTCTAACCCAAATCCTATCTTTAACACTAACCCTAACCCTAACCATCCCCTTAACTCTCACCCTAACCCTAAACCTAAAATTAACCCTTACCCTAACCCTATACCTAAACCTCACCCTAACCCTAACTCTAACCATAAACATCAACCTCACCCTAACCCTAACTCTAACCCTAACCCAAAACCTAAAACACCCTAAAACTAATCCTAACCCTAACCCACACCCTCACCCTCAGCCTATTCCTAAGCCTAACCCTAAGCCTACCCCTCACACTCACCCTAACCTTAACCCTAAAACTCACCCTAACCCTAACCCTCACCCTCAACCTCAGCCTAACCCTAAGCCTATCCCTAATCCTAACCCTAACCCTCACACTCACCCTAACACTAACCCTAATCCTACTCCTAACCCTAACACTAACCCTCACCCTCAAACTAACCCTCAACTTAAGCCTAACCCTAACATTAATCCTAACCCTAACCCTCACCCTCAGCCTCACCCTAACCCTAATTCTAACACTAAACCTCACCCTAACCCTAAACATAAACCTCATCCTAGCCCTAACCCTAACCCTCACCCTCACCATAACCTTAACCCTAACCTTAATGCTAACAATAACCCTAACCCTAACCCTAACCCTCACTCTAACCATAACCCTCACCCTAACCCTAACCCTCACCCTAATATTTACCCTCACCCTAACACTAACCCTAAACCTAACACTAAACCTCACACTAACCCTAAACATCACCCTAACCATAAACCTCACCCTAACACTAACCCTAAACCTCATCCTCTCCCTAGACCTCGCCCTAACCCTAACCCTCATCCTCACCCTAAAATTCACACTAACCCTAACCCTAAACCTCAACCTAACCATGAAACTAACCTTAAACCTAACACTTACCCTAATCCTAACCCTAGACCTAACTCTCAAACTAAACCTAAATCTAACCATAAACCTCACCCTCACCCTAACACTAACCCTAACCCTAAACCTAACCCTAACTCTAACCCTAATCCTCACCCTCACCCTCACTCTCAACATAACTCTAACCCTAACCCTAACAATAACAGTAATCCTAACCCTAAACCTAACCCTAACCCAAACCCTAACCCTAATGCTAACACTCAACCTCACCCTATCCCTAAACCTAACCCTAACCCTCACCCTAACACTAACCCTCACTTCACCATAACCCTAACACTCATCCTAACCCTCACCCTAACCCTAACCCTAACCCTAAACGTTACCCTATCACTAACAGTAACCTCATCTTCACCCTAGCCCTCACCCTAACCCTAATCGTAAACCTAATCCTCATCCTAACCTTCACCCTAAGTATAAGCCTAACCCTAACCCTATCCCCACCCCACACTATAACCCTAACCCTAACCATAACCCTATCACTAACCCTAATCCTCAGCCTCACCCTCACCCTAACCCAAAACCTAACCCTCATCCTAACTCTAAGCCTAACCCTAACCCTAATCCTAACCCTCACACTCACCCTCACCCTAACTCTAATCCTAAACCTCACCCTATACCTAACCCTAAGCCTCACCCTAACCCTCAGCCTAGCCCTCACCCTTACACTTATCCTAACCCTAAACCTCATCCTAACATTCACCCTAAACCTAAACCTAACCCTAACCCTCACCCAAACACGAACCCTAACACTCACCCTCATGCTCGGCCTAAGTCTAAGCCTCACACTGACCCTAAACATCACCCAAACCCTAAACATCAGCCTAACACTAACCCCAACCCTCACCCTCAACCTAGACTTGACCCTAACCCTAACCCTCATCCTCATCCTAAACCTCACACTAACCCTAACACTAATCCTCAATCTAATCCTCAACCTCACCCTAAAGCTAACACTAACCCTCACCCTCACCCTAACCCTCACCCTTAACATAACCCTCAACCTCAGCCTAACCCTCACCTTTACCCTTACTGTCACCCCCATGCTAACGCGCTACCTAAACCTAACCCTCACCCTAACCTTAACTGTACCCCTAAACTTCAACCTCAACATAACCCTAACTCTAACGCTAACCCTAACACTAAACCTGAACCAAACCCTAACGCTAACCCTCACCCTCACCATAACCGTAAACCTAACCCTAAATCTAACAATAACCCTAACCCTCACACGAACCATAACCCGCACCCTAACCCTAAACCTCACCCTAACACATACCCTCACCTTAACACTAATGCTAACCCTAACACTAACCCTCACACTAACCCTAACCCTCACCCTAATCCTAAAGCTCACCCTAAACCTAAAGCTCACCCTAACCCTAACCCTAACCCTAATCCTCACCCTGACCCTAGCCCTCACCCTAACCCTAATTCTAACCATCACCCTCACCCTAAACCTCACACTAACCCTAATCCTAATCCTAAATCTAACCCTCACCCTAACCCTAACCCTAACCCTAACCCTAAACTTTACCCTAACCCTCACCCTTACCTTAACACTCAACCTCAACCTAAACATCACCCTTACCCATACAATCATCCTCACCCTAACCCTCACCCTAACCCTAAACCTCATCCCAACCCTCACCCTAACTGTAAACCTAACCATCACCCTAACCATTACCCTCACCCTCAACCTCATGCTCAGCCTAACCCTAAGCCTAAGCCTAAACCTTACCCTAACCCTCACCCGAACCCTAGACCTCGCACTAACCATAATAGTAATCCGAACCCTAATCTTAAAACTCATCCTAGCCCTAATCCTAAACATCACCCTAAACCTAATCTTCACCCCACCCTCATACTCAGCCTAACCTTAAGCCTAAGACTAACCCTAACCCTAACCCTCACACTCACATTCACCCTCACCCTAATCCTAACCCTAACCTTAACCATAACCCTAAACCTCAACCTAACCTTCTCCGTGACCTTAACCCTAAAATTAACACTAACCCTAACCCTCGACCTAACCCTCCAACTAACCCTAAATCTAACCCTAAACCTCACCCTCACCCTAACCCTAATTCTAAACCTAATCCTAAACCTCACCCTATCCCTATCCATAAGCCTCACCCTCAACCTCACCCTCACCACAATTCTAACCCTAACCCTAACAATAACACTAATCCTAACCCTAAACCTAACCCAAACCCTAACCCTAAACCTAACACTCACTCTCATGCTAACCCTAATCCTAACCCTAACCCTCACCCTAACCCTAATCCTCACCCTCACCGTAACCCTAACCCTCAACCTAACCCTCACCTTAACCGTAACACTAACTCTAAACCTTAATCTAACTCTAAACCTAACCCTCACCCTCACACTAGCCCTCACCCTAAACCTAATCCTAACCCTAATCTTCATCCTCACCGTCACCCTAACCCTAACCTGAACCCTCACCCTAGCCCTAACTCTAAGCCTAATCCTCAACATAACCCTAAACCTCATGCTCAACGTAACCTTAACCCTAAACCTCACCCTATCCCAGAACATAATCGAACACTAACTCTCACCCTAACCCATACCCTAACCCTCACCCTAACCCTAACCCTCACCCTCAGCCTCACCCTAATCCTAACCCTCAACCTAAACCTCACCCGAACCGTAAACCTCACCCTAACCCTCACCCTCATCATAAATCTAACTCTAACCCTAACAATAACACTAATCCTAACCCGAAATCTAACCCTAACCCTAACCCTAACCCTAATGCTAACACTCACCCTCACCCTAACCCTAATCCTAAACCAAACCCTCACCCTAACCCTAATCATCACCATCACAGTAACCCTAACCCTCAACCTAACCCTCACCCTAACCCTAACCATAAACCTAAACCTTAATCTAACACTAACCCTAACCCTCAAACTCATGCTAGCCCTCACCCTAACCCTAATCCTAACCCTAATCCTCATCCTTACCCTCACCCTAACCCTAACCTTAACCCTCACCCTAGCCCTAACCATAACCCTAATCCTCAACATAACCCTAAATCTCAAGCTCACCTTAACCCTAACCCTAACCCTAACCCTAACTCTCACACTCACCCTAACCCTTACCCTAATCCTAATCCTAAACCTAACCCTAACCCTCACCCTCAGCCTCACCTTAACCCTAACTCTAACCCTAAACCTCAGCCTCACCCTAACCCTAACACTAATCCTAACCCTAAAACTCACCCTAACCTTAACCCTAAACTTCACCCTCACCCTAACCCTAATCCTAATCCTAAACCTCATCCTAACCCTCCCCCTAACCTTAACCCTAATCCTCACCCTAACCCTAACCCTCACCCTTACCTTCACTCTAACCCTGACCCTTTCACTAACCCTAAACCTAACACTAACTGGAACCCTAACACTCACCCTCAGCTTCACCCTAACCCCAACTCTAACCATAAACCTCACCCTCACCCTAACCCTAACCCTAATCCTAACCCTAACCCTCACCCTAACCCTAACCCTCACCCTCACCGTAACCCTAACCCTCATCATATCCCTCACCCTAAGCCTATCCCTAACCCTAAACTTTAACGTAACACTAACCCTAGTTCTCACCCTCACCCTATCCCTCACCCTAACACTAATCGTAACCCTAGTCCTCATCATAATCCTCACCCTAACCGTGAAACTAACCCTCATCCTTAACCAAACCCAAACCCTCAACCTAACCCTAACCCTAACGCTCACCATAACCCTAACCCTAATCCTAACACTCACCCTAACCCTCACCCTAACACTAAACCAAACCGTCGCCCTCACTCTCACACTAACCCTAATCCTAACCCTAAACTTCACTCTCAACCTCAACCTTAGCCTAACTCTTTGCCTAAACCTAAACCTAACCCTAACACACACACTCACCATCACCCTAACCCAAATCCTAACCCTACCCCTCACCATCACCCTAACTCTAACAGCAAACCTCACCTTCATTCTAACCCTCATTCTAACCCTAACCCAAACCCTAAACCTGACCCTAACCCTAACCCTATAACTCACCCTCACTGTAACCAAAACCCTAAACCTAACCCTAACAATAACCCTAAACCTAATCCTAACACTCACCCTAACCGTAACCCTCACCCTAACCCAAACCCTCACCCTAAAACTTACCCTTACCCTAACAATAACCCTAACCCTAACACTAACCCTCAAACTAACTCTAACCATAACCCTAACCCTAAACCTAAACCTAACCCTCACCCTCACCATAACTCTAACACTAACCCTATCCCTAACCCTAACCCTAACCCTCCCCCTAACCCTATATCTAACCCTAAACCTCACTCTCACACTAACCCTAACCCTAACCCTAAACCCCACCCTAATCCGAACCCTAACCCTCACCCGCATCCTCACCCTCACGGTAACTCTAAGCATAACCCTAATAATAACACTAACCCTAACCCAAACAATCACCCTAACCCTAATTCTCACCCCCACCCTCACCCTCAGCCTAACCCTAAGCCTAAGCCTAGCCCTTACCCTAACAGTCACCCTCACCCTCACCCTAACCTAATACTAAACCTAACCCTATCCCTAAACCTCAACCTAACCCTCAACATCCCATAAACCTAACAATAACAATAACCATAAACCTCCCCCCAACCCTCCCCCTAAACCTAATTCTAACCCTAATCCTCACCCTCACCCTACCCCTAAACCTAAACCTAACCCTAAACCTCACCCTAAACCAAACCGTAAACCTCACCCTCACTCTAGCCCTCACCCTAACCCTAATCCTAAAACTAAACCTCATCCTAACCCTCACACTCATCCTATCCCTAACTCTCATCCTCACTCTAAACCTCACACTAACCCTCACCCTAATCCTCAATCTAACCCTCACCCTAACCCTAACCCTAACCCCTACCCTAACCCTAAACCAAACCCAAACCCTCATCCTTATCTTAACCCTCACCCTCAGACTCAACCTCACCTTATCCTTACCATCATCCTCACCCTAACCCTCACCCTAACCCTAAACCTCCTCCTAACCCTCACCATAACCGTAAACCTAACGATCAAACTCACCCTAACCCTCACCCTCAACCACACGCTCAGCATAAACCTAAGTCTAAGCTTAACCCTTACCCTAACCCTCCCCCTCCCCCTAGCCCTCACCCTAACCCTAATCCTAATCCTAACCCTCAACCAATCCCTAAACCTAACCATCATCCTAAACCTAATCTTCACACCCACTCTCACCCTCAGCCTAACCCTAAGCTTAAGCCTAACCCTAATCTTAACCCTCACACTCGCCCTCACCCTCATCCTGATCCTAACCCTAACCCTAACCATAACCCTAAACCTCAACCTAACCCTCACCCTAACCTTAACCCTAAAACTAACCCTAACACTAACCCTCAACCTAAACCTAATCCTAACCCTAACCGTAAACTTCACCCTAACCCTAACCCTAACCCTAACCCTCACCCTCACCCTCACCCTCACCATTACTCTAACCCTAACCCTAACAATAACACTAATCCTAACTTGAAACCTAACCCTAATACTAATCCTAACGCTGATCCTCAGGCTAACCCTAATCCTAAACCTAACCCTCACCCTAACCCTAATCATCACCCTGACCGTAACCGTGAAACTCAAACTTACCCTCACCCTAACCCTAACCCTAACCCTAAAACTTAATCTAACACTAACCCTAACCCTCAACCTCACACTAGCCCTCACCCTAACGCTAATCCTAACCCTAATCCTCATCCTTACCCTCACCCTAACCTAACCTTAACCCTCACCCTAGCCCTAAACCTAAGCCTAATCCTCAACGTAACCCTAAACCTCATGCTCAACTTAACTCTAACCCTAACACTCACCCTAACCCTAAACATAACCGTACACTAACTCTCACCCTAACCCTAACCCTAACCCTAAACCTTAATCTAACACTAACCCTAACCCTCATCCTCACCCTCACCCTCAGCCTAACCCTAAGGGAAACCCTAACCCTAGCTCTAATGCTCACACTCAACCTAACCCTTACCCTAACCCTAATCCTAACCCTAACCCTAACCCTTACCCTCAACTTAACCCTCAGCCTAACCCTAAATCTAACACTAACCCTAACCCTAACCCTCAACCTCAGCCTCATCCTACCCCTAACTCTAACCCTAAACTTCACCCTCACCCTAACACTAACCCTACCCCTAACCCTAAACCTCACCTAACCCTAACCCTAACCCTAAAATTCACCCTCACCCTAGCCCTCACCCTAACACTAATCCTAACCCTAACCCACATCCTAACCCTCACCCTAATACTAACCATAAACCTCACGATCACCCTAACCCTAATCTGAACCCTCACCCTCAACCTAACCCTAACCCCCACCCTCACCGTAACCCTTACCTTAACCCTCAACATAACCCTAAACTTAACCCGAACACTAACTCTCACCCTTACCATAATCCTAACCCTTAAGCTAACCCTAACCCTAAACCTCATTCTCACCCTAGCCTCACCTAACCCTAATCCTAACCCTATCCCTTTTCCTAACCCTCCCCCTAAACCTTATCCTAACCCTCACCCTAACACTAAACCTCAGCCTCAAGCTCACTTTCAGCCTAACTCTAAGCCTAATCTTAAATGTAACCCTAACACACACACTCACCCTCAACCTAAACCTCACCTAACCCTAACCCTCATCCTAACCCTCCCCATAACACTAACCTTAACCCTAACACTAAACCTCACCCTCACCCTCAGCATAATCCTAAGCCTAGGCCTAACCCTAACCCTCACACTCACCCTAACCCTAACCCTCAACCTCACTCTAACCCTAACCCTCAACCTCAACCTCAGCCTAACCCTCAGCTTTTCCCAAACCTAACCCTAATCCTCACCCTCACCCTAACCCTAATCCTACTCCTAACCCTAATCTTAACCCTCAACCTAAATCTCACCTTAAGGATAATCCTAACATTAATCCTAACCCTAACCTTCACCGTCAACCTCACCCTAACACTAACTCTAACACTAAACCTCACCCTGACCCTAAACCTAAACCTGACCCTCACCCTAGCCCTCACCCTAACATTAAACCTAACACTAAACCTCATCCTAACCCTCCCGCGAACCCTTACCCTAACCCTCACCCTAACCCTAACCCTTTCCCTCAACCTCAACCTCAGCATAACCCTAAGCCTAACCCTAAACCTAACTCTAACACACACATTCACCTCACCATAACCCTAATCATGACCCTAAACCTCACCCTCACCCTCATCCTCAGTGTAACCCTAAGCCTAACCATAACCCTAACCCTAACCTCACACTCACCCTAACCCTTACCCTAATCCTAATCCTAACCCTCACCCTCACCCTAAACTTCACCCTAAACCGAACCCTAAACCTAACAATAACCCTAACGCTAAACCTCACCCTCAGCCTCACCCTAACCCTAACTCTAACCCTAAAGCTCACCCTCACCCTAACCCTAACCCTAAGCCTAACCTTAAACTTCACCCTCACACTCACCCTAGCCCTTACCCTAAACCTAACCCTCACCCTAACACTCCCCCTAACCCTAACCCTCACCCTCAGCCTAACCCTCAGCCTAATGCTAAACCTAAACCTAACACTCACATTCACGCTCACTCTAACCATAATCCTATCCCTAAACCTAACTCTAACCCTAACCCTCCCCCTAACTCTCACCCCAACCCCAACCCTAAAACTAACCCTTACCCTAACCCTCAACCTAAACCTCGCCCTAACCCTAACTCTAACGCTAAACCTCACCCTCAACCTAACCCTAACTCTAACCCTAACCAAAAACCTAAACCTCACCCTAACACTAACACTAAACCTAACCCACACTTTCACCCTCAGCCTAACCCTAAACCTCACCCTCACACTCACCCAATCCCTAACCCTAAACCTCACCCTAAGCCTAACCCTCACCCTCAACCTCTGCCTAACCCTAAGCCTATTCCTAACCCTAACCCTAATCCTCACACTCACCCTTACACTTACCCTAATCCTAATCCTAACCTTAACCCTAACCCTCAACCTCACCCTAACCCTAACACTCAGCCTCACCCTCACCCTCACCATAACTCTAACCCTAACCCTAACAATAACAGTAATCCTAACCCTAAACCAAACCCTAACCCTAACCCTAAACCTAATGCTAACACTCAACCACACCCTAACCCTAATCCTAACCCTAACCCTAATCCTAACCCTAACCATCACCCTCACCCTAACCCTAACCCTAAACCTTAACCTAACACTTACCCTAAAGCTCACCTTCACCCTAGCCCTCACCCTAACCCTAATTGTAACCTAATTCTCATCCTAACACTCACCCTAACTCTAAGCCTAACCCTAACCCTAACCCTAAGCCCAACCCTCACTGTAACACTAACACTAACCCTAACACTAACACTAACCCTAAACCTAACACTAAACCTTACCCTAATCCTCAGCCTCACCCTCACCCTAAACCAAACCCTAACCCTAACCCTCCTCCTAACTCTAAGCCTAACTCTAACCCTAATCCTAACCCTCACACTCACCCTCAACCTAAACCTAATCCTAAATTTAAGCCTATCCTTAACCCTAACACTCACCCTAACCCTCAGGCTAGACCTCACCCTTACACTTATCCTAACCCTAACCCGCACCCTAACCATAAACTTCACCCTAACACTAACCCTCACCCTAAAGATTACCCTCAACCTAACACTAACCCTAACTGTAACACTAACACTCACACTAACCCTAAACATCACCCTAACCATAAACCTCACCCTAACACTAAACCTAAACCTCACCCTCACCCTAGCCTTCACCCTAACCCTAATTCTCATCCTCAGCATAAACCTCACACTAACCCTAACACTAATCCTCAATTTAACCCTCAACCTCACCCTAACTCTAACACTAACCCTCACCATAACCCTTACCATCACCCTTACCGTAACTCTCACCCTCAGCCTAAACCTCAACTTTACACTTACCGTCACCCCCACGATAACCTTCACTGTAACCCAAACTCTCACTCTAACCCTGACTGTACCCCGAAACCTCACCCTCACCCTAACCCTAACTCTAACTCTAACCCTAATACTAACCCTTAACCTAACCCTAACCCTAACCATCACCCTAACCCTAATCCTCACCCCCACCCTCACCCTCAGCCTAACCCTAAGCCTAAGCCTAACCCTAACACTAAACCTCATACTCACCCTCACCCTACCCTAATCCTAACCCTAAACCTAACCCAAAACCTAAACCTCAACCTAACCCTCACCCTAACCTTAACCATTACATTTACGCAAACCCTAAGTCTCGACCTAACCCTCCAAATAACCTAAATTTAACCATAAACCTCACCCTCACCCTAAGCCTAAACCTAACCATAACCATAAACCACAACCTAACCCTCACTCTAACCTTAACCCTAACACTTACCCTAACCCTAACTCTCGACCTAACCCTCCAAATAACCTAAATCTAAACATAAACCTCACCCTCACCCTAACCCTAAACCTAACCCTAAACCTAAACCTCACCCTAACCCTAACACTCACCCTCACCCTCACCCTCACCATAACTCTAACCCTAACCCTAACAATAACAGTAATCCTAACCCTAAACCTAACCCTAACCCTAACCATCAACCTAACACTCAACCTCACCCTAACCCTAATCCTAACCCTAACCCTCACCCTAACCCTAACCATCACCCTCACCATAACCCTAACCCTCAACCTAACCCTCACCTTAACCCTAAACCTAACCCTAAACCTTACCCTAACACTAACCCTAATCCTCACCTTCACCCTAGCCCTCACCTTAACCCTAATCATAAACCTCATTCTAACCCTGTCCCTAAATCTAAGCCTAACCCTAACCCTAACCCTAACCCCAACCCTCACTGTAACGCTAACACTAACCCTAACACTAACACTAAACCTTAACCTAACCCTAATCCTCAGCCTCAGCCTCACCCTAACCCAAACCCTAACCCTAACCCTCATCCTAACTCTAAGCCTAATGCTAACCCGAATCCTAACCCTCAAACTCACCCTCACCCTAAACCTAAACCTAAACCTCACCCTATCCTTAACCCTAACCCTCACCCTAACCCTTAGCCTAGCCCTCACCCTTACACTTATCCTAACCCTAACCCTCACCCTAACCATAACCCTCACCCTAACCCTAAACCTCAACCTAACACTTACCCTCAACCTAACACTAACCGTAATCCTAACATTAACCCTAACACTAACCCTAAAGATCACCCTAACCCTAAACCTCACCCTAACACTAACCCTAACCCTCAACCTCACCCTAGCCTTCAGTCTAACCCTAACCCTCATCCTCACCATAAACCTCACACTAACCCTAACACTAATCCTCAATCTAACCCTCAACCTCACCCTAACGCTAACTCTAACCCTCACCCTAACCCTAACCCTCAACCTTACCGTAACCCTCACCCTCAGCCTAACCGTCACCTTTACCGTTACCATCACCCCCACGCTAACCCGCACCCTAAACCTAACCCTCCCCCTGACTAAAACTGTACCCCTAAACCTCACCCTCAACCTAACCCTTACTCTAACCCTAACCCTAACACTAAACCTCACTGTAACCCTAACCTTAAAGCTCACACTCACCGTAACTGTAACCCTAACCCTAAACCTAATAGTAACGCTAAAACTAACCCAAACCCTCACCCTAAACATAACACTCACCCTAAACCTAACCCTCACCCTAACACTTACCCTCACCCCAACACTAACCCTAACACTAACACTAACCCTCACAATAACCCTAAACCTCACACTAATCCTAAAAGTCACCCTAAACCTAACCTAACTTCACCCTAACCCTCACCCGTACTTTCATCTTCCCCCTAACATGAACCTTAACCCTAACAATAACACTAACTCTAACCCTATCTATCACCCTAACCTTAATCCTCACCCCCACCCTCACCCTCAGCCTATCCCTAAGCCTAAGCCTAACCCTCACCCTAACCCTCATACTCACGCTCACCCTACCCCTAATCCTAACCCTAAGCCTATCCCTAAAACTCAACCTAACACACACCTTCCCCTTAACCCTAAAACTAACCCTAAACCTCACCCTAACCCTCCCCCTAACCCTAACTCTAACACTAAACCTCACCCTCACCCTAACCCTAACCCTAACCCTAACTCTAAACCTAAACCTCACCCTAAACCTAACCCTCAACCTAAACCTCACTGTAACTCTAACCCTAACCCTAACAATAACACTAACTTAACCCTAATCCTAACACTAACCATAACCCTCACCCTCACTGCAAACTTAATCCTAACTATAACACTAACAATAACCCTAACCCTATCCCTAACTCTAATCCTCACCCGCACACTCACACTCAGCCTAACCCTAACCCTAACCCTCACCCTCACCCTCACCATAATGGTAACCCTAACCCTAAACCTAACATTAACCCTAACCCTAACTTTACCCCTCAACCTAAACATAACCCTCAACCTAACCCTAACCCTCAACTTAACACTTACCCTCACCCTAACACTAACACTAACCCTCACCCTCACCCTAACCCTAATCCTAACCCTAAACCTCAAACTAACCCTAACCCTCACCCTCACCATAACCCTTCCTCTAACCCTCACCTTAACCTTAAACTTGACCCGAACCCTAACTCTCACCCTAACCCTAACTCTAACCCTCACCCTAACCCTAACCCTCAACCTTACCGTAACCATCACCCTCAGCCTCACCCTCACATTTACCCTTACCGTCACCCTACCCTAACCCTCACCCTAACACTAACACTCACCCTAACACTCATCCTAAAACTAACTCTAACTCTAAATCTACCCTCACCCAAACCATAACTCTAACCCTAACCCTAACACTAAACCTCACCCTAACCCTAATCCTAACCCTCACCCTAACCCTAACCCTAACCCTAAACCTTAATATAACACTAACCCTAACCCTCACCCTCAACCTAGCCCTCACCTTAACCCTAATCCTTACCCTAATCCTTATGCTTACCCTCACCCTATCCCTAACTTTAACCCTCACCCTAACCCTAACCCTAAACCTAACCCTCAACCTAACCCTAACCCTCACGCTCACCGTAACCCTAACCCTCACCCTCACCCTCACCCTCAGCCTAACCCTAAGCCTAACTGTAACCCTCACACTCACCCAAAACCTTACCCTAATCCTAACCCTAAACCTAACCTTCAACCTCAGCTTCACCCTAACCCTAACTCTAACCCTAAACCTCACAATCTCCCTAACCCTAACCCTAACCATAAACTTAAACCTCACCCTCACACTCACCCTACCCATTACCCTTACCCTAATCCTAACCCTAACCCTCATCCTAACCCTCCCCATAACCCTAAGGCTCACCTTCAACCTCAACCTCTGCCTAATCCTAAGCCTAACCCTAAACCTAAACCTAACACACACACTCCCCCTCACTCTAGCCCTAATCCTATCCCTAAACCTAACCCTAATCCTAACCCTCCCCCTAACTCTAACCGTAACACTAACCCTAAAACTATCCATTATCATAACCCTCAACCTAAACCTCATCCTAACACTAACTCTAATCCTAAACCTCACCCTCACCCTAACCTTAATCCTAAACCTAACCCTAAACCTCACCATAACCCTAACCCTAAGTGTCACACTAACCCTCACCCTCACCCTAATCCTAACCCACACCCTCACCCTCACGCTAATCCTAAGCCTAAGCCTAACCCTAACCCTCTCACTCACCCTAAACCAACCCTAAATCTCCCCTAACCTAACCCTAACCCTCAACCTTAGCCTAACCCTAAGCCTATCCCTAACCCTATCCCTAACCCTCACACTCACCCTAACCCCAACCCTAATCCTATTCCTCAGCCTAACCCTAACCCTCACCCTCAACCTAACCCTCACCTTAAGCCTAACCCTACCATTAATCCTAACATTAACCCTCACCCTCAGCCTCACCCTACTCCTAACTCTAACACTAAACCTCACCCTGACTCTAACATTAACCAGAAGCCTATCCCTAAACCTCTTCCTAGCCCTAAACCTAACCTTCACCCTCACCCTCACCATAATCTTAACCCTAACCCTAATACTATCAATAATCCTAAACATAACCCTTACCCTCACCCTAAGCATAAGCCTCACCCTAACCCAAACCCTCACCCTAACACTTACCCTCACCCTAACGCTAACCCTCACCCTAACACTTACCCTCACCCTTACACTAACCCTAACCCTAACACTAACCCTAACCATCAACCTAACCCTAAACCTCACTCTAACCTTAACCCTAAACCTCACCCTCTCCCTAGCCCTCACCCTCATACTCACCCTAAACTTCACACTAACCCTAACAGTAACCCTCAATCGAACCCTCACCCTCACCCTAACCCTCACCCTAACGCTCACCCTCACCCTCAACCTCACCCTTACTGTAATCCTCACCCTCAGCCTAACCCTCACCTTTACCCTTACCGTCACCTACACACTAACCCTCACTCTAACGCTAACCCTCACCCTAACCCTAACTCTACCCCTAAACCTCACCCTCACCCTAACCCTAACTCTAACCCTAACCCTAACACTAACCCTCACCATAACCCTAACCCTAACCATCACCCTAACCCTAATCCTCACCCCAACCCTCACCCCCAGCCTAACCCTAAGCCTAAGCCTAACCCTAACCCTAAAACTCACAGTCACCCTCACCCTAACACTAATTCCAAACTTAAACCTAACCCTAACCCTATAAACCTCAACCTAATCCTGACTCTAACTTTAAACCTAACAATAATCCTAACCCTAACCCTCGACCTAACCCTCCAACTAAACCTAAATCTAACATAAACCTCACCCTCACCCTCACCCTAATCCTAACCCTAACCCTAAACCTCACCCTAACCCTAACCCTCACCTCAACCCTCACCCTCACCATAACTCTAACCCTAACCCTAACAATAACACTAATCCTAACCCTAAACTTAACCCTATCCCTAACCATAACCCTAATGCTAACACTCAACCTCACCCTAACCCTCAGCCTAACCCTAAGCCTAAGCCTAAGCCTAACGCTAAACCTCACCCTCACCCTCACCCTTACCCTAATTCTAAACCTAATCCTAACCCTAATCCTAAACCTCAACCTAACACTCAACCTAAACTTAACCCTAACACTTACCATAAACCTTACCCTCCACCTAAGCCTCCAACTAATCCTAAATCTAACCATAAACCTCACCCTCACCCTAACCCTAATCCTAACCCTAACCCTAAACCTCACCCTAACCCTAACACTCACCCTCACCCTCACCCTCACCATAACTCTAATCCTAACCCTAACAATAACAGTAATCCTAACCCTAAACCTAACCCTAACCATAACCCTAACCCTAATGCTAACACTCAACCTCACCCTAACCCTAAACCTAACCCTAATCCTCACCCTCACCCTAACCCTCATCCTCACTGTAACCCTAACGCTCATTCTAACCCACACCCTAACTCTAACATTAACCCTAAATCTTACCGTAACACTAACCCTAATCCTCACCTTCACCCTAGCCCTGACCCTAACCCTAATCGTAAACCTAATCTTCATTCTAACCTTCACCCTAACTTTAAGCCTAAACCTAACCCTAACCCTAACACCAACCCTCACTGGATCCCTAACACTAACCCTAACACTAACACTAATGCTAAACCTAACCCAAACCTAACCCTAAACCTAACCCTAATCCTCAGCCTCACCCTCACCCTAACCCAAACCCTAACTCTAAACCTCATCCTAATTCTAAGCTTAACCAAAGCCCTAGTCCTTACCCTCACCCTAACCCTAATCCTAAACCTATCCCTATCCCTAAACCTAACCATCAGCCTAACCCTTAACCTAGCCCTCACCCTTAATCTAATCCTAACCCTAAACCTCACCCTAACCCTAATCCTAACCCTAACCCTAAACCTCACCCTAACCCTAACCTTAACCTCACCCTCACCATCACCCTCACCATAACTCTAACCCTAACCCTAACAATAACACTAATCCTAACCCTAAACCTAACCCTAATCCTAACCCTAACTGTAATCCTAACACTCACCCTCTTGCTAACCCTAATCCTAACAATAACCCTCACCCTAACCATAATCCTCACCCTCACTCTAACCCTAACCCTCAAACTTACCCTCACCCTAACCCTAACCCTAACCCTAAACCTTAACCTAACACTAACACTAACCCTCACCCTCAACCTAGCCCTCACCCTAACACTAATGCTGAACCTAATCCTCATCCTTACCCTCACTCTAAACCTAACCTTAACCCTCTCCCTACCCCTAACCATAACCCTCAACAAAACCCTAAACCTCACGCTCCCCATAACTCTAACCCTCACCCTAACCCTAAACATAAATGAACGCTAACTCTCACTCTAACCCTAACCCTAACCCTCACCCTCACCTTCAGCCTGACCCTAAGCATAACCGTAACCGTCACACTCACCCTAACCCTTACCCTAAACCTAATCCTAACCCTAACTCTAACCCTCACCCTCAGCCTCACCCTAACCCTAAATCTAACCGTAAACCTTACCCTCACCCTAACGCTAACCCTAACCATAACCTTAAACCTCAACCTCACACTCACCCTAGACCTTACCCTAACCCTAATCCTAACCCTAACCCTCATCCTAACCCTCCGCCTAACCCTAACTATCACACTCAACCTCACCCTCAGCCTAACCCTAAGCCTATCTCTAAACCTAAACCTAACACACAACTCCCCCTCACTCTAACCCTAATCCTATCCCTAACCCTAACCCTAACCCTAACCCTTCCCTTAACTCTCACCCTAACCCTAACCCTAAAACTAACGCTTACCATAACCCTCACCTAAACCTCACCCTAACCCTAACTCTAACCCTAAAATTCGCCCTCACCCTAACCCTAACTCTAACCCTAACCCAAACCCTAAACCTCAACCTAACACTAACCCTAACCCTAATCCACACCCTAACTCTCAGCCTAATCCTAAGCCTAAACCTAACCCTAACCATCACACTCACCCTAACCCTAACCCTAAACCTCACCCTAACCCTAACCCTCACCCTCAACCTCAGCTTAACCCTAAGCCTGTCCCTAACCCTAACATTCAGGCTCACCCTAACATTAACCCTAATCCTACTCCTAATCCTAAACCTAACCCTCACCCTCAACCTAACCCTCACCTTAAGCCTAACCCTAACATTAATCCTAACCCTAACCCACACCCTCAGCCTCAACCTAACCCTAACTCTAACACTGAACCTCACCCTGACCCTAACCCTAACACTAACCCTATCCCTAAGCCTCTTCCTAGACCTAAACCTAACCCTTAACCTCACCCTAAGCATAACCCTCAACCTAACCCAAACCCTCACCCTAACACTTACCCTCACCCTAACGCTAACCCTCACCCTAACACTTACCCTCACCCTTACACTAACCCTAACCCTAACACTAACCCTAACCATCAACCTAACCCTAAACCTCACTCTAACCTTAACCCTAAACCTCACCCTCTCCCTAGCCCTCACCCTCATACTCACCCTAAACTTCACACTAACCCTAACAGTAACCCTCAATCTAACCCTCACCCTCACCCTAACCCACACCCTAACGCTCACCCTCACCCTCACCCTCACCTTTACTGTAACCCTCACCCTCAGCCTAACCCTCACCTTTACCCTTACCATCACCCCCACACTAACCCTCACTCTAACGCTAACCCTCACCCTAACCCTAACTCTACCCCTAAACCTCACCCTCACCCTAACCCTAACTCTAACCCTAACCCTAACACTAACCCTCACCATAACCCTAACCCTAACCATCACCCTAACCCTAATCCTCACCCCAACCCTCACCCCCAGCCTAACCCTAAGCCTAAGCCTAACCCTAACGCTAAAACTCACAGTCACCCTCACCCTAACACTAATTCCAAACCTAAACCTAACCCTAACCCTAAACCTCAACCTAATCCTGACACTAACTTTAAACCTAACAATAACCCTAACCCTAACCCTCGACCTAACCCTCCAACTAAACCTAACCCTCGACCTAACCCTCCAACTAAACCTAAATCTAACCTAAACCTCACCCTCACCCTCACCCTAATCCTAACCCTAACCCTAAACCTCACCCTAACCCTAACCCTTACCCTCACACCAACCCTCACCCTCACCATAACTCTAACCCTAACCCTAACAATAACACTAATCCTAACCCTAAACTTAACCCTATCCTTAACCATAACCCTAATGCTAACACTCAACCTCAGCCTAACCCTAATCCTAACCCTAACCCTCATCTTTACCCTAACTCTAAAACTAACCCTAACACTAACCATCACCCTAACCCTAATCCTCACCCCCAACCTCACGCTCAGCCTAACCCTAAGCCTAAGCCTAAGCCTAACGCTAAACCTCACCCTCACCCTCACCCTTACCCTAATTCTAAACCTAATCCTAACCCTAACCCTAAACCTCAACCTAACACTCAACCTAAACTTAACCCTAACACTTACCATAAACCTTACCCTCCACCTAAGCCTCCAACTAATCCTAAATCTAACCATAAACCTCACCCTCACCCTAACCCTAATCCTAACCCTAACCCTAAACCTCACCCTAACCCTAACACTCACCCTCACCCTCACCCTCACCATAACTCTAATCCTAACCCTAACAATAACAGTAATCCTAACCCTAAACCTAACCCTAACCATAACCCTAACCCTAATGCTAACACTCAACCCCACCCTAACCCTAAACCTAACCCTAATCCTCACCCTCACCCTAACCCTCATTCTCACTGTAACCCTAACGCTCATCCTAACCCTCACCCTAACTCTAACACTAACGCTAAATCTTACCGTAACACTAACCCTAATCCTCACCTTCACCCTAGCCCTGACCCTAACCCTAATCATAAACCTAATCTTCATTCTAACCTTCACCCTAACTTTAAGCCTAAACCTAACCCTAACCCTAACACCAACCCTCACTGGATCCCTAACACTAACCCTAACACTAACACTAACCCTAAACCTAACCCTAACCCTAACCCTAACTGTCATCCTAACACTCACCCTCTTGCTAACCCTAATCCTAATCCTAACCCTCACCCTAACCCTAATCCTCACCCTCACTGTAACCCTAACCCTCAAACTAACTCTCACACTAACCCTCACCCTAACCCTAAACCTTAACCTAACACTAACCCTAACCCTCACCCTCAACCTAGCCCTCACTCTAACCCTAATGCTAAACCTAATCCTCATCCTTACCCTCACCCTAACCCTAACCTTAACCCTCTCCCTAACCCTAACCATAACCCTCAACACAACCCTAAACCTCACGATCCCCGTAAATCTAACTCTCAACCTAACCCTAAACATAAATGAACCCTAACTCTCATCTAACCCTAACCCTCACCCTCACCCTCACCCTCATCTTCAGCCTGACCCTAAGCATAACCGTAACCCTAACACTCACCCTATCCCTTAACCTAAACCTAATCCTAACCCTAACTCTAACCCTCACCCTCAGCCTCACCCTAACCCTAAATCTAACCCTAAACCTCACCCTCACCCTAACGCTAACCCTAACCATAACCTTAAACCTCACCCTCACAATCACCCTAGACTTTACCCTAACCCTAATCCTAACCCTTACCCTCATCCTAACCTTCCCCCTAACCCTAACCATCACCCTCAACCTCACCCTCAGCCTAACCCTAAGCCTATCCCTAAACCTAAACCTAACACACAACTCCCCCTCACTCTAACCCTAATCCTATCCCTAACCCTAACCCTAACCCTAACCCTTCCCTTAACTCTCACCCTAACCCTAACCCTAAACCTAAAACTAACCCTTACCATAACCCTCAACCTCAACCTCACCATAACCCTAACTCTAACCCTAAAACTCACCCTCACCCTAACCCTAACTGTAACCCTAACCCAAACACTAAACCTCACCCTAACACTAACCCTAACCCTAATCCACACCCTAACTCTCAGCCTAATCCTAAGCCTAAACCTAACAATAACCCTCACACTCACCCTAACCCTAACCCTAAACCTCACCCTAACCCTAACCCTCACCCTCAACCTCAGCTTAACCCTAAGCCTGTCCCTAACCCTAACCCTCAGGCTCACCCTAACATTAACCCTAATCCTACTCCTAATCCTAAACCTAACCCTCACCCTCAACCTAACCCTCACCTTAAGCCTAACCCTAACATTAATCCTAACCCTAACCCTCACACTCAGCCTCACCTTAACCCTAAATCTAACACTGAACCTCACCCTGACCCTAACCCTAACCCTAACCCTATCCCTAAACCTCATCCTAGACCTAACCCTAACCCTTAACCTCACCCTCACCCTAACGCTAACCCTAACCATAACCTTAAACCTCACCCTCACACTCACCCTAGACTTTACCCTAACCCTAATCCTAACCCTTACCCTCATCCTAACCTTCCCCCTAACCCTAACCATCACCCTCAACCTCACCCTCAGCCTAACCCTAAGCCTATCCCTAAACCTAAACCTAACACACAAATCCCCCTCACTCTAACCCTAATCCTATCCCTAACCCTAACCCTAACCCTAACCCTTCCCTTAACTCTCACCCTAACCCTAACCCTAAACCTAAAACTAACCCTTACCATAACCCTCAACCTCAACCTCACCATAACCCTAACTCTAACCCTAAAACTCACCCTCACCCTAACCCTAACTGTAACCCTAACCCAAACACTAAACCTCAACCTAACACTAACCCTAACCCTAATCCACACCCTAACTCTCAGCCTAATCCTAAGCCTAAACCTAACAATAACCCTCACACTCACCCTAACCCTAACCCTAAACCTCACCCTAACCCTAACCCTCACCCTCAACCTCAGCTTAACCTTAAGCCTGTCCCTAACCCTAACCCTCAGGCTCACCCTTACATTAACCCTAATCCTACTCCTAATCCTAAACCTAACCCTCACCCTCAACCTAACCCTCACCTTAAGCCTAACCCTAACATTAATCCTAACCCTAACCCTCACACTCAGCCTCACCTTAACCCTAAATCTAACACTGAACCTCACCCTGACCCTAACCCTAACCCTAACCCTATCCCTAAACCACATCCTAGACCTAACCCTAACCCTTAACCTCACCCTCACCATAACCTTAACCCTAACCCTAACACTAACAATAACCTTAACACTAACCCTAACCTTCACCCTAAACATAACCCTCACCCTAACCCTAACCCTCACCCTAACCCTTACCCTCACCCTAACACTAACCCTAACACTAAACCTCACACTAACCCTAACCATCACCCTAACCATAAACCTCACCCTAACACTAACCCTAAACCTCAAACTCTCCCTAGACCTCGCCCTCAACCCGAAAGCTCATCCTCACCCTAAACTTCACACTAAACCTAACACTAATCCTCAATCTAATACTCACCCTCACCCTAACCCTAACCCTAACCCTCACCCTAACCTAACCCTCACCCTTACTGTAACCCTCACACTCAGCCTAACCCTGATATTTACCCTTACCGTCCCCCCCACCCTAACCCTCACTCTAACCCTAACCCTCACCCTAATCCTAACACTACCCCCAAACCTCACCCTCACCCTAACCCTAAGTCTAACCCTAACCCTAACACTAACCCTCACCATAACCCTAACCCTAACAATCACCCTAACCCTAATCCTCACCCCCACCCTCACCCTCAGCCTAACCCTAAGCCTAAGCCTAACCCTAACCCTAAACCTCACACTCACCCTCACCCTAACGCTAACCCTAACCCTAAACCTCAACCTAACCCTAACCCTAACCCTAAACCTCACGCTAATCCTAACCCTAAACCTCACCCTCACCCTAGCCCTCACTCTAACCCTAATTCTAACCCTAAACCTCTTCCTAGCCCTCACCCTAACACTAACCCTAAACCTCACCCTCACCCTAACCATAATCCTAACCCTAACCCACAACCTAAACTTAACGGTCACCCTCACCGTAACCCTCACTCTAACCCTCACCCTAACTCTAATACTAACCCTAAACCTCTTCCTAGCCCTCACCCTAACACTAACCCTAAACCTCACCCTCACCCTAACCATAATCCTAACCCTAACCCTCAACATAAACCTAACCGTCACCCTCACCGTAACCCTTACTCTAACACTCAACCTAACCCTAAACTTAACCCGAACCCTAACTCTACCCCTAACCCTAACATTAACCCACATCCTAACCCTAACCTTCAACCTTACCGTAACCCTCACCCTCAGCCAAACCCTCACTTTTACCCTTAACGTCACCCCTACCCTAACCCTCACCATAACCCAAACACTCACCCTAACCCTCACCTTAAAACTAACTGTACGCCTAAACCTCACCCTCACCCTAAACATAACTCTAACCCTAACCTTAACACTGAACCTCACCCTAACCCTAACCCTAACCCTCAAACTAACCCTAACCTTCACACTCAACCAAACCCTCAGCCTAAACCTAATGCTAACCCTAACCCTAAACTTAACCCTCACACTCACCCTAACCCTTACCCTAATCCTAATCCTAACCCTCACCCTCAGCCTCACCCTAACCCTAATTCTAACCCTAAACCTCATCTTTACCCTAACCCTAATCCTAACCCTCACCCACACCGTAACTGAAAACCTAAACCTGACCCTAACCCTAACCCTAACCCTAACCTCCCCCTAACTCTCAACCTAACCCTAACATTAACCCTAACCCTAAACCTCACGGTAACCCTAACTCTAAAACTAACCCTCATCCTAACCCTCACCCTAACCCTAATTCCACCCTAAACCTCACCCTCTCCCTAACCCTAACTCTAACCCTAACCCTAACACTAAACCTCACCCTAAACCTAACCCTAACCCTCAACCTAACCATAACTCTCACGCTAACCCTAACCCTCACCCTAACCCTCATCCTCACTCTAAACCTCAAACTAACCCTAACCCTAATCCTCAATCTAACCCTCACCCTAACCCTAACCCTAGCCCTTAATCTAACCCTAAACCTAACCCTAACGCTCACCCTTATCTTAACCCTCACCCTCAGCCTAAACCTCACCATTATCCTTACCATCATCCTCACCATAAAAATCCCCCTAACCCTAAACCTCGTACTAACTCTAACACTAACTGTAAACCTAACCATCACACTAACCCTAACCCTCACCCTCAACCTCACACTCAGCCTAACACTAAGACTAAGCCTTACACTTACCCTAACTCTCACCCTCACCCTAGCCCTCACCCTAAACCTAATCTTAAACCTAACCCTCACCCTAACCCTAACCCTAACCCTCACCCACACCCTCACACTAACCCTAATCCTAACCCTAACCCTCAACCTAACCCTAAACCTCACCCTCACAGTCACACGAACACTAACGCTCGCCCTAACCTTAAACTTAACCCGAACCCTAACGCTCACCCTAAACAAAACCCTAACCCTCACCCTAACCCTAACCCTAAATCTTACCCTCACCATAGCCCTCACCCTAACCCTAATCCTAACCTTAACCCTCATCCTAACCATCCCCCTAACCCTAATCCTAACCCTAAACCTCAACCTCAACCTCACCCTCAGCCTAACCCTAAGCCTAACCCTAAACCAAACCCTAACACACACACTCACCCTCATCCTAACCCTAATCTTAAACTTAACCCTAACCCTAACCCTGCCCCTAACTCTCACACTAACCCTAACACTAACACTAACCCTCATCCTAACCCTCACCCTAACCCTAACTCCACCCTAAACCTCACCCTCACCCTAACCCTAACTCTAACCCTAACCCTAACACTAAACCTCACCCTAATGCTAACCCTAACCCTCAACCTAACCATTACTCTCACCCTAACCCTAACCCTCACCCTAACCCTCATCCTTACTCTAAACCTCACACTAACCCTAACACTAATCCTCAATCTAACCCTAACCCTAACTCTAACCCTAGCCCTTAATCTAACCCTAAACCTAACCCTAATGCTCACCCTTATCTTAACCCTCACCCTTAGCCTAAACCTCACCATTACCCTTACCATCATCCTCACCCTAAAAATCCCCCTAAGCCTAAACCTCATACTAACTCTAACACTAAGTGTAAACTTAACCATCACCCTAATTCTAACTCTCACCCTCAACCTCACACTCAACCTAACACTAAGACTAAGCCTTACAGATACCCTAACCCTCACCCTCACCCTAGCCCTCACCCTTACCCTAATCTTAACCCTAACCCTCATCTTAAACCTCACCCTAACCCAAACCCCAACCCTCACCCACACCCTCACACTATCCCTAATCCTAACCCTAACCCTCAACCTAACCCTAAACCTCACCCTCACTGTAACCCTTACCCTAACGCTCACCCTAAACCTAAACTTAACCCAAACCCTAACGCTCACCCTAAACAAAACCCAAACCTCACCCTAACCCTAACCCTAAACCTTACCGTCACCCTAGCCCTCACCCTAACCCTAATCCTAACCTTAACCCTCATCCTAACCCTCCCCCTAACCCTAATCTTAACCCTAACCCTAACCCTAACCCTCACCCTCAACCTCACCCTCAGCCTAACCCTAAGCCTAACCCTAAACCAAACCCTAACACACTCATTCACCATCATTGTTAACCTAATCTTAAACTTAACCCTAACCCTAAACCTCCCCCTAACTCTCACCCTAACCCTAACACTAACACTAACCCTAACCCAAACCCTCAACCTATCCCTCACACTGACTCTAACCCTAAACCTCACCCTCACACTAAACCTCGCCCTAAGCCTAACCCTAACCCTCATCCTCACCCTCACTGTAACCGTATACTTAAACCGAACCCTAACAATAACTCTAAACCGATTCCTAACCCTCAGCTTAACCATAAACCTCACCCTAACCCAAAACCTCACCATAACCCTTAGCCTCACCCTAAAACTGAACCTAACGCTAACATTAAGCCTCACCCTAAATCTAACCCTAAACCTCACCCTCAACCTAACACTAACCCTAACACTAAGCCTTACCCTAAAAATAAACCTAACCTTAAACCTCACGCTAACCCTGTTCCTAAACCTCACCCAACCCTAGCCCTCACCCTAAACCTAACCCTTATCCTCACCCTCACCCTAACCTTCAGCCTAACCCTAATCCTAAATCTAACCATAACCCTCACCCTAACCCTCACCCTAACCCTAACACTAAACCTAACACTAAGCCTAACCCTAACCCTCACCCTCAGCCTCACGCTAACCCTAACACTAACCCTAAAACTCACCCTCACCCTAACCCTAACCCTAAACATAAATCTCACCTTAACTCTAACGCTAAACCTCACCCTCACCCTAGGCCTTGCCCTAACCCTAATCCTAACCCTAACCCTCATCCTAACCCTCTCCCTAACCCTAACCCTAACGTAACCATCAACCTCCCCCTCAGCCTAAATCTAAGCCTAACCCTAGACCTAACCCTAAAAAACACACTGACCCTCACCCTAACCCTAACCCTAATCCTATCCCTAACCCTAACACTAACACTTACCCTCCCCATAACTCTCACCCTAACCCTAACCCTAACCGTCACGCTAACCCTAACTCTAACCCTAAACTTCACCCTCACGCTTACCCTAACTCTAACCCTAACCCAAACCCTAAACCTCAACCTAACCCTAACCCTAACCCTCACACTCACACTCACACTCACCGTAACCCTAAACTTAAACCTAACAATAACCCTAACCCTAACCCTAACCCTCACCCTAAACATAACCATCACCCTAACCCATAATCTCACCCTAATACTTACCCTCACCCTAACACTAACCCTAACACTAACACTAACCATCAAACTTACCCTAAACCTAACCCTAACCCTAAACCTCAACCTAACCCTCACACTCAATCTAAACCTAACACTAAACCTAACCCTAACCCTCCCCCTAACCCTCCCCCTAACCCTATATCTAAACCTCTCCCTCACCCTAAACCTAACCTTAAACCTAACCCTAACACTAACACTAACCCTAAACCTAACCCTAAACCTAACAGTAATCCTCAGCCTCAACATCACCCTAACCCAAACCCTAACCCTAACCCTCATCCTAACTCTAAGCCTAACCCTAACCCTAATCCTAACCCTCACACTCACCCTCACCCTAACCCTAATCCTAAACCTAACCCTATCCCAAACCCAAACCCTCACCCTAACCCTCAGCCTAGCCCTCACCCTTAAACTTATCCTAACCCTTAAGCTCAACCTAACTCCCAACCTACCCCTAAACCTAAACCTAACCCTCATCCCAACACGAACCCGAACCCTCAACCTCATGCTCGGCCTAAGCATAAGCCTAAGCCTAAGCCTAAGCCTAACCCTCACCCTAAACCTAACTCTAACCCTAACCCTAAACCTAAACCTCAACCTTACCCTAACCCTAATCCTCACCCTCACCCTCACAGTAACCGTAACCCTACCCCTAAACCTAACCCTAACCCTAACCCTCACCCTAACCATAACCCTCACCCTAACCTTAACCCTCACCCTAACACTTACCCTCACCCTAACCCTAACCCTAACCCTCACACTCACCCTAGCCTTTATCCTAACCCTAACCCTCATCATCACCCTCAACATAAACCTAACCCTAAAACAAACCCTCACCCTAACCCTAACCCTAAAACTCACCCTAACCCTAACCCTCACACTCACCCTCACCGTAACCGTAACCCTAAACCTAAACCTAACAATAACTCTAACCCTAACTCTAAACCTCACCCTATCCATAACCGTCACCCTAACCCATAACCTCACCCGAACACTTACCCTCCCCCTAACACCAACCCTAACACTAACACTCACCCTCACACTGACCCTAACCCTAACCCTAACACTAAACCTCAATCTAACACTCACCCTCAACCTAAACCAAACACTACCCCTAACCCCAACCCTCACCCTAACCCACCCCCTAACCCTACATCTAAAACTCACCCTCACCCTAAACCTAACCCTAACACTAAAAATAAGCCTAAACCTAACCCTAATCCTCAGCCTCAACCTCACCCTAACCCAAACCCTAACCCTAACACTCATCCTAACTCTAAGCCTAACCCGAACCCTAATCCTAACCCTAATCCTAACCCTCACACTCATCCTCACCCAAACCCTAATCCTAAACATAACCCTATCCCTAACCCTAACCCTCACCCTAAACCTCAGCCTAGCCCTCACCCTTAAACTTATCCTAACCCTAAACCTCAACCTAATTCTCAACCTAACCCTAAACCTAACCCTAAACCAAACCCGAACTACAACCCGAACCTTCAACCTCATGCTCGGCCAAAGCCTAAGCCTAAGCCTAAGCCTAAGCCTAACCCTCACCCTAACCCTGACTCTAACCCTAACCCTAAACCTAAACCTCATCCTAACCCTAACCATAATCCTCACGCTCACCCTCACAGTAACAGTAACCCTACCCCTAAACCTAACAATAAACCTAACCCTAACCCTAACCCTCACCCTAACCATAACCCTCACCCTAACCTTAACCCTCACCCTAACACTTACCCTCACCCTAACCCTAACCCGAACCCTCACACTCCCCTAGCCTTCACCCTAACCCTAACCCTCATCCTCACCCTAAACCTCACACTAACCCTAACACTAATCCTCAATCTAACCCTCACCCTCACCCTAATGTTAACACTAACCCTCACCCTAACCCTAACCTTCACCCTTACCGGAACCCTCACCCTCAGCCTAACCCTCACCTTTACCCTAACCGTCACCCTCAGGCTAACCTGCACCCTAACCGTAACCCTCATCCTAACCCTAACTGTACCCCAGAACCTCACCCTCACCGTAACCCTAAGTCTAACATTAACCCTAACACTAAACCTCATCCTAACCCTCACCCTAACCCTAAACCTCATTTTAACCCTAACCCTAACTGTAAACTTAACCATCACACTAACCCTAACCCTCACCCTCAATCTCACACTCAGCCTAATCCTAAGCCTAAGCCTAAACCTTACCCTAACCCTCACCCTCAACCTAGCCCTCACCCTAAACCTAATTCTAACCCTCACCCTCACCCTAACCCTAAACCTCATCCTCACTCTAAAGTTCACACTAACCCTAACCCTAATCCTCAATCTAACAATCACCCTGACCCTAATCCTACCCCTTACTCTAAACCTAAGCCTCAACCTAACCCTCACCCTTATCTTAACCCTCAGCCTCACCCTAAACCTCACCTTTACCCTTACCATCATCCTAACCCTAACCCTCCCCCTAACCCTAAACCTAACCCTAACCCTAAACCTAACCCTAATCCTAACATTCACTCTCACCTAACCCTAATCCTAACCCTAACCCTCACCCTAACACTAACCCTCACACTCACTGTAACCCTAACCTCAACCGAACCCTCACCCTAAAGCTATCCCTAACCCTAAACCTTAATCTAACACTAACCCTAAACCTCACGCTCACCCTAGCCCTCACCATAACCCTAATCCTAACCCTAATCCTCATTCTTACCCTCACCCTAACCCTAAACTTAACCCTCACCCTAACCCTAATCCTAAACCTAACCCTCAACCTAAGCCGAACCCTCAACCTAACCATAACCCTCAAACTCACCCTCACCCTCAGCCTAAACCTAATCCTAACACTAAGCCTAACCCTCACCCCCAACCTAACCCTTGCTCTAACCCTAACTCTAACACTAATCCTAACACTAAACCTCACCCTAACCCTAACCCTCAACCTCAGCTTCACCCTAACCCTAACCCTAACTCTAACCCGAAACTCAACTTCACCCTAACCTTAACCCTAACCCTAACCTAAACCTCACCCTAACACTAACCGTAAACCTCACCTGCCACTAGCCCTCACCCTAAACCTAATCCTAACCCTAACCCTCATCCTAACCCTCACCGTAACACTAACCCTCACCCTATCCCTAATCCTAACCTTAACTCTCAAACTGACACTAACCCTCACCCTCACCGAAACTCTTAGCCTAACCCTAACCGTAACCCTAAACTTAACCCGAACCCTAACTCTCATACTAACCCTAACCCTAACTCTCACCCTAACCCTAATCCTCACCCTTGCCATAACCCTCACACTCAGCCTAACTGTCACGTTTACCCTTACCTTCACCCCCATCCTAACCCTCACCCTAACCCTATCTCTCAACCTAACCTTCACCCTAACCCTAACTTTACCCCTAAACCTCACCCTCACTCTAACCCTAACTCTAACACTAACCCTAACACTAAACCTCACCCTAACCCTAAGCGTTAAACTAACCCTAACCCTCACCCTCACCCTCACCCTCAGCCTAAACCTAAGGCTAACCCTAACCCTAACCCTAACCCTCACACTCACCCTAACCCAAACCCTAATCCTAATGCTAACCCTAATCCCAACCCTCACCCTCAGCCTCAGCCTCACCCTAACCCTAATTCTAACTCTAAACATCACCCTCACCCTATCACTAAGGATAACCCTAACCATAAACCTTAACCTAACTGTAATCCTAACCCTCCCCCTAACTCTCAGCCTAACCCTAAGCCTAACACTAACCCTAACCCTAAAGGTCAACCTAACCTTCACCCTAAACCTAACTCTAACCCTAATCCTCACACTTACCCTAACCCTCACTCTAACCCTAAACCAAACCCTAAACCTCGCCCTAAACCTAACCCTAACCCTCACCCTCACCGTAACGGAAACACTAAACCTAACCCTAACAATAAACCTAACCCTTATCCTAACCCTCATCCCATCGATAACCCTCAAAATAACCCAAACCCTAACAACAACCCTCACCCTAAAACTAACCCTAACTATAACATTAACCCTCACACTAACCCTAATCGTAACCATAAACCTAAATCTCAACCTAACCCTCACACTCACCCTAACAGTAACAATAACCCTATCCCTGACCCTCACCCTAACCCTACCCCTAACACTATATCTAAACCTAAACCTCACCCTCACCCTAACCATAATCCTAACCCAACCCTAAACCCCACCCTAACCCTAACCCTAACCCTCACCCGCACCCTCACACTCAACGTAACTCTAACCCTAACCATAACAATAACACTAACCCTAAACTTAACCATCACCATAACCCTAATCCTCACCCCCACCCTCACCCTTAGCCTAACTGTAAACCTAAGCCTAATCCTCACCCTAAACCTCACACTCAGCCTCACCCTAACCCTAACCCTCACCCTTACCTTAACCCTCACACTCATCTTAACCCTTACCCTCAGCGTAAACCTCACCTTTACCCTTACCATCATCCTCACCGTAACCTCACCAAACCCTAAACCTCATTCTAACCCTCACCCTAACAATAAACCTAACCATCACGCTAACCCTAACCCTCACCCTCAAACTCACCCTCAGTCTAACTGGAAGACTAAGCCAAAGCCTGACCCTAACATTTACCCTCACCTGAGCCCTCACCCTTACCCTAATCCTAACGATCACACTAACCCTAATCCTCACATCCATCCTCACCCTCAGCCTAAGCCATAGCCTAGCCCTAACCCTAATCCTCACCCCCACCCTCACTCTTAGCCTAACCATAAGCCTAAGCCTAATCCTCACCCTAAACCTCACACTCAGTCTCACCCTAACCCTAATCCTAAACCTAACCCTATCCCTAAAGCTCAACCTTACCCTCACCCTCACACTTACCCTAACACTAACCCTAACCCTAAACCTCACCCTATCCCACCCCCTAACCCTAACCCTACCCATAACCCTCACCTTCAGCCTCATGCTCAACGCAAATTTAACCCTAATCATAACACTAACAATAAACCTAACCCTAAGCCTAACCCAAACCCTAACTCTAATCCTCAACCCCACCCTCACCCTCATCCTAAGCCTAAGCCTAACCCTAACTCTAACACTAAACCTAACCCTAAAACTAACCCTAATCCTCAGCCTCACCCTCACACTAACCCAAACCCTAACCCTAATCTCACCCTAATTCTAAGCCTAACCCTAACCCTAAATTTCACACTCACCCTCACCCTAACCCTAATACTAAACCTAACCCTATCCCTAACCCTAGCCCATACCCTAACCCTATCCCTAGCCCTCACCCTTACCCTAATCCTAACCCTAAACCTCAATCTAAACTTCGCACTAACCCGAAGCCTAACCCGAACCCTAACCCTCACCCTCAGGCTCGACCTAAGCCCAAGCCTAAGCCTAAGCCTAAACCTAACATTAACCCTCACCCTAACACTAACACTAGCACTAAACCTATCTCTAACCCTAAATCTCACTCTCACCCTAACCTTAAATCTAATCCTAGGACTAAAACTAAACCTCATCCTAACCCTAACCCTAACCCTAACCCTAACACTAACCATAACCATAACCATAACCCTAACAATAACCCTAACCCTAACACTCACACTCACCCTAACCATAACTCTCACCCTAAACCTAACCCTCACCCTAACACTTACCCTCACCGTAACATAAACCCTAACGCTAACACCAATGCTCACACCAACCCTAAGCATCACCCTAACCATAAACCTCATCCTAACACTAACCCTAACCCTCAAGCTCACCCTAAACCTCACACTAACCATAACACTAATCCTCAATCTAAACCTCACCCTCATTCTAACCCTAACACTAACCCTCACCCTAACCCTAACCCTCACCATTACTGTAACCCTCACCCTCAGCCTAACCCTCAAATTTACCCTTACCTTCAACCCCACCCTAATCCGCACCATAACCCTAACCTTGAACCTAACCCTCACCCTAAACCTAACTCTACCCCTAAACCTCACCCTCACCTTAACCCTAACCCTAACCCTAACACTAAACTTCACCTTAAACCTAAACCTAACTCTCACCCTCACACTCACCGTAACCGTATCCCTAACCCTAACCCTAACAATAACCCTAACCCTAACCCTCACCATAACCATAACCCTCACCCTAAACCTAACCCTTACCCTAACACTTACCCTCACCCTAACACTGACCCTAACCCGAACACTAACCCTCACACTAACGCTAACCCTCAACCTAATCCTAAACCTCACCATAACCCTAACCCTAACCCTAACACTCACCCTCACCCTAGCCCTCTACATAACCCTAATTTTAACCCTCACCTTCACCCTAACCCTAACCCACATCCTCACCCTAAACCTCACACTAACAGTAACCCTAATCCTCAATCTAACACTCACCCTGAACCTAACCCTATCCCTTACCCTAACCCTAAACCTAACCCTAACCTTCACCCTAACACTCAAACTCAGCCTAAACCTCACCTTTACCCTTACCATCATCCTCACCCTAACCCTCACCCTAACCATAACCCTCACCCTCACCGTAAATCTAAACCTCAACCTAACCCTCACCCTAACCCTAACTCTAACCCTAAACCTTAATCTAACACTAACCCTAAAGCTCACCCTCAACCTAGCCCTCACCCTATTCCTAATTTTTATTCTTAACCTCACCCTAACCCTAACCTTAACCCTTTCCATAACCATAATCCTAACCCTAAGCCTCAACCTTACCCTAAAACTCAAGCTCACCATAAACCTAACCCTAACCCTCACCCTAACCCTAAATTTACCCGAACCCTAACTCTCACAGTAAACCTAACCCAAACCCTCACTCTCAACCTCACCCTCAGCCTAACCCTAAGCCTAAGCCTAACCCTAACCCTCACACTCACCCTAACCTTATGCTAATCATAATCCTAACCTTTAGCCTAACCCTCACCCTCAACCCAACCCTCACCCTAACCCTAACTCTAACACTAACCCTCAATTTCAGTCTCACCCTAACCATAACTCTAACCGTAAACCTCACCCTCACCCTAACCCGAACCCTAACCCTAACCCTAAACCTCACCCTAATGGTAACCCTAAACCTAAACCTCAAACTAGCCCTCACCCTAACCCTAATCCTATCCCTAACCCTCATCCTAACCCTCACCCTAACACTAACCTTAACCTTCACCTCACACTAACCCTAATCCTAACACTAACCCTCAACCTAACCCTAACCCTCACCGTCACCGTAACCCTTACCCTAACCCTCAACCTAACCCTAAATTGAACCCGAACCCTAACTCTCACCCCAACCCTAACCCTAACCCTCACCCTAAGCCTAACCCTCACCCTTACCGTAACCCTCATGCTCAGCCTAACAATCAACTTTAACCTTACTGATACCCTCACCCTAACACTATCCCTAACACTAAACCTAACCCTAAACCTCAACCTAACCCTAACCCTCAACCTCACCCTGAACCTCACAATAACTCTAACCCTAAACCTAACAATAACACTTACCCTAAACCTAATCCTAACCCTAACCATAACCATAACCCTCACCCTCAGCCTCAACCACAGCCTAATTGTAAGCCTAAGTCTAAGCCTAACCCTAACCCTCACCGTAATCCTAATCCTAACCCTAATCCTAACTCTAAACCTAACCCTATCCCTCCCCATAACCCTAAATCTAACCCTAAACCTAGCCCTCACCCTTACCCTAATCCTAACCCTAAACCGCAAGTTAACTTTCACCGTAACCCGAACCTTAACCCTCACCCTCACCCTCACCCTCACCATAACTCTAACCCTAACCCTAACAATAACTCTAACAATAACCCTAACCATAACCATAACCCTCAACCTCAGACTCACCCTCACAGCAAACTTAACCCTAACCATAACACTAACAATAACCCTAACACTAACCCTTACGCTAACCCTAATCCTCACACCCACCCTCACCCTCAGCCTAACCCTAAGCCTAACCCTAACCCTAACCCTCACCGTAACCCTAACCCTTACCCTAACCTAAAAACCTAACCCTAACCCTCACCCTAAACCTAACCCTAATCCTCAGCCCAACCTCACCCTAACCCAAACCCTAACCCTAACCCTCCCCCTAACAATAACTCTAATTCTAAACCTCACCCTCACCCTAACCCTTACCCTAAACCGCACCCTAAACCTAACCCTCACCCTCAACTTTATCCTCACCATATCTCTAACCCTAACCCTAAGAATAACACTAACCCTAACCCTAACCATAACCCTTACCATAACCCTCAGCTTCAGCCTCATGCTCACCTCATGTTCACTTAACCCTAAGCATAACACTAAAAATAAGCCTAACACTAAGACTAACCCTAACCCTAACTCTAATCCTCAAACCCACCCTCACCCTCATCCTAACCCTAAGCCTAAACCTAACTCTAACCCTAAACCTCACCATAACCCTAATCCTAACCCTAAACCTAACACTAACCCTAACCCTAAACCTAACCCTAAACCTAACCCTAATCCTCAGCCTCACCCTCACACTAACCCAAACCCTAACCCTAACCCTCACCCTAACTCTAAGCCTAACCCTAACCCTAAACCTCACACTCACCCTCAACCTAACCCTAATCCAAAACAAAACCCTATCCCTAACCCTAGCCCTCACCCTAACCCTAACCCTAGTCATCACACTTACCCTAATCCTAACCCTAAACCTCAATCTAACCTTCACTCTAACCCGAACCCTAATCTGAACCCTAAACCTCACCCTCACCCTCACCCTCACGGTAACTCTAACCCTAACCCTAACAATACATCTAACCCTAACCATAACCATAACCATACCCAAAACCCTCGCCGTCAGACTCACCCTCACAGCAAACTTAACCCTAACCATAACACTAACAACAACCCTAACACTAACAATAACACTAACCCTAATCCTCACACCCACTCTCACCCTCAGCCTAACCCTAAGCCTAACCCTAACCCTAACCCTCACCGTAACCCTAACCCTATCTTAAAAACCTAACCCTAACCCTAACCCTAAACCTAACCCTAATCCTCACCCCCACCCTCACGCTAACCCAAATCCTAGCCCTAACCCTCCCCCTAACAATAACTCTAATTCTAAACCTCACCCTCACCCTAACCCTTACTCTAAACCTATCCCAAAACCGCTCCCTAACCCTAACCCTCACCCTCAACCTCATGCTCACCGTATCTCTAACCCTAACCCTAAGAATAACACTAACCCTAACCCTAACCATAAGCATAACCCTAACCTTCAGCGTCATGCTCACCGCAAACTTAACCCTAAGCATAACACAAACAATAAGCCTAACCCTATGCCTAACCTTAACCTTAACTCTAATCCTCAAACCCACCCTCACCCTCATCCTAACCCTAAGCCTAATCCTAACTCTAACCCTAACTCTCACCATAACCCTAACCCTAACCCCACACTAACCCTAACAATAAACGTAACCCTAAAAATAAGCCTAATCCTCAGCCTCACCCTCACACTAACCCAAAACCTAACCCTAACCCTCACCCTAATTCTAAGCCTAAACCTCACACTCACCCTACCCTAACCCTAATCCTAAACCTAAACCTATCCCTAACCCTAGCCCTCACCCTAACCCTAACCCTAAAACTCAATCTAACCTTCACCCTAACCCGAACCCTAACCAGAACCCTACCACTCACCCTCATGCTCAGCCTAATCCTAAGCCTAAGCCTAAGCCTAACCCTAACCCTCACCCTAACCCTAACACTAGCACTAACCCTAACTCTAACCCTAAATCTCACCCTCACCCTAACCTTAACTCTAACCCAAACCCTAAAACTAAACTTCATTCTAACCATAACCGTAACCCTAACCATAACCATAACCCTAACACTAACCCTAACCCTAACAATAACGCTAAAACTCACACTCACCCTAACCATAACCCTCAACCTAACCTTAACCATCACCCTATCCCTTAACCTCATGCTCACCCAAACCTCACACTAAGCCTAATACTCAACCTAACCCTAACCCTAACCCTCACCATCACACTCAACTTCACCCTCACCCTAACCCTCCACCTCACCCTCACCCTCACCCTAAACCAAAACCTAACCCTAACCCTCAGCCTAACCCTAACCCTCACACAACCTTAAACTTAACCCTCACCCTCACCCTAACTCTAACCCTCACCCTAACCCTAATCCTCACACTAACCCTAAACCTAACCCTAAAACTTATCCTCACACTAACCCTCACCCTAACCCTAACCCTAACTCTAAGTCTCACCCTCACCCTAGCCTTCACCTTCACCCTAACCCTCACCCAAACCCTAACCCTCACCCTCACCCTAAACATCACCCTCACCCTAAAGCTAACACTAAACCTAAACCTCACCCTAACACTCACACTAAACCTAACCCTCACTCTCACCATAACCCTAACACTAAACCTTACCCTAAACTTTACCCTAACCCTTACCCTCACCATAACCCTAACCCTAATCCTCACACTAACCCTAACACTAACCCACACACTGAAACTCACCCTAACCCTCACCCTCACCCTAACCCTAACCCTCACCCACACCCTCACTTTCAGCCGAACCATACCTCTAACCCTAATCCTAACCCTGAACCTCACCCTCACTCTGAACCTAACCCTAACCCTAAACCTCACCCTCACCCTCACCCTAACCCTAACCGTAAACCTATCACTAACCTCACCCAAACACTAACCCTCAACCTAGACCTCAATCTAACACATACCCTCACCCTCACCCTAACCCTCACCTTAACCCTCACCCTAAACCTCACCCTCACCCTGAACCTCATCCTAAACTTCACCATCACCCTAACCCTAACCCTAAACGTATCCTTAACCCTAGCCCTAACCCTAACCCTAAACTTAAAACTAACACACACTCTCATCGTCACTCTAAACATAACCCTAACCGTATCCCTAACCCTCACTCTAAACCTCACCCTAAATCATACCCTCACCCTAATCCTAACCCTAAACCTAACCCTAACACTAACACTAACCCTAACGCTAAACCTAACCCTAAACCTAACCCTAATCCTCAGCCTCACCCTCACACGAACCCAAACCCTAACCCTAACCCTCACCCTAACTCTAAGCCTAACCCTAACACTAAACCTCACACTCACCCTCACCCTCACCCTAATCCTAAACCTAACGCTGTCCCTAATCCTAGCCCTCACCCTAAACTTAACCCTAGCCCTCACCCTTACCCTAATCCTAACCTTAAACCTCAATCTAACATTCGGGCTAAACCGAACCTTAACCTGAACCCTAAAACTCATCCTCATGCTCAGCCTAAGCCTAAGCCTAAGCCTAAGCTTAAACCTAACCCTCCCCCTAACACTAACACTAACCCTAACTCTAACCCTAAATCTCACCCTTACTCTAACCTTAACTCTAATCCTAACCCTAAAACTAAACTTCATCCTAACCCTAACCCTAAGCATAACCCTAACGCTAACCATAACCCTAACAATAATATAACCCTAACCCTCACACTCACCCTAACCATAACCCTCACCCTAACCCTAACCCTCACCCTAACACTTACCCTCACCCTAACATAAATCCTAATGCTAACACTAACGCTCACCCTAACCCTAACCCTCAACCTTACTGTAACCCTCACCCTCAGCCTAACCCTCAAATTTACCCTTACCTTCAACCCCACCCTAACCCGCCACCTAACACTAACCCTCACCCTAATCCTCACCCTAATCCAAACTCTACCCCTAAACCTCACCCTCACCTTAACCCTAACTCTAATCTTAATCCTAACACTAAACATCACCCTAACCCTAACCCTAACTCTCACCCTCACACTCACCTAAACTGTAACCCTAAACCTAACCCTAACAATAACCCTAACCCAAACCCTCACCCTAACCATAACCCTCACCCTAATCCTAACCCTCACCCTAACACTTACCCTCACCGTAACCCTAAACCTCACACTAACCCTAAACCTAACCCTAACCCTAACCCTCACACGAACCCTCAACCTAATCCTAACACTAACCTTAACTCTCACCCTCACCTTAACCCTCACCCAACCCTCACACTAAGCCTAAACCTCAACCTAACCCTAACCCTAACCCTCACCATCTCCCTCAACTTCACCCTCACCCTCACCCTCACCCTCACCCTAACCCAAAACCTAACCCTAACCCTGACTCTAACCCTAACCCTCACACAAACTTAAACTTAACCCTCACCCTCACCATAACTCTAACTCTCACCCTAAACCTAATCCTCACACTAAACCTAAACCTAACCCTAACCCTTATCCTCACTCTAACCCTCACCCTAACCATAACCCTAACTCTAAGTCTCACCCTCACCCTAACCTTCACCTTCACCCTAACCCTCACCCAAACCCTAACCCTCATACTCAACCTAACCCTCACTCTCACCCTAAAGCTAACGCTAAACCTAACCCTCACCCTAACACTCACACTAAACATAACCCTCACTCTCACCGTAACCCTAACACTAAACCTTACACTAAACCTAAACCTAACCCTTACCCTCACCATAACCCTAACCCTAATCCTCACACTAACCCTAACACTAACCCACACACTAAAACTCACCCTAATCCTCACCCTCACCCGAACCCTAACCCTCACTCACACCCTCACCTTCAGCCTAACCCTAAACCTAACCCTAATCCTAACCCTGAACCTCACCCTCACCCTGAACCTAACCCTAACCCTAACCCTCACACTTACCCTCACCCCAACCCTAACCGTAAATCTACCACTAAACCTCACCCTAACCCTAACCCTCAACCTAACCCTCAATCTAACACATAAACTCACCCTCACCTTAACCCTCAACCTAACCTTCACCCTAAACCTCACCCTCACACTAAACCTCACCCTAGACCTTACCCTCACCATAACCCTAACCCTAACCCTAACCCTCACTGTCACCCTAACCCTAAACCTAGCCGTATCCCTAACCCTAACCCTAATCCTAACCCTAACCTTAAAACTAACCCTCACTCTCACTGTCACTCTAACCATAATCCTAACCATATCCCTAACCCTCACCCTAACCCTAACCCTCACCCTAACCCTCACCCTAAAACATACCCTCACCCAAATCCTAACCCTAACCTTCAACCTAACCCTATTCCTCTCCCTAAACCTCATCCTCACCCTAAAACTCATCCTAACATTTACCCTCACCCTAAACCTAACCCTAAACGTACCCCTCACCCGATCCCTCACCCTAACCCTAACCCTCAACCTAACCCTAACCCTAACACTAACCCTCACCCTCACCATAGCCCTCATCCTAACCCTAATCCTAACCCTAAAACTCACCTAAACCTAATCCTCACCCTCACACTAACCCTCACCCTCACCTTAACCCTCACCCTCACCATAACCCTCATCCTAAACATAACCCTAAACTTAACCCCAAACCTCACCCTAACCCCAACCATAACCCTAAACCTAACCCTAACCCTCACCCTAACCCTTACCCTCACCTTCACCCTACCCCTCACACTAACCCTAACCCTCCCCCTAAACCTAAACCTAACCCTCATCCTCACACTAACCCTAAACCAAACACTAACCCTTACCCTCACACTAACCCTCACCCTAACATTAACCTTAACATTAAGTCTCACCCTCACAATAACCCTCTCCCTAACCCTTACCTTCATGCTCACCCAACCCTCACACTAACCCTAAACCTCAACCTAACCGTTACCCTAACCCTCAACTTCACCCTAACCCTAACCCTAATCCTAACCCTAAACCTTATCTTCAACCTCTCCCTTACCTAAATCTAACCCACACCCTCAACCTCACCCTCACCCTAACCCTCACCCTCACGCTTACCCTAACCTTAACCCTAACCCTCACCCTAACCCTAACCCTAATGCTAACCCTAAAGTTCAACCTTACCCTAACCCTCACCCTAAAACTTAACCTCACCCTAAACCTAACCCTAAACCTAACCCTCTCACTAAACCTAACCTTCACCCTCACCCTAACCCTAACAATAATCCTAACGCTAATCCTAAACCTAACCCTCACCCTCACCCTAACGCTAACCCTAACCCTAACAAAAACCCTATTCCTAAGCCTAATCCTAACACTCATCCTCACCCTCACCCTAACCCTAACTCTAACCTAAGCCTAACCCTAACAATAACCCTAACCCTAACCCTAACCCTTATCCTTACTCCACCCCTCAGCCTAATCCTCATCCTAAACCTAATCCTAAACCTCTCCCTAACCCTACAGATCACCCCAACCCTAACCCTCACCCTCACCCTCACCCTAGCCTAACCCTAACCCTAACCCTAATTCTAACCATGAACCTCACCCTCAAGCTGAACCTAACATTAAAACTAACACTCACCCTCACCTTCACCCTAACCCTAACCTTAATCGTATCCCTAACCCTCACCCTAACTTTAACCTCACCCTAACACAGACCCTCAACCTAATCCTAACACTAACCCTAAAACTAACCCTCACCTTAAAACTAACCCTCTCCTTAAACCTCACTCTCAGTCTAAACCTCACCCTAAACCTTACTCTCACACTAACCATAACCTTAGCCCTAAACCTCACACTAACCCTAACCCTAACAGACATCCTAATGTTAACCATAACCCTAAACCTCACCCTCACTCTAACCCTAACCGTCACCCTAACCCTCACCCTTTCCCTAAATATCACCCTTACACTAACACTCACCCTAACACTAAACCTAACCCTGACCCTTAGCCTCATCCTCACCATCACCCTCACCCTAAGCGTAATCCCAAACCTAACCCTAATCCTAAACCTAACCCTCTCCCTCACCCTCACGCTAACCATAAAGCTAAACCTAAACCTAACCCTCACCCTAACCCTCACCCTCAACATAACCCTAATCCTAAAACTCACCCTCAACATAACCCTAACCCTAACGCTCACCCTAATGCTAACCCTAACCCTCACCCTCACCCTAACCCTCACAATCACCCTAACCCTAACCCAAACCCTAAACTCACAATCACCCTAAGCCTCACCCTCACCTTAATCCTCACACTTTCCCTGAATCTCACCCTAACACTAACCCTCACCCTAAACCTAACCCTAACCCTGACCTGAAGCCTCACACTAACCATCACCCTATCCCTAAGCCTAAACCTAACTCTCTCCTTCACCCTCATGCTAACCCTAATGCTATCCCTAACCCTAACACTCACCCTCACCCTAACCCTAAACCTAACCCTAACCCTAACAATAACCCTAACCCTAACCCTAAACCTATCCCTAACCCTCACCCTCACCCTAACCCTAACCCTCACCCTCACCCTAACCATAACACTAAACCAAACCCTCACCCTAACACTCACCCTAACACTCACACTAAACCTAACCCACACTCTCACCCTAACACTCACACTTAACCTTACGGTAACCCTAACCCTAAACCTTACCCTCAAACTAACCCTAACCCTAACCTTAATCCTCACACTAACCCTAACCCTAACCCTAACCCTCATCCTAAACCTCACCCTCACTCTAACCCTAACACTAACCCTCACACTAATGCTAACCCTCACCCTCACCCTCAACCTCATCCTAACCCTTACCGTCACCTTAACCCTAACCCACACACTAACCCTGACTCTCACCCTAACCCTCACCCTCACCATGACCCTCACCCTAAGCCTAACCGTAAACCTAACTCTAATTCTAAACCTAAACCTCTCCCTCACCCTCATGCTAACCCTAACGCTAACCTTAACCCTAAACCTCACCATAACCCTTACTCTCACCCTAAACCTATCCCTAATCCTCACACTAACTCTAACCCTCACCCTAAACCTAACCCTAACCCTCACCCTCACCCTAACCCTAACCCTCAGTCTTACCCTCACCCTCAGCCTAACCCTGACCCTAATACTAATCCTAACACTGAACCTCACCCTCACCCTGAACCTAACCCTAAAACTAACCCTACCCTCATCATCATCCCAACCATAACCCTAAGCCTATCCCTAACCCTCATCCTAACCCTAACCCTAACCCTCACTCTAACACATACCCTCACCCTAATCCGAACGCTATCCCTCACCCTAACCGCAGCCTCTCCCTAAACCTCATCCACACCCTAAACCTCACCCGAAACTTTACCCTCACCCTAACCCTTACCCTAAACCTACCCCTCACCTGAACCCTCACCCTAACCCTAATCCTCACCCTCACCCTAGCCCTCATCATATCCCTAAACCTATCCCTAACCCTATCCCTAACCCTCACCCTGACCTTCACCCTCACCCTATCCCTAAAACTCATCCTAACCATAAACCCAACCCTAAACCCAACCCTCATCTTAACCCATACCATAAACCTAAACCTAAACCTAAACCTGACCCTAACACTAACAATCAACCTAACCCTCAGCCTCACCCTAACCCTTACCCTCACATTCACCCTACCCCTCACACTAACCCTAACTGTCACCCTAACCCTAACCCTAATCCTCACACTAACCCTAAACCTAACCCTACCCTTCACACGAACCCTCACCCTAACCCTAACCCTAAACCTAACTCTCGCCCTCACCTTAACCCTCACCCTATCCCTTAACCTCACAGTAACCCAACCCTCACACTAAGCCTAAACCTCAACCTAACACTAACGCTAACCCTCACCCTCACCCTCAAATTCACCCTCACCCTAACCCTCACCCTCACCCTTAACTTCACCCTCACCCTAACCCTCACGCTCACCCTCAAACTCACCCTAACCCAAACTTAAACCTAACACCTACCCTCTCCCTCAGCCTCAATCTAATCCTAAACCTCAACCTCACCCTAAACTGAAGGCTAAACCTAACCCTAACCCTAACCCTCCCCCTAACTTTCACCCTAACACTAACCCTAACACTAACCCTAACCCTCAACCTCAACCTAACCCTCACCCTAACCCTAACTCTAAACCTAAACCTCACACTCACCGTAACCCTAACTCTAACCCTAACCCAAAGTCTAAACCTCACCCTAACGCTAACCCTAAACCGCAACCTCAAACTAGCCCTCACCCTAACCCTAATCCTAACCCTAACATTCATCCTAACCCTGACCCTAACACTAACACTAACCTTCACCCTCACCCTAACACTAATCCTAACACTAACCCTCAACCTAACCCTAAACCTCACACTCACCGTAACCCTTACCAAACCCTCAACCTAACCCTAAACTTAACCCAAATCCTAACTCTCATTCCAATCCTAACCCTAACCCTAACACTAAATCTAACCCTCACCCTTACCGTAAACCTCATCCTCAGCCTAACCCTCACCTTTAACCTTTCCGACCCGCTCACCTTAACCCTAAATCTAACCCTAACCCTAAACCTAAACCTCACCCTCACCCTCACCCTCATCCTCAACCTCATCATAACTCTAACCCTAACCCTAACAATATCACTTACCCTAACCCTAACCCTCACCATAACCCTAAACATAACCCTCACCCTCAGCCTCAAACTCAGCCTAAACGTAAGCCTAAGCCTAACCCTTACCCTAACCCTCACCATAATCCTAACCCTAACCCTAAACCTAACACTAATCCTCAGCCTCACCCTCACCCTAACCCAAACCCTAACCCTAACCCTCACCCTAACCCTAAACCTAAACTTAAGCCCAACCCTCACACTCACACTCACCCTCAACCAAACCCTAACCCTCACCCTAACCATAACCCTCACCCTAACCCTAACCCTCACCCTAACCATAACCCTCACCCTAACACTAACCCTAACCCTAACACTAACCCTCACACTAACCCTAACCCTCACCCTCACCCTAGCCCTCACCCTAACCCTAATTCTAACCCTCACCCTCACCCTAAACCTGACCCTCATCCTCACCCTAAACCTCACACTAACCCTAACACTAATCCTCAATCTAACCCTCATCCTATCCCTAACCCTAATCCTTACACTAACCCTAAAACTAACCCTAACCCTCACCCTTATCTTAACCCTCACCTTCAGCGTAAACCTCACCTTTACCCTTACCATAATCTCACCCTAACCTCACCCTAACCCTAAACCTTATCCCAAACCTCACCATAACCGTAAACCTAACCATCACGCTAACCCTAACCCTCACCCTCAGCCTCACACTCAGCCTAACCCTAAGCCTAAGCCTTACTCTAACCCTCACCCTCACCCGAGCCCTCACCCTTACCCTAATCCTAACCATCACCCTAACCCTAATCCTCACCCCCACCCTCACCCTCAGCCTAACCCTAAGCCTAAGCTGAAACCTAACCCTAAACCTCACACTCACCCTCACCCACACCCTAATCCTAACACTAACCATAACCCTAAACCTAAACCTCAACCTAACCCTCACCCTAACCTTAACCCTAACACTAACCCTAACCCTAACCATCGACCTAACACTCCCCCTAACCCTAAATTTAACCCTAAACCTCACCCTCACCCTAACACTAATCCTAACCCTAACCCTAAACCTCACCCTAACCCTCACCCTAACCCACACCCTCACCCTCACCCTCACCCTAGCCCTCACCCTAACCCTAATCCTAACCCAAATCCTCATCCTAAACCTCACACTAAGCCTAACCTTAACCCTAACCCTAACACTAACCCTCACACTAAACCTAATCCTAATCCTAAACATCAACCTAACCCTCACCCTCACACTAAACCTAACACTAACCCTAAACTTCACCCTCACCCTAACCATCCCACTAAAACTCTATATAACCCTAAACCTCACCCTCACCTTAACCCTAACCCTAACCCTAAACCACACCATAACAGTAACCCAAACCCTCACCCTCACCCTCACCCTCACCACAACTCTAACCCTAACCCCAACAATAACACTGCCCCTAACCCTAAACCTAAACCTAACGGAAAGCCCAACCCAAATTCTAAAACTCACCCTCACCCTAACCCTAATCCTAACCCTAAACCTCAAGCTAACACTAACCCTAACCCTCACCCAAACCCTAGCACTCACACTAACCCTAATCCTAACCCTAATCCTCATTCAAACCCTCAACCTAAACCTAACCCTAACCCTCACCCCCACCCTCACCCTCACCGTAACTCTAACCCTAACCCTAACAATAACACTATCCCAAACCGAAATATCACCCTAATCCTAATCCTCACACCCAACCTCAACCTCAGCCTAACCCTAAGCCTAAGCATAACCCTCACACTAACCCTCATACTCACCCTCACCCTAACCCTAATTCTAAACCTAACGCTATCCATAAACCTCAACCTAACCCTCACCCTCCCCCTAACCCTAACACTAAACCTAACCCTAACGCTCACCCTAACCCTCACCCTCACCCTAACTCTAACGCTAAACCTCACCCTCACCCTAACACTAACCCTAACCCTAACACTCACTCTAAACCTCACCCTAACCCTCACCCTCACCCTCAACCTCACCGTAACTCTAACCCTAACCCTAACAATAACACTAACCTTAACCCTAACCCTAACCCTGACCCTAACCATAACCCTCACCCTCAGCCTCACCCTCACTGCAAACTTAACCCTAATCATAACACTAACAATAAACCTAAACCTAACCCTAATGCTAAACCTAATCTGCACCCCCACCCTCACCCTCACCCTCAGCCTAAGCCTAAGCCTAAGCCTAACCCTAAACCTAACCCTCACCATAATCCTAACCTTAACCCTAAACCTAACCCTAACCCTAACCCTAAACCTGACCCTAATCCTCAGCCTCAACCACACCCTAACCCAAACCCTAACCCTAACCCTCACCCTAACCCTAAGCCTTAACCTAATCCTAACCCTCACCTTAACAATTACCCTCACCCTAACACTACCCCTAACTCTCACACTAACCCTCACAGTAACCCTAACTCTCACCCTAACCCTAAACCTCACCCTATCCCTAAACCTAACCCTCAGCCTCACCCTAGCCCCCACCCTAAACTTAGTTCTAACCCTAACCCTCACCCTAACCTTAACCCTCATCCTCACCCTAAACCTCACACTAAGCCTAACCCTAATCCTCAATCTATCCCTCACCCTCACACTAAACCTCACCCTAACCCTTACCCTAACAATCACCCTAATCCTAACCCTCACCCTTAGGGGAACATTCACCCTCAGTCTAACCCTCTCCTTAACTATTATTGTCACGCCCCCCCTAACAGTCACCCTAAACCTAACCCTCATTCGCACACTCACACTAACCCTATCCCTATCCATCACCCTAACCCTAAACCTCAGGCTCACCCTTACCCTCAGCCTAAACCTAAGTCTAAGCTTAACCCTAACCCTATCACTCATCCTCACACTAGCCCTCACCCTAAACCTAATCCTAACCCTAATCCTCATCCTAACCCTCATCCTAACCCGAATCCTAGCCATCACCCAAAACCTATTCCTCACCCCCAACCTCACCCTCAGCCTAACCCTCAGCCTAAGCCTAAGCCTAAGCCTAACCCTAACCCTCACCCTCAGCCTCAACCTCACCGCAAACTTAACCCAAACCATAACACTGACAATAACCCTAATTTTAACCCTAACACTAAACCTAATCCTCACCCCACCCTCACCCTCAGCCTAAGCCTAAAACTAGGCCTAACCCTAATCCTCACTGTAACCCTAAATCTAACCTTAACCCTAACTCTAAACCTAAACCTAAACCTAACCCTAATCCTCAGCCGCACCCTCACCCTAACCGAAACCCTAACCCTATCCCTCACCCTAACCCTAAGCCTAACCCTAACCCTAACCCTAACGCTCACACTCACCCTCACCCTAAACCTAATCCTAAACCTAACCCTATCCCTAACCTTAACCTCACCCTAAGCCTCACCTAGTCCTCACCCTAACCCTAATCCTAAACCTAAACCTCATCCTAACCCTAACCCTCACCCTAACCCTAACTCTAAACCTCACCCTCATGCTCGGCCTAAGCCTAAGCTTAAGCCTAAGCCTAACCCTAACCCTAACCCTCACCCTAACCTTAAGCCTAACACTAAAGCTAACTCTAACCCTAAACCTCACCCTCACCTTTGCCCTAACCCTAACTCTAACCCTAATCTTAAACCTAAACCTCATCCTATCGCCAACCCTAAACCACACCCTTACCCTCAACTTAAACATAACCCTAACCCTAACATTAACAATAACCCTAACCCTAACCCTAACACTTACCCTAACCATAAACATAACACTCACCCTAACCCTAACCCTCAACCTAACACTAACCCTAACCCTAACACTAACCCTCACACTAACCCTAACCATCACCCTAATCCTAAACCTCAACCTAACACTAACCCTAACTCTCACCCTCACCCTAGCCCTCACCCTAACCCTAATACTAACCCTAACCCTCATTCTAACCCTCACCCTAACACTAACCCTAACCCTCACCCTTACCCTAACCCTAATCCTAACCCTAACCCTCAACCTAACCCTAACTCCCACCCTCACCCTAACCCTTACCCTAACCCTCACCCTAACCCTAACTTAACCCGAACCCTAAATCTCACCCTAACCATAAACCTAACCCTAACCCTCACCCTTAGCCTAACCCTCACGTTTACCCTTACCTTCACCCCCACCCTAAACCTCACCCTAACCCTAACACTCAACCTAAAACTCAGCAAACCCTAACTCTAAGACTAACCATAACACTAAACCACACCCTAAACCTAACCCTCAAACTAACACTAACACTCACCCTCACCCTCACCCTCAGCCTAAACATAAGGCTAACTCTAACCCTCACACTCCCCCTCTCCCTAACCCTAATCCTAATCCTAACCCTAACCCTAACACACACCCTCACCATAACCCTCACCCTAACCCTCACTATAAGACTAACACTAAGCCAAACCCTCACCCTAAAGCTCACCCTAACCCTATCTCTAACCTTAAACCTCAAACTCACACTGACCCTAACCCAAACACTAAACCTCACCCTAACCCTAACCCTAAACCTCACCTTCACCGTAGCCCTCACCCTAACCCTAATCCTAAACCTAACCTTCATCCTAACCCTCACACTAACCCTAAACCTAACCAGGACCCGAACCCTAAACCTCCCCCTCAACCTAACCCTCAGCCTAACCCTAAGCCTAAACTAAACCTAACCCTAACCCACACACTCACCCTCTCCCTAACCCTAATTTTAACCATAACCCTAACACTTAACCTCACCCTAACCCTAAACCTAAAACTAACACTAACCCTAACCCTCATCCTAACCCTCACCTGAACCCTAACTCTAACCCTAAACCTAACACTCACCCTAACTCTAACTCTAACCCTAAACCTAACCCTAAACATCCCCTAACTCTAACCCTCATCCTCACCCTCACCGTACCCCTAACCCTAAACCTCACAATAACCCTAAAACTAACCCTAAACCTCACCCTAAAACTTACCCTCATCCTATCACTAACCCTAACTCTAACACTAACCCTCACAGTAACCCTAACTCTCACCCTAACCCTAAACCTCACCCTCACCCTAACCCTAACCCTCAGCCTCACCCTAGCCCCCACCCTAAACTTAATTCTAACCCTAACACTCACCCTAACCCTAACCCTCATCTTCACCCTAATCCTCACACTAACCCTAACCCTAATCCTCAATCTATCCCTCACCCTCACTCTAACACTCACCCTAACCCTAACCGTCATTCAAACACTCACCCTAACCCTAACCCTATCCATCACCCTAACCCTAAACCTCACCCTCACCTTCACCCTCAGCCTAAACCTAAGCCTAAGCCTAACCCTAACCCTAACATTCACCCTCACCCTAGCCCTCACCCTAAACCTAATTCTAACCCTAACGCTTATCATAAACCTCACCATAACCATAATCCTAACCATCACCCAAAACCTATTCCTCACACCCAAGATCACCCTCAGGCTAATCCTAAGCCTATGCCTAACCCTAGCCATAACCCTCACCCTCAACCTCACCCTCACTGCAAACTTATAGCAAACCATAACACTAACAATAACCCTAATTTAAACCCTAACTCTAACCCTAATCCTCACACCCACCCTCACCCTCAGCCTAACCCTAAGCATAACCCTAGGCCTAAACCTAACCCTCACCGTAACCCTAGCCCTAAACCTAACCCTAAACCTAACCCTAGTCCTCAGCCTCACCCTCACACTTACCCTAAGCCTAAACCTACCCTAACCCTAACGTTCACACTAAACCTCACCCTAACCCTAATCTGAAACCTAAACCTATCACTAACCCTAACCCTCACACTAACCTTCACCCTAGCCCTCACCCTAACCGTAAGTCTAAAACAAAACCTCATCCTAACCCTAACCCTAACTGTCACCCTAACCCTAACCCTAACTCTCACACTCATGCTAAGCCTAAGCCTAAGCTTAAGCCTAAGCCGAAGCCGAAACTTAATCCTAACCCTCACACTAATCCTAAAACTAACCCTCACCCTAACCTTAACCCTAACACTAACCTTAACTCTAACCCTAAACCTCACGCTCACCCTAACAGTAACTCTAAACCTAATCCTAAACCTAACCTCATTCTAACCCCAACCCTAACCCACACCCTTACCCTCACGGTAAACATAACCCTAACCCTAACACTAAAAATAACCCTAACCCTAACCCTAACCCTCACCCTAACCATAACCATAACCATAACCCTCACCCTAACCCTAAACCTCAACCTAACACTAACGCTAACCCTAACCCTAACCCTCACAGTAACCCTAACCATCACCCTAACCCTAAACCTCACCCTAACACTAAACCCCTCACCCTCACTCTAGCCCTCACCCTAACCCTAACTCTCATCCTCACCCTAAATCTCACACTAACCTTAACACTAATCCTCAATCTAACCCTCACCTTCACCTGAACCTTAACCCTAACCCTCACCCTAAACTTAACCCTCACCCTTACCATAACCCTCACACTCAGCATAACCCCCATTTTTAGCCTTACCGTCACCCCCACCCTAACCCGCACGCTAACCATAACCCTCACCCTAACCCCCCTCCCTAACCCTAACTCTACCCCTAAACCTCACTCTCATCCTAAGCCTAACTCTAACCCTAACCCTAACACTAAACCTCACCTTAACCCTAAACCTCACACTCACCCTCATCATAACCGTAATCCTAGCCCTAAACATAACCCTCACCCTAAACCTAACCCTCAACCTAATACTATCCCTAACCCTCACACTCACTGAAACCCTAACCCTAATCCTTATCCTAACCCTAACCCTAACCTTCACCCTCAGCTAAACCCTCAACCTAACCCTAAACCTAACACTCACCCTAACCCTAATCATCACACTCAGCCTCAGGCTAACCCTAACCCTAACCCTAACCTAAACCTCAACCTAACCCTAACCCTAAAACTCACCCTCACCCTAGCCCTTACCCTAACCCTAATCCTAACCCTAACCCTCATCCTAAACCTCCCCCTAACCCTAACTCTAACCCTAAACCTCTCCCTCACCCTCACCCTAACCCTAACCCTAACCCTCACCCTAACCCTAACCTTAACCCTCAACTTCATGCTCGGCCTAAGCCTAAGCCTAAGCCTAATCCTAACCCTAACCCTCACCGTAACCCTAACTGTAACACTAAGGCTAACTCTAACCCTAAACCTCACTCTCACTCTAACCGTAACTCTAACCCTAACCCTAAACCTAAACCTCATCCTAACCCAAAATATAACACTCACTCTCACCATCACCGTAACTGTAAATCTAACCCTAACCCTAACAATAACCCTAACCCTAACCCGAACCCTCACCGGAACCATAACCCTCACCCTAAACCAAACCCTCACTCTAACAAATACCCTCAACCTAACACTAGCCCTAACCTTAACACTAACCCTCACACTAAACCTAATCCCAACCCTAAACCTCAACCTAACTCTCACCCTCACACTAACCCTAACACTAACCCTAAACTTAACCCTCACCCTAACCCTCCCACTAAAACTCTAACCCTAAACTTCACCCTCACCTTAATGCTAACCCTAACCCTAACCTTAAACCCCACCATAACCCTAACCCAATCCCTAACCCGTACCGTCATCATCACCATAACTCTAACCCTAACCCTAACAATAACACTAATCCTAACCCTAAACCTAAACCTAACCCTAAACCCAACCCTAATCCTAACACTCACCCTCACCCTAACCCTAATCCTAACCCTAAACTTCACCCTAACACTAACCCTAACCCTCAACCAAACCCTAGCACTCACCCTAACCCTAATCCTAACCCTAATCCTCATCCTAACCCTCACCCAAACCGTAACCCTAATCCTCACCCGCACCCACACCCTCACCGTAACTGTAACCCTAACCCTAACAATAACACTAACCCAAACCTGAACCATCACCCTAACCCTAATCCTCACACCCAACCTCACCCCCAGCCTAACCCTAAGCCTAAGCCTCACCCTCACACTAACCCTCATACTCACCCTCACCCTAACCCTAATCCTAAACCTAACCCTATCCCTAAACATCAACCTAACCCTCCCCCTCCCCCTAACCCTAACACTAAACCTAACCCTAACCCTCACCCTAACCCTCCCCCTCACCCTAACTCTAACCATAAACTTCACCCTCACCCTAAACAAAACCCTCACTCTCACCCTCAACCTCACCGTAACTCTAACCCTAACCCTAACAATAACACTAACCCTAACCCTAACCCTAACCCTGACCCTAACCATAACCATAACCCTCACCCTCAGCCTCACCCTCACCGCAAACATAACCCGAACCATAACACTAACAATAAACCTAAACCTAACGGTAACCCTAAACCTAATCCGCACCCCCAACCTCACCCTCACCCTCAGCCTAACCCTTCGCCTAAGCCTAAACCTAACCCTAACCCTCAGCATAATCCTAACCTTAACCCTAAAGCCAACCCTAACCCTAACCCTAAACCTAACCCTAATCCTCAGCCTCACCCACACCCTAACCCAAAACCTAACCCTAACCCTCACCCTAAACCTCAGCCTTAACCTAACCTTAACCCTCACCCTAACACTTACCTTCACCCTAACACTAACCCTAACTCTCACACTAACCCTCACAGTAACCCTAACTGTCACCCTAACCCTAAACCTCACCCTAACCCTAACCCTCAGCGTCACCCTAGCCCCCACCCTAACCTTAATTCTAACCCTAACCCTCACCCTAACACTAACCCTCATCCTCACCCTAAACCTCACACTAACCCTAACCCTAATCCTCAATCTATCCCTCACCCTCACCCTAATCCTTACCCTAACAATCACCCTAATCCTAACCCTCACCCTTAGGGGAACATTCACCCTCAGCCTAACACTCATCTTTACTCTGACCATCACGCTCACCCTAACAGTCACCCTAACCCTAACCCTCATTCTAACACTCACTCTAAACCTAACCCTATCGATCACCCTAACCCTAAACCCCACCCACACCCTCACCCTCAGCCTAAACCTAAGCCTAAGCCTAACCCTAACCCTAACACTCAATCTCACCCTAGCCCTCACCCTAAACCTAATCCTAACCCTTACCCTCATCCTAACCCTCACCCTAAACCGAACCCTAACCATCACCCAAAACCTATTCCTCACCCCCAACCTCACCCTCAGCCTAACCCTAAGCCTAAGCCTAAACTTAACCATAACCCTCACCCTCAGCCTCACCCTCACCGCAAACTTAACCAAAACCATAACACTGACAATAACACTAATTTTAACCCGAACCCTAACCCTAATCCTAACCCCCACCCCCACCCTCAGCCTAACCCTAAGCCTAACCCTAGGCGTAAGCCTAATCCTCATTGTAACCCTCAACCTAACACAAACCCTAACCCTAAACCTAACCATAACCCTCAGCCGCACCCTCACCCTAACCCAAGCCCTAACCCTAAGCCTAAGCCTAAGCCTAACCCTAACCCTAATGCTCACACTCACCCTCAACCTAAACCTAATCCTAAAACTAACCCTATCCCTAACCCTAACCCTCACGCTAAGCCTCACCCTAGCCCTCACCCCAACCCTAATCCAAAACGTAAACCTCATCCTAACCCTAACCCTAACCCTCATCCTAACCCTAACTCTAACCCTCACCCTCATGCTCGGCCTAAGCCTAAGCTTAAGTCTAAGCCTAACCCTAACCCTAACCCTAACACTAAACCTAACTCTAACCCTAAACTTCACCCTCACCCTAACCCTAATTCTAACTCTACGCTTAAACCTAAACCTCATCCTATCCCCAAACCTAACTCACACCCTTACCCTCACCTTAAACATAACCCTAACCCTAACACTAACAATAACCCTAACCTTAATCCTAACACTCACACTAACCATAACCATAACACTCACCCTAACCCTAACCCTCAACCTAACACTAACCCTAACCCTAACACTAACCCTCACACTAACCCTAACCATCACCCTAATCCTAAACCTCATTCTAACACTAACCCTAACCCTCACCCTCAACCTAGCCCTCACCCTAACCCTAACGCTCATCCTCACCCTAAACCTCACACTCAGCCTAACGGTCAGCCTAACCCTAAACCTAAACCTAACAATAACACTAATCCTAACCCTAAACCTAACCCTAACCCTAAACCTAACCATAATCGTAACACTCAAACTCACCCTAACCCTAATCCTAACCCTAACCCTGACACTAACCCTAATCCTAATCCTAAACCTAACCCTAACCTTCACCCTCACACTAACCCTCAACCTAATCCTCACCCTAACACTAACCCTAACCCTAACCCTCACCCTCAGTCTCAACCTAACCCTAAATCTAACCCCAAAATCTCAACCTCACCCTAACCCTAACCCTAAACCTAACCCTACACCTCAGCATAACCCTAACCCTAAACCTCACCCTCACTCTACCCTCACTCTAACCCTAATCCTAACCCTAACCTTCATCCTAACCCTCCCCATAACTGTAACCCTAAACCTCACCCTAACCCTAAGCCTAAACCTAAGCCTAACCCTAACCTTCACACTCACCCTCACCGTAACGAAAACCCTAACACTAAACATAACAATAACCCTAACCCTAATCCTATCCCTCACCCAAACCATAACCCTCAACCTTACCGCAACCCTCAACCTAACACTTACCCTCACCCTAACCCTAACCCTAACCCTCACCCTCACCCTAGCACTCACCCTAACCCTTACACTCATCCTCATCCTAAACCTCACCCTAAACCTAACTCTCACCCTTACAGTAACTCTCACACTCAGCCTAACCCTCATGTTTACCCTTACCGTCACCCACACCCTAAACCTCACCCTAACCCTAAACTTCACCCTAACCCTCACCCTATCCCTTACTCTACCTTTAAGCTTCACCCTCACCCTAACCCTAATTCTAACCCTAACCCTAACACTAAATCTCACCCTAACCCTAAACCTAACCCTCAACCTAAACCTAACACTAACCCTCACACTCACATTCAGCCTAAACCTAAGGCTAACCCTAACCCTAACTCTCACACTAACCCTAACGCTAATCCTAATCCTAACTCTAACCCTAATCCTCACCCTCACCCTAACCCTCACCCTAACCCTAACCCTAACACTAACCCTAACATTAACCCTCACCCTCAGCTTCACCCTAACCCTAATTTATCCCTAAACCTCAACCTCACCCTAACCCTAATGCTAAACCTAAGTCTCACCCTAACCCTAAACCTCCCCCTAACTCTCAACTTAACCCTAAGATTAACACTAACCCTAATCCTAACACTAAATTTCACCCTAACCCTAACCCTAACCCTCACCCTCACCATAACCCTCACCCTCAACCTCACCCTCAGCCTAACATTTCGCCTAACCCTAATCCCAACCCTAAACCTAACACGAAACTAACCCTCACCCTAACTCTCACCCAAACCCTAACCCTAACCCTCACCCTCACCATAGCCCACACCCAAATCCTAAGTCTAAGATTAACCCTCAACCTAACCCTCACACTAAACCTAACCCCAACACTCACCCTAACCATAACATTCACCCTCACCCTAACTCTAATCCTAATCCTAACCCTAACTCTAACACTCACACTCACCCTCACCTTAACCCTAATCCTAATCCTAACCCTAACACTAACCCTCACCCCCACAATAAACCTCACCTTATCCCTAACCTAACGGTAACCTAACCCTAACCCTAACCCTAACCCTCACCCTAAACTTAACTCTAACCCTAAACCTCACCCTCACCATAACCCAAACCCTAACCCTAATCCTAAACCTCACCCTAAAACTATACCTTACCCTAACACTTACGATAACCCTAAAACTAACACTAACCCTAACACTATCCCTCACACTACCGCTAACCATCACCTTAAACCTAAACCTCACCCAAACCCTAACCCTAACCCTCAACTTCACCCTATCCCTCACCCTAACCCTAACCATCATCCTCAACCTAAACCTCATACAAACCCTAACACTAATCCTCAATCTAACCCTCACACTCACCCTAACCCTAACCCTCACTGTCACCCTTACCATAACCCTAACCCTCAGCCTAACCCTCACCTTTACTCTTACTTTCACCCTCATCCTAACCCTCACCCTAATCCTAACCCTCATCCTAACCCTCACCCTAATCCTAACCCTCATCCTAACCCTCACCCTTACTGTAACACTCACCCTCGCCTTAACCCTAACCATAACCAAAACCCTAAAATTCACCCTACCCCTAACCCTAAACCTCACCCTCACCCTAAAACTCTCCCTAAACCTAACCCTAAACCTCCCTCTCACCCTAGCACTCACCCTAAGCCTAACCCTAACCCTAACGCTCACCCAACCCTTAACCCTCACCATAACCCTAACTTTCACACTAACCCTAACCCTAAACCTCACCCTCACCCTCACCCTAAACCAAACCCTAACCTTAACACTCACTCTAAACCTAAGCCTAAGCCTAACCCTAACCCTAACCCTCACCATAAAAATAACCCTCAACATAGCCCTAACTTTCACAAGAAACCTAACCCTTACCCTCACCCTCACCCTAAAACAAACCCTAACTTTAACACTCACACTCACCCTCAATCTAAAGCTAATCCTAAATATAACCCTATCCCTAACCCTAACCCTCACATTATCCATCACTCTAGCGCTCACCCTAACCTTAATCCTAACCCTACACCTCATCCTAACACTCACACTAACCCTAACCCGAACCCGAACCCGAACCCTCACCCTAACCCTAACCATTACCCTCACTCTTGGCCTAAGCCTAAGCCTAACCCTAAGCTTAAGCCTAACCCTAACCCTCACACTAACCCTCACCCTAACCCTAACACTAACACTAACGCTAACTCTAACCCTAAACCACACCCACACCCTAACCCTAACTCTAACCCTAACCCCTAATATAAACCTCACCCTAAACCGAAACCTAACCCTCACCCTAAGAATAACCGTAACCCTAACCCTAACCCTAACAATAACGCTAAACCTAGCCCTATCCCTCATTGTAACCATAACTGTCACCATAACCCTAACCCTCACCCTAACAATTACCCTCACCCTAACACTAACCCTAACCCTAACACTAATCCTGACACTAACACCTAACAATCACCCTAACAATAAACCTCACCCTAACCCTAAACCTCACCATCAACCTAGCCCTCACCCTAACCCTAACCCTCACCCTAAACCTAGAACTAATCCTAACCCTCAACCTTACCCTAACCCTCACCTTCATCATAACCTTAACCCTAAGCCCCACCCTATGCCTAAACCTAATCCTAACCCTAATCCTCACCCTAATCCCAACCCTAACCCACACCCTCATGCTAGCCCTCACCCTAATCCTAATCCTAAGCCTAACCCTCATCCTAACACTCACACTAACCCTAAACCTCACCCTCACCCTACGCCCAACCGTAAGCCTAATCCTAACCCTAACCATAACCCTCAATCTCAACCTCACCCAAAACCTAATCCTAAACGTAACCCTATCCCTAACCCTAACACTCACCCTAACCCCCACACTAACCCTAACCCTAACACTAACCCTAACACTAACCCTCACACTAAACCTCAACTTAACACTAACACTAATCCTAACCCTCACCCTCACCCTCACCCTCAGCCTTTCCCTAAGCCTAAACCTAACCCTAATCCTAACCCTCATACTCACCCTCACACTAACCCTAATCCTAATCCTCACCTAAATCTAACCCTCACCATAACACTAACCCTCACCCTATCTCTAACACTAACCCTAACCCTAAACTTCACCCTATCCCTCACCCTAACCCTAACTCTAACCCAAAACCTCACCCTCACCCTCACCCTAAACCTAACCCTAAACATCACCCTCATCCTAACCCTCACCCTAACCCTAAAACTAATCCTAAACCTATTCCTCATCCTAACTCTCACCCTAACCGTAACCCTAACTCTCACACAAACGCTAACCCTAACCCAAACCCTAACCCTAACCCTCACCCTCACCCTCAGCTACAGCTTAATGTTAAGCCTAACCCTAACCCTAAGCCTAACCCAAACACTCACCCTAACACTAACCCTGATCCTAATCCTAACCCTATCCCTAACCCTAACCCTCACCCTAACCCTAACCCTCATTCTAAACATCACCCTAACCCTAACACTAACCCTAACCCTAAACCTCACCTTAACACTAACCCTAACCCTACATCTAACCCTAAACCTCAACCTCACCCTCACCCTAAACCTAACCCTAACCCTAAAACTCACCCTAACCCTAACCCTCACACTCACCCTCACCTTCACTGTAACTCTAACCCTAACCCTAACAATAACACGAACCCTCACGTTAACCCTAACACTCACCCTCACCGTAACCCTAACCCTAACACAAACCCTCACCCTAACCCTTACCCTAACCATAACCTAAACCTCACCCTAACTCTAAACCTCACCCTAACCCTAACCCTCACCCTCAACGTAACACTCACCCTAACCGTGAACCTAACCTTAACACTAAACCTCACCCTAACTCTAACCCTAACACTCACCCTCAACCTAGCACTAACCCAAGCCCTAATCTTAAACCTAAACCTCACCCTAAGCCTAACCCTAACACTCACCCTAACCCTAAAACCCTAACAATCACCCTAACCCTAACCCTCACCTTCACCCTCAAGCTCGGCCTAAGCATAAGCCTAACTCTAAGGCGAACCCTAACCCTCACACTCACCCACACTCACTGTAACCGTAACAGTAACCCTATCCCTAACCCTCACACTAACCCGCACCCTAACACTAACCCTAACCCTAAACATCACCCTCACCCTAAACCTAACCCTCACCCTCCCCCTCACCCTCTGCCTAACACTAAGCCTAACCCTAACCCAAAACCTAACTCTAACCCTCACACTCAAACTCAGCCTAACCCTAAGCCTAACACTAACCCTACACCTAACTGTCGTGCACACATTCACCTTAACCCTAATCCTAACCCTAACACCAAATCTAACCCTAGCACTAACCCTAAACCTAACCCTCACCCTAACCTTCACTCTAATCCTAACCCTAAGCCTATTGCTCATCCTAGAACATACCCTAACGCTAATCCTATCCCTAACCCTCACCATAACCCTGACCCTCACTCTAAACCTAAACCTAAAGCTAAACCTCACCCTCACCCTAACCCATATGCAAACCCTAACCCTAACCCTAATGCTCACACTCACCCTCACCTTAAACCTAATCCTAATCCTAACCCTTACCATAATCCTCACCCGCACCCCAACCCTCATCCTAACCCAACCCCTAACATTGACACTAACACAAACCCTCAACCTAACCCTCACCCTAAACCTAATTTTAACCCTAACCCTCACCCTCGCCTTAACCGTATCCCTAACCATAACCCTAAACCTCACGCTAACACTAACCCTAAACCTCACCCTCAACCTAAACCTCACCCTAACCCTAAGCCTAAACCTCACTCTCACCCTAGCCCTCACCCTAACCCAAATCTAACCCTAACCCTCACCCTAACCATAACCCTCATCATAACCCTAACTTTCACACTAACCCTAACCCTAACGCTCACCCTCACCCTCACCCTAACCCTAACCCTAACCTAAACCTCACCCTCACCCTTAACCAAACCCTAACCCTAACACTGACTCTACCCTAAGCTTAACACTAACCCTAACCCTCACACTCACCCTCAATCTAAACCCAATCCTAAACCTAACCCTATAACTAAGCCTAACCCTCACATTAACCATCACCCTAGTGCTCACCCTAACCCTAATCCTAACACTTCACCTCATCCTAACACTCACCCTAACCCTAAACCTAACCCTTACCCTAACTCTAACCCTAACAATCACCCTCACTCTCGGCCTAAGCCTAAGCCTAACCCTAAGCTTAAGCCTAACCCTAACCCTCACACTAACCCTCACCCTAACCCTAACCCTAACACTAATGCTAACTCTAACCCTAAACCTCACCCTCACCCTCACCCTAACTCTAACCCTAACCCTTAATATAAACCTCACCCTAAACCGAACCCTAACCTGAACCCTCATAGTAACGGTAACCCTAACTCTAACCCTAACAATAACACTAAACCTAAACCTAACCCTCATTGTAAAGATAACCGTCACCATAACCCTCACCCTCACCCTAACACTTACCCTCACCTTAACACTAACCCCAAACCTAACACTAATCCTCACACTAACACTAACCATCACCCTAACCCTAAAACTCACCCTAACCCTAAACCTCACCGTCACCCTAGTCCTCACCCTAACCCTAACACTCACCCTAAAACCCTAAACCTAGACCTAATCCTAACCCCCTACCTTACCCTAACCCTCACCCTCATCATAACCTTAACCCTAACCCTAAGAATAACCATGACCCTAAACCTAAACTTAAACTTCACCCTCACCCTAACCCTAACCCTGACCCTAACCCTAACGCTAAACCTCAACCTAAACCTAACACTAACCCTAATCCTCACCTTAGGACATACCCTAACCCTAATCTAAACCTAACCCTCACCCTAACCCTCACTCTAACCCTAAACCAAACCCTCACCCTAAATCTAACCCTCACCTTCACCCTTAGCCTCAGCCTAAACCTAAGCCTAACACTAAGCCTAAACCTAACTCTCACACTCACAGTCACCATAGCCCTACTCCTAACCCTAACACCAACCCTAACCCTATTACTAAACATAAACCTAACCCTCACCCTAACCCTCACTCTAAAGCTAACCCTAACCCTATTGCTCATCCTAGCACATAACCTAACGCTAATCCTATCCCTAACCCTCACCATAAGCCTCAACCTTACCCTCACTCTAAACCTAACCCTAATGCTAACCCTCACCCTCACCCTAACCCTAATGCTAACCCTAACCCTAACACTAACACTAACCTCACACTCACCCTCACCTTAACCCTAATCCTAATTCTAAACCTTACCCTAACCCTCACCCTCAACCTAACTCTCAGCCTAACCCTACCCCTAACACTAACACTAACACTAATCCTCACACTAAACCTCACCCTAAACCTAGTTCTAATCCTAACCCTCACCCTCACCTTAACTGTAACCCTAAACATAACACTAAACCTCACCCTAACCCTAACCCTAAACCTCACCCTCACCCTAAACCTCACCCTAAACCTAACCCTAAACCTCACTCTCACCCTAGCCCTCACCCTAACCCTAACCCTAACCCTCAATCTCGGCCTAAGCCTAAACCTAAACCTAAGCTTAAGCCTAACCCTAACCCTCAGACTAACCCTCACACTAACCCTCACCCTAACACTAACAGTAACACTAACGCTAACTCAAACCCTAAACCTCACCCTCACCCTAACCCTAACTCTAACCTTAACCCTTAATATAAACCTCACCCTAAACCGAACCCTAACCCTCACCCTCACAGTAACCGTAACCCTAACCCTAACTCTAACAATAACACTAAACCTAACCCTAACCCTCATTGTAACCCTAAGCGTCACCATAAACCTAACCCTCACCAAAATACTTCTCCTCACATTAACACTAACCCTAACCCTAACACTAATTCTCACACTAACCCTAACCATCACCCTAACCCTAAACCTCACCCTAAACCTAGACCTAATCCTAACCCTCAACCTTACCCTAAACCTCACCCTCATCATAACCTTAACCGTAATCCGCACCCTATGCCTAAAGCTAATCCTAACCCTAAACCTCACCCTAACTGTAACCCTAACCCTCACCCTCATGATAGCCCACACCCTAACCATAAAAATAAACCTAACCCTCATCCTAACGCTCACCCTAACCCTAAACCTAAACCTCACCCTAAACCTAAACCTCACCCTCACGCTCAGCCTAACCCTAAGCCTAATCATAACCCTAACCATCACCCTCACACTCAACCTCACCCAAAACCTAATCCTAAACCTAACCCTATCCCTAACCCAAACCCTCACCCTCACCCTAACCCTAACTCTAAACCTAACACTAACTCTCACAGTAAATTTCAACTTAACACTAACTCTAACCCTAAAACTCACCCTCACCCTAACCCTAACCCTCACCCTCACCCTCAGCCTATCCCTAAGCCTAAACCTAACCCTAACCCTAACCGTCATACTCACCCTCACACTAACCCTAATCCTAATCCTAACCCTAAACCTAACCCTCACCCTAACACTAACCCTCACCCTAACCCTAACCCTAACACTAACCCTGAACCTAAACCTCACCCTATCCCTTACCCTAACCATAACTCTAACCCTAAACCTCAACCTCACCCTCATCCTAACCCTAACCCTAAACATCACCCTCATCCTAACCCTCACCCTAACACTAACCTTAACACTAATCCTAACCCTAATCCTCATTCTAACTCTCACACTAACCCTAACCCTAACTCTCACCCAAACGCTAACCCTAACCCAAAACCTAACCCTAACCCTCAACCTCACCCTCACCCTCAGCTTAACGCTAAGCCAAACCTTAACCTAAGCCTAATCCAAACACTCACCCTAACACTAACCTTTATCCTAATCCTAACCCTAACCCTAACCCTCACCTTAAACCCTCAGCCTCATCCTAACCCTCACACTAACCCAAACCCTAACTCTAACCCTAATCCTAAACCTCACCCTAACCCTCTCCCTAACCCTAAAACTAACCCTAAACCTCACACTCACCCTCACCCTAAACCTATCCCTAACCCTAAACCTCACCCTAACCCTAACCTTCAGAGTCACCATAATCTTCGCAGTAACTCTAACCCTAACCCTATCAATAACACTAACCCTCACCCTAACCCTGACACTCACACTCACACTAACCCTAAAACTCAACCTCACCCTAAACCTCGCCCTAACCCTAACCCTAAACCTCACTCTCACCCTAGCCCTCACCCTAACCCTAACCATAACCCTAACCCTCACCCTAACCATAACCCTCACGATAACCCTAAATTTCACACTAACCCTAATCCTAACCCTCACCCTCACCCTAACCCTAACCCTAACCCTCAACCTCACCCTAAACCAAACCTTAACCCTAACACTGACTCTAACCCTAAGCCTAACCCTAACCCTCACACTTACCCACAATCTAAACTTAATCCTAAACGTAACCCTATCCCTAACCCTAACCCTCACATTAACCATCACCCTAGCGCTCACCCCAACCCTAATCCTAAACCTACACCTCAACCTAACACTCACCCTAACGCTAACCCTAACCCTTAACCTTACCCTAACCCTAACCCTCACCTTTACTCTCGGCCTAAGCCTAAGCCAAAACCTAAGCTTAAGCCTAACCCTAACCCTCACACTAACCCTCACCCTAACTCTAACACTAACACTAACGCTAACTCTAACCCTAAACCTCACCCTCACCCTAATCCTAACTCTAACCCTATCCCTTAATATAAACCTCACCCTAAACCGAACCCTAAACCTCACCCTCACAGTAACCGTTACCCTAACCCTAACCCTAACAATAACACTAAACCTAAACCTAACCCTCATTGTAACCATAACCGTCACCATAACCCTAACCCTCACCCTAACACTTACCCTCACCCTAACACTAACCCTAACCCTAACAATAATCCTCAGACTAACACTAACCATCACCCTAACTCTAAACCTCACCCTAACCCTAAAGCTCAAACTCACCCTAGCCCTCACCCTAACCCTCACCCTAAACCTGGACCTAATCCTAACCCTCAAACTTACCCTAACCCTCACCTTCATCATAACCTTAACCTTAACACCCACCCTATGCCTAAAAATAATCCTAACCCTAAACCTCACCCTAACCCTAACCCTAAACCTCACCCTCATGCTAGCCCTCACCCTAATCCTAATCCTAAACCTAACCATCATCCTAACCCTCACCCTAACGCTAAACCTAAACCTCACCCTAAACCTAAACCTCACCCTCACCCTGAGCCTAACCCTAAGCCTATTCATAACCCTAAACATAACCCTCACACTCAACCTCACCCAAAACCTAATCCTAAACCTAACCCTATCTGTAACCCTTATCCTCACCCTAACCCTCACCCTAACCCAAACCCTAACACTAAACCTAACAGTAACCCTCACAGTAAATCTCAACTTAACACTAACTCTAACCCTAAAACTCACCCTCACCCTAACCCTAACCCTCACCCTCACCCTCACCCTCAGCCTATCCCTTAGCCTAAACCTAACCCTAACCCTAACCCTCATACTCACCCTCACACTAACTCTAATACTAATCCTAACCCTAAACCTAACCCTCACCCTAACACTAACCCTCACCCTAACCCTAACCCTAACACTAACACTAACCCTAAACCTCACCCTGTCCCTCACCCTAACCCTAACTCTAATCCTAAACTCACCCTCACCCTCACCCTAACCCTAACCCTAAACATCACCCTCATCCTAACCCTCACCCTAAACCTAACCCTAACACTAATCCTAATCCTAATCCTCATCCTAACTCTCACCCTAAACCTAACCCTAACTCTCACCGTAACACTAACTCTCACCCAAACGCTAACCCTAACCCTCACCCTCACCGTCACCCTCAGTTTAACGCTAAGCCTAACCCTAACCCTAAGCCTAACCCAAACATTCACCCTAACACTAACCCTATTCCTAATCCTAAACCTAACCCTAACCCTCACCCTAACCCTCACCCATATCCTAACCCTCACCCTAACCCTAACCCTAACACTAACCCTAACCCTAAACCTCACCAAAAGTTTCAACCTAACCCTAAATCTAACCCTAAACCTCACCCTCACCCTCACCCTAAACCTAACCCTAACCCTAAACCTCACCCTAACCCTAACCCTCACACTCACCCTCACCTTCACCGTAACTCTATCCCTAACCCTAACAATGACACGAACCCTCAACCTAACCCTAACACTCACCCTCACCGTAACCCTAAATCTAACCTAAAACCTCAACCTAAACCTTACCTTAACCCTAACCTAAACCTCACCCTAACCCTAAACCTAACCGTCACCCTCAGCGTCACCCTCACTGTAAACTTAAACCTAACCATAACACTAACAATAACACTAACCCTACCCTAATCTAACCCTCATCCTTACCCTCAGCCTAACCCTAACCCTCACCCTAACCCTAACCCTCACCCTCACCGTAATCCTCACCCTATCACTCACCCTAACCCTAAACCTAAACCTAACCCTAAACCTCACCATAACTCTAACCCTCACCTTCACCCTCACCCTAGCCCTAATCTTAAACCTAAACCTCACCCTAAACCTCACCCTAACCCTAACCCTAACCCTCACCCTAACCCTAAAACCCTAACAATCACCATAACACTAACCCTCACCTTCACCCTCAAGCTCGGCCTAAGCATAAGCCTAAGTCTAAGGCTAAACCTAACCCTCACACTCACCCTCACCCTCACCGTAAACGTAACACTAACCCTAACCCTAACCCTCACACTAACCCGCACCCTAACGCTAACCCTAACCCTAAACCTCACACTCAACCTAAACCTAACCCTCACCCTCTCCCTCAAACCCCGCCTAACACGAAGCCTAACCCTAACCCTAACCCTCACACTCAAACTCAGCCTAAACCTAAGCCTTAGCCTAACCCTAACCCTAACCCTCACCCTCACCCTCACACTCAGCTTAACACTAAGCTTAAGACTAACCCTAACCCTAACCCTCACACTCACAATAGCCCTCACCATAACCCTAACCATAACACTAAACCTAACCCTAACACTCACACTAACCCTAACCCTAACAATAACCCTAAACCTCACCCTCACCCTAACACTAACCCTAACTCAAAACATCATCCTAACCCTAACCCTAACCCTCAACATCACCCTCACCCTCACCCTTACCTTAACCTTAAACTTAATCCTAACCCTAAGAATAACCATAAACCTAAACCTAAACTTAAACTTCACCCTCACAGTAACTCTAACCCTAACCCAAACCCTCACACTAACCCTAACCCTGACCCTAACCCTAACGCTAAACCTCACCCTAAAGCTAACACTAACCCTAATCGTCACCCTAGGAAATACCCTAACCCTAATCTAACCCTAACCCTCACTCTAACCCTAAACCAAACCCTCACCCTAAATCTAACCCTCACCATCATCCTCAGCCTCAGCCTAACCCTAAGTCTAACACTAACCCTAACACTAACTGTCACACTCACAGTCACCGTAACCCTAATCCTAACCCTAACACTAAACCTAAACCTAAACCTAACCCTCACCCTAACCCTCACTCTAAAGCTAACCCTAACCCTATTGCTCATCAGAGCACATACCCTAACGCTAATCCTATCCCCAACCCTCACCATAAATCTCACCCTTACCATCACTCTAAACCAAAACCTAAAGGTAACCCTCACCCTCACCCTAACCCTAATGCTAACCCTAACCCTAACACTTACAGTAACCTCACACTCACCCTCACCTTAACAATAATCCTAATCCTAACCCTTACCCTAACCCTCACCCTCACCCTAACACTCAGCCTAACCCTACCCCTAACACTAAAACTAACACTAATCCTCACCTTAACCCTCAACCTAACCCTAGCTCTAACCCTAACCCTCACCCTCGCCTTAACTGTAACCCTAAACATAACCCTGAACCTCACACTAACCCTAACCCTAAACCTCACCCTCATCCTAAACCTCACCCTAACCCTAAACATAAACCTCACTCTCACCCTAGCCCTCACCCTAACTCTAAACCTAACCCTCAATCTCGGCCTAAGCCTAAGCCTAACCCTAAGCTTAAGCCTAACCCTAACCCTCACACTAACCCTCACCCTAACCCTAACACTAACACTAACGCTAACTGTAACCCTAAACCTCACCCTCACCCTAACCCTAACTCTAACCTTAACCCTTAATATAAACCTCACCCTAAACCGAACCTTAACCCTCACCCTCATAGTAACCGTAACCCTAACCCTTACTCTAACAATAACACTAAGCCTAAACCTAACCCTCATTGTAACCATAACCATCACCATAAACCTAACCCTGACCCTAACACTTACCCTCACCCTAACACTAACCCTAACCCTAATACTAATCCTCACACTAACACTAACCATCACCCTAACCCTAAACCTCACCCTAAACCTAAACCTCACCCTCACTGTAGCCCTCACCCTAACCCTAAACCTCACCCTAAACCTAGACCTAATCCTAACCCTCAACCTTACCCTAACCCTCACCTTCATCATAACCTTAACCCTAACCCCCACCCTATGCCTAAACCTAATCCTAACACTAAACCTCATCCTAACACTAACCCTAACACTCAACCTCATGCTAGCCCTCACCCTAATCCTAATCCTAAACCTAACCCTCATCCTAACCCTCACCCTAACCGTAAACCTAATCCTCAACCTAACCCTAACCCTCACCCTCACCTTCAGCCTAACCCTAAGCCTAATCATAACCCTAACGATAACCCTAACACTCAACCTCACCCAAAACCTAATCCTAAACCTAACCCTAACCCTAACCCTAATCCTCACCCACACCCTCACCCTCAGCATAATGCTAAGCCTAACCCTAACCCTAAGCCTAACCCAAACACTAACCCTAATGCTAACCCTAATCCTAATCCTAGCCCTAACACTAAGCCTCACCCTAACCCTCACCCTCATCCTAACACTCACCCTAACCCTAAACCTAACCCTAAACCTCACCCTAAACCTCACCCTAACCCTAAATCTAACCCTAAACCTCACCCTAAACCTAACATTAACCCTAATCCTCACCCTAGGACATACCATAACCCTAATATAACCCTAACCCTCACCCTAACCCTCACTCTAACCCTAAACCAAACCCTCACCCTAAATCTAACCCTCACCCTCACCCTCAGCCTCAGCCTAACCCTAAGCCTAACAATAACCCTAACCCTAACTGTCACACTCACAGTCACTGTAACCCTACTCCTCACCCTAACATGAACCCTAACCCTAACACTAAACCTAAACCTAAACCTCAACCTAACCCTCACTCTAATCCTAACCTGAACCCTATTGCTCATCCTAGCACATACCCTAACGCTAATCCTATCCCTAACCCTCACCATAACCATCAACCTTACCCTCACTCTAAACCTAAGCCTAAAGTTAACCCTCAACCTCAACCTAACCCTAATCCTAACCATAACCCTCACCCTAAACCTAAACCTAAACCTTTCCCTAATCCTAAACATCATCCTCATCCTAACCCTCACCCTAACCCTAACCCTAACACTAATCCTAACCCTAATCCTCATCCTAACTGTCACCCTAACCCTAACCCTAACTCTCACCCAAACGCTAACCCTACCCCAAACCAAAACCCTAATCCTCACCTTCACCCTCACCCTCAGCTTAATGCTAAGCCAAACCCTAACCCTAAGTCTAACCCAAACACTCACCCTAATGCTAACCCTAATCCTAATCCTAGCCCTAACTCTAAACCTCAACCTAAAACTCACCCTCATCCTAACCCTCACCCTAACACTAACCCTAACAATAACCCTAAACCTAAATCTCAATCTAAACCTCACCCTAAGCCTAAATCTAACCCTAAACCTCACCCTCACCCTCACCCTCACCCTAAACCTAACCCTAACCCTAAACCTCACCTTAACCCTAACCCTCACACTCACCCTCACCTTCACCGTACCGCTAACCCTAACCCTAACAATAACACTAACCCTCACCCTAAACCTAACACTCACCCTCACCATAATCATAAAACTAAACTAAAACATCACCCTAACCCTTACCCTAACCCTAACCAAACCTCAGCCTAACCCAAAACCTAACCCTCACCCTCAGCCTCACCCTCACTGTAAACTTAAACCTAACCATAACCATGACAATAACAATAACCGTAACCCTAAACTTACCCTCAACCTCACCCTAACCCTAAACCTTACCCTAAACCTAACCCTCACCCTCACTGTAATCCTCACCGTAACACTAACCCTAACCCTAAACCTAACCCTATCCCTAAACCTCACCATAACTTTAATCCTAACCCTCACCCTCTACCTAGCACTCACCCTAGCCCTAGTCTTAAAACTAAACCTCACCCTAAACCTCACCCTAACCCTAATCCTAACCCTCACCCTAACCCTAAAACCCTAACAATCACCCGAACCCTAACCCTCACCTTCACCCTCAAACTCGGCCTAAGCATAAGCCTAAGCCTAAGGCTAAGCCTAACCCTCACACTCACCCTCACCCTCACCGTAACCGTAACACTAAACCTAACCCTAACCCTAAACCTAACACCAACACTCACACGTATTCTAAGCCTAAACTTCACCCTAACCCTAACCCTAACTCTCACCCTCACACTCACACTAACCCTCACCCTAATCCTAACCCTAAGCCTAAGCCAAACTGTAACCCTAATCCTCACATTCACAGTCACCCTAACCCTAATCCTAACCCTAACTCTATCCCTAAACGTCAACCTAACCCTCACCCTCACCCTAAGGCTAACACTAACCCTAAACCTAACCCTCACCCTAACCCTAAACCTCACCCTAACCCTAATCGTAACCCTAAACCTCATCCCCACCCTCACCCTCAGCCTAACCCTAAGCCTAACCCTAACACTAACCCTAACTCTAACCCTAAAGCTCACCCTCACCCTAACCCTATCTCTAACCCTAAACCTAAACCTCACCCTAACCCTAACCCTCACCAGCACCCTCACCCTCACCTTAACTCTAACCCTAACCCTAACAATAACACTAATCCTAACCCTAACCATCACCCTAACGCTAATCCTCACACTCACCCTCACCCTAAGGTTACCCAGAGCCTAAGCCTAACCCTTACCCTAACCCTCACCCTCATCCTAACCCTAATCCTAACCCTAACCCTATCCCTAAACCTTGACCTAAACCTTTCCCTCACCCTCAAGCTCAGCCTAAGCCTAAGCCTAAGCCTTACCGAACTCTTAACACTCACCCTAAACCTCACCCTAACCCTAACCTTAACACTAACCCTAACTATAACCCTAAACCTCACCTTCACACTAAGCCTAACTCTAACCCGAACCTTAAACCTAAAGCTCACCCTAAACCTAACCCTCAGCCTCACCCTCACTCTCACCGTAACCGTAACCCTAAACATAACCGTGACAATAACCCTAACCCTAAACCTAACCCTCACCCTAACCATAACCCTCAACATAAACCTAACCCTCAATCTAACCCTCACACTCACCCTAACCCTAACCCTAACCCTCACCTAACCCTCAACCTAACCCTAATCCTCACCCTTACCGTAAACCTCACCCTAACATTAACCCTTACCTTTACCTTACCGTCACCCTCACCCTAACCCTAACCCTCACCCTAACCTAACCCTAACCATCACCCTAACCCTAAACCTCACCCTCAACCTCCGCCTCAGCCTAACCCTAATCCTAACCCTAACCCTCATCCTAACCCTCAAGTTAACTATAACACTAACCATCTCTTTAAACCTAATCCTCATCTCCACCCTCACCATCAGCCTAAACCTAAGCCTAAGCCTAAACCTAACCCTAACCCTAACCATCACTGTAACCCTAACCCTAACACTAACACTAACCCTAAACCTCACCCTCACCCTCACCCTAAACCAAACCCTAACCCTAAACCTAAGCTTAGCCCTAACCCTAACCCTCACACTCACTCTCAACCTATCCCTAATCCTAAACCTAACCCTATCCCTAACCCTTACCCTCACACTAACTCTCAACCTAAGCCTAACTGTAACCCTAAACCTCATCCTCACCCTCACCCTAAACGTAAACCTAAACCTAACAATAACAATAACCCTAACACTAACCCTAACCCTCACCCGAACACTTAACCTCACCCTAACCCTAACCCTAACCCTCACTCTCACCCTAGCCCTCACCCTAAACCTAATTCTAACCCTTTCCCTCACCCTAACCCTAACCCTCATCCTCAATCTAACCCTCACCCTCACCCTAACACCTAAACCTCACCCTTACCCTAACCCTCACCCTAACCCTAACCCTCAACCTTAACTTAACCCTCACACTTAGCATAACCCTCAACTTTACCATTACCATCACACTCACCCTATCCCTAAACCTCAGGCTAACCTTCAACCAAACCATCACCCTAAACATCACCCTAACCCTAACCCTCACCCTCAACCTAACCCTCATCCTAAACTTCACCCTAATCCTAACCCTAACAATCACCCGAACCCTTATCCTCACCCCCACCATCACCCTCAGCCTAAACCTGAGCCTAAGCCTAAGCCTAACCCTAACCTTCACACTCACCCTCACCCTAACCCTAATCCTAAACCTAACACTAACCCTAACCCTAAACCTCAACCTAACACTCACCCTAACCCTAACCCTCCCCCTAACCCTCCCCCTAACCCTACCTCTAACCCTAAACCTCACCCTCACACTAACCCTAATCCTCACCCTAACCCTAAACCTCACCCTAACCATAACCCTAACGCTCACCCTCACCTTCACCGTCACTATAACTCTAAATCTAACCTTAACAATAACACTAATCCTAACCCTAAACCTAACCCTAACCCTAACCCTAATCCTAACACTAACCCAAACCCTCAGCCTCACCATCACTGCAAAGGTAACCTTAACCGTAACACTAACAATAACCATAACCCTAATCCTAACCCTCAACCTCACCCTAACCCTAATCCTAACCCTAAACCTCACCCTAACCATAACCCTCACCCTCACCTTAACCATAACCCAAATCCGAACCCTCACCATAACCCTAATCCTCACCCTCACCATAACCCTAACCCTCACACCTACCTTCAACCTCAGACTAACCCTACGCCTAAGCCTAATCCTAACCCTAACCCTCACACTTACCCTAACCCTAACCCTAATCCTAACCCTAAGCTTTACCTAAACCTCAACTTAACCCTCACCCTCACCATAAGACTAACACTAACCCTAACACTAACCCTAACCCTAACCCTCGCACTAACCCTCCCAATAACCCTAAATCTAACCCTAAACCTCTGCCTCATCGTAAGCAAAACCCTAACCCTAAAACCCTAACTCTAACCCTCACCCTCACCCTCACCCTCACCCTCTCGCTCGGCCTAAGCCTAAGCCTAAGCCTAAGACTAATCCTGACCCTCACACACCCTCACTCTAACCCTAACCGTAATACTAACCCTAACCCTAACTCTCACACTAACCGTCACCCTAATGCTAACTCTAATCCTAAACCTCACCCTCACCCTAACCCTAACCCTAACCCTCACCCTCAACCTCTAACATTAAGCCTAACCCTAACACCAACCCTAACCCAAACACTAACCCAAAACCTCACCATAACCCTAACCCTAACCCTCACCTTCACCCTAGCCAATACCCAAACCCTAAGCCTAAGCCTAACCCTCACCACAACCCTCACTCTAACCCTAACCTCAACATTCACCCTAACCGTAACCCTCACACTCACCCTCACCTTAACCCTAAGCCTAATCCTAACCCTAACACTAAGCCTCACCCCCACACTAAACCTCACACTAACCCTAACCCTAACAGTAACCCTAACCCTAACCCTCAACGTCACCCTAGCCCTCACCCAAACCCTAACCATCATCCTCACCCTAAACCTCACACTAAACCTAACACTAACCCTCAATCTAACCCTAACCCTCACCCTAACCCTAATCCGAAACCTCACCCTTAACATAACCCTCAACCTCAGCCTAACCCTCACCTTTACTCTTACTGTCACACTCATTCTAACCCTCACCCTAATCCTAACCCACATCCTAACCCTCACCCTAACCGTAATCCTAACCATCACGCTAAACCTAATGCTCACCATCACTTTCAGCCTCAGCCTAACCCTAAGGCTAAACCTAACCCTAAACTTCACACTCATTCTAGCTCTCAACCCTAAACCTAATCCTAACCATAAGCTTCATGCTAACTCTCAACCTAACCATAACTGGAATCATCACTCTAAACCTAATCCTCATCCCCACCCTCACCCTCAGCCTAACCCAAAGCCTAAACCCTAACCCTAATCCTCACACTAACCCTCACCCTAATCCTAATCCTAACCCTAACCCTAAACCTAAACCTAAACCTCAACCTAACCCTCACCCTAACCCTAACCCTAACCCTCACCCTCACCCTCACCTTAGTCCTCATCCTAAAGCTCACCCCCAACTTAACCCTCATCCCGTAACCCGAAACCTAAATCTCACCCTAACCCTACCCCTAAACCTAACCCTAAACCTCACCCTAACCCTAACACTAACACTCCCCCTCAACCTAATCCAAATTGTAACCCTAACCCACATCCTAACCTTCATCCTAATCCTAAACCTAACCCTCACCCTAACCCTAAAACTACTTCTATCCCTCAACCAAACCTTAACACTGACCCTCACCATAACCCTAACCCTAACCCTCACCCTAACCCTAAACCTAACCCGAAACCTAAACCTCACCATAACCCTAACCCTAACACTCACCCTCACCCTTCCCCTCATCCTAACCCTAAACCTAAACCTAACCCTCATGCTAACCCTCAACCTATCCCTAACCCTCACCCTATACCTAGCCCTAATCTTAACTCTCAACCTAACCCTAAACCTAAACCTCACCCTAACCCTAACCCTAACACTCACCAGCATGCTAGCCCTCGTGCTAAACCTAATCCTAAACCTAACCATCATCCTAACCCTCACCCTAACCCTAACCCTAACCCTCACTCTAACCCTAACCCTCAACTTCACGCTCAGCCTAACCCTAACCCTAACCATAACCCTCACACTCACCCTCACACAAACCCTAATCCTAAACCTAACCCTATACTTAACACTAAACCTCACCCTAACCCACATCCTAACCCTAACCTTAACACTAACACTAACCATCACCCTAAACCTAAACCTCACCCTAACCCTAACCCTAATCCTCAACTTCAACCTAGCCCTCACCCTAACCATAACCCTCATCCTCACCATCAACCTCACACTAAACCTAACACTAATCCTCAATCTAACACACACCCTCAAGCTCACCCTAAACCTAACCCTCACCTTAACATTAACTCTAACCCTAAACCTCACCCTATTCCTCACCCTAACCGTAACTGTAATGCTGAACCTCTCCCTCCCTCTCCCCCTAACCCTAACCCTAAACATCACACTCACCTTAGCCCTCACAGTAAACCTAATCCTAACCTTAACCCTCATCCTAACCCTCACCCTAACCTTAAACCTAACCCCCACCCTCACCCTAGCATTCACCCTTAACCTCACCCTTAGCCTAACCCTAAATCTAATCCTAAGCCACACACTCTCCCTCAACCTAACCCTAACTCTAACCCTTACCCTAACACTTACCCTTACCATCAAACTCACCCTTAGCCTAATCCTAAGCCTAACCCTATACATAGACCTAACCCACACACTCACCCTCAACCTAACCCTAATCCTAACCCTAAACCTAACGTGAACCCTAACCCTCACCCTAACCATAACCCTCACCCTAACCCTAAAGCTAACCCAAACCCTGAACCTCAGCGTAACCCTAACCCTAACCCTCACCCTCACCCTAGCCGTCAACCTTACCCTAATCCTAACCCCAACCCTCATGATAACCCTCACCATAACCTTAACACTAACCCTCACCCTAAACCTAGCCCTAATCCAAACCCTCAACCTAACCCTAAACCTCACCCTCACCATAACCCTAACCCTATCCCTCAACCTATCCCTAAACCTAACCCTAACGCTAAACCTCGCCCTAACCCTAACCCTAACCCTCACCCTCACACTAGCCCTCACTCTAACCCTAATCCTAACCTTAACCAAAATCCTAACCCTCAATCTAAACCTAAACCTAACCCTCACCCTAACCCTAACCCTCAACCTTCACCTCACCCTTAGCCTAACCCTAAGCCTAAACCTAAACCTAACCCTAACCCATACACTCACCCTCAACCTAACCCTAAACCTAACCCTCACCCTAACCCTAACCTTCACCCTCAACCTCACCCTTACCCTAACCCTAAGCCTAACCCTATACATTACCCTAACCCACACACTCACCATCACCCTAACCCTAATACTAACCCTAACTCTAACACTAACCCTCACATTCACTGTAAGGGTAACCCTAACGCAAACCCTAACAATAACCCTAACCCTAACTCTAACACTCACCCTAACCATAATACTCACCCTAACCCTAACGCTCTCCCTAACACTTACCCTCACCCTTACACTAACCCTAACCCTAACATTAACTCTCACATTAATCTTAACCCTCAACCTAACCCTAAACCTCACCATAACCCTAACCCTCACCCTCACTCTAGCCCTCACCCTAATCCTAATTCTAACAGTAACTCTTACCCTAACCCAAACCCTAACCCTAACACTTACCCTTATCTTAACCCTCACCCACAGCCTAAACCTCACCTTTACGCTTACCATCACCTTCACCGTAGCACTCAGCCTAACCCTAACCCTCATCCTAAACCTCACCCTAAACTTAACCCTACCCATCACACTATCCCTAACCCTCAACCTCAACCTCACCCTCAGACTAACAATAAGCCTAAGCCTAAACCTAAACCTAACCCTCAACATCACCCTAGCCCTCACCCTAACCCTAATCCTAACCCTCAACATCACCCTCACCCTCACCCTTACCTTAACCTTAACCTTAACCCTAACCCTAAGAATAACCATAACCAAAACCTAAACTTAAAATTCACCCTCACCGTAACTCTAACCCTATCCCAAACCCTCACATTAACCCTAACCCTGGCTCTAACCCTAACGCTAAACCTCACCCTAAACCTAACACTAACCCTAATCCTCACCCTAAGACATACCCTAACCCTAATCTAACCCTAACATTCACCCTAACCCTCACTCTAACCCTAAATCAAACCCTCATCCTAAATCTAACCCTCACCCTCATCCTAAGCCTCAGCCTAACCCTAAGCCTAACATTACCCCTAAACCTAACTGTCACACTCACAGTCATCGTAACTCTAATCCTAACCCTAACACCAACCCTAAACCTAACACTAACCCTAAACCTAACCCTCACCCTAACCCTCACTCTAACCCTAACCCAACCCTGTTGCTCATCCTAGCTTATACCCTAAAGCTAATCCTATCCCTAACCCTCACCATAACCCTCACTCTAAACCTAACCCAAAAGCTAACCCTCAACCTCACCCTACCCCTAATCCTAACCCTAACCCAAAGCATAACACTAACCATCACACTCAATCTCAACTTAACCCTAATCCTAATCCTAACTGTTACCCTCACCCTCACCCTAAGCCTAACCCTCATCCTAACCCTACTACTAACCCTAACACTCACCATAGACCTCACCCTAAACCTCACCCTAACCCTAAATCTGACCCTTACCCTCACCTTCGCCTTAACCGGAACCCTAACCATAACCCTAAAACTCATCCTAACCCTAACCCAAAACCTCACCCTCACCCTAAAACTCACCCTAACCCTAACCCTAAACCTCACTCTCACCCTAGCCCTCAACCTAGCCCTCACCCTAACCTTAACCATAACCCTAACCATAACACTCACCATAACCCTAACTTTCACACTAACCCTAAACCTAACCCTCACCCTCACCCTCACCCTAACCATAACCCTAACCCTCACCCTCACCCTAAACCAAATCTTAACCCTAACACTCACTCTAACCCTAACCCTAACCCTCACACTCACCCTCAATCTAAACCTAATCTTAAACCTAACCCTATCCCTAACACTAACCCTCACATTAACCATCACCCTAGCGCTCACCCTAACCCTAATCCTAACCCTACACCTCATCCTAACACTCACCCTAACCCTAACCCTAACCCTCACACTAACCCTCACCCTAAACCTAACATTAACACTAACGCTAACTCTAACCCTAACCCTTAATATAAACCACACCCTAAAACTAACCCTAACCCTCACATTAACCGTAACCCTAACCCTAAAAATAACCCTAAACCTAACCCTAACCCTCATTGTAACCATAATCGTCACCATAACCCTAACCCTCACCCTAACACTTACCCTCACCCTAACATTAACCCTCATCCTAACCCTAAACCTAACACTAACCATAACCTTAAACCTCTCCCTATCCCTTACCCTAACCCTGAAACTCACCCTCACACTCACCCTAACCCTAATCCTAAACATCACCTCAAAATAACCCTCAGCCAAACCCTAACCCTAACACTAATCCTAACCCTAATCCTCATCCAAACTCTCAACCTAACCCTAACTCTCACTCAAACGCTAACCCTAACCCAAACTCTAACCCTAAAACTCACCCTCACCCTCACCCTCAGCTTAACGCTAAGCCTAACCTTAACCCTAAGCCTAAGCCAAACACTCACACTAACACTAACCCTAATCCTAATCCTAACCCTAAATCTAAACCTCACCCTAACCCTCACCCTCATCCTAACCCTCACCCCAACCCTAACCCTAACACTAACCCTAACCCTAAACCTCAACCTAAACATCACCCTCACCATAAATCTAACCCTAAACCTCATCCTCACCCTCACCCTAAAGCTAACCCTAAACCTGAACCTCACCCTAACCCTAACCCTCACACTCACCCTCACCTTCGCCGTAACTCAAAACCTAACCCTAACAATAACACTAACCATCACCTTAACCCTAACACTCACCCTCACCCTAATCCTAACCCTAACCCAAACCCTCACCCTAACCTTTACCCTAACCCTAAGAAAACCTCACCCTAACCCTAAACCTAACCCTCACCCTCAGCCTCACCCTCACGGTAAAGTTAAACCTAACCATAACACTAACAATAACACTAACCCTAACCCTAATCTAACCCTCACCATCACCCTCACCCTAACCCTAACCCTCACCCTAACCCTAACCCTCACCCTCACCGTAATCCTCACCCTAACACTCACCCTAACCCTAAACCTAACCCTAACCCTAAACCTCACCTTAACTCTAACCCTAACCCTCACCCTCACCCTAGCACTCACCCTAGCCCTAATCTTAAACCTAAACCTCACCCTAACCCTAACCCTAACCCTCACCCTAACCCTAAAACCCTAACAATCACCCTAACCCTTACCCTCACCTTCACCCTCAAGCTCGGCCTAAGCATAAGCCTAAGCCTAAGGCTAAGCCTAACCATCACAGTCACTCTCACCCTCAACATAACCGTAACACTAACTCTAACCCTACCCCTCACACTAACCCGCACCCTAACGCTAACACTAACCCTAAACCTCACCCTCACCCTCAACCTAACCCTCATCCTCACCCTCAGCCTAACCCTAAGCCTAAGCCTAACCCTAACCCTCACCCCCACTCTCAGCTTAACACTAAGCCTAAGCCTAACCCTAACCCTAACCCTCACCCTCACACTAGCCCTCACCATAACCCAAACCATAATATTACACCTAACCCTAACACTCACACTAACCCTAACCCTAACCCTAACAATAACCCTAAACCTCACCCTCACCCTAACACTAACCCTAAATCTAATCCTCATCCTAACCCTAACCCTAACCCTCAACATCACCCTCACCCTCACCCTTACCTTAACCTTAACCTTAACCCTAACCCTAAGAATAACAATAATCCTAAACCTAAACTTAAAACTCACCCTCATCGTAACTCTAACCCTAACCCAAACCCTCACCCTAACCCTAACCCTCACCCTAACCCTAGTGCTAAACCTTACCCTAAACGTATCCCTAACTCTAATCCTTACCCTAGGACATACCCTAACCATAATCATAACCCTAACCCTCACCCTAACCCTCACTCTAACCCTAAAAAAAACCCTCACCCTAAATCTAACACTCACCCTCACCCTCAGCCTCAGCCTAACCCTAAGTCTAACACTAATCCTAACCCTAACTGTCACACTCACAGTCATCGTTACCCTAATCCTAACCCTAACACCAACCCTAAACCTAACACTAACCCTAAACCTAACCCTCAACCTAACTCTCACTCTAACCCTAACCCTAACACTGTCGCTCATCCTAGCACATACCTTAACGCTAATCCTATCCCTAATCCTCACCATAACCCTCACCCTAACTCTCACTCTAAACCTAACCCTAAAGCTAACCCTCACCCTCACCCTATACCTAATCCTAACCCTAACACTAACCCTCACATGCACCCTCACCTTAACCCTAATCCTAATCCTAACCCTTACCCTAACCCTCACCCTCACCCTAACCCTCATACTAACCCTGCCCCTAACACTAACACTAACCCTAACCCTCACCCTAACCCTCACCCTAACCCTAAATCTAACCCTAACCCTCACACTCGCCTTAACCCTAACCCTAACCATAACCATAAAACTAACCCTAACTCTAACCCTAAACCTCACCCTCACCTTAAAACTCACCCTAACCCTAAACTTCACCCTAACCCTAACCCTAAACTTCACTCTCACCCTAGCCCTCACCCTAAGCCTAACCCTAACCCTAACCCTCACCCTAACCATAACAGTTACCATAACCCTAACTTTCCTAACTAACCCTAAACCTAACCCTCACCCTCACCCTCACCCTAACCCTAACCCTAACCCTCACCTTCACCCTAAACCAAACCCTAACCCTAATACTCACTCTAACCCTAAGCCTAAGCCTAAGCCTAAACCTAACCCTCACACTTACCCTCAAACTAAACCTAATCCTAAACATAACCCTATCCCTAAACCTAACCCTCATATTAACCACCACCCTAGCAATCACCCTCAGCATAACCCTCACCCTAACGCTCACTCTAAACCTAACCCTAAAGTTAACCCTCACCCTCACCCTACCCCTAATACAAACCCTAACACTAACCCTCACACTCACCCTCACCTTAACCCTAATCCTAATCCTAATCCTTATCTTAACCCTCACCCTCACCCTAACCGTCATCCTAACCCTGCCCCTAAGACTAACACTAACCCAAACCCTCACCCTAACCCTCACCCTAACCCTAAATCTAACCTTAAACCTAACACTCGCCTTAACTCTAGCCCTAACCATAATCCTAAAACTCACCCTAACCCTAACCTTAAACCTCACCCTCACCCTAAAACTCACCCTAACCCTAACCCTAAACCTCACTCTCACACTAGCCCTCACGTAAGACTAACCCTAACCCTAACCCTCACCCTAACCATAACACTCACCATAACCCTAACCTTCACACTAACCCTAACCCTCACCCTCACCCTCACCCTAACCCTAACCCTAACCCTCACCTTCACCCTAAACCAAACCCTAACCCTAACACTCACTCTAACCCTAAGCCTAACCCTAACCCTAACCCTCACACTTACCCTCAATCTAAACCTAATCCTAAACCTATCCCTAACCCTAACCCTAACCCTCATATTAACCACGACCCTAGCAATCACCCTCAGCATAACCCTCACATTAACCCTCACTCTAAACATAACCCTAAAGTTAACCCTGACCCTCACCCTAACCCTAATACTAACCCTAACAATAACCCTCACACTCACCCTCACCTTAACCCTAATCCTAATCCTAAACCTTAACCTAACCCTCACCCTCACACTAACCCTCATCCTAACCCTCCCCTTAACACTAACACTAACCCTAACCCTCACCCTAACCCTCACCCTAACAATCACCCTAACCCTAAATCTAACTCTAACCCTCACCCTCGCCTAAACGTTAACCCTAACCATAACCCTAAAACTCACCCTAACCCTAACCCTAAACCTCACCCTCACCCTAAACTCACCCTATCCCTAACCCTAACCCTCACTCTCACCCTAGCCCTCACCCTAAGCCTAATCCTAACCATAAACCTCCCCCTAACCATAACCCTCACCCTAACCCTAACTTTCACACTAACCCTAACCCTAACCCTCACCCTCAACCTCACCCTCACCCTAACCCTAACCCTCACTCTCAGCCTAAACCCAACCCTAACCCTAACACTCATTCTAACCCTACTAACCCTAACCCTAACCCTAACCCTGACACTCACCCTCAATCTAAACCTAATCCTAAACATAACCCTATCCCTCACTCTAACCCTGTCATTAACCACCAGCGTAGTAATCACCCTCAGCCTAACCCTCACCCTAATCCTAACCCTAACACTAACCTTAACCCTCACCCTCAACATCACCCTCAGAATAACCATAAGCCTAAGGCTAAACCTAACCCTAACCGTCAACCTCACCCTAGCCCTCACCCTAACCCTAATCCTAACCCTAACCCTCATCATAACCCTCAATCTAACCCTAAACCTAACCATCACATGAACCCTAATCCTCAACCCCAACCTCACGCTCAGCCTAACCCTAAGCCTAAGCCTAAGCCTAACCCTAACCCTCACACTCACTGTCACCCTAAACCTAATACTAATCCTAACCCTAATCCTAACCCTAAACCTCAACCTAAACCTCACCCTAACCCTAACCCTAACACTAACCCTAAACCTAACCCTCAACCTAACCCTCCCCCTAACCCTAACTCTAACCCTAAACCTCCCTCTCAACCTAACCCTAATCCTAACCCTAACCCTAAACCTCACCCTCACCCTAGCCCTCACCCTAAGCCTAACCCTCATCCTCACGCTAAACCTCACACTAACCCTAAAACTAGTCCTCAATCTTAACCTCACCCTCACCCTAACCCTAACCCTAAACTTCAACCTAACCCTAACCCTCACTCTTACCTTAATCCTCACTCTCAGCCTAACATTCACCTTTACCCTTACTGTCACCCTCAACCTAACCTTAACCCTAACCCTAACCCTCATCCTAACCCTCACCCTGACTGTAACCCTAAGCATCACCCTAACCCTAACCCTCACCCTCACCCAGAGCCTCAGCCTAATCCTAAGCCTAAGGCTAACCCTAACCCTAAACCTCACCGTCAACCTAGACCTCACTGTAACCCTAATTCTAACCCTAATCCTAATGCTAACCCTAAACCTAACCCTACCCCTAACCATCACCCTAAACCTAATCCTCATCCCCAACCTCACCCTCAGCCTAACCCTAAGCCTAAGCCTAACCCTAACCCTAACCCTCACACTCACCCTCACCATAACCCTAATCCTAAACCTAACCCTAACCCTAACCCTAAAACTCAACCTAACCCTCACCCTAACACTAACCCTAACCCTCATTCTCACCGTGACCCTCCGACTAACCCTAAGCCTAAGCCTAAACCTAACCCTAACCCTAAACCTGACCCTAGCCCTAACCCTAACCCTAATCCTAACCCTTACTCTCATCCTATAACTGAAACTATCCCTAACCCTAACCATCACCCGAACCCTAATCCTCACCCCCAACCTCACCCTCAGGCTAACCCTAAGCCGAAACCTAACCCTAACGCTAACCCTCACACTCACCGTCACCCTAACACTAATCCTAACCGTAATGCTAAACCTAACTCTAAACCTCAACCTAACCCTCACACTGTCACCCTAACCCTAACACTAACACTAACGCTAACTCTAACCCTAAACCTCACCTTCACCCTCACCCTAACCCTAAACAAAAACCTCACCCTAAACATAACTCTAACCATGATCCTCACTGTAACCGTAACCCTAACCCTAACCCTAACAATAATCCTAAACCTAACCCTAACCCTCATTCTAACCCTAACCCTAACCCTAACCCTAACTCTCACCCTAACACTAACCCTCACCCTAACACTAACCCTAACCCTAACACTAATCATCGCACTAACCCTAATCGTCACTCAAACCCTAAACCTCACCCTAACCCTAACCCTGACCCTCACCCTAGCCCTCACCCTAAACCTAACCCTCATCCTCACCCTAACCTCAGACTAACCCTAAAACTAATCCTCAATCTTAACCTCACCCTCACCCTAACCCTAACACTAACCCTCAACCTAACCCTAACCCTCACCCTTACCGTAATCCTCACATTCACCTTTACCCTTACTGTCACCCTCACGCTAACCCTCACCTTAACCCTAACCCTCATCCTAAACCTCACCCTGACTGTAACCCTAAGCATCAACCTAACCCTAACCCTCACCGACACCACAGCCTCAGCCTAACCCTAACCCTAAGCCTAACCATAACCCTAATCCTAACCCTAAACCTAACTCTAACCCTAACCATCACCCTAAACCTAATCCACATCCCCACCCTCACCCTCAGCCTAATCCTAAGTTAAGCCTAACCCTAAACCTAACCCTCACCCTCACCCTCATCGTAACTCTAACCCTAACCCTAAGAATAACAGTTACACTAACCCTAACCCTAACCCTAACGCTCACACTCATCGTAAACCTAACCCTAACCGAAGCCCTCACCCTAACCCTAACCCTAACCCTAACCCTAAACCTCACCCTAACCCTAAACCTAAATCTCACCCTCAGCCTCACCTTCACTGTAAACTTAACCTTAACCATAACACTAACAATATACCTCACTCTAAACCTAACCCTAACCCTCACCCTAACCCTAACCCTCACCCTCACTGTAACCCTAACCCTAACCCTCACCCTAAACCTAAACCTAACCCTAATCCTAAACCTCGCCATAATGCTAACTCTAAACCTCACCCTCACCCTTGCCCTCATTGTAACCCTAATCCTAACCTTAACCTCATCCTAAACCTCAACCTAAGCCTAACCCTAACACTCACCCTAAACCTAACCCTTGCCCTCAACCTCACCCTCAGCCTAAACCTATGCCTAAGCCTAACCCTAACCCTAACCCTCACACTCACCCTCACCTTAACCCTTATCCTAACAATAACCCTAACCCTAACCCTAAAACTCACCATAACCCTCTCCCTAACCCTAACTCTAAACCTCACCCTAAACCTAACCCGAACTCTAACCATAACCCTAAACGTAAACCTCACCCTAATTCTAACCCTAAACCTCACCCTCACCATCACCTTAACCATAAGCCTAACCCTAACCCTAAAAATAACCCTAACCCTAAGACTAATCCTAACCCTAACCATAACTCTCACCCTAACCATAACCCTCACCCTAACACTTACCCTCACCCTAAAACTAACCCTAATCCTAACACTAACCCTCACACTAACATTAACCATCACCTTAACCCTAAACCTCAACCTAACACTATCCCTAACCCTCACCCTCACCCTAGCCCTCACCCTAACCCTAACACTAATACTCAATCTAACCCTCACCCTCACCCTAACCCTAAATCTAATCCTCACCCTAACCCTCACCCTAACACTAGCCCTCACCTTTACCCTTACTGTCACCCTCATCCTAACCCTAACCCTAACCCTAACCCTCAGTCTAAACCTCAGACTAACTGTAAACCTAACCATCACGCTAACCCTAAACTTCAACCTCACCCTCACCCTCAGCCTAAGCCTAAGCCTAACCCTAAGCCTAACCCTAACCCTAACCCTCACCCTAGCACTCACCCTAACCCTAATCCTAACCCTAACCCTCATCCTAACCTTAACCCTAACACTAACACTAAACCTCACCCTAACCCTCACCCTATCCCTAAACCTAAACCTAACCCTCATGCTAACGCTCAACCTAACACTCAACCTAAACCTAAACCACAACCTCACCCTAACCCTCACCCTAAAACTTACCCTCACCCTAACCCTAACGATAACCCTCACCCTAATCCTCACAGTAACCCTAAGTCTGAACATCACCCTAACAATCACTGTCACCTTAACCCTCACCCTAACCCGAACATAACACTCACCCTAAAACTCACCCTCTCCTGAACCCGAACCCTCACCCTAACCATACCCTAAACCTCACCCTAACCCTAACCTTCACCCTAATCCGAACTATAAACCTCACCCTCATACTAACCCAAACCCTAACCTTAAACCTCACCATAACCCTCACCCTAACCCTAAAGCTAACCCTAACTTTCACTCTCACCCTAACCCTCAAACTAACCTTTATCCACACACTAACCATAACCCTAACCCTAATCCTCACATTAATGCTAACCCTCACCCTCACCCTAACCCTACCCCTCACCCTACCCCTCACCATAACTCTAACCCTAACCCTCACCCTAGCCCTGTCGCTAACACTCAAATTTGCACTACCCCTCAATGTCACCTTCACCCTAACCCTTACCCTAAAACTAACCCTCACCTACACCCTAACCCTCACCCTCACCCTAACCCTCACCCTAACCCTCACCCTAAATATCACCCTAACCCTAACCCTCACCCTAACCCTCACCCTAATCCTAACCCTAACCCTAACCCTCACCTTAAACCTCACCCTCACCCTAATCCTCACCCTCACACTAACACTAACCCTAAGCCTTTCCTAACCGAAAACCTCAACTTCACCCTAACCCTCACCCTAAACCTCACCCTCACCCTAGCCCTCACGATAAAACTAACCCTAAACCTAATCCTCACCCTCAAAGTCACCCCCACCCTCAGGGTAACCCTAACCCTAATCATAACCCTAAGCCTAAACCTCACCCTCACCACCACTCTAACCTTAACCCTAACCCTAACCCTAATGCTAACACTAGCCCTCACACTCACCCTAACTCTAATCATAACCCTAACCCTAAACCTAACCCTAATGCTAACCCTAAACCTCAACCAAACCCTAACCTTCAAACTAACCCATACCCTCACCCTCAACCTCACCCTCACCCTAACTCTAACCCTAAAACTACTCCTCAACTTAACCCTCACCCTAACCCTAACCCTACCCCTCAGCCTAACCCTCACCCTAAACCTAACCCTAAACCTAATCCTCAGGGTATCCCTAACCATAACCCTAACACTCACCCTAAACCTTTCCCTCACCTTAACCCTAATGCTAACATTAATCCTCAACCTCACACTAATCCTCGCCCTAACCCTTACACTCACATTAACCCTATCCCACACCCTCACACTAACACTCACCCTAACCCTCACCCTTACCCTAACTCTCACCCTAACCCTAACACTAACCTTCACCCTAACCCTCACCCAAACCCTAACACTAACCTACAACCTCAACCTAAACCTCACCCTCACCCTAACCCTCACCCTAACCCTGACCCTCACACGAACCCTAACCCTAACCCTCAGCCTAACCCTCATCCTAAACCTAACCCTAACCCTAACCCTGACCCTAACCTTAATGCTAACTCTAACCCTAACACTACTCCAAACACTAACCCTCACCCTCACCCTAACTCTAAACCTAACCCTAACCGTTACCCTCACCCTAATACTAACCCTAGCACTCACCCTCACCCTAAGCCTAACCCTAATCCTAAACCTTACCCTCACCCTCTCTCTAACCCTTACCCTCACACTAATCCTAACCTTAACCCTCAGCCTAACCCTCATTCTAACCCTAACCCTAACCCTTTCCCTAAACCTAACTCTATGCCTCACCCTCATACTAACCCTAACCCTCACCTTATCCCTCACCCTAAACCTAACGCTAACCCTAACCCTCACTCTCACCCTAACCCTCACCCTTACCCTTGTCCTCACACTGACACTAACCCTAACCCTAATCTTCAGATTAACCCTAACCCTCACCCTAAACCTAACCCTACCCCTCACTCTACGCCTCACCCTAACCCTAAACCTAACCCTAACCCTAACCCTCACGATAACCTTAACGCAAACTCTAACCCTGACCCTAAACCTAACCCTAACCCTCAACCTAACCTTACCCTAACCATAAACCTGACCTTCACCTAAACCCTAACCCTTACCCTCAACCTCAACCTCACCCTCACACTCACACTAACCCTCACACTCATCCTCACTCTAACATTAACCATAACCCTAATCCTCACCCTAAACCTAACCCTCACCCTCACCCTCACCATCACCCTCACCGTAACCCTCACCCTATCCCAAACCATAACCATAACCATAACACTAAACCTAACTCTGACCCTCACCCTCACCATCACCCTATGCCTGACACTACACCTAAGCCTAATCCTAAACCTAACCCTCACCCTAATGCTACCCCTAACCCTCACCCTAAGCCTAAACTTCACCCTATCCCTAACCCTAACCCTAACCCTCACACTAACCCTAACCCTAACCCTAAACCTAAACCTAACCCTAACCCTAAGCCTAACCCTCAACCCAACCCTCATCCTAAACCTAACCCTCACCCGAACCCTAACCCTAACCCTTAGCCTAAACCTCATCCTAACTCTAACCCTAACGCTCACCCTAAGCATTATGCTAAACCTAACCCTAACACTCACATTAATCCTAACCCTCACCCTCACCCTCAAACTCACCCTCAGCCTAACCCTAACACTAAACCTAATCCAAACTCTAACTCTCACCCTCACCCTCACCCTAACTCTAAACCTAACCCTGTACAAAACCCTCACCCTAGTCCTAACCCTCACCTTAACCCTAACTCTAATCCTAAACCCAACCCTCACCCTCACCGTAAACCTTACTTACACTCACCCTAACCCGCAGCCTAACACTCATCCTAAACATAAACCTAACAATAACCCGCACCCTAACCTTAACCCTAAACCTAACCCAAACCCTAACCCTCACCCTCACCGTCACTCTAACCCTCACCCTCACCCTCACCCTAACCCTAACCATTACTGTAAACCTCACCCTAAACCTAACTCTGACACTCACCCTCACCCTAACCCTAAACCTTACCCTAACCATATCCCTAACCCTAGCCCTCACCCTAACCCTTACCCTCACCGGCACCCTAACCCTAACCCTAACGTTCACCCTCACCCTAACCCTAACCCTAACACTCATCCTCAACCTACACCTAAACCTAAACCTCAGCCTAACCCTAACCCTAACACTAATGCTAACCCTAACCCTCACCCTAAATCTAAACTTAACCCTAATGCTATCCCTAACACACACCCTCTCCATGAACCTCACTCTAACCCTTACCCTTACCCTAACCCCTACCCTAACCCTAACCCTAACACTAAAACTAAACCTCACCCTAACCCTCACCCTAACCCTAATCCTAAATCTAACCCTCACCCTAATGCTCACCCTAACCCTCAACGTAACCCTAACCCTCACCCTCACGCTAACCCTCACCCTAAACCTTACCCTCAGCATAAACCTAACTCTAACCCTCACCCTCACCCAACCTAACCTGAAACCTAACCCTCACCCTAACCCTCACCCTAAATCTAACGCTATCCCTCACCGTCACCCTCACATTAAACCTCATCCTAACCATTACCCTCAACATAACCCTAACCATAACATAATCCTCACCATAACCCTAACCCTCACCCTCACCCTCACCCTCACCCTAACCCTACCTTAAATATCACCCTAACACTAATCCTCAACCTAAATCTAACTGTAACCCTGAAACTCATACTAACCCTAACCCTCAATTTAACCCTCACGATAAACCTCACCCTAAACCTAACGCTAAACCTAACCCTCACTCTCACCCTAACGCTTATCCTCACACTAACCCTAACCCTAACCCTCACATTAACCCTAACCCTCATCTTACACCTCACCCTACCCCTCACCCTAACCCTAACCCTAACACTCACCCTAAACCTAAACTGAACCCGAACCCTCAACTTCACACTGACCCTCACCATGACCCTAACCCTCACCTACACCCTCACCCTCACCCTCATCCTAACCCTCACCCTAACCATCACCCTCACCCTAAACATCACCCTAACCCTAACCTTAACCCTAATCCTCACCCTAACCCTAATCCTCAATTTAATTTTTACCCCAAACCCTAATACTCACCCTAACCTTAACCCAAAGCCTTTCCTAACCAAATCCCTCACCCTCAACCTAACCCTCAACCTAACCCTCTCCCTTACCATCAGCCTAACCCTCACCCTAACCCTTACCCTCAAGCTAACCCTCACTCTAACCCTAACCCTAACCCTAACACTAAACCTCACACAAACTGTCACCATAACCCTAAGCCTAAACCTAACCCTCAATCTCACCCTAACCCTTACCCTTACCCGAACCCTAACCCTGATCCTCAGCCTAACTCTCATCCTAACCCTAACCATAAACCTAACCCTCACCCTGTCACCCTCAACCTCAACCTCACCCTCGGTCTCACACTAACCCGAAACCTAATACAAGACCTAACCCTAACCCTCACCCTCACCCTAACTCTAAAACTAACCCTAACCAAAACCCTCACCCTAAGCCTAAAACTATCCCTTACCCTCACCCTAAAACTAACCCTAATCCTAATCCTAATGCTCACCCTCACCCTAACCCTCACCCTCACCCTAACCCTAAACCTAAACCTCACCCTAAACCTCATCCTAACCCTAACCCTAACCCTCAACCTAACCTTAACCCAAACCCTAAACTTAACCTTCACCCAAACGCTAATCCTCACCCTCACCCTCAACCTCACCATCACCCTCACCATAACCCACACCCTCACCCTCAGCCTAACCCTAACCATAACACTATCCCTCACCCTAAACCTAACCCTCACCCTCAACATCACTCTTACCCTAACCCTCACCCTCACCCTGACCCTAACCATAACCCTAAACCTCATCCTAATCCTAACTCTGACCCTCACCATCACCCTAAGCCTAACCCTACACCTAAGCCTAATCCTAAACCTAACCCTCATGTTCACCCTCATATTAAACCTAAACCTCACCCTAACCCTAACCCTAACCCTATACCTCAACCTAACCCTAACCCTCACCTACACCCTAGCCCTCACACTCACCCTAACCCTCACCCTCACCCTAAACATCATCCTAATCCTCACCCTCACCCTAACCCTAACCCTAATCCTCACCCTAACCCTAATCCTCACCTTAAACCTCAGCCTCACCCCAATCTTCAAGCTAACCCTAAACCTAAGCCTTTCCTAACCGAAACCCATACCCTCAACCTAACCCTCACACTAAACCTCTCCCTCACCCTAGCCCTCACCCTAAAACTAACAGTAACCTAATCCTCACCCTCAACCTCACGCCCACCCTCAGCCTAACCCTAACCCTAATCCTAACTCTAAACCTAACCTTCACCCTCACCCTTACTGTAACCCTAACCCTTACCCTCATCCTTACTGTTACCCTATCCCTAACACTCACACTAACCCTAATCCTAAACCTAAACCTAACCATAATGCTAACACTAGCCCTCACCCTTACCCCAACCCTAATCCTAACCCTAAACCTCAGCCTAAGGCTAACCCTAAATCTAATGATAACCGTAAACCTCAAAATCACCCTAAACATCACGCTAAACCTTACCCACACCCTCAACCTCACCCTAACGCAAACCCTAACCCTAAACCTCACCCTAACCCTCACACTAACCCTAAACCTACCCTTCAGCCTAACACTCACCCTAAACCTAACCCTAACCGTAATCTTCACCCTATCCCTAAACCTAACCCTACATGTCAGCCTAAACCTCACACTCACCCTCAACCTCACCCTCACCCTCAACCTCACCCTAACCCTAATCCAACATCTAAACCTCAGCCTAACCCTAACCCTAACCTTAATGCTAAACCTAAACCTCAACCTCACCCAAACCCTAACCCTGAACCTCACCCTAACCCTCACCCTATCCCTAAACCTCAGCCTAACCCAAACCCTAACCTTAATGCTAACCCTAAACCTCAACCTCACCCTAACACTCACCCTAACACTCACCCTCACCCTGAACCTAAATATTACCCTAACCCTCACCCTAAACCTAAACATCACCCTCACCCTCACCTTCACCATCACCCTCACCCTAACCCTCAGCCTCAACCTAACAATAAACATAACCCTAACCCTCAACTTAAACCTAAAACCTACCCTCAACCTCACCCTCACCCAAAGCCTAACCCTACACCTAAGCCTCATCCTAAACCAAACCCTCACCCTCACACTCACCCTAAACCTAAAGCTCAACATAACCCTAACCCTAAACGTAGCCCTCACCCTAACCCTTACCCTCACCCTCACCCTAACACTAACCCTCACCCTAACCCTAACCCTCACCCTAATCCTCACCCTCACCCTCACCCTAAAACTAACTCTAACACTAAGGATAACCAAAACCCTCACACTCAACCTAATCCTAAACCTAACCCTAACCCTCACTGTAATCCTAACCCTAAGACTTATGCTATCCCTAAACCTCACCCTCACCCTAACACTCACTCTAATCCTTAGGCTCACCCTAACCCTCACCCTAACCCTAACCCCAACACTAACACTAAACCTCACCCTAACCCTCACCCTACCCTTAAACCTAAGCCTTAACCTCAACCTCACCCTAACCCTCACCATAACCCTAACCCTAATCCTAACCCTAACCCTCACGCTCACCCTCACCCTAATTCTAACCCAAACCCTAACCCTCACCCTCAATCTTGTAGCGACCGTCTACGCGACCAGCGAGGAAAAACGACCACCACACCAGGAGTCTTCTCTGATCACGCTTTATTGGAGAGCCTTTTAGTTGTAGGAGAGCTTGGGCGCGAGAGAGCGTGCACCCAAAACATAGCCGCTTATATAGGGAAATAGGAACGCGGGTCGGTCTATTGTTGGTTGCCTGCCTTTCACCGTCACCAGGTGTCATGGGATTGGCTGGGGACTCTACCTGGCTCGCGCATGCGCACAGCCCAGGCGTCCCGCCAAGCACCGTCTGGGGTGGTTACCTCAAAGCTGCAAGGGAGTGGGCGGAGTCTCGCCTCGGCTCCCTACCGTTCCCCCTTCTTTGTTTTATGGCAACAGGTAAGAGTAGAGGTTGGGCCTCTGTCTAAGACATTAATGAGAGGACCTTGCACAGGCCTTCGCCTGAGGGGCACCTTCCCCAGTGATGACCAGGCCCGTCCGATGCCTTTTTTGCAGAGGTGGGATCTTGGGCATCAACCCACTTGCAACCCAGCATGCTCTTCTTGAGGAGATGAGAACCATCTCCTCACGTGCAGTGCACTTGCCTTGCACCCTGTCCCAAATTGCAAATTGCATACCTGTCCCAGTGCAATGGGATCCCCTGATCCCTCGGGGTGCTAAGGCTATGCAGAATGGTAAGGCTTAACTGCCTCTTAGGGCCGACAGCCAAATCTGGGGTGAGGATCCACTCTCCAAAGCGGCTAATGCTTGCAAGATAACAACCTTGTCCCTTCTGGTTTGGGCTCGAAGGTGACAGACCAACCATAGGCAGACCACGCATCCTCCCAAGCAGCAGGCTAAAAACATTCCGACTCCCACCCACTCTTTGAAAAAGGACACCGCAGAGGCAATCCAGTCAGTAAATTGTAACAGCCCACAGCATCATTGGTTTAGCTATCACAGGGATTGCTATTAGCACTGTTGCTAACAGCAGGAAGATCAGCTGCATCAGGAGACGAGTGGATGGCATCTTCTAGAGGGGGTTCTTCTGCAGTCTCCACCGGCCTGGTCAGTCTCGTTGGCACCCAGTGAGGTACTTCTTGACTCTGTGGAAAAACACAAACAGCTCCCCTGGATCTCGTTATTACCGGATCCGGTCCATACCATTTATTATTAATAACATCCTTCCACATAACCATGTCTTTAGTATCCATGGAGTCTCTTGTCATATGCCGATCTGCGGCAGACTGATCGTTGTCATTTAGAATTAAAAAATTAAGGGTAAAGAGCGCAAGAGAAAGTCTTTCCCTGGGGGACGCGGACTCAGCAATTCCCCCTTTTTGCTTTTGAAGCATTTCTTTTATGCTTCTATTAGCTCTTTCCACTATACCTTGTCCTTGAGGATTGTAGGGCAATCCGGTGGTGTGGGCAACCTGCATTTGTGCGCAAAAGGCACGAAAACCATGGGAAGTATAAGCAGGGCCATTATCCCTCTTAAGTCTAAGGGGCTTTCCCCAAGCTGCCCAAGCTTCTAAGCAGTGTATTCTGACGTGAGACACCTTTTCTCCTGCCAGAGGTGTGGCATGAATGACACCAGAAAAGGTGTCCACAGACACATGTAAATATTTCAACTTACCAAATTCCGTCAGATGAGTAACATCCATTTGCCATAGGGCGTTTGGTCTCAACCCCCTGGGGTTTACCCCCACATGGGGAGGATGAAGAAAGGTAACACAAGATTTACAGGCTTTAACAATATCTCTTGCCACATGCCTGGACAAATTATATCTTTTCCTAAGGGTATTAGCAGGTACATGATACAATCTATGAAAGTCTTTTGCCAATTCTTCAGGATCAGCAGCAACCAGAGCCATAGCCCGAGTTGCCTGGTCCACCAAATCATTACTTTGCCATCAGGCCCGGCAACATAGAGTGGGCACGAATATGTCCAATATAAAAAGGATGTTTTCTGTTTAAGATAAGGGATTGAATCTGTAACAAAACATTAGAAATTGTACTGGCCTGCTTAACTGAAGCAGCAACTTCAAGAGAAGCAACGGCATTTACAACATATAATGAATCAGAAAATAAGTTAAAAGGTTGATCAAATCTTTTAAAAACTTCAAGCACAATTAAACATTCAACAGCCTGTGGGGCATTCGGCCGAAAATTAAAGACCACTGGCTGTTTGTGTCCTAGAACAAAAAAAGGCACCTTGTCCAGATTTTGATCCATCCGTAAAGATGGTCAAAGCATCAGCCAAGGGCTCCTTTGAAGTGACAACAGGAAAATACACTAAATTTTTGTTAACTATGGCAAGCAGAGGATGCTTAGGATAATGATTATCAATTACATTTGGAAATGAGCAAACAAGAATTGCCCACATATCCACTGTGGCTGCTAAAATTTCAACTTGCTCACAGGTGTTTTTTTTTTTTTTTTTCTCAGATCAAAATTGCCTGTTTAGCCACTAATTCAGGAAAATAATGAACAGTTTTTGCTCCCACAGAATCATAGCATTAATAGTTAGCCTTTGAAGCAAGGCAGTGGTATAATTGGCTGTCACCCCATAAGTCCTGACTGCCTCAACTAAATCTTTTAACTGGGAGTAGGAAACCGGCTCAAAATTTCTTTCATTAGTAATTGGATTTTCAAAAACTGGGAAAGCGGCTGCCAGCTGCGACCAGGTGCTTCCTTTTATAAAGTGACTCTGCCCCGCCGGCGGGCTCACCGCCCAGGGGGCCGACGGGTGAGGGCCAAGTCCGTTTCCTCTTCCTGGCTGCTGCGGTACTCCCACCCCTAGGGGGCGCCACCCCCCATATCTGTCTGCCTCGTGCTCCGCCGCAGCCTCTTCTAAGTCTTCACTATCAGCTGGATCGAGCTGTTCTCCCTCCTCCTCTAACATTTCTTCCTCTGAGTCACTCACAAGATCACTGCGTTCTTGGTCCCGCCCTTCCACATGTAGGGCTGAGAACCGGTTTGCTTTTAAAGAAGGGCATAGGGGTCTCCTTGAGACCCCCTCCCTAAAACCCTTCTCCTTTTGTGAGGGCTGCAGTCCCTCCTGTTTAATTCTTTAGGATCCTTTTGTCTTGTTTCCCTTTTTCTTTTAGGCCTATTTTCCTCCCCCTTACTGGATGCTGACTCTGATAGACTATCCTGATGCTGCGTTAGTACTTTGCGTCCTTCCTGGATTAAATCAAACCCTCCCTCCTCGAGGCAAGTGCGCACCATCAAAAAGACAAGCCACAAAGGAAGAAGCAATGCAAGCGACCAATAAATATCTAAATCTACAGTGAACAGCATACCGGGGGATACTTACCGACGTCCCCTCTCCGCGTGTTGAGTTCTGGCTCCGGTTCGGCCTCTTGCGCGGGTCCCGTCCCTGGTTCGTTCCCGGGTCTCGGCACCACTTGTAGTGACCATCTACTCGACCAGCGAGAAAAAACGACCACCACACCAGGAGTCTTCTCAGATCACGCTTTATTGGAGAGCCTTTTAGTTGTAGGAGCGCTTGGGCGCGAGAGAGCGTGCACCCAAAACATAGCCGCTTATATAGGGAAATAGGAATGCGGGTCGGTCTATTGTTGGTCGCCTGCCTTTCACTGTCACCAGGTGTCATGGGATTGGCTGGGGACTCTACCTGGCTCGCGCATGCGCACAGCCCAGGCGTCCCGCCAAGCACCGTCTGGGGTGGTTACCTCAAAGCTGCAAGGGAGTGGGCGGAGTCTCGCCTCGGCTCCCTACACAATCTCACCTAACTCTAACCCTAACCCTAAACCTAATTCTAATGCTCACCCTCACCCTCACCGTAAATCTAACCCTAACCCTTACCCAGACCCTCACCCTCACAATAACCCTAATCCTCACCCTATCCCTAACCCTAACACTAAACCTCACCCTAATCCTCACCCTCAACCTAACCCTAATGCTAACCCGAACCAAAACCGTAACAATAACTTTCACCCTAACCCTTAACCTGCCCCTTACTCTAAACCTCACCCTCAAATTAACTCTCACTATAACAATTAACCTCACCCTAACCCTAAACCTAACATTAACCCTAAATCTCACCCTAACCCTCAACCTAAACCTAACCCTCAAACTCACCCTAAACCTCACCCTAACCCTTGCCCTCACCTGAACCGTAACCCTAAATCTAACCCTCACATTAAACATAACTCTAACCCTCAGCCTAACCCTCATCCTAACCCTAACACTAACCCTAATCCTAACCCTAACCCTCACCCTCACCCTCACATTAACTGTAAATCTAAACTGAACCCTCACCCTCGCTCTCACACTAATCCTAACCCTAACCCTAACTATAACAATAACACTAACCCTAACCCTAAACCTCTCCCTCACCCTCACCCTAACCATAACCCTAACCCTAACCCTCACCCTCAACGTCACCCTCAACCTCACGATGACCCTAAACCTCACCCTCAACCTAACCCTCACACTACCCCTAACCCTCACCCTAACCCTAACCCTAACCCTCAGCCTCACCCTCAGCCTAACCCTTACACTAACTCTAATCCTAACCCTAACCCTTACCCTCACCCTTAACCTAACCTTAACCATAACTCTCATCGTCAGACTCACACTCACACTCAACCTAACCCTCATGCTCAACCTCACCCTCACCCTAACCCTCACCGTTACCCTAAAAATCACCCTAACCCTAACCCTCACCCTAACCCTAACCCTTACCCTAACCCTAAGCCTAAACCTAACCCTCACCTAAATCTATCCCTAAGCCTCACCCTCACCCTAATGCTAACCCTAACCCTAAGCCTCAACCTAACCCTTACCCAAACCCTAACCCTAACCCTTAAACTAACCCTAACCCTAACCCTCACCCTAACCCTAATGCTAACCCTAACCCTCAACCTCACTCTAATCCTCACCCTAACCCTTATCCTCACACTAACCCTAACCCCCAGACTCACCCTCACTCTAACCGTAACCCTAAACCTAACCCTCAACCTAATCCTAACTCTTAACCTAACCATAAACCTAAATCTAATCCTCACCCTAAACCTAAAACTCACCCTCACCCTCACCCTAATCCTAACCCTAAACCTAATCCTCACGCTCACCCTAACGCTAACCCTAAACCTAATACTCACCCTAACACTAACCCTGTCCCTCACCCTAAACCTCACATTCACCCTAACCCTAACCCTAAACCTAAACTTAACCCTAACCCTAACCCTAACCCTAACCCTCACCCTAACTTTTATCCTCATAATAAACCTAACTCTAACCGTAACCCTAACCCTCACACAAACCCTAACCCTCTCCCTAACCCTAACCCTACCCCTCACCATAACACTCACCCTAACCCTAACCCTCACCCTAAACCATAACCTAAATCTCACCCTCACACTAACCCTCACCTTAACACTAAGCCTCACCCTAAACCAAACCCTAACCCACACCCTAAACCTTACCCTCACCCTCACCCTCACCCTCACCCTCAACCTAAACCTCACACTAACCCTAACCCTAACCCTCACCTTAATTCTAAACATAACCCTAAGCCCCACCCTAACCCTCAACCTTACCCTAACGCTAACCCTCACCCTCTCCCTAATTCTTAACCTCACCCTAACCCTAAAACTTAACCTTACCCTAACCCTCACCCTAATCCTAACATTCAGCCTAAACCTAACCCTATCCCTTACCCTAAACCTCATCCTAACCCTAATCCTAACTCTAACCCTCACCCTAAAACTAATCCTAACCCTATCCCTATCCCTCAAAAACACCCTAACCCTCATACTCACACTATCCCTAACCCTAAACATAATCCTAACCTTCACCCTCACCCTCACCCTCACTGTAACTCTATCCCCCACCCTATTCCTAATCCTCACCATCACCCTAACCCTAACCCTCACCCTCACCCTAACCCTAACCCTAACACTCAACCCTCACCAAAAACCTCACCCTAATACTAACCCTAACCCTCATCCTCATCCTAGCGCACAACCTAAAACTAACTCTAACCCTAACCCTAACCCTAAACCTCACCTTCACCCTCACCCTCATCTTCACCCTCAACCTCAGCCTAATCCTAACCCTAACCCTAATCCTAAACCTAACCCTCACACTCACACTCACTCTAACCCTAAACCTAAAACTCACACTCACCCTAAGGTTAACCACAACCCTCACACTCACCCACACCCTAACCATTAACCTCACCCTAACCCTAACCCTAACCCTAACCCTCACCCAAACCAAAAACTACCCCTCAGCCTAACCCTAACCCTCACCATCAACCCAGCACTGATGCTAACACAAATGCTCATTCTCAACCTAAGCCTCAGCCTAACCCTAACCCTGACCCTAACCCTTCCCTTACCCTCACGTTCACTCTCACCCTAACCCTAACCCTTACCCTCACCATCACCCTATCCGTCACCCTCAACCTAAACCTCATACTAACCCTTAGGCTCACACTAACCCTCACCCAACCATAACCAGAACCCTAACACCCAACTTAAAAGTCACCCTAACCCTAACTCTAACCCTAACCCTCAGTCTCAACCTAACACTCACCATAACACTTATCCTCACACTAACCCTAACCCTAACTGTAACTCTCACACTAAGCCTAACCCTCATCCTAACCCTAAGGTTAACCCTCACCCTAACCTTAACTCTAACCCTAACCCTCACCCTCACCCTAATCCTCACCCTAAACCTAACCCTAACCCTTCCCTAACCGAAAACCTCACCCTCACCCTACCCTCAGCCTAACCCTTCCCCTAATCCTAATCCTAACCATAACACTTATTCTCACCCTAAACTTAACCCTAACCCTAACCCTCACCATCACCCTCCCACTCACCTAACTCTCACGCTCAACCTCACCCTCACCCTAACGCTCAACATCATCCTAAACATCACCGTAACCCTAACCCTAACGCTAACCTAACCTTATACTAACCCTAAACTTAACCCTAACCCTAACCCTAAACCTAACCCTAAGCCTAACACTAACCCTTACCCTAACCCTAACCCTTACCCTAACCCTAACACTAAACCTAACCCTCACCCTAAAACTTATGCTAACCCTAACCCTCACCCTCACCCTAATCCTCACCCTAAACTTTATCCTCACACTAACCCTAACCCTAACCCTCAGCATCACCCTCACCCTAAACCTAAACCTAAAACTAACCCTCACCCTAAACCTAACCCTGACCCTAACCCTAACCCTAACCCTCACCCTCACCCTCACCCTAATCCTAACCCTAAACCTAACCCTCACCATCACCCTCACCCTAAACCTAAACCTAAAACTAACCCTCACCCTAAACCTAACCCTTACCCTAACCCTAACCCTAACCCTCACCCTCACCCTCACCCTAATCCTAACCCTAAACTTAACCCTCACACTAACCCTAACCCTTACCCTATCCCTAACCCTACCCCTCAACCTAACCCTCACCCTCTCCCTAATCCTAACCCTAACCCTCACTCTAAACATAACCCTAACCCTAACCCTCACCCTAATCCTAAACCTAACCCTCACCCTAACCCTAACCCTAACCCTTACCCTAAATGTAAACCTAATCCTAAACCTAACCCTAACCCTAACCCTCACCCTCACCCTCACCCTCATCCTAAACCTAACCCTAACACTAACTCTCAACCTAACCCTAACCCGAATCCTAACCCTAACCCTCACCGTCACCATCACCCTCACCCTAACCCTCAACCTCAAACTCACCTTCACCCTAACCCTCAAACTAACCCTAATCTTCACCCTAACCTTAACACTCTGCCTAAACCTAACCCTACCCCTCATCCTAACACTCACCCTAAACCTAACCCTCACCCTAACCCCAATCCTAAACCTCACCCTCACCCTAACCCTCACCGTCACCCTAACCCTCACCCTAAACCTAAACCTGACACACACCCGAACCCTCAACCTCACCCGAACTCTCACGCTCACCCGAACCCTCATGCTCTCCCTCACCCTCACCCTCATCCTAACCCTCACCCTCAACCTAACACTCAACCTAAACCTGATCCTCACCCTAATCCTCACCCTAACCCTAACCCTAACCCTTACCTAACCAAAACCCTCAATCTCACCCTCACACTCACCCTAACACTCACCCTCACCATAGCCCTCACCCTAAACCTCAACCTCACACTAAACCTAGCCTAACCCTCAGCCTAAACCTTAGCCTCAACCTAACTCTAACCCTAACCCTCACCGTAACCCTAAAATTCACCCTAACTCTCACCCTAACCCTAACCTTAAAGCTCACCCTAACCCTCACCCTCCTTCTCACCCTCACCCTAATTCTCACCCTAACCCTGATCCTCACACTAACCCTAACCCTAAACCTAACCCTAAGCCTCACCCTCACTCTCACCCTAACCCTAACCATAATTCTAACCCTAATCCTAACCCTAACCCTCATGCTCACCCTCACCCTAATTCTAACCCAAACCCTAACCCTCATCCTCACTCTCACCTAACTCTAACCCTAACCCTAATCCTAATTCTAACCCTCACCATCACCCTCATCCTAAATCTAAGCCTAACCCTAACCCTAAAACAGACCCTCACCCTCAAACTAACCCTAACCCACACTCTCACCCTAACCCTAACCCTAACACTCAACCCTAAACCTCACCCTAAAACTAACGCTAACCCTAACCCTCACCCTCATCCTACCGCTCAACCTAACCCTAACTCTACCTCTAACCCTAACTCTAACCCTCACCCCAACCCTAACCCTCACACTAAACCTAACTTTAACTCTCACCCTCACTCTATTCCTAACCCTAACCCTTACCTTAACCCTTAATCTAACCCTAACACTCACTCTCACCCTAATCCTCAACCTAACCCTTATCCTTACACTAACCCTAACCCTAACCCTCACCTAACACTAACCATAACCCTCACACTAACCCTCAACCTAGCCCTCACCCTCACCCTAGACCTCACCCTAAACTTAACGCTAAACTTAACCCTCACCTTCACGCTCACCCTCACCCTCAACCTCACCCTCAGCTTCACCCTAACCCTAAACCTAATCCTAACCCTAACCCTGACCCTCACACTCACTCTAAACCTAAACCTAACCTGCACCCTAAACCTAACCGTAACCCTAATGCTAACCCTAACCCTCAACCTCAACCTAACCCAAACCCTAACACTCAATCTGATCCTAACACTTATGCTTACCCTAACCCTCACCCTCACCCTAACCCTGACCCTAACCATTACCCTAACACTCACCCTCACCCTAACCCTAAATGTAACCATCACCCTAACCCTAATCTTAACCCTACCCCTCAGCCTACCCCTCAGCGTCACCCTAACGTTCACCCTCACCCTAACACTAATGCTAACCCTAACCCTCAACCTCACCCTAACCGTCGCCCTAACCCCTACCCTCACCATAACCTTATCCCTCAACCTCAACCTAACCCTCACCCTAACCCTTTCACTCACCCTAACCCTCACCGAAACCTAACCCTAACCCTAACCCTCACCCTAATCCTAAGCCTAGCCCTAACCCTCAGTCTCACACTAACCCTCACCCTAAACCTTAGCCTCACTCTAACCCTAACCCTATCCCTAAACGTAACCCTCACCCTAAGTCTAAATCTCATCCTAACACTAATCCTACCGCTCACCCTAACACTCACCCTAACCCTAACCCGAACCCGAACCCAAAGACTAACCCGAACCCTAATCCTCCCCTGAACCTTAACCATCCCGGTCACCCTAAGCCTCACCCTTAGCCTAACCCTCACCTACACCCTAACAATTCCCCTTCCCTGAACCCTAACTCTCACCCTAAACCTCACACTCACCCTAAACATCACCCTAACCCTTACCCTCACCCTAACCCTCACCCTCACCAACACACTAACCCTCACCCTCACCCGAAACCTCTCACTCTCTCTAACTTCGACCTTCACCTTAAACATCAGCCTAACCCTCACTCTCACCCTAACCCACACTCTAACACTTACCATCACCCTAACCCTAACCCTAACCCTAACCCTAACCCTCGCACTAAACCTAACCCTCACCCTAATTCTAACCCTAAATCTACCCAGCATCCTAACCCTCAACCTAACCCTAGCCGTGAGTGCTAGGGTGAGCCTCACTCATACTTTCAACCTGAGCCTAACCCTAAATCTAACCCTAATTCTAAACCTAACCCTCACACTCACACTCACACTCACCCTAACACTTAAACTCACCCTAAACCTAACCCTAACCCTAACCCTCACCCTAACCCTAAATCTAACCCTCACCTTAACCCTAACCCTTCCCCTAAATCTCACCCTAATCCTAAACCTAACCCTCATCCTCACCATCAACCTCACCCTAACCCTAAACCTAACCTTAACTATCACCCTAACCCTAACCCGAATCCTAACACTAACACTCACCATCACCATCACCCTCACCCTAAGCCTCAACCTCAAACTCAAGTTCACCCGAACCCTCAAACTAACCCTAACCCTCACCCTAAACCTAACCCTCTCCCTAACCTTAACCCTAACCCTCACCCTAACCCTCACCCTAAACCCAACCCTCACCCTAACCATAATCCTAACCCTCAACCTCATCCTAACTCTCAACGTCACCCTAAACCTCACCTCAAACCTAAACCTAACCGTCACCCTAAACCTAACCCTCAACCTAAACCTCACTTTCACCCTAATCCTGACCCTAACCCTAACCCTAAACCTTACCTAAACGAAACCCTCACCCTCACCCTCACACTCACACTCACACTCACCCTAACCCTAACACTCACCCTCACCCTCACCCTAACACTTAACCTCACCCTAAACCTAACCCTAACCCTAACCCTCTCCCTCACCTTAATCCTCACCCTAACCCTAACCCTAACTCTTACATAACCGAAACCCTCACACTCACACTCACCCTAACCCTCACCCTCAACCTCACCCTAAACCTAACCCTAAACCTCACCCTCACCCTAACACTTACCCTAACCCTAACCCTCACCATAACCCTAACCCTTACCCTATACCTCACCCTTAGCCTCAAACTAACCCTAACCCTTACCCTATACCTAACCCTCAGCCTCAACCTAAGCCTAACCGTAACCCTCACCATAACCCTAACCCTGAGCCTCACCCTAACCCTCACCCTCACCCTAATCCTCACCCTAACCCTAAACATAACCCTTACCTAACCGAAAACCTCAACCTCACCCGCACACTCACCCTAAAACGCACCCGCACCATAGCCCTCACCGTAAACCTAAACTTCACCCTAACTCTAAGCCTAAGCCTCACTCTCACCCTCACCCTAACCCTCACCATAACCCTAACCCTAATCTTAAACCTAAACCTCATGCTCACCCTCACGCCAATTATATCCCAAACCCTAACCCTCACCCTCAATCTCACCTAACTCTAATCCTAACCCTAATCTTAATTCTAATGCTCACACTCACCCTCAACCTACATCTAACCCTAACCCTTACCCAGACCCTCACCCTCACACTAACCCTAATCCTCACGCTATCCCTAACCTTAACCCTAACCCTCACCCAAACCCTCTCCCTCAAACTAACCCTAATGCTATCCCAAACCCAAACCCTCACAATAACCCTTACCCTAACACTTACCCTCACCCTAACCCTAACACTCACCCGCAAAATAACTCTCAATGTAATCCTTACCCTCACCCTTACCCTAACCGAAACATTAACCCTAAACCTCACCCTAACCCTCACCCTAAACCTAACCCTCACCCTCACCTCACCCTAAATATAACCGTAACCCTAACCCTCACCCTCAACGTCACTCTCAACCTCACCCTGACCCTCAACCTCACCCTAACCATAACCCTCACACTACCCCTAACCTTCACCCTAAACCTAACCCTAACCCTCACCCTAACCTTCACCCTCAGCCTAACACTTACACTAACCCTAAGCTAACCCTAACTCTTATCCTCACCCTAAACCTAACCCTAACAATAACCCTCACCGTCACCCTCACACTCACCCTCACCCTCAACCTAACCCTCACCGTCACCCTAAAAATCACCCTAACCCTCACCCTAACCCTAACACTTACCCTAACCGTAAGCCTAACCCTAACCCTCACCCTAACCCTAACCCTAACCCTAATGCTAACCCTAAACCTCAACCTCACTGTAACCCTCAACATAACCGTTACCCTCACTATCAACCTCAACCTGAACCTAACCCTAATCCTAACCCTCACCCTAACCCTAACCCTCACCGTAAAGCTAAACCTAACCCTAGCCCTCAGCCTTAACCTCACCCTAAACCTAACCCTAACCCTAATCCTCACTGTATCCCTAAGCATAACCATAACACTCACCATAACCCTCACCCTCCCAGTAACCCTAATGCCAACATTAATCTTCAACCTCACCCTAAACCTCGCCTTAACCCTTACCCTCACTCTAAAACTCATCCTCACCCTAACCCTAACCCTAACCCTAATACTAACACTAGACCTCACCCTCACCCTAACCCTTAACCTAAGCCTAACCCTAAGGCTAACAACTAAACCTCAACCTCTCCATAACCCTCACCTTAACCCTAACCCTCACCCTCAACCTCACCCTAACCCTAACCCTAACATTAACCCACTCCCTAACACTAACCCTAACCCTACCCCTCAGCCTAACCCTCACTGTAAACCTAACCCTAACCTTAATCCTCACCCTATCCCTAACCCTAACTCTAACCCTCACCCTAACAATCACCCTCACCATACCCCTAATGCTAACATTAACCCTAAACCTCGCCCTAACCCTTACCCTCACTTTAACATTATCCATCAACATCAACCTAACCCTAACCCTAACCCTTACCCTCACTCTAACCCTCACTCTAACCCTAACCCTAACACTAACACTAAATCTCACCCTAACCGGCACCCTAACCCTAAGCCAAAGCCTAACCCTCAGTCTCACCCTAACCGTTACCCTTACCGAAACCTAACCCTAAACCTCAGCCTAACCCTCATCCTAACCCTAAACCTAACCCTCACCCTAACCGTCACCCTCACCCTCAGCTTAACCCTAAACCTAACCCTAATACAAAACCTAACCCTTACTCTCTCCTTCACCCTAACTCTAAACCTAACCCTAGCCCTATCCCTTACCCTCACCCTAAAACTAACCCTAATCCTAATCCTAAGCCTCACCATCACCCTAACCCTTAACCTCACCCTAACCCTAAACCTAACACTCAGCCTAACCCTCAACCTAACCTAAACCCAAACCCTAAACTTAAATTTCACCCAATCCCACACCCTCACCCTCACCCTAACCCTAACCATAACCCTACCACTCACTCTAAACCTAACCCTCACCCTAACCCTAACCCTCACAGTCACCCTAACACTCACCCTAACCAACATCCTAACTCTAACCCTCACCCTCACCACCACCCTAACCCTAAACCTAACCCTAACCCTAACGCTCACCCCCACACTCAGGCTAACCCTAACCCTAGCAATTAATCCTAACCCTAACCCTAACCATCACCCTCACCCTCACCCTTACACTAAACTTAACCCTAACCCTTACCCTAAAACTAACCCTAACCCTAATCCTAAACCTAAACCTCAACCTCATCCTAACTCTCACCCTAACACTTACCCTCACCCACAACCTCACCTTAACCCTAACACTAACCCTCACCCTCACCCTAACCCTACCCTTCACAGTAAGCCTCACCCTAACCCTAACCCTAACCCTACCCCTCAGCCTAAACCTCACCCTAACCCTAACTCTAACCATAACCCTCACGCTAAACCTCATGCTCACCATAACCCTAATGCTAAAGTTAACCCTCAACTTCACCCTAAACCACGCCCTAACCCTTACCCTCACCATAACCATATCTTTCATCCCCACACTAACCCTCACCCTAACATTTTCCCTCACCCAACCCTATCCCTAACCCTAACACTAACCCTCACCCTAACCCTCACCCTAAAACTCACCCTAACCCTCAACCTAACCCTAAGCTAACCCTAACCCTCACCCTCACCATAACCCTCACCCTAACCCTTATCCTCACCCTGACACTAATCCTAACGCTCAGCCTAATCCTGATCCAAACCCTAAACCTAACACTATCCCTCACCCTAACATTAACCCTAACCCTAACCCTAACTCTCAACCTAACCCTGAAACTCACCCTTACCCTTAACCTCACCCTCAGAGTAAACCTAAACCTAACCCTAAACCAAAACCTAAGCCTCACCCTCACTCTCATCTTAACTCTAAACCTAACCCTAACTTCACCCTCACACTAACCCTCACCTCATCCTCACCCTCACCTTAACCTTCTCCCTAACCCTTACCCTCCCACTAACCCTAAACCTAAACCTACCCCTCACCCTTACCCTCACCCTAACCCTAATCCTCACCCTAACACTAACCCTAACCCTACCCCTCACCTTAACCTTCACCCTAAGCCTAACCCTAACCCTAACCATCACGCAAACCCTAACCTGAATCTTAAACCTATCCCTCACCATCACCCTAACCCTTACCCTCACCCTAAGCCTAAACCTAACAGTCAGCCTACACCTCATCCTAAGCTTAACCCTAAACCTAACCCGCACCCTCACATTAACCCTAACCATAACCCTAACCCTCACCCAAACCCTAAAACTCACCCTCACCTTCAACCACACCTTCAGCAGAACCCTAAAAATAACCCTAATTCAAACGCTAACCCTCAACCTCACCCTCATCCGAACTCTAACCCTAACCCTAACGCTCACCCAAACCCTAAACCCAACACTAACCCTCACCCTAACTATCACCCTAATACTAAACCTAACCCAAACCCTCAACCTATCGATCACCTCACCCTAAACCTAACCCTAACCCTCACTCTCACCGTAAACAAAACCCTAACCGTAACCATCACACTAACACTAACCCTCACCCTAACCCTAAACCTAACCCTCAGCCAAACCCTCATCCTAAACCTAACCCTAACCCTCAACCTAACCCTAACCCTAAACCTAACCCTAACCCTCACGCTAAACCTAAGCCTCACCCTCAGCCTAACCGTATACCTAATCCTAACCCTAACTCTAACCCTCACCCTCTCCCTAACTCTAACCCTACCGTTAACTCTGACCCTCACCCAAACCCTAACCATATCCCTAGCCCTCACCCTAACCTTAAACCTCACCCTAACCTTAACCCTAACAGGCACCCACACCCTAACCCCAACCCACACCCTAAACCTCACCCTAACCCTAACGCTAACCCTAACCCTCACACTCACCACAAACCTCACCCTAACCCGTACCCTCAACATAACCCTAACTCTAACCCTAATCCTCACATTTCGCCTAACCCTAACCCTAACCCTAACGCTCTCCGTAACCCTAACACTCAATCTCACCCTAACACTCAACATCACCTTAACGATCACCCTAACCCTAAACTTCACCCACGCTGTAACACACACCCTCACCCGAACCCTCACCCGAACCCTAACCCTAACCCTGACCCTAACCCTCACCCTAAATCTCACCTTAACCGTAACGCTAACCCTAACCTTCAGTCTCACCCTAACCCTTAACCTCACACTAAACCTAACCCTAACCCTAAAACTCACACTAACCCTAATCCTAAACCTAACCCTCACAATCACCCTCACCCTAACCGTCACCCTCACGCTCACCCTCACATCACATTAACCCTAACACTAAATCTAACCTGTACCCTAACACTCACCGTCACCCTACCTCACTCTAACCCTAACTCTCAACCACAGCTTAACCCTCACGATCAACCAAACCCTCACCCTGACCCTGAAACTCACCCTCACCCTAACAGTCACCCTCACAATAAACATCACCCTAACGCTAAACTTCACCCTAACCCTAACCCTCAACCTAACCCTAACCCTCACCCTAACCATAACCCTCACCCTAACCCTCACCCTAACCAAAACTCTCAACCTCACTCTAACCATAACCCTAACACTAATGCTAGCACTAAATCTCACCCTCACCTTCAAACTCACCCTAACCCTAACCCTAAACCTCACCCTCACCCTAACCATCATCCTAACTCTAATGCTAACCCTAACCATCACCTTCACCGTAAACCTCACCCTAACTCTTAACCTCAGCATAATCCTAACCCTAACCCTAATCCTCAGCCTAACCCTAACCCTCGCACACACCCTAACCCTCACCATCACCTGAACCCACATCCTCACACTAACATTAACACTAAGCAAAACCCTAACCCTAATCCTAAACCTAACCCTCATCCTCACCCTCACCCTCACCCTAACCCTAACCCTTAACCTAACCTTCACCCCCACCCTCACCCTAACACTCACCTTCACCATAAATATCAACCTAACCCTAACCCTCAGCCTTAACCTAACCCTAACCCTCACCCTAAACCTAACCCTCACCCTATCCCTAATGGTAACCCAACACCTCACCCTCACCCTAACCCTCACCCTAACACTTCTCCTCACAATGAACCTAATCCTAAACCTCACCCTAACCCTCACACTAACCCTAATCCTCACCATATCACTAACCCTAACCCTAACCCTCACCCTAATCCTTAACCTCACTCCAACCTTAACTCTTACCCTCACGCTAAACCTCACCCTAAACCTTACCCTCACCCTAACCTGCCAACTAACCCTAACCCTAAACCTATGGCGCACTGTAAACCTCACCCTAACCATAACCCTAAACCATAACCTCAACCTAAACCTAACCCTCACTCTCACCCTAACCCTCAACCTAACCTTTATCCTCACACTAACCCTAATCCTCAACCTTACCTTAACCATCACACTAACCCTTATCATCACCCTATCCCTAACCCTAACCCTAACCCTCACCCTAACCTCACCCTCACCCTAAACCTCACCCTCACCCTAAACCTCACCCTAACCCTTACCCTCACCCTAACCAGCAAACTAAACCTAACCCTAAACCTACGGCTCACCCTAGCCCTCCCCCAAACCAAAACCCTAACCTTAACCCTCACCCTAACCCTAACCTTCACCCTCACCATAACCCTGCCCCTAACACTTAATCTCACACTAACCCTATCCCTAACCCTCACCCTAACTCTAATTCTCAACAGAACCCTCACCCTCACCCTAACCCTCACCTCACACTAGCCCTCAACCTAACCATAACCCTCATGCTCACCGTAACCCTAATGCTAACATTAACCCTCAACCTCACCCGAAAACTTGCCCTAAACCTTACCCTCACCATAACCCTATCCGCACCTTTACCCTAACTCTCACCCTAACGCTTTCCCTCACCCTAACCCTCACTCAGCCCTAAACCTAAACCTAAGACTAATCCTAAGCCTCACCCTCACCATAAACCTCACCCTAAACCTTACCCTCACCCTACACCTAAACCTAACCCTCAGCTTAACCCTCATCCTAATCCTAACCCTAACCCTAACCCTCACCCTAACCTTAACCCTAACCCTAACACTAACACTCACCCTAGCCTTAACCCTCACCCTGACCCTCAGCCTCACCCTCAGCCTAAGCCTAACCGTAATCCAAAACCTAACCCTTAACCTCACTCTCACCCTAAATCTAAACGTAACCGTAACCATTACCCTCACCCTAACCCTCACCATAATCCTCCCCCTCACCCTTACCCTCTGCCTAACCCTTATCCTCACACTAACCGTAACTCTAAACCTAACCCTCACCCTAACCCTCACCCCAACACTAACCCTAATCCTCACCTTAACCCTCACCCTAACCCTAACCCTAACGATCACACTAACCCTAACCCTAATCCTAAAGCTAACCCTCACCGTCACCCTAAACCTTACCCTAACCCTAAGCCTAAACCTAACCGTCAGCCTAACCCTCATCCTAAACCTATCCCTAACCCTCACCCTCAGCCTCAACCTAACCCTCACACTCACTCTAAAACTACCCTAAATCTAACCCTACCCTCTCCCTACCCCTCATCCTAACCCTAACGCTAACCCTAACCCTCAACCTAACCCTAACCCTACCCCTAATGCTAAACCTCACGCTAACCCTAATCCTCACCCACACCCTAACCCTCACCCTCAAAGGAACTCTCACCCTCAACTGAACCGTCATCCTCACCCTAACCCTCACCCTCACTCTAAACATCACCCAAACCCTAACCCTCACCCTAACCCTAACACAAACCCTATCCATACACTCACACTCACCCTAACCCACACCCAAACCCTTATTCTCACCCTAACACTAACCCTCAACCTAACTCTAACCAAAACCCTCACACTAACCGTAACCCTCACTCTAATCCTAACCCTAATTCTGACCCTAACCTTCACCCTCAACCTGACCCTCACCCTCAGCTTAACCCTAATCCTAATCCTATTCCTAATCCTAAACTTCACACTCACCCTCAACCTAACTCTAACCCTAACCCTCCCCCTCACCCTCACCCTCACCCTAACCGTCACCCTCAACCTCACCCTAAACATCACCCTAACCCTAAGCCTCACTCTAACCCTAACCCTGACCCTGCACCTAACCTCAGCTTAATCCTCATCCTCACCCTAATCCTCACCCTAACCCTTAACTTTACTTAACCCAAACCCTCACCCTCACCCTCAGCCTAACCCTCACCCTCACACAAGCCCTCAACCTAATCCTAACTTTAACTCTAAACTTCCCCCTCAACCTCCCCTTTCCTTAGCCTTAACCTAACCATAACCCTAATCCTAACCCTAACCATCAACCCCACCCTCACCCTAACACTAACCCTAACTCTAACAATAACCCTCACCCACATCCTAACCCTAATCCTAACCCTAACAATAACTCTAACCCTAACCCTAAAACTCACCCTAACCCTAATCCTAACACTTACCCTCAACCATACCCTCACCCTCATTCTAACCCTCACCCTCACGCTGACCCTCACCATCACACTAACCCTCACAAAAACCCTAACCCTCACCCTAGCCCTAACCCTAACCCTCACCCTCACTTTCCCCCTCACCCTCAGCCTAATCCTAACTCTAACCTTAATCCTAAACTAACCTCACCCTCACCCTCATCCTACCCCTCACCCTCAACCTCACCCTCACCGTCACACTAACCCTCAACCTCACCCTAAACATCACCTTAACCCTAACCCTTACACTGAACCTAACCCTAACGCTCACCCTAACCCTCACCCTCAAACTAACCCTCACCCTAAACATTACCCTCACACTAACCCTAACCCTAAACTTCACACTAACCCTAAACCTCACTCTAACCGTATCACGACACCTGATCCTAACTCTCACCCTAAACCTAACCCTAACCCTAACACTCACCCTAACCCTAAATCTAAACCTAACCCTCACCCTCACCCTGATCCTCACCATCACCCTAATGCTCACCCTAAACCTAACCCTCACTCTAAACCTAAACCTCAACCTAAACCTAATCCTCACCCTGACCCTCACCCTAACCCTAACGCTAGCCCTCACCCTAACCCTTACTTTAACACTAAACTGTACCCTAAACCTAACCCTCATCCTAACACTAACCCTCACACTAACCCTAACCCTAGCCCTCCCCCTTCCCCGCACCCTCAACCTAACCCTAACACTCATCCTAACCCTAACCCTAAACCTAAACCTCACACTAAACCTATACCTCACCCTAACCCTAATCCTCACAGTAAACATAACAGTCACTCTATCCCTAACCCTATCCCTCAGCCTAACACTCACCCTAAACCTAACCCTAACCCTAATCCTCATCCTATCCCTAACCTTAACCCTAACCCTCACCCTAACCCTAAGGCTAACCGTAACCCTCACCCTCACACTAATCCTCAACCTAACCCATACTCTCACCCTAATCCTCACCCTCACCCTCACCCTAACCCTCACACTTACAGTCACCCTGACCCTCAGCCAAACCATATCCCTAACCCTCACCCTAACACTAAAACTCATCCTATACCTCACACTCCAAGTAACCCTAAACCAAACCCTAACCCTCACCCTAAACCTCACCGTAACCCTAACACTAACCCTAACATTCATCCTCACAATAAACTTCACCCTATACCTTACCCTCACCATAAACCTAACCCTAACCCTAACCCTACTCCTCAACCACACCCTAACCATCACCCTCACCCCAACCGTCACCCTCACCCTCATCCTCATCCTCACCCTAACCCTCTCCCTCACCCTAAACATAACACAAACCCTAACCCTGACCCTAACCCTAACACTCACCCTAACCTTAACCCTCACTCTCACGCTAATCCTCACCATAAACCTAACCCTTTCCTAAATGAAACCCTCACCCTAACCCTCACACTAACCCTCACCCTCACCCTAGCCCTCACCATAACCCTAAGCCGAACCCTAACCCTCAACTTCACCCTAACCCTCAACATAACCCTTACCCTCACCCTAACCCTAACCCTAATCATAACCTTCACACTATCCCTAAACCTAACCCTAACCCTAACCCTAACTATCACCCTCACACTGACCCTCACCCTCACCCTAACCCTAACCCTATTCCTAATCCTAACCCTCACAATCACCCTCAACCTAAACCTAACCCTAACCTGAATCTTCACCCTCACCCTCACCCTCACCGAACAGTCACCCTCACCCTAAACACCACCATAACCCTAACCCTCACCCTAACCCTAACTTCAGCTTAACCCTCACCCTCAACCTAATCCTCACCCTAACCCTAATCCTAAGGTAAACGAAACCCTCACCCTCACACTAACCCTCACCCTCACCCTAGCCCTAACCCTAACCCTAACCATAACACTTACCCACACCCTAACCCTCACCCTCATCCTCACTCTAACCCTAATCCTAACCCTAATGCTCACCCTACCCCTCTCCCTAACCCTAAATGTAACCCTAACCCTCAACCTCATCCTAACCCTCAAGCTCACCGGAACACTCACCCTCACCCTAAACCATATTCTCACAACAGTCATCACCCTAACGCTAACCCTCAACCTAACCCTAACCCTAACCCCCACCCTAACCCTAACCAGTACCCTAACGCTCACCCTAACCCTTACCCACAACATAATCCTAACACTCACCCTCAACCTTACCATCACCCTAACCCTTTTACCCTCACCCTAACCCTCACCCTAACCCTCAACCTAACCCTCACACTAACCCTAACCCTCACCCTCGCCCTAACGCTCACCCTAAACTTTACCCTCACCCTCACCCTAACCCTCACCCTAACCTTTACCCTGACCCTAAACCTAACCCTAACCCTAAACCTAACCCTCACCCTAACCCTAAACCTAAACCTTATCCTATCCCTAAACCTGACCCTAACATTCACCCTAACCTTAACCCTAACCATCACACTAACCCTATCCCTAACCCTCACCCTCACCCTCAGGCTAACTCTAATACTAAACCTAACCCTCACCCTCACCCTAACTCTAACCCTGAACCTAACCCTAACCCTCAACTTAACCCTCAACCTCACCCAAATCCTCAAACTAACCTTACCTTAACCCTTACCTAAACTAATCCCTTACCCACACCCTCACCCTAACCCTCACCCTCACCCTAGCCCACAACCTAACCCAAACCCTAAACCTAACCTTCACACTAACCTAACCATAACCCTCAGGATAAAACTTATCCTAACCCTAAACCTAAAACAAAACTTCACCCTAACCAAACCCTAAACCTAACCCTAACCCTCATCCTCATCCTCACTCTAACCCTAATCCTAACCATAATGCTCACCCTACACCTCTCCCTAACCCTAAATGTAAACCTAACCCTCATCCTCATCCTAACCCTCAAGCTCACCTGAACACGCACCCTCACCCTAAACCATACTTTCACAACAGTCATCACCCTAACCCTAACCTCAGCTTAACCCTCACCCTCAACCTAATCCTCACCCTAACCCCAACCATAAGGTAAACGAAACCCTCACCCTCACACTAACCCTCACCTTCATCCTAGCCCTAACCCTAACCCTAACCATAACACTTACCGACAACCTAACCCTCACCCTCATCCTCACTCTAACCCTAATCCTAACCCTAATGCTCACCCTACCCCTCTCCCTAACCCTAAATGTAACCCTAACCCTCAACCTCATCCTAACCCTCAAGCTCACCTGAACACTCACCCTCACCCTAAACCATACTTTCACAACAGTCATCACCCTAACCCTAACCCTCACCCTAACCCTAACCTCAGCTTAACCCTCACCCTCAACCTAATCCTCACCCTAACCCCAACCATAAGGTAAACGAAACCCTCACCCTCACACTAACCCTCACCTTCATCCTAGCCCTAACCCTAACCCTAACCATAACACTTACCGACAACCTAACCCTCACCCTCATCCTCACTCTAACCCTAATCCTAACCATAATGCTCACCCTACACCTCTCCCTAACCCTAAATGTAACCCTAACCCTCATCCTCATCCTAACCCTCAAGCTCACCTGAACACTCACCCTCACCCTAAACCATACTCTCACAACAATCATCACCCTAACTCTAACCCTCAACCTAACCCTAACCCTAACCCCACCCTAACCCTAAACTTTACGCTAACCCTCACCCTAACCCTTACCCACAACATAATCCTATCGCACACCCTCAACCATACCATCACCCTAACCCTTACCCTCACCCTAACTCTCACCCTAATCCTCACCCAACCCTCACACTAACCCTCACCCTCACCCTCGCCCTAACGCTCACCCTAACCTTTACCCTCACCCTCACCCTAACCCTCACCCTAACCTTTACCCTGACCCTAACCCTAACACTAACCCTAAACCTAACCCTCAAACTAACTCTTATCCTAAACCTAAACCTAACCCTAACCCTCACCCTAACCCTAACCCTAACCCTCACACTAACCCTAACCTTAACCCTCAGCCTAACGCTCATCCCAACCCTAACACTAACCCTAACCCTCACCCTAACCGTAACCCTACCCATAAAACTCGCGCTAACCCTAACCCTCACCCTCACCCTCAGGCTAACTCTAATATTAAACCTAACCCTCACCCTCACCCTAACTCTAACCCTAAACCTAACCCTAACCCTCACTTTAAACCTCAACCTCACCCTAATCCTCAACCTAACCTTACCTTAACCCTTACCTAAACTAAACCCTTACCCTCACTCTCACCCTAACACTCACCCTCACACTAGCCCACACCCTAACCCTAACCCTAAACCTAATCTTCACACTAACCCTAACCATAACCCTCAGTAAAACCTTATCCTAACGCTAAACCTAAAACAAAACTTCACCCTAACCAAACCCTAACCCTAACCCTAACCCTAAACTTAACCGCAAACTAAACCTAACACTAACCCTAACACTAACCCTCAGCCTAACCCTAACCCTACCCTCACCCTAAACCTAATCCTAACCCAAACCGTCAACCTAACTGTAAACCTCACCCTCATCCTCAACCTCACTCACAGCCTAAACCTAGTGCTAACCCTAATCCTAACCCTCACCCTAACTCTAACCTTAAACCAAACCCTCACACTCACCCTCACCCTCACCCTAACCCTCACCCTAACCCTAACCCTCACCCTAACCTTTACCCTCACCCTCACCCTAACTTTCACCCTAACCTTTACCCTGACTCTAACCCTAACCCTAACCCTAAACCTAACCCTCGCACTAACCCTAAACCTAACCCTCAACCTAACCGTTATCCTAAACCTAAAATTAACCCTAAGCCTCACACTAACACTAACCCTAACCCTAACCTTCACACTAACCCAAACCCTAACCCTAAGCCTAACGCTCATCCTAAACCTAACCCTAACTCTAACACTCACCCTAACCGTACCCCTAACTCTAACACTCACCCTAAACCTAACCCTCACCCTCACCATCAGGCTAACTTTAATACTAACCCTAATACTAAACCTCACCCTAACCCTAACTCTAACCCTAAACCAAACATAAATCTCACACTTACCCTCAACCTAACCCTAAACCTATCTCTAACCCTCACCCTAAACCTAACCCTAAGCCTATCCCTCACACTAAACCTCACCCTAACCCTTACCCTCACCATAAACCTAAATCTAAATCTAATACTCACCCTAAACATAACCCTCAACTACACTCTAACCCTGAACCTGACCCGAACCCTCACCGACACCCTAACACTCTTCCTAACCCTAACTCTAATCCTAAACCTAAGCCTAACCCTCAAAGTCACCCTAACCCTGCACCTAACCCTAACCCTCACCTACAACCTCACCCTAATCTTCACCCTAACCCTAACCCTAACCCTACCCTTCACCATAACACTCATACTAACCCTAATCCTAATACTAACCTTCAACCTAACCCTAAACCTAGCCCTAACCCTCACCCTCACACTAAACCTAAACCTAAGGCTAACACTCAACCTAACACTAATCTTCACCCACACCCTAAATCTCACCCACACTTGAACTCTCAAACTCTCGCTCACACTAAACATCACCCAAACCCTAACCCGCAAATTAAACTTTGCCCTAACAATAAACCCTAACCCTAACCCTAACCCTAACCTTAACCTCAGTGTAACCCTAACCCTGACGTAAAGGAAACCCTCACCCTCACCCTCACTCTAACCCTCACCCTCACCCTAACCCTCACCATCCCCCTAACCATAACCCTAACCATCAATGTCACCCTCACCCTCACCCTCAGCCTAAACCTAACTCTAATCCTAACGCTCACCCTCACCCTAACCCAAACCCTAACCCTAACCCTCACCCCAACCCCAACCCTAACCCTCACCCTAACACTAACCCTCATCCTCACCCTCACCTTAATCCTAACCCTAACGCTAATTCTAACCCTCACCCTCACCCTAACATTCACCCTAACCCTTACCCTGACTCTCACCCTAACCCTAACCCTAACCCTCACAGTAACCCTAACCCTCATCCTAACCCTCACCTTAACCCTCAACCTCATCCTAATCCTCACCCTAACCTAGCCTTAACCCTTACCTAAGCTAAACCCTCACCCTCACCCTCACCCTAACCCTCACCCTCACCCTAGCCCACACCCTAACCCTAACCCTAAACCTAACACTCACACTAACCCTAAACCTAACACTCAGCCTAAACCTTATCCTAACCGTAAACCTAAAACTAACCTTCACCCTAACTAAACCCTGACCCTAACCCTAACCCTAACCCTCACACTAACCTTAAACTTAACCCTGAGCCCAATGCTCATCCTAACCCTAACCCTAACCCTAACCCTCAACCTAAACCTAACCCTAACCCTAACCCTCACCCTAACCCTAAACTCACCCTCACCCTCAGCCTAAAGCTAGTGCTAACCCTAACCCTAACCCTCACCCTCAACCTAATTCTAACCCCAAACCAAGCTCTCCCCCTCCCCCTCACACTCACTCTAACCTTCACTCTAACCCTAACCCTCACCCTCAACATCACCCTCACCCTCAGCCCAACCCAAGTCCTTACTCTAATCCTAACCCTCAACCTATACCTGACCCTAACCCTAACCGTAATCCTAACCATCACCCTAACCCTCACCCTCACCACAGTCCACAACCTAACCCTAACCCTAAACCTAACCCTCACACTAACCCTAACCCTAACCCTGAGCCTAACCCTAACCCTCAGCCTAACGCTCATCCTAAACCTAACCCTAACCCTAACCCTAAACCTCAACCTAACGCTCATTCTAACCCTAACCTTAAAGCTAACCCTAAACCTGACCCTCAATTTAACACACTCCTAACCCTAATTCTAACCCTAAACCTCACCCTCACCCTAACCCTAATCCTAACACTAACACTAAACCTCACCCTAGCTATCACCCTAACCCTCAGCCTCAGCCTAAACATCACCCTAACCTTAACCCACACCCTAACCCTAGCCCTAACCCTCACCATAAACCTCACGCTAACCCTAACCCTCACCCTAACCCTAAAACTACACCTCACCCTACCCCTCACCCTAACCCTTACCCTCACCCTAACCCAAACCCTAACCCTCACCCTCACACTAGCCCTCACCCTTACAGTAATCCTAACCATAACCCTAAACCTAAACCTAAACTTCACCCTCACCCTAACCCTCACCCTCACCCTAACCCTAACCCTAAACCTCACACTCACTCTAACCCTAACCCTAACACTAATGCTAACCCTAAGCCTCACCCACACCCTAACCCTCACCCTAACCCTTACCCTCACCCTCTCCCTCACCCTTACCATAAACCTACCCTTTCAGCCTAACCCTCACCTTAACCCTTACCTTCACTATAAACCTAACACTAACCCTAATCCTCATACTAACCCTAAACCTAACCCGAACCCTAACCCTCACTTTAACCCTCACCCTAATCCTAACCCTGACCCTAACCCTCACCCTAATGCAAACACTAAACCTAAAACTCACCCTCACCCTAACCCTCACTGTCACCTTAACACTCAACATCACCATAATCCTCACCCTAACCCTAACCCTCAAACTAAACCTCACCCTAACCCTTACCCTCACCATAACCTTAACCCTAACCCACACCCTAACCCTCACCTTCACCATCACCCTCACCCTCAACCTAACCGTAATCCTAACATTCACCCCAACCCTAACTCTCACCCTAACCCTCGCCCTCACCCTAGCCCTCACCGTAGCCCTCACCCTAAGCCTAACCCTAACACTCACCCTCACCCTAAACCTCAGCCTCACCCTAAAACTAAACCTAATCCTAACCCTATTCCTCACCCTCACCCTCCCTGTAAACCTAACCGTAAACCTAATGCTAACCCTAAACCTCTCCCTCACTTTTACCGTAATCCTAAACCTCACCCTAACCCTAATGCTATACCTAACCCTAACCCTCACCCTAACACTAATGCTAACCCTAATACTCAACCTCACACTAAACCTCACCCTAAACCTTACCCTTATGCTAACCCTCACGTAACCCTAAAACTAAACCTAACCCTCACACAAACACTCACCCTAAACCTTTCACTAACCCTATCCCTCACCCTTACCCTCAACATTCCCTTAACCTCACACTAACCCTAACCCTAACCCTACACCTCACCCTAACGCTAACACTGAACTGAACCCTAACAATAACCCACACCTTTACCCTACACCTAACCCTCATCCAAACGCTCACCCTAACCCTAATACTAACCCTATCCCGCACCCTCATCCTAACCCTCACCCTAACGCTTACCCTCACCCTAACCCTAACGGTCACACTAATCCTAACCCACACACTAACCCTAGCCATAATCCTCACCCTAACCCTCATCCTAACCCTAAACCTAACCCCCAACTTAACCCTAACCCTAAACATTACCCTAACCACAACCCTCACCCTCACCCTCACCCTCACCCTAAACATCACCCTAACCCTAACCCTAACCCTAAACCTCACCTTAACACTAACCCTCACCTTCAACCTCACCCTCAGCCTAATCCTCACCCTAAACCTAACCCTAACCCTTTCCTAACCGAAAGCTGCACCCTCACACTAACCCTCAACCTAACCCTCGCCCTCACCCTAGCCCTCACCCTAAGCCTAAAGCTAACCCTCACGCTCACCCTCAAACATATACTCAACCTCATCCTCACCCTAACCCTAAACCTAATCCTAACCCTAATCCTCAACCTCACCCTCACTCTAACCCTAATGGTAAACCTAATGCTAACCCTAACCATAAACCTTTCCCTAACCCACACCCTAACCCTAACCATAATCCTCACCCTAATCCTAATCCTAACCCTAAACCTAACCCTCAACCTAAACCTAACCCTAAACATTACCCTAACCCTAACCCTAACCCTGACCCTCACCCTCACCCTCAGCCTAACACTAACCCTAACGCTAATCCTAACCCTAACACTCACCCTCACACTCACCCTAACTGGAACCCTAACCATAAACCTAAACCTCCCCCTAACCATAAACCTATCCCTAACCCACACTCTAACCATAAATATCACCCTAACCCTAAACCTAACCCTCACCCTCACCCTAACCCTAACCCTCACCCTAACTCTCACCTTAACCCTAACGCTAACCCTAACCCTCAACCTCAACCTAAACTTCACCCTAACCCATACCCTCACCATAACCCTAAGGGTAACCCTAACCCTTATCCCCACACTCACTCTAACCCTAACCCTCACCCTATCACTCACCCTAACCCTAACCCTCACCCTCACCCTAACCCTCACCGTCACCTTATCCCTCAACCTAACCCTAACCGTCACCCACACCCTAAAACTCACACTCACCCAAACCCTCACCCTAACCCTAACTCTAACCCTCACCCCAACCCTAACCCTCACACTAACCCTAACTTTAACCCTCACACTCACCCTAACCCTAAACCTAACCCTCACCCTAACCCTTAATCTAACCCTTACCCTCACTCTCACCCTAATCCTCAACCTAACCCTTATCCTTACACCAACCCTAACCCTAACCCTCACACTAACCCTAATCCTCACCCTATCCCTAACCATAACCCTCACCCTAACCCTCACCCTAACCCTAAACCTAACCCTCATCCTAATCCTAAACTTAACTCTAACACTCACACTCACCCTAACCCTCACCAACACACTAACTCTCACCCTCAATCGAACCCTAACTCTCACCCTAACCCTCACCAACACCCTAAGCTACACCCTCAACCGAATCCTCACTCTTACCCTCACCCTCACCATAAACATCACCCTAACCCAAACCTAAACCTACCCCTCACCCTCACCCTGTCATCCTAACCCTTATCCTCACCCTAACCCTAACCCTCACCCTAACCCTAACCCTCACCCTAACCCTAACCCTCACCTGAACCCTCACGCTCACCTTCACCCTCACCCTAAACATCACCCTAACCCTAAACCTCACGCTAACCCTTACCCTAACCCTAACCCTCACCTTAAACTTCACCCTCACCCAAATCCTCACCCTAAACCTAACAATAAACCTTTCCTAACCAAAAATATCACCCTCACCCTAGCCCTCACCCTAAACCTAACCCTAAACTTAACCCTCACCCTCACTCTCACCCTCACCCTCAGCCAAACCTAACCCTACCCTAACCCTAACCCTCACCCTCACCCTCACCCTCACCCACAACCTAACCCTAACAATAACCCTAACCCTCACCCTAACACTGAACCTCAACCTCACCCTCACCCTAACCCTAATCCTAACCCTAACTCTAATCCTAACCCTCACCCTCACCCTAAGCCTCACCCTAACCCTTACCCTCAACTTCTCCTAAACCTAATCCTAGCCCTCATACTAACCCGAACACTCACCCTAACCATACCACTAAACCTAACCCTTACCCTCACCCTAAACATAACCCTAACAGTAACCCTAAACCTAAACTTAGTCCTCACACAAACCCTAACCCTCACCCACACATTAACCCGAACGCTCACCCGAACCCTCACCCTAACCCTAACCCTAAACCTAACCCTAACACTCCCACTAAACCTAACCCTCACCCTAACTGTAACCCTACACATCAGCCTAAACCTCAACCTAACACTAAACCTAATGCTAATCCTTACCCTATCCCTAAATAAAACCCTAACCCTCACACTCATCCTAGCCCTCACCCTAACCCTACCCCAAACCCTAACCCTCACACTAAACCTAACCCTCACCCTATCACTAAACCTTCCCCTCAGCCTAAGACTCACCCTAACCCTAACCCTAAACCTAAACCTAATCCTCACCCTATCCCTAACCCTAACCCTAACCCACACACTCACCCTAGCCCCCACCCTAACCTCATCCTAACCCTATCCCTAAACTTAAACCTCACCCTCATCCTAACACTCACCCTAACCCTTACCCCTAACCTAATCCTATCACTGACCCTAACTTTAACCCTAAAACTCACACTAACCCTAACCCTCACCCTAATCCTAACCCTACCCCACAGCGTATCCCTCATCCTAACCCTAACCCTAATCATATCCCTCAACCTAACCCTAACCCTAACATTAACCTGAACCCTCACCCAAAACCTAACCCTCACCTTCACCCTCACACTCACCCTCAGCCTAATCCTAACACTAACCCTAATCCTAAACCTAACCCTCACCCACAGCCTCACCCTAACTCTAACCCGAACCCTAACCATAAACCTCCCCCTTCACCCAAACCCTCACCCGAACCCTCACACTCACCCTACGGCTCACCCTCACCTTAAAACCTAAACCTAACCCTAAACCTCACCCTCACCCTCAAACTCACCCTAACCCTAAGCCTCACTGTTACCCTAAACCTCACCCTAACCCTTAACCTTACACTAACCCTAAACCTCACACTAAACCTAAGCCTCACCCTCACCCTTACCCTAACCCTACCCTCACCCTAACCCTCAACCTAAACGTAACGCTCACCCTCACCCTATCCCTAACCCTAACCCTAACCCTCAACCTAACCCTAACCCTCAAACTCACACTAACCCTAACCCTCACACTAAACCTAACCCTCACCCTAACATTAACCCTACCCCTCACCCTACCCCTCACCCTCAACCTAGCCCTCACCCCTAACCTAATCCTAACCCTGACCCTAAACTTAACCCTAAAACTCACACTAACCCTAATCCTCACCCTAACCCTAACCCTACCACACAGCCTAACCCTCATCGTAACCCTAACCCTAACCCTATCCCTCACCCTAACCCTAACCCTAACATTAACACTAACCCTCACCCAAAACCTAACCCTCACCCTCACCCTCACCATCACCCTAAATCTAAACCTAACCTTACCCCTCACACTCACCCTCACCCTAACCCTAACCCTAACCGTCACCTTAACCCTCACCCTAATCCTAACCCTGATCCTAACCATCACCCTAAAGCTAACACTAAACCTAAACCTCACCCTCACCCTAACCGTCACCGTCACCCTAACCCTCACTCAAACCTGAACCCTCACCTCAACCTAACCCTCACCCTTACCCTAAACTTAAACCTAACCCTAATCCTCTCCCTAACACTCAACCTCACCTAAGCCTAACCCTAACCCTAATCCTAAACCTAACCCTCACCCTCACCCTAACCCTAATCCTAAACCGAACCCTCAACTTCACCCTAAATCTACCTCTAAACATCACCGTCACACTCACCCTTACCCTATCCCCAACCCTAAACCTTAGCCAAACCCTAACCCTCACCCTAACCCTAACCATAACCCTCACCCTAACCCTAACAATAACCCTATCCCTCACACTAACCCTTATCCTCACACTTACCCTAAACCTAACCCTAAAGCTCACACTAACCCTAAACCTCACCCCAACCCTGACCCTACCCCTCACCCTAAACCTCACCCTAATCCAAACCCTAACCCTAACCAACACCCTAAACCTAACTGTAACCCTCACCCTCATGCTAACCCTCATCCACACCCTAATCCTCACACTCACCCGAAACCTCACCCTCACCCTAACCCTCACCCTCACCCTAAACATCACCCTAAACCTAACCCTCACCCTAACCCTAATCATAAACCTCAAACTCACCCTCACCCTCAGCCTAACCCTAGTCCGTAACCTAATCATAATACTCACCCTCACCCTAACCCTCACACTAACCCTTACCCGATCCTTCACCTAACCCTAACCCTAACCCACACACTAACCCGAACACTCACCCTAACCATAAAACTAACCCGAACCCTTACCCGAACCCTAATCCTAACCGTAACAGTAACCCTAACCCTAAAGCTAGTCCTCACACTAACAATAACCCTCACCCACACTTTAACCCGAACCTTCACCCGAACGCTCACCCTAACCCTAACCATAAACCTAACACTAACACTCCCACTAAACCTAATCTTCACCCTAACTGTAACCCTACCCATCAGCCTAAACCTCAGCCTAACCCTAACCCTAACCCTAACCCTAATCCTAAACCTAATCCTCACACTCACACTCACCCTATCCCTAACCCTAACATTCACCCTCACCCTAAGGCTAACACTAACCCTCACCCTCACCCTCAGCCAAACCCTTAACCTCACCTTAACGCTAACCAAAACCCTCACCCTAACCCTAAAACTACCCCTGAAACTAACCCTAACCCTAACCCTCAACCCACCCATGATGCTAACACAAATGCTCATTCTCAAACTAACCCTTAGATTAAACTTTACCCTCAACATAACCCTATCCCTCACCCTCTCCTTAACCCTCACCCTATCCCTTCCCCTCCCCCTAAACCTCATCCTATCCCAAACCAAAACCCTAACCCTAAACTTCACCCTAACCCTCACTCTAACCCTAACCCTAACCCTCACCCTAACCCTCACCCTCACCCTAAACCTAATCCTAACCCTGACCCTCACCCTAGCTGACATCCTAACTCTTACCCTCACCCTAACCCTAACCCTAACCCTCACCATAACCCTAAAACTACCCCTCAGCCTAACCCTAACCCTAACCCTCAACCCAACCCTGATGCTATCACAAATGCTCACTCTCAACCTAACCTTTAGATTAACCCTTACCCTCACCATAACCCTATCCCTCACCCTAACCCTAACCCTTACCCTCACTCTAACTGTCATCATAAGCCTTACCCTCACCCTAAACCTAAACCTAATCCTAAACCTAACCCTCACCCTAACCCTAACCCTCACCCGAACCCTCAGTCTCACGTTCACCGTCACCCTAAACATCAACCTAACCCTCACCCTCACCCTAACCTTAACCCTAACACTGACCCTAACCCTAACCCTCACCTTAAACCTCACCCTCACCCTAATCCTCACCCTAAACTTAACCCTAAACTTTTCCTAAACAAAAACATCACCCTCACATTAGTCCTCACCCTAAACCTAACCCTAACCTTAATCCTCACCCTCATCCTCACCTTCACCCTCAGACTCAGCCTCAGCCTCACCCTAACCCTAAACCTAATCCTAACCCTAACCCTGATCCTCACCCTCACTCTAACCGTAACCCTAACCTACACCCTAGCCCTAACCCTAACCCTAACCCTAACCTTAACACTCAACCTAATCCTAAACCTAACCCTAATGCTAACCCTAACCCTCACCCTCACCCTAACCCACACCCTAACCCTCAACCTCAGCCTAAACATCTCCCTAACCCCAACCCTCACCCTAACTCTAAGACTAACCCTCACCCTGAACCTAACCTCAGCTTAATCCTCATCCTCACCCAAATCCTCACCCTAACCCTAACCTTTACCTAACCAAAACCCTCACCCTCACCCTCAGCCTAACCCTCACCCTCACCCAAGCCCTCACCTTAACCCTAAACTTAACCCTAACACGCACCCTCAACCTCCTCTTCCCCATCAGCCTTACCCTAACCATAACCCTAAGCCTAACCCTAACCCTCAACCCCACCCTCACCCTCACCCTAACCCTAACCCTAACAATAACCCTCACAATAACCCTTAAGGTTAGGATACCTTAACCCTAACAATAACTCTAACCCTAGCCCTAACCCTAAAACTCACCCTAACCCTAATCCTAACCCTAACCCTCAACCTCACCCTCACCATCATTCTAACCCTCACCTTCACGCTGACCCTCACCATCACACTAACCCACACACTAACCCTAACCCTCACCCTAGCCCTAACACTAACCCTAACCCTCACTTTCCCCCTGACCCTCAGCATAACCCTAACTCTAACCCTAATCCTAAACTAATCTCACCCTCACCCTAACCCTCCCCCTCAGCCTCACCCTCACCCTCACCCTCACACTAACACTCAACATCACCCTAAACATCACCTTAACCCTAAACCTCAAACTGAACCTAACCGTAATGCTCACTCTAACCCTAACCCTCAAACTAACCCTCACACTAAACATTATCCTAACACTAACCCTAACCCTACCCCTAACCTTCACACTAACTCTAACCGTCAGTCTAACCGTATCCCGACACCTCACCCTAACTCTCACCTTAACCCTAAAACTAACCCTAACACTCAGCCTAACGCTAACTCTAAACCTAACCCTCACCCTCACCCTATACCTCACCATCACCCTAACGTTCACCCTAACCCTAACCCTAACCCTCACCCTAACCCTTACTTTAACCCTAACCCTCACCCTAAACCTAACCCTCACCCTAACAATAACACTCACACTAAACCTAAACCTAGCCCTAACCCTCACCCTCACCCTCAACATAACCCTAACACTCATCTTAACCCTAACCCTAAACCTAAACCTCACAGTAAAACTAAACCTCACCCTAACCCTAATCCTCAAACTAAACCTAACAATCACTCTATCCCTAACCCTACCCCTCATCCTAAACCTCACCCTAAACCTAACCCTAACCCTAATCCTCACCCTATCCCTAACCTTAACCCTAACCCTCACCCTAACCCTCACCCTCACCCTAACCCTAATGCTAACCCTAAGCCTCACCCTCACCCTAACCCTCAACCTAACCCTTACCCTCACCCTAACCCTTACCCTGACCCTAACACTAACCATCACTCTCGCCCTAATCCTCACCCTAACATTTACCCATACCCTCACCCTAACCCTAACCCTCACCCTTAACCTAACCCTAACCCTAGCCCTAACACTCACCCTAAACCTAACCCTCACTCTTACACTCACCCTCAAACTCAGCCAAAACCTAATCCTAACCCTAATCCTAACCCTAACCCTCACCCTAACTCTAACCCTAACCCTCAACCTCACCCTAACCATATACCTATCCCTCACCCTAACACTAACACTCACCCTATACCACACCCTCCCCCTAACCCTAAACCAAAACCGAACGCTCACCCTAAACCTCACCCTAACCCTAACACTAAACCTAATCTTCATCCTCACAATAAACCTCACCCTATACCTTACCCTCACCATTACCCTAACCCAAACCTAAACCTAATCCTCAACCACACCCTAACCTTCACCCTCACCTTAACCCTCACCCTCACCCTAAACATCACCCAAACCCTCACCCTCATGGTAACCCTAACCTTAACCCTCACCCTAAACCTAAGCCTCACTCTCACACTAATCCTCACCATAAACCTAACCCTGACCTAAAAGGAACCCTCACCCTAACCCTCACACTAACCCTCACCCTCACCCTAGCCCTCACCCTAAACCTAACCCGAACCCGAACCCTAACCCTAAACCTAACCCTAACCCTATTCCTATTCCTAACCCTCAACCTAAACCTAACTCTAACATTAACCCTCACCCTCACCCTCACCCTCACTGAACACTCACCCTCACCATAAACATCACCCTAACCATAACCCACACCCTAACCTAACCTCAGATTAACCCTCACCCTTAACCTAATGCTCACCCTAACCCTAAGACTAACGTGAACGAATCCCTCATCCTCACACTAACCCTCACCCTAGCCCTAAACCTAACCCTAACCATAACACATACCCACACCCTAAAACTCACCCTCATCCTCACTCTAATCCTAATCCTAACCCTAATCCTAACCCTCATGCTCACCCTACCCCTCTCCCTAACCTTAACTGTATCCCTAACCCTCACCCTCATCCTAACCATCACGCTCACCCGAACACTCACCCTCAACCTAAACGATACTCACAATAAATATCAGGTTAACCCTAACCCTCAACCTAACCCTAACTCTAACCCTCAGACTAATGCTCAGCCGAACCCTAACCATAACCATAACCTTCACCCTAACCCAAACCCTACCCATAAAACTCACACTAAACCTAACCCTCACCCTCACCCTCAGGCTAACTCTAATACTAACTCTAACCCTCACCCTCAACCTAACTCTAAACCTAAACCTAACCCTAACCCTCACCCTCACCATATCCCTAAACCTATCCCTAACCCTCACCCTAACCCTAACCCAAAAACTATACCTCACCCTCACCCTAACCCTCACCCTAACCCTCACACTAAACCTCACCCTAAACACTTACCCTCACCATAAACCTCACTATAACCCTAATCCTCACCCTAAACCTAACCCTCACCAACAACCTAACCCTCACCCCCAGCGGAACCCTAACCCACACCCTAACACTCACCCTAACCCTAACCCTAACACTATTCCTCAACCTAAACCTAACCCTTAAACTCACCCTAACCCTACACCTACGCCTAACCCTCACCCACACCCTCACCCTAACCCTCACCCTCAACCTAACCCTCACCCTAACCATAACCCTACCCTTCACCCTAAACCTCACACTAACCCTAACCCTAATCCAAACCCTCAACCTAACCCTAAAGCTACCCCTAACCCTCAACCTCACACTAAACCTAAACCTAACACTAACACTCAATCTAACCCTAATTCTCACCCACACCCTAACCCTCACCCTCACCTTAACCCTCACCCTAACTCTAAACATCACCCAAACCCTAACACTCACCCTAACCCTAGCCCTAACCTTCACCTAACCCTAATCCAAAGCCTAATCATAAACCTCACCCTATTCCTCAACATAACCCTAACGCTTGGCTAAAAGAAACTCTCAATCTGAAACTCACACTAACCATCACCCTCACCCTAACCATCAGCCTAATCCTAACCCTAACCCTAACCCTCACCCTCACCCTAAACCTCACTCTAACCCTTACCCTCACCCTAACCCTAAGCCTAACACTAACCCTAAACCTAAACCTCAGCCTCACCCTCACCATCACCCTCACCTTTAGCCTAACCCTAACCCTAACCCTATTCCCAATCCTAACACTCTCCCTAAAACTTACCCTAACCCTCACCCCCACCCTAACTTTCACCCTCACCCTAAACATCACCCTAATAATAAAACTCACCCTAACCCTACCGCTAAACCTTACCCTAACCCTAACCTCATCTTAACCCTAACCCTGACGTAAACGAAACCCTCACCCTCAACCTCACACTAACCCTCACCCTCACCCTAGCCCTCACCCTCACCCTAACCCTAACTATAACCCTCAACCTCACCCTCAACCTCACCCTCAACCTAAACCTAACCCTAAGCCTAACCCTAACCCTCACCCTCACCCTCACCCCAACCCTAACCCTAACCCTAACAGTCACCCCAAACCTAACCCTCAACTTAACACTAACCCTCACTCTCACCCTCACCCTAATCCTAACCATAACTCTAATCCTAACCCTCACCCTCACCATAACCCTCATCCTAAACCATACCCTCACCCTCACCCTAAGTGTAACCCTAAACCTCACAGTAACCCTAACACTCAACCTAATCCTAACCCTAACCTTAACCCTCAACCTCATCCTAATCCTCAACCTAACATTTCCTTAACCCTTACCTAAACTAAACCTTCACTCTCACCCTCACCCTAACCCTCACCCTAACCCTAACCCTACCCTTCACCCTAACCCTCATACTAACCCTAACCCTAATCTTAACCGTCAACCTAATCCTAACCCTAGCTCTTACCCTCACCCTCACACTAACCCTAAACCTAATGCTAACACTCAACCTAACACTAATGCTCACCCACACCCTAACTCTCACCCTCACTCGAACCCTTACCCTCACCCGAACCCTCATCCTCGCTCTAATCCTCACCGTCACGCTAAACATCACCCAAACCCTAACCCTCACCCTAACCCTTGCTCTAACCCTCACCCTAACCCTAAACCTCAACCTAACCCTCACCCTCACGTTAATCCTCAACATAACACTAAACCTTGGCTAAAAGAAACCCTCACCCTAACCCTCATACTAACCCTCACCCTCACCCCAGCCCTCACCCTAATCTTAACCCTAACCCTAAACCTCACACTCACACTAAACCTCACTGTAACCCTTCCCCTCACCCTAACCCTAACCCTAACAATTAGCCTCACAGTACCCGTAACTCTCACCTTAACCCTAACGCTAACCCTAACCCAAACTCTCACCCTCACCCTCAGCCTCACCCTCACCCTCACCTTCAGCCTAACCCTAACCGTAACCCTGTTCCCAAACCTAAACCTCACCCTCACCCTTACCCTAACCCTCACCCTCACCCTAACCCTCACCCTCACCCGAAACATCACCCTATCCCTAAACTTCACCCTAACCCTAACCCTAACCCTAACCCTGAACCTAACCTCAGGTTAAACCTAACCCTGAGGTAAATGAAACCCTCACCGTAAACCTCATACTAACCCTACCCTCACCCTAACCAACACCTTCACCCTAACCTTAATCCTAAACATCAACCTCAACCTCACCCTCACCCTCAGCCTAAACCTAACCCTAAACCTAACCCTAACCCTCACCCTCACCCTTAACCCAACCCTAATCCTCACCCTAACACTAGCCATTCATCCTTACCATCACCCTAATCCTAACTGTAACTCTAATCCTAACCCTCACCCTCACCCTAAACCTCACCCTAACACTTACCCTCACCCTCACCCTAACCATCACCTTCACCCTAACCTTAATCCTAAACATCAACCTCAACCTCACCCTCACCCTCAGCCTAAACCTAACCCTAAACCTAACCCTAACCCTCACCCTCAACCTCAACCCAACCCTAATCCTCACCTTAACACTAACCATTCATCCTTACCATCACCCTAATCCTAACCGTAACTCTAATCCTAACCCTCACCCTCACCCTAAACCTCACCCTAACACTTACCCTCACCCTCACCCTAACCCTAACCCTCACAGTAATCCTAACCCTCACCCTAACCCTAATCCTCACCTTAACCCTCAACCTCACCCTAATCCTCACCCTAACCTAACCTTAACCCTTACCTAAACTAAACCCTCACCCTAAACCCCACCCTCACCCTAGCCCACCCCCTAACCCTAACCCTAAACATAACCCTCACAGTAACCCTAACCCTAACCCTCTGTCTGAACTTTATCCTAACCCTAAAGCTAAAACTAACCTTCAACCTAATCAAACCCTAACCCAAACCCTCACACTAACCCTAACTCTAACCCTCAGCCTAATGCTCATCCTAACCCTAACCATAAACCTAACCTTCACCCTAAACCTAACCCTAACCCTCAACCTAACCCTAAACCTCACCCTCAACCTCACACTCACCCTAAGCACAAACCTAGTGCTAACCCTAATCTTAACCCTCACGCTCAACCTAACTGTAACCCTAAACCAAACTCTCCCCCTTCCCCTCACCCTCACTCTAAACCTCACTCTAACCCTACCCCTAAACCTCAACCTAACTTGCATCCTAACCCTAACCCTAGCACTAACCCTAACCCTGACCCTCAATTTAACCCTCTCCATAACCCTAAGTCTAACCCTAAACCTCACCCTCACCCTAACCCTAATCCTAACACTAAACCTAAACCTCACCCTAACTCTCACAATAACCCTCAGCCTCACCCTAAACATCACCCTAAGCTTAACCCACACCCTAACTCTAACCCTAACCCTCACCCTCACCCTAACCACAGCTTAACCCTAACCCAGATGTAAACGAAATCCTCACCCTCACTCTCACCCTAATCCTCACCCTAACCCTAACCCTGATGTAAAAGAAACCCTCACCCTAACCCTCACACTAACCCGCACCCTCACCCTAGCCCTCACCCTCACCCTCACCCTAACACTAACCATCAACCTCACCCTCAGCCTAAACCTAACCCTAACCTAACGCTAACCCTCAACCTTACCCGCACCCTAACGCTAACAATAACCCTAACCCTCACCCTAATACTAAACCTCAACCTCACCCTAACCCTAATCCTAACCCTAACTCTAATCCTAACCCTCATCCTCACCCTAACCCTCACCCTAACCCTTACCCTCACCTTCACCTAAACCTAACCCTAACCCTCACACTAACCCGAACCCTCTCCCTAACCGTAACACTAACCTTACCCCTTAGTCTAAGACTCACCTTAACCCTAAACCTAAACCTAAACATAACCCTCACCCTATCCCTAACCCTAATCCTAACCCTCACACTAACCCTAGCCCTCACCCTAACCTCAGCCTAACCCTATCCCTAACCCTAAACCTCACCCTCATCCTAACCCTCACACTAACCCTTACCCTCACCCTAATACTAACCCTGACCCTAATCTTAACCCTAAATCTCACACTAACCCTAACCCTCACCCTAACACTAACCCTACCCCACAGCCTAACCCTCATTATAAAACTAATCCTAACCCTATCCCTCACCCTAACCCTAACCCTAATATTAAGCCTAACCCTCACCCTAACCCTAATCCAAAACCTAACCCTCACCCACACACTCACCCTAACTCTATCCCGAACACTAACCATAACCCTCCCCCTCCCCTTCCCCCTCACCCGAACTCTCACTCTCACCCTAATACTCACCCTCACCCTAACCTTAACCCTATCCCTAACCCTCACCCTAAACTTAAACCTCACACATACCATCAACCTCACACTCACCCTAACCCTCACCATCACCCTAAACCTAACCCTAACCATAAACCTCACGCTAACCCTAAACCTAACCCCTCCCCTCACCTGAAACTTCACCCTCACCCTCACCCTAACAATAACCCTCACCTTAATCCTAACCCTAACACTCACCCTAACCCTAACCCTCACCTCAGCCCTCAACCTCATCCTAATCCTCACCCTAAACTTACCCTAACCCTAACCTAAAGTAAACCCTCACCCTCACCCTAACCCAAAGCTAAAACTAACCTCATACTAACGCTAACCCTAATCCTCAGCCTAACGTTCATCCTAAACCTAACCCTAACCCTAACCCTCACCCTAACCCTAACCATAACCCTAACCCTCACCCTATCCCTAACCATCACCCTCACCCTCACCCTAAGCCTAATCCTAAACCTAACCCTCACCCTCACCCTAAAATTAATCCTAACCGTAACCCTCACCCTCACCCTGATCCTAACCCTCATCCTAAACCTAAGCCTCTCCCTAACCCTAAACGTAGCCCTAACCATCACCTTCATCCTCATCCTCACCCTTAACCTAATCCTAACCCTCGACCTAAACCTTACCCTCACCCTAACCCTAACCATAACCCGCACACTAAACCTAACCCTCACCCTCACCGTTACCCTAACCCTACCCCTCACCCTAACCCTCACGTTCACCCTAACTCTAACCCTAAACCTAACCCTAACCCTCACACTAACCCTAATCCTAACCCTCACCCTCACCCGAACCTTCACCCTCACCCTCACCCTAAACATCACCCTAACATTAACCCTCACCCTAATCGTAACCCTAAGGCTCAACCTAACCATAACCCTCAACTTAACCATCAATCTCACCCTAATCCTCACCCTAACCTAACTTTAACCCTTACCTAAACTAAACCCTCAACCTAACCCTCACCCTCACCCTAGCCCACACCCTAACCTAACGCTAAACATAACCCCCACACTAACCCTAAACCTAACCATCAGCCTAAACCTTATCCTAAACCTAAAACTAACCTTCACCCTAACCAAATCCTAACCCTAACATTAACCTTAACCCTAACCCTCACACTAACCCTAAACCGAACCCTCAGTCTTACACTCATCCTAACCCTACCACTAACCCTAACCCTAACCCTAAACCTAACCCTAACCCTCACCCTAAACCTCACCCTAACCCTTACTCTCACCATAACCTTAACCCTAACCCACACCCTAACCCTCACCTGAACCCTCACCCTCACCCTCACCCTAACCGTAACCGTAACCCTCACCCGAACCCTAACCCTAACCCTAACTCTAACCCTCACCCTCAATTGAACCCTAACCCGAACTCTAACCCTATACCTCACCCTAACCCTAACTCTAACCCTAACCCTAACACTTACTTTCATCCTAATCCTCACCCTAAGCCTTTTCCTCACACTAACCCTAAACCTAACCCTCACCATCACCCTAACCCTCACCCTCACCCTAACCATCACCTTCACCCTCACCCTCACCCTAAACATCACCCTAAACCTCACCCAAACCCTAATGCTCAGCCTAACGCTAATCCTAAACCTCACCTTAACCCTAAACCTCACCTTCAACCTCACCCTCAGCCTAATCCTAACCCTAAACCTAACCCTAACCCTTTCCTAACAGAAAACCGCACCCTCACCCTAACCCTCGCCCTCACCCTAGCCCTGACCCTCACCCTAAGCCTAAGCCAAACCCTAACCCTCACCTTCAAACTCATCCTCAACCGCAGCCTCACCCTAACCCTACACCTAATCCTAACCCTAACCCTCACCCTCACCCTCACACTAATCCTAACCCTAAACCTAATGCTAACCCTAAAACTCACCCTCACCTTAACACTAATCCTAACCCACACCCTACCCTAACCCTAACCCTAATGCTATACCTAAACCTAATCCTCACCCTAAGACTAATGCTGACCTTAATACTCAACCACAACCTAAATCTCACCCTAACACTTAGCCTCATCCTAACTCTAACCCTAACCCTAAACCTAAACCTAACGCTCACCCAAACATTCACCCTAACCCTTACACTAACCCTATTCCTCACCGTCACCCTAACCCTCACCATATCCCTTTTCCTCACACTAACCCTAACCCTTACCCTACACCTCATCCTAATTCTAACCCTAAACTCAACCCTAACCCTAACCCTCACCCTAACCCTAAACCAAACCCTCATCCAAACGCTCACCCTAACCCCAACACTAACCGTATCCCTCACCCTCACCCTAACCCTAACCCTTTACCCGCACCCTAAGCCTAACACTACCCCTAAAACTAATCCTAACCCTAACACTCACCCTCACACTCACCTTAACTCGAACCCTAAGCGTAAACCTAACCCTCAACCTAACCATAAACCTATCCCTAACCCACACCCTAACCCTAAACATCACCCTAAACCTAACCCTAACCCTCACCCTCACCCTAACCATAACACTCACCCTAACCCTTACCCTCACCGTCACCTTATCCCTCACCCTAAACCTAACCGTGACCCACACCCTAACACTCACACTCACCCGAACCCTCACCCACAGCCTCACCGTAACCCTAACCCTAACCCTCACACCGACACTAACCCTCACCCTAACCCTAACTTTAAACCTCACACTCACCCTAACCCTAACCCTAACCCTTACCCTAACCCTCACCCTAACCCTTAATCTAACCTTAACCCTCACTCTCACCCTAATCCTCAAACTAACCCTTAATCCTTACACTAACCCTAACCCTAACCCTCAAACTAAATCAAATCCTCACCCTAACCCTAACCATAACCCTCACCCTCACCCTAACCCTAACCCTCACCCTAATCCTAACCCTAAACCTAACCCTCACCCTCACCCTAACCCTCACCTTCAACCTAACTCTCACCCTAACCCTAACCCTCACCAACAACCTAAGCCACACCCTCAACCGAATCCTCCCTCTCACCCTCACCCTCACCCTAAACATCACCCTAACCCAAACCCTCAACTTAACCCTAACCCTAACCCGCACCCTAAACCTAACCCTCAACTTAAACCTCACCCTCACCCTAAACCTAATCCTAAACCATTCCTAACCAAAAACCTCACCTTCACCTTAACCCTTACCCTATCCCTCACCCTCACCCTAGCCCTCACCCTAAACCTAACGCTAAACTTAACCCTCACCCTCATGCTCACCCTCACCCTCAAACTCACTATCAGTCTCACCCTAACCATAAACCTAATCCTATCCCTAACCCTGACCCTCACGCTCACTCTAAACCTAACCCTAACCTGCACCCTAAGCCTAACCCTAACCCTAATGCTTACCCTAACCCTCAACCTCACCCTAACCCTAACCATAACACTCAACCTAAACCTAATCCTAATCCTAATGCTAACCCTAACCCTCACCCTCACCATAACCCTGACCATAACCCTTACCCTAACCCTCACCCTCACTCTATCCCTAACCCTAACACTCACCCTAACCCTAAATCTAACCCTAACCCTAATCCTATCCCTCAGCCAAACCCTCACCCTCACCCTAATCCTCACCCTCTCACTAACATTAATGCTAACCCTAACCATCAACCTCAACCCAACCGTCGCTCTAACCTTTACCTTCACCATAACCCTATCCCTCAACCTCAACCTAACCCTCACCGTAAACCTTACACTCAGCCTAACCCTCATCCAACCCTAACCCTAAACCTAACCCTAACACTCAACCTTACCCTAACCCTAAACCTAATCCTAACCCTAACCCTCACCCTCACCCTAACCCTGACCCTGACCCTAACACTTACCCTTACCCTCATCCTCACTCTCACCCTAACCCTCACCCAACCCTAAACGGAACCCTAAAACTCACCCTAACCCCTAGCCTAACATTCACCCTAAACCCAACGTTAACCCTAACCCTCAGTCTCAACCTAACCCTCACCCTAACCCTTTTCCTCACACTAACCCTAACCCTAACCATAAACCTCACAAAAAGCATAACCCTCATCCTAACCCTAACCCTGCCTCTCACCCTAACCCTAACCCTAACCCTAACGCTCAACCTAACCCTAACCTTCACCCTCACCCTAATCCTCACCCTAAACCTAACCCTAACCCTTACCTAACCGAAACCCTCACAATTAACCTCACCCTCTCCCTCACCCTCAGCCTAACCCTGACACTAACACTAATCCTAACCCTAACTCTTACCCTCAACCTAAACCTAACCCTAACCCTAACCCTCACCGTCACCCCCCCCACTCACCCTCACCCTCACCCTAACCTTCACCCTAACGCTTACTCTCACACTAAACCTAACCTTTCCACTAAACCTAACCCTCACCCTATACCTAACCATAATCCTCACCTTAACCCTCCTCCTAACCCTAACCCTAACCCTCAACCAAACCCTAACCCTAAACATTACATTAACACTAACCCTCACCCTCACCCTCAGCCTAACAATAACCCTAACCCTAATCCTAACCCTAACACTCACCCTCACACTCACCCTAACTCGAACCCTAATCGTAAACCTAACCCACACCCTAATCCTAAACATCACCCTAACCCTAACCCTAACCCTCACCCTCACCCAAACCCTAACCCTCACCCTAACTCTTACCTTAACCCTAACGCTAACCCTAACCCTCACCCTCACGCTAAACCTCACTCTAACCCATACCCTCACCATAACCCTAAGGGTAACCCTAAACCTAATCCTCACATTCACCCTAACCCTAACCATCACCCTACCGCTCACCTTAACCCTAACCCTCACCCTCACCCTAACCCTCACCGTCACCTTAACCCTCACCCTAAACCTAACTGTCACCCACACCCTAACACTCACACTCACCCTAAACCTCACCCTCACCCTCACCCTAACCCTAAACCTATCCCTCACCCAAACCCTAACCCTCACCCTAACCCTACCTTTAAGCCTCACACTCACCCCAACCCTAACCCTATTCCTAACCCTTACCCTAACCCTAACCCTTAATCTAACCCTAACCCTCACTCTCACCCTAATCCTCAACCTAACCCTTATCCTTACACTAAGTATAACTCTAACCCTCACACTAAACATATCCCTCACCCTAACCCTAACCATAACACTCACCCTAAACCTCACACTAACCTGAAACCTCACCAAAATCCTAACCCTCACTCTCACCCTCACCCTCACCCTAACCCTCACCAATACCCTAACCCACACCCTCAGCTGAACCCCCACTCTCACGCTCACCCTCACCCTAAACATCACCCTCACCCTAACCCTAACCCTCACCCTAACCCTAACTCTCACCTTAAACCTCACCCTCAACCTATTCCTCACCCTAAAACTAACCCTAACCCTTTCCTAACCGAAAACCTCACCTTCACCCTAACTTTCACCCTAGCCCTCCCCCTAACCCTAGACCTCACCCTAAACCTAATGCTAAACTTAACCCTCACCTTCACGCTCACCCTCACACTCAGCCTCACCGTAAACCTAATCCTAAACCTAACCCTAACCCGGACCCTCACCCTCAATCTAACCCTAACCCTAACCTGCAACCTAACCCTAACCCTAATGCTAAACATTACCCTCAACCTTACCCTAACCCTAACCCTAACACTCACCCTAAACCTAACCCTAACCCTAATGCTAACCCTAACCCTCACCCTCACCCTAACCATGACCCTAATTCTAACCCTACCCCTCAGCCTACCCCTCACCCTCACCCTAACCCTCACCCTCACCCTAACACTAATGCTAACCCTAATCCTCAACCTCACACTAACCGTTTCCCTAACCCTTACCCTCACCATAACCCTATCCCTCAACCTCAAACTAACCCTCACCCTAACCCTTTCGCTCACCCTAACCCTCACCCAACCCTAACCCTAACCCTCACGCTAACCCCCACCCTAAACTTCACCCTAACCCTAAGGGTAACCCTAAACCTCAGTCTCACCCTAACCCTCACCCTAAGCCTTATCCTCACACTAACCCTAACCCTAACCCGGAACCCTCACAATAAGCCTAACCCTCATACTAACCCTAACCCTACCTCTCACCCTAACACTCACCCTAAACCTAACCCTAACCCCAACCCAAACACTAACCCTAACCCTAATCCTCACCTGAACCCTAACACTCATGGTCACCCTAAGCCTCACCCTTACCCTAACCCTCACCTACACCCTAACAATTCCTCTACCCTGAACCCTAACTCTCACCCTAAACCTGACCCTCACCCTAAACATCACCCTAACCCTTACGCTCACCCTAACCCTCACCCTCACCCACACCCTAACCCTCACCGTCACCCGAAACCTCTCACTCTCCCTAAATTTCACCTTCACCTTAAACATCACCCTAACCCTCACTCTCACCCTAACCCTCACTCTAACACTTAACATCACCCTAACCCTAACCCTAACCCTAACTCTCACACTAAACCTAACCCTCACCCTAAATCTAACACTAAATCTACCCGTACCCCTAACCCTCACCCTAACCATAGCCATGAAAGCTAGGGTGAGTCTTAATCATATTCTCAACCTCAGCCTCACCTTAACCCTAACCCTAATCCTAGCGTTCAACCTAACCATAACTCTAACCCTAACCCTAACTCTGAACCTCACCTTCACCCTCACCCTCACCCTCACCCTAATCCTAACCCTAACCCTAATACTAACCCTAAACCTAACACTACACCTACATCTACCCCTACCCCTAACCCTAACCCTCACACTCACCCTCACACTTACCCTCACCCTCACCATAAACCTCACATTAACTCCAACCCTCACCCTCACCCTATACCTCACCCTCACCCTCACCCTACACCTAAACCTAACCCACAACCTCACGCTCACCCTCACACTCACCCTAACCCTAAACCTCACCCTCGCCCTAACCCGAACCCTAACACTCACAATAACCCTAACCCTAACCCTCACCCTCAGCCTCACCCTAACCCTAACGTTAACCCTCACCATAACCCTCACCCTAACCCTAATGCAAACCCGAAACCTCACCTCACCCTAAACCAAAAGCTAACCCTAACTGTCACCCTCACCCTAAACCTCACAATAACCCTTACTCTCATCCTAACTCTAACCCTAACCCTCACACTAACCCTAACCCTCAACCTAACCCTAAACCTAACTGTGACCCTAACCCTCACCCTATTCCTCACCCTAACCCTATCCCTCTCCCTAAACCTAACCCTAACCCTCACCCTAAACCTAACCCTAAACCTCACCCTAACCCTAACCCTCACACTCACCATCTGCCTACCACTAACCATAACCCTAATCCTAACCCTAAAGCTCACCCTCATACTCACCCTAACTCAAACCGTAACCCTAACCCTAACCCTATCCCTAACCCTCACCCTAACCCTAAACCTCATCCTAACCCTAATCCTAACCCTCATCCTAACCCTAACCCTAACCCTAATCCTAACCCTAACCCTCACCCTCACCCTCACCCTAACTCTAAATCTAAACCTAAACCTAACACTCACCCTCACCCTCACCCTAACCTCAAACTATCCCTAACCCTCACCCTAACCTTAAAACTCACCCTATACCTCACACTCACCCTAACGCTAACCCTAACTCTAACCCTCACCCTAACCCTGACCCTAACCCTAACAATAACCCTAACAGTCATCCACACACTAAACCTCACCCTAACACTTACCCTCAACATAACCTGAACCCTAAGCCTAAACCTAATCCTAACCCTAAACCTAACTCTCACCCACACACTAAAGCTAACCCTGACCCTAACCCTAATCCTAATCCTAAACCTAACCCTCACCCTCAAACTCAACCCACCCCTAACTCTAACCCTAACCCTCACCCTAACCCTAACCCTCACCCTAAACCTAACCCTCAACCTAACCCTAACCCTCACACTCACCCTAAACCTCACCCGAACCCTAACATTACCACTCTCCCTAACCCTCACCCTCACCCTCACCCTAACCCTAAACTTTACCCTAATCCTCATTCTAACCCTAACCCTTACCCTATCCCTAAACCTGCCCCTCAACCTAACCCTCATCCTCATCCTTATACTAACACTAACCCTCACCCTAAACCTAAACCTAACCCTAACCCTACCACTCAGCCTAACCCTCACCCAAATCATAACACTAATACTCACCCTATACCTAACCCTAACACTAACACTAACCCTCACCATCACCCTAGACCTCACCGTAAGACTAACCCTAACCATAACCATCACCCTCACACTAACACTAACCCTAACCCTAACACTAACCAAAATTCTCACCCTAACCCTCACCACCAACCTAACCCTAACCCTCACCCTTTCCCTCACCCAAACCCTAACCTAACCCTCACCCTCAATCTAACCCTCATTCTAAACCATACCCTCACCATAACCCTAACCCTAAACCTCACCGTAACCCTCACCCTAAACTTAACACTAAACCTAACCCTAACCCTAACCCTCACCCTCACCCTCACCCTCACCTAACACTAACCCTAAACCTAAAAATCACCCTAACCCTAACCCTACCCCTCACTCTCACCCTAACCTTCAACCTCACCCTAACCCTAACCCTAACCCTTACCGTCACACAAAAGCTAACCGTCAGAGAACCCGAACTCTCACCCTCAGCCTCATCCTCAGCCTAAATATCACACTAACCCTAACCCTCACCCTAACCCTAAACCTAACACTCAGCCTATACCTAACGGCCACCCTAACCCAAAACCTCACCCTAATCCTCAAACGAACCCTAACGCTAACGATGATCCTAACCCTAACCCTCACCCTCACCCTAACCCTCACACTAACCCTTACCCAGACCCTCACCCTAAACCTCACATTAACCCTAACCCTCAAACTAACATTAACCCTAACCCTAACCCTCACCCTCACCATAACCCTTACCTTCACCCTCACCCTCACCCTAAACCTAACCCTAACCCTCACCCTCACCCTCAACCTTACCCTCACCCTAACCCTCACCCTCACCCTCACCCTAAACCTGACCCTAACCCTAACACTCAACCTAAACCTAACACTCACCATAACCCTAAACCTAACCCTCACCCTCAACCTCACCCTAACCCTAACTCTAAACATCAACTTCACCCTCACACTCACCCTCACCCTCAGCCTAATCCTAACGCTAAACCTAACCCTAACCCTACCTCTAGCCTCATCCTAAACTTAACCCTCACCCTAACAATCACACTAACCCTTACCCTCACCCTCACCCTAAACCTCACATTAACCCTAACCCTCAAACTGATACTAACCCTAACCCTAAACCTCACTCTTACCCTCACCCTAATCCTAACTCTCACCCTCACCCTCACCCTAAATCTAACCCTAACCCTAACCCTAAACCTAAACCTAAACCTCACCCTCACCCTCACCCTCACGCTAATCCTAACCCTCACCCTCACCCTCACCCTAACCCTAACCCTAACCCTCACCATAACTCTCACCCTAACCCTAATGCAAACCCGAAACCTCACCTCACCCTAAACCTAAAGCTAACCCTAACTGTCAACCTCACCCTAAACCTCACAGTAACACTTACCCTCACCCTAACACTAACCCTAAGCCTCACACTAACCCTAATCCTCAACCTAACCCTAAACCTACCCGTGACCCTAACTCTCACCCTATCACTCACCCTAACCCTATCCCTCTCCCTAACCCTAACCCTACCCCTCAACCTAAACCTAACCTTAAACTTGACCCTAACCCTAACCCTCACCCTCACCCTCACCCTCTGCCTAACACTAACCCTAACCCTAATCTTAACCATAAAGCTCACCCTCATACTCACCCAACTCAAAACGTAACCCTAACCCTATCCCTAACCCTCACCCTAACCCTAAACCTCATCCTAACCCTAATCCTAACCCTCAACTTCACCCTAATCCTAACCCTAACCCTATCCCTCACTGTAACCCTAACGCTAACCCTAACTCTCACCCTCACCCTAAACCTCACCCTGACCCTTACCCTCTCCATAACATTAACCCTAACCCTAAACCTAATACACTAATTATAAACCCTAACACTAACCGTCACCCACACCCTAACCCTCACCCGAAACCCAAAACTCAGCCTCACCCTCACCCTAACCGTAACCCTAATACTCACCCCAAACCTAACCCTCACCCGAACCCTAACTCTAACCCTCACCCTCAACTTAACCCTAACCCGAACCCAAACCCTAAAACTCACCCTAACCCTAAAGCTAAACTTAACCCTAAATCTTACTCTCATCCTAATCCTCACTGTAACCCTTTTCCTCACACTAACCCTAACCCTAAACCGTACACTAACTCAAACCCTCACCCTAAACCTAACCCTAACCCTCACCCTGAACCTAACCTAACCCTTTTCCACACCCTCACCCTAATCCTCACCGTCACCCTAACCCTCACCCTAAACCTCACCCTCACCTATTCCCTAACCCTCACCCTCATCCCACACTTACCCTCACCCTAAACATCAACCTAACCCTAACCCTCAGCCTAACCCTAACCCTAACCCTCACCTTAACCCTAACGCTAACCCTAACCCTCACTCTCACCCTAAACCTCACACTAACCCATACCTTCACCATAACCCTAAGGATAACACTAACCCTAACACTCACCCTCACCCTAAACCTCACCCTAACCCATACCCTCAACATAACCCTAGGGGAAACCCTAACCCAAATCCTCACACTCACCCTAACACTTACCCTCACCCTTACCCCAACCCTCAATGTCACCTTAACCCTCACCCTAACCCTAACCGTCACCCACACCCTAACACTTACACTCATCCGAAACCTCACCCTAAGCCTCACCCTAACCCAAACCCTAACCCTCACCCCAACCCTAACCCTCACCCTAACCCTAACTTTAACCCTCATCCTCACCCTTACCCTAACCCTAATCTTTACCCTAACCCTCACCCTAAACCTTAATCTAACCCTAACCCTAACCCTAATACTCACTCTAACCCTAACCTTCATCCTAACCCTCACCCTCACCCTAACCCTCACCCTAACCCTAACCCTAACCCTAAACCTCACCCTAAACATAACATTAACCCTCACCCTCACCATAAGCCTCACCCTAGCCCTAACCGGAACGTTAAAACTCACCCTAACCCTAACCCAAACCCTTACTCTCACCCTCACACTCACCCTAACCCTCACAACTAATATTAAACCTCACCCTAACCCTAACACAATCACTAAACAAAACCCTCATCCTATCCCTCACACTAACCCTCACCCTCAACATCACCCTAAACCTAACACTAACCCTCACCCTCAACCTAATCCTTAACCTCACCTAACCCTAACCCTTACCCTTACCCTAACCGTCTCCCTAATCCTAACATTCACCCTAACCCTAACCCTACCCCTTACCCTAACCCTCATCCTAAACCTAATCCTAACCCTAACCCTCACCCTAACACTAACCCTAACCCTACCCCTAACCCTCAAATATACCCTAACCCTCACCGTAACCCTAATGCAAACCCGAACCCTAAACCTCACTCTAAACCTAACCCTAACCCTAAACCTCACACTAACCCTAACCATCAACCTAACCCTAAAATTCATCCTATCCTTAACCCTCACCCTAATCCTCACCCTGACCCGAATCCTAACCCTTACCTAACTGACACGCTCTCCCTCACCCTCTCCTTCTCCCTAACCCGCAACCTCATATTAGACCTCACCATAAACCTTACACTAAACCTAACAAAAACCCTCACACTAACCCTCACCCTCACACTAAACCTCACCCTAATCCATACCCTCACCCTAACCCTAACCCTAACTCTAACCCTCACACTAACCCTAACCCTCACCCTAAGCCTCACCCTATAACTAACCCTAACTCTAAAACCTAACCCTAACTCTCACCATCACCCTAACCCTCACCCTCAACCTAACCCTAAAATTAACCCTAACCCTCACCTTAACCCTCACCTAAACCTAACCCTAACCCTAAACCTCACACTAACAAGCACCCTAACCGTAAACCTAATCCTCACCATATTCCTAACACTCACACTAACCCTAACCCTCACCCTAAACCTAAACTTAACCCTATCCCTCACCCTCAAGCTCACCCTCAGTTTAACCCTAACCCTAACACTAATCCTAACCCTAACCCTCACCCACACTCTCACCCTCACCCTAACCCTATCCCTAACCCTCAACCTCACCCTCAGCCTCACCCAACCCTCACCCTCACCCTAACCCTAACCCTAACCCTATCCTGATCGCTCAGCCTAACCCTAACCCTAACCCTAATGCTAACCCTATCCCTCACCCTCACCTTAACCCTCACACTAACCCTTACCCTCACCCTTACCCTAACCATCCCCCTCATTCTAACCCTCACTCTAACCCTCACCCTAACCCTAACCCTAACCCTAACTTTAACACTAACACTAACACCAACACTAACCCTCACCCTCACCCTCACCCTCAGCCTAACCTAACCCTAACCCTCAACCTCACCCTAACGCTGACGCTAACCCTAACCCTCACCCACACCCTAACCCTCTCACCAACCCTAACCCTCATCCTAAACCTAACCCTCACATGAAAGGTAACCCTCACCGTAACCCAAACCCTCACACTAACCCTAAACCTAATGCTAACCCTAAACCTCACCCTCACCTTAGCCCTAATCCTAACCCTCACCCTAACCCTAACCCTAATGCTATACCTAAACCTAAACCTGACCCTAAGAATGATGCTAAGCCTAATAGGAGACCTCACCCTAACATTTACCATCAGCCTAACCCTCACCCTAACCCTATCCCACAGCCTAACCCTAACCCTCAGCCTAAACATTACGCTAACCCTAACCCTAACCCTCAGCCTAACCCTCATCCTAACCCTCAGCCTAAACCTCATCCTAACCCTCACCCTCACCCTCACACTAACTCTAAACCTAAACCTAAACCTAACACTCACCCTCACCCTCACCCTAACCTAACACTATCCCTAACCCTCACACTAAACCTAAACCTCATCCTATACCTCACCCTCACCCTAACGCTAACCCTAAACCTAACCCTCTCCCTAATCCTCACCCTAGCCCTAATAATAACCCTAACCCTCATCCACACACTAAACCTCACCCTAAACTTACCCTCACCATAACCTTAACCCTAAGCCTAAACCTAAACCTAACCCTCACACTCAAACTCACCTTACCCCTAAATCTAACACTAACCCTCACCATAAACCTAACCCTAAACCTAACCCTCAACCTAACCCTAACCCTCACACTCATCCTAAACCTCACCCTAACCCTAACATTACCCCTCTCCCTAACCATCACCCTGACCCTAACCCTAACACTCAACCTAACCCCACCCATACCCATCACCCTCACTGTCACACTAACCCTAAACCTAATGCTAACCCTCACCATACCCCTAATCCCACCCACACCCTAACCCGATCCCTCACCCTCACCCAAACCCTCATCCTCACCCTAACCCTCATCCTCACCCTAAACATCACCCAAACCCTAACCCTCACCCTAACCCTGACCCTCACTCTCAGCCTAACCCTAATCCTAACCCTATTGCTAATCCTAACTCTCACCCTCACACTCACCCTAAACCTAACCCTAACACTCACCCTCATCCTCACCCTAACTCTAACCCTATCCCTAACCCTCACCCTAACACTAACCCTCACCCTATACCTCACCCTCACCCTAACCCAAACCCTAAACCTAACCCTCACCCTAACACTCACCCTAACCCTCACACTAACCCTAATCCTCATCCTCAAACTAAACCTCACCTTAACCCTCACCCTCACCCTAACTCTAATGCTAACCCTAACCCTCACCTTCACACTCACTCTCAACCTAACCCTTACCCTTACCCTAACCCTAACTCTCTTCCTCAACCTTAACCTCACCCTAACCCTTACCCTCACCATAACCCGCAAACTAACCCTAAACCTAAACCTACCGCTCACCCTAACCCTCACCCTAAACATAACCCTAACCCTAACCCTAATGCTCACCCTAACCCTAAACTTGACCCTCACCCTAACACTCACCGTAACGCTTATCCTCACACTAAACTTATCCCTGACCCTAACCCTAATCCTAACTCTCAGCAGAACACTCACCCTCATCCTAACCCTCACCCGGACACTAAACATCACCCTAAAGCTAACCCTTACCCTAATGCTAAACCTAACCCTCACCTTCACCCTAAACCTCACCATAATCCTAACCCTCACAGTAACACTAAACCTAACCCTCACCCTACCCCTAACCCCTACCCTCATCCTAACTCTAACCTTCACCCTCACCCTCATCCTAACCCTAAACCTAACCCTAACACTCATCCTAAACCTAACGCTAAACGTAATGCTAACCCTAAACCTCACACTCACCCTAACCCTCACACTAAACCTTACCATCACCCTAACACTAACCCAACTCTCACACTAAACCTAACCTTCACCCTAACCCTCAGCCTACCCCTCCTCCTAACCCTCAACCTAAACCTAACCCTAAAGCTAATCCTCACCCTATCTTTAACCTTAACCCAAACCCTCACCCTAACCCTCATCCTCACCCTAAACTTAATGCTAACCCTAATCCTAACCCTCACCCTAACCCTCACCCTTACCCTAACCCACACCCTAAACTTCACCCTAACCCTAACCGTAAACCTAACCTTCACCCTAACCCTCACCCTAACCCTAACCCTCACACTCATCCTAACCCTCACCCTAAACTTTAGACTTACCCTAACCCTACACCTAACCCTCAGACTAACCCTAACCTTAAACCTCAGCCTAACCCTTATGCTAACCCTAAATATAATCCTAAACCACACCCTAAACATAAACCTAACCCTAACCCACACACTAAGCTTAACCCTCACCCTAACTCTAACCCTAACCCGAACCTTCACCCTCACCCTGACCCTCACCTCAGTCTGACACTAACACTAACCCTATTCCTAATCCTAACTCTCAGCCTCACCCTCACCCTAACCATCACCCTAACCCTAACCCTCACCCTAACCCTAACCCTAACCATCAGGCTAAACCTAACCTCAGGTTAACCCTCACCCTCACCCTAATCCTCACACTAACCCTAACACTTACATAACTGAAACACTCACCCTCACCCAAACCTCAAATTCACCCTAGCCCTCACCCTAACCCTAACACTAATCCTAACCCTAACCCTCAACCGACCCTCACCCTCACCCTAAACCTAACCCTAATGCTGAACCTCACCCTCACCCTCACCCTAAACCTAAACATAACCCTCACCCTAAACCTAACCCTCATCCTTACGCTCACCCTATACCTAACACTAACACAACACCACACCCTTACTCTAACCCTCACCCTCACCCTTATCCTCACAATAAACTTAATCCTAACCCTCACACTAACCCTAATCCTCACCCTATCCCTAACCCTAACCCGAAACCTCACCCTAACCCTCACCCTAACCCTTACCCTCACCCTAACCATAACCCTCACCCTAACCCTAAAATTCACCCTAATCCTTACCCTCGCCCTAACCCGCAAAATAACCCTAACCGTAAACCTACGGCTCACCTTAACCCTCACCTTAAGCATAAACCTAACCCTAACCATCACCCTAACCTTAACCCTCACCCTCACCCTAACCCTCACCCTAACACTTATCCTCACACTAACACTAATCCTAACCCTCACCCTAACTCTCACACTAACACTAATCCTTACCCTATCACTAACCCTAACCCTAACACTCACACTAACCCTAACCCTAAACCTTACACTCACCCTAACCCTAAAACTCACCCTCACCCTTAACCTCACCCTAACGATTACCCTCACCCTAACCCGCAAACTAACCCTAACCATAAACCTACGGCTCACCCTAACCCTCACCCTCATCATAACCCTATACCTAACACTCACCCTAACCCTAAACCTCACCCTCACCCTAAACCTCACCCTCACCCTAACCCTCACCGTAACACTTACCCTCACACTAACCCAATCCCTAACCCTAACACTAATTCTCAACAGAACACTCACCCTCACCCTAACCGTCACCCTCACACTAAACATCACCCAAACCTAACCATCACCGTAACCCTAACCCTACTCCTCACCCTAACCCTAACCCTCACCTTAACCCTAACTCTCACACTAATCCTAACCCTAACACTTACCCTCACCCTCACCCTCACCCTAACCCTAATCCTCATCCTAACACTAACCTTCACCCTCAGCCTCACCCTAACCCTAACCCTAACCCCAACCCACACCCTCACCCTACACCTCACCCTAACCCTAACCCTAACACTTACTTACATGAAAACCTCACCCTCACCCTCACCCTCACTCTAAACCTCACCCTCACCCTTGCCCTCACCCTAAAACTAACCCTAACACTAAACCTAACCCTAACCCTCACCATCACCTTAACCCTAACCCTAAACATAACCCTAACATTCATCCTAACCCTAACTCTAAACCTAATGCAAACCATAAACCACACAACCACCCTAAACTTCACCCTAACACTTACTGTCACCCTAACCCTAACCCTAAACCTAACACTAAACCTCACCCTCACCCTAACCCTAAGCCTTCCCCTCAGCCTAAACCTCACCATAAACCTAACCCTAACCCTAATCCTCAACATATCCTTAAGCTTAAGGCAAAACCTCACACTAACCCTCACCCTAACCCTAACCCTAACGCTAAACCTAATCTTCAGCCTCACCAGTACACTCACCCTAACCCTTACACTCTCCCTAACACTTACCCACACCCTCACCCTCACCCTAACCCTAAACCTAAACTTCACCATAACGCTCACACTAACCCTAACCTTCACCCTCAACGTAACCCTCAACCTAAACTTTACCCTCACACTAATCCTTACCCTAACCCTAAACTTAACCCTCACACTAACCCTAACCCTAACCCTCAGCCTAAACCTTATGCTAACACTAAATCTAACACTAACCCTCACACTAACCCTAAACCTAACCCTAACCCTAACGGTGACACTAACCCTAACCCTAACCCTCAGCCTAACCCTCATCCTAACCATAACCCTAACCCTAATCCTAACACTCACACTCACCCTCACCCTAACTCTAAACCTAAACCTAACACTCACCCTCACCCTCACCATAACCTAACACTATCCCTAACCTTCATCCTAACCCTATACCTCAACCTATACCTCAGCCTCATCCTAACCCTAACCGTAACCCTAACCGTAACCCTCACCCTAACCCTAAAACTAACCCTAAACCTCATCCTCACACTAAACCTAACCCTAAACTTTACCCTCACCATAACCTTAAACCTAAGCCTAAACCTAATCCTCACCCTAACCCTAAACCTCACCAACACACTAACCCTCACCCTCACCCTCACCCTCACCGTAACACTCACCCTAACCCTAAACCTAATCCTAATCCTAAACCTAACCCTCACCCTCAAACTCACCCTAACCCTAACCCTCAACCTCACCCTATCCATTACCCTCAGCCTAACCCTAATAATGACCTAATCCTAAACGTCACCCTCACCCTCACCCTAACTCTAACCCTAAACCTAAACCTAACACTCACCCTCACCCTTACCCATAACCCTAACAGTATCCCTAACCCTCAAACTAACCCTAACCCTCACCTAATCCTAAACCTAACCCTCACCCTCAAACTCACCCTAAGTCTAACGCAAACTCTACCCTTAACCCTCACCCTCACCCTCACCCTCAACCTAACCCTCACACTCACCCTAAACCTCACCCTAAACCTGACCCTAACCCTGTACCTACTCCTCACCCTAACCCTAACCCTAACCCTCAACCTACCCCTAACGCTAACCCACACCTTAAACCTAATCCTCACCTACACCCTAACCCTCACTCTCACTCTAAATATCAACCAAATCCTAACCCTCACCCTAACCCTAACACAAACCCTAATCCAAACCCTCACACTCACTCTAACCCTCACCCTAACCTTTACTCTCACCCTAACCCTTACCCTCACCCTAACCCTAACCATAACACTCACATTAACCATAACCCTCACTCTAACCCTAATCCTAACCCTGACCCTAACCTTCACCCTCACCCTTACCCTCAGACTCTGCTTAACCCTAACCCTAATCCTATTCCTAGCACTAACCCTCTGCCTCACCCAAAACAAAACCCTAACCCTTACCCTCACCCTCACCCTCACCCTCACCCTAACCCTCACCCTAAACATCACCCTAACCCTAACCCTCACCTTAAACCTAACACTACCCCTCACACTAACCCTCACCCTAACCCTAACCCTAACCCTCACCCTCACTTTCACCCTCACCCTCAGCCTAACCCTAACCCTAACACTTATCCTAATCCTAAACCTCACCATAATCCTCCACCTAACCCTGACCATAACCCTCACCCTCACCCTAACACTAACCCTAACCCTAACTCTCACCCTAACCCTAACCCTAACCCTCAACCTAACCCTAACCCTCACCCTGACCCTCACACTAAACCTAACCATAACCCTAACCCTCACTCTAACACTTACCCTGACCCTAACCCGAACCCTAAACCTAACCCGAACCCTCACCTTAACCCTAACCCTCATCCTAAACATAAGCCTCACCCACACTCTCACCCTCACCCTAACCCTAACCCTCATCCTAACCTTAAACCTAAACCTAACGCTAACCCTAAACCTCACCCTCACCCTAAACCTCACCCTAACCCTTACCCTCACCCTAAAACTAACCCTAACCCTCACACTAAACCTAAACTTCACCCTAAACCTAACCCTAATCCTCACACTTAACCTAACCCTCACCTTAACCCTCACCCTAAACCTAACCCTCACCCTTACCCTAACCCTAATGCTAACACTAACCATCACCCTCCTCCTAACCCTCACCCTCACCCTAACTCTCACTCTAACACTTACCCACACCCTAACCCACAAACGAACCCTAACCCTACACCTAACCTTCACCCTAACCCTCACGTTACCCCTAACCATAACCCTAACCCTAACCCTCACCCGAACTCTCACGGTAACCCTAGCCCTCAACCTCTCCACAACCCTCACTCTAAACTTTACCCTCAACCTAACCCAAACCCTATCCCTAAACCTAACACTCACACTAAATCTAACCCTTACCCTCAGCCTGGCCCTTAGACTAAACCTAAACCTAACAGTAACCCTCACCCTAACCGTAACCCTAACCCAAAACCTCACACTCAACCTCCACTTCCCCCTCAGCCTTACCCTTTACATAATCCTAACCCTAACCGTGAACCCCACCCTCACCCTAACCCTAACCCTAACCCTAACGCAAACCCTCACCCTCACCCACACCTAACCCAAACCCTAACCCTAACAATAAACCTAACCCTAACCCTCACCCTAAAACTCCACTTAACCTAATCTTAACCCTAACCCTCACCTTCACCCTCATTCTAACACTCACCCACACCCTGACCCTCACCATCACACTAACCCCCACACTACCTCGAATCCTCACCCTAACCCTAACCCTAACCCTCACCCTCACTTTCATCCTCACCCTCAGCCTAACCCTAACACTAATCCTAACCCTAACCCTCACCCTTACCCTAAACCTAACCCTAACACTCACCCTCACCCTCACCCGCACCCGCACCCTCACACTAAACCTCACCCTCACTCTCACCCTCACACTATCCCTCAACTTCACCCTAAACATCACCCCAACACTAACCCTCACACTAACTCTAATCCTAACCTTCACCTTACCCCTAAACCTCACCATAACGCTCACCCTAACCCTAACGCTAACCCTAACCCTCACCCTCACACTAACCCACACCCTAACTCTTATCCTCACACTAACGCTAACCCTAACCCTAACTCTAACCTTCACACTAACCCTAACCCTCACTCTAACCCTATCCCTACACTTCACCCTGACTCTCATACTAACCCTAATCCTCAACCACACCCTAATCCTCACCCTCACCCAAACACTCACCCTCACCTGAACACTCACACTCGCCCTAACACTCACCCTCACAATAAACATCACCCTAACCCTAAATCTCACCCTAACCCAAACCCTAAACCTCACCCTAAATCTAATCCTCAACCTAAACCTATCCCTCACCCTGACCCTCACCCTAAACCTAACCCTAACCCTAACCCTCACCCTTACCCTAACCCTAATACTCACCCTAAACCTAAACTTCACCCTCACATTAAACCTAACCCTCACCCTCACACTAAACCTAACCCTCATCCTAATCCTTACCCTCACCCTCAACCTCTCCCTCACCCTAACCCTCATCCTAAACCTAACCTCAAAACTAATGCTAACCCTAAACCTCAGCCTCACCCTAACCCTCACCCTAACCCTTACCCTCAACCTAACCCTAACCCTAACCAACACACTAAACCTAACCCTCACTCTAACCCTAACCCTAAACCTCACACTAAACCTAACCCTCAACCTAACCCTAACCCTACCCCTGAGCCTAAACCTCACCCTAAATCTAACCTTAACCGAAATCCTCACCCTATCAGTAACCTTAACCCTAACGCTCACCCTCAACCGCTCCTTCCCCCTGAGCCTTACCCTAACCATAACCATAATCCTAACACTCAACCTAACCCTCACCCTAAACCTATCCCTCAGCCTCACCCTAACCCTTACCCTAACCATTACCCTCAACCTAACCAAAACCCTAACCCTAAACCTAACACTCATATTAACCGTAACACTAACCCTCACCCTATCCTTATACTAACCCTAACCCTAAATCCAACCCTCACCCTAACCTGAACCCTCACACTAACCCTAAACCTAACCCTAACCCTCAGCCTAAACCTCATCTTAACCCTAAACCTAACCCTAACCCTCACGCTATCCCTAATCATCACCCTCACCCTAAACTTTACCCAAACCCTAACCCTATCCCTAAACCTAACCCTAACCCTATCTCTACCCGAACACTCACCCACACCCTAACCCTCACCCTCACACTAAACATCAACCTAACACTAACCCTCAACCTAACCCTAACCCTAACCCTCACCCTAACCGTAACCCTAAACCTCACATTAACACTAAGCCTAACCCTCACCCTCACCCGCACCCTCACCTTAACCCTATCCCTAACCCTCATCCTAACACTAACCCTCACCCTCACCCTCACCCTAACCCTAACCCACAACCTCACCCTAATCCTCACCCTAACCCTAACCCTAAAACTTACCTAACCGAAAACCTCACACTCACTCTCACCCTAAACCTAACACTCAACCTAGCCCTCCCCCTAAAATTAACGCTCACCATAACCCTAACCCTCACCCTCACACTCACCCTCACCCTCACCCTAAACCTAACCCTAACCCTCACCCTCACCCTAACCCTCACACTGAGCCTAACTCTCACCCTAAACCTAACCCTACCTCTCAGATTAACCCTCACCTTTACCCTAACTCTAACCCTCACCCTAACCCTAACACTATCACTAACCCTCACACTAACCCTAACCTTAATACTGAACCTAACCCTCACCCTCACCCTCACCATAACCCTAACACTCACCCTAATCCTAAAGCTAACAATAGTCCTCATGCTAAAACTTACCCTCACCCTCACCTAACCCTAACTCTCATCCTCACCCTGACCCTCACCCGAAGACTTACCGTGACCCTAACTCTAATCCTAACCCTAACCCTAACCCTCACTGTAACCCTAAACCTATCCCTAACCCTCACCCTAACCCTAACCCTCATCCTACCTCACACTCAACCTAACCGTCACCCTAACCCTTACCGTCACCCTAAACCAACCCTAACCCTCACACTAAACTTAACCTTCACCCAAACTCTAATGTTACCCCTCACCCTAACCCTTACCCTCAACCTAACCCTAACCCTAATCCTCACCCTATCCTTAACCTTAACCCAAAACTACACCCTAACCCTCACCCTCACACTAATGCTAACCATAACCCTCAGGCTCACCGTAACCTTCTCCCTAACACTTTACCCTCACCCTAACCCTCACCCTCACCCCAAAACTCACCCTAGCACTCTCCCAAACCCTAACCCTCACCTTAACCCTAATCCTAATCTTAACCTTGACGCTAACCCTCACCCTCAATCTAAACCTCACCCTAACACTTACCCACACCCTTACCCTCACTCTAACCCTAACCCTAAACCTAAAATTGACCCTAACCCTCAACCTAACCCTAAACCTCACCCTCACCCTAACCCTCACCCTAAACTTTACCCTCACCCTAACTCTTACCCTAACACTAAACCTAACCCTCACATTAACCCGAACCCTAATCCTCAGCCTAATCCTTATCCTGACCCTAAACCTAGACCTAAACCTCACCCTAACCCTAACCCTAACCCTTAGCCTAACCCTCATCCTAACCATAACCCTAATCCTAACCCTCACCCTAATCCTAACCGGAAACCTACACCTCACCCTAACCCTAACCCTCAACCTCATCCTCTCGATCTCCCTCAGCCTAACCCTAAATCTAACCTAATCCTAAGCCTAACCCTCACCCTCACCCTAACTCTAACCCTAAACCTAAACCTAACACTCACCCTCACCCTTACCCTAACCCTAACACTATCCCTAACCCTCAACCTAACCCTAACCCTCACCCTAATCTTAAACCTAACCCTCACCCTCAAACTCACCCTAAGTCTAACGCAAACCCTAACCCTAACCCTCACCCTCACCCTCAACCTAACCCTCACACTCACCCTAAACCTCACCCTAAACCAGACCCTAACCCTGTCCCTACCCCTCACCCTAACCCTAACCCTAACCCTCAACCTAACCCTATACCTACCCCTAACGCTCACCCTCACCCTAAAACTAATCCTCACCCACACCCTAACCCTCACCCTCAACCGAACCCTCACCCTCACCCGAACCCTCATCCTCACCCTAACCCTCACTCTCACTCTAAACATCACCCAAATCCTAACCCTCACCCTAACTCTAAAACAAACCCTAATCCAAACCCTCACACTCACCCTAACCCTCACCCTAACCTTTACTTTCACCCTAATCCTTACCCTCACCCTAACCCTAACCATTACCCTCACACTAACCGTAACCCTCACTCTAACCCTAATCGTAAACCTGACCCTAACCTTCACCCTCACCCTGACCCTCAGCATCAGCTTAACCCTAACCCTAATCCTATTCCTAATCCTAACCCTCACCCTCACCCTCACCCTCACCGAACACTCACCCTCACACTAAACATCACCCTAACCCTAACCATCACACTAATCCTAACCTCAGCTTAACCCTCACCCTCAACCTAATCCTCACCCTAACCGTAACACTAATGTAAAGGAAACCCTCACCCTCACACTAACCCTCACACTAACCCTCACCCTCACCCTAGCCCTATCCCTAACCCTAACCCTAATACTTACCAACACCCTATCGCTCACCCTCATCCTCACTCTAACCCTAATCCTAACCCTAATGCTCACCCTACCCCTCTCCCTAATCCTAACTGTAACCCTAACCCTCACCTTCATCCTAACCCTCATGCTCACCCGAAAACTCACCCTCACCCTAAAGGATACTCTCACAATAAACATCACCCTAACCCTAACCCTCAATCTAACCCTAACACTAACCCCCACACTAACACTAAACCTCACGCTAACCTTAACCCTAACCCTTACCCACAACATAATCCCATCCCTCACCCTCAACCTTACCGTCACCCTAACCCTTACCCTCACCCTAACCCTTATCCTAACCCTCACCCTAACCCTCACCCTAACCCTAACCCTCACCCTCGCCCTAACCCTCACACTAACCTTTATCCTCACCCTCACCCTAAACCTCACCCTAACTTTACCCTGACCCTAACCCTACCCTAAACCTTAACTTAACCCTCACACTTACCCTAAACCTAACCCTCAACCTAACCCTGATCCTAACCCTAAACTTAAACCTAACCCTCTCCCTAACCCTAACCCTAACCCTCACACTAACCCTAACCCTCACCCTCACCCTCAGGCTAACTCTAATACTAAGCCTAACCCTCACCCTCAACCTAATTCTAACCCTAAACCTAACCCTAATCCTCACCCTCACCCTCAACCTAACCCTAAACCTATACCTAACCCTCACCCTAACCGTAACCCAAAACCTATACCTCACCCTCACCCTAACCCTAACCATAACCCTCACACTAAACCTCACCCTAACCCTTACCCTCAACATAAACCTAATCCTAACCCTAATCTTCACCCTAAACCTAACATTCACCCGCACCCTAACCCTAACCCTATTTCTAAACCTAAACCTTAACCTTAAACTCACCCTAACCCTACACCTAACAGTAACCCTCACCCACACCCTCACCCTAACACTCACCCTCACCCTAAACCTCACCCAAACCCTAACCCTACCATTCACCCTCACCCTCAGACTAACCCTAACCCTAATCCAAACCCTCAACCTAACCCTAATGCTACCCATAATCCTCACCCTCACACTAAACCTAAACCTAACACTAACATTCAACCTAACCCTAATCCTCACCCACCCCCTGACCCTCACCCTCACTTAACCCTCAACCTCACGCTAAACATCACCCAAACCCTAACCCTCACCCCAACCTTAGCCCTAACCCTCATCCTAACCCTAACCCAAAACCTAATTCTCAACCTCACCCTATTCCTCACCATAACCCAAATCCTTGGTTAAAATAAACCCTCAACCTAAAACTCACACTAACACTCACCCTCACCTTAGCCTTCACCTTAATCCTAACCCTAACCCTAAACCTCACCCTCACCCTAAACCTCACTCTAATCCTTACCCTTACCCTAACCCTAACCCTAACCATAACCCTCACAGTAACCATTACCCTCACCCTCACCCTAAACCTAACATTAACCCTAACCCTAACCCTCAGCCTCACCCTCACCCTCACCCTCACTTTCAGCCCAACCCTAACCCTAACCTATTCCCAATCCAAACCCTCACCCTGACACTTACCCTAACCCTCACCCTCACCCTAACCTTCACCCTCAACCTAAACATCACACTAACCGTAAACCTCACCTTAAACATAACCCTAACCCTTACCCTAACCCTAACGTCATCTTAACCCTAACCCTCACGTAAACAAAAACCTCACGCTCACCCTCAACCTCACCCTCACCCCAACCCTAACCCTAACCCTATGACTCACCCCAACCCTAACCTTCACCCTAACACTAACCCTCACCCTCCACCTCACCTTAATCTTAACCCTAACTCTAATCCTAACCCTCACCCTCACCGTAACCCTCACGCTAACCCTTACCCTCACCCTCATGCTTAGCGTAACCCTAAATCTCACAGTAAACCTAATCCTAACCCTAACCCTTACCCTCACCTTAACCCTCAACCTCACTCGAATCCTCAACCTAACCTTACCTTAACCCTTACATAAAATAAACCCTCACCCTCACCCTCAACCTAGCGCACACCCTAACCCTAACCCTAAACCTAACCCTCACAATAATCCTAACCATAAGACTCAGGATAAAACTTATCCTAACCCTAAACCTAAAACAGAACTTCACCCTAACAAAACCCTAATCCTAACCCTAACCCTAATCCTAACCCTCACACTAACCCTAACCCAAACCCTCAGCCTAACGCTCATCCTAACCCTAACCCTAACACTAACTCTCACCTTAAACCTAATCCTAACCCTAACCCTCACCCTAACCCTAAACCTCACACTCAACCTCACCCTCAACCTCAGCCTAAACCTAGAGCTAACCCTACTACTAACCCTCACACTCACCCTAACTCTAACACTAAACCAAACCCTCACACTCCCCCTCACCCTCACCCTAACCCTCACCCTAACCCTAACCCTCACCCTCACCCCAACCCTCACCCTAACATTTACCCTGACCCTAAACCTAACTCTAACCCTAAACCTAACCCTCACATTAACACTAAGCATAACTCTCAACCTAACCCTTATCCTAATCCTAAACCTAACCCCAACCCTCACCCTAAACCTAACCCTAACCCTAATTCTTAACCCTCACACTAACCCTAACCCTAAACCTCAGCCTAACGCTCATCCTAACCCTAACCCTAACCCTCACCCTCACCCTAAACGTACCCCTAAGCCTAACACTTACCCTAAACCTAACCCTCACCCTCACCCTCAGGCTAACTCAAATATTAACCCTAATACTAACCCTCACCCTCACCCTAACTCTAACCCTAAACCTTACCCTAACCCTCACCCTCACTCTCACCCTAACCGTAAACCTATCGCTAACCCTCACCCTAACCCTAACCCAAACCCTATACCTCACCCTCACCCTCACCCTAACCCTAACCCTAACCCTAACTCTAAGCCTCACACTAAACCTCACCCTAACCCTTACCCTCATCATTAACCTAACTCTAATCCTAATCCTCACCCTAAACCTAACCCTCACCCATACCCTTACCCTGACCCTCACCCCAACACTCACTGACACCGTAACACTCTTCCTAACCCTAACCCTAACCCTACCCTTCACCCTAACAATCCTACTAAACCGAACCCTAATCCTAACCGTCAACCTAAACCTAACCCTAGCCCTAACCCTCACCCTCACACTAACCCTAAATCTAATGCTAATACTCAACCTAATACTAATCCTCAACCAAACCCTAACTCTTACAATCACTCGAACCCTGACCCTCACCCGAAAACTCATCCTCACCATAACCCTCACCCTCATGCTAAACATCATCCAAACCATAACCCTCAATATAACCCTTGCCCTAACCCTCACCCTAAACCTAACCCTCAACCTAACACTCACCCTCACCCTAATCCTCACCATAACACTAAACCCTGGCTAAAAGAACCCCTCACCCTTACCTTCACACTAACCCTCACCCTCACACAAGCCCTCACCCAAAATCTAACCCTAACCCTAAACCTCACCCTCAACCTAAACCTCACTCGAAACCTTCCCCTCACCCTAACCCTAACCTTAACACTAACCATAACCCTCACAGAAACCGTAACCCTCACCTTAACCCTAAACCTAACCTAATCCAAACCCTCACCCTCACTGTCACCATCAACTCCAGTCTAACCCTAACCCTAACCGTATTCCCAATCTTAACCCTCACCCTCGCCCATACCGTAATCCTCACCCTCACCCTAACACTCACCCTCACCCTAAACATCACCTAACACTAAACCTCACCTTACCTCTAAACCTAACCCTCACCCTAAAACTAACCTCAGATTAACCCTATACTTGATGTAAACGAAAACCTCACCCTCACCCTCACAATAACCATAGCCCTCACCCTATCACTCACCATCACTCTAACCATAACCCTAATGCTCAACGTCACCCTAACCCTCACCCTCAGCCTATTCCTAACACTAAACCTAACCCTAACCCGCACCCTCACCCTAACACAAACCCTAACCCTAAACTTCACCCCAACCCTAACCCTCACCCTAACACTTATCCTAATCCTCACCCTCACCCTAATCCTAACCATAACTCTAATCCTAAACCGCACCCTCACCCTAACCCTCACACTAACCCTTACCCTCACCCTCACCCTCACCCTAATCCTAACCCTCACAGTAACCCTACCCCGCACCCTAACCCTAACCCTCACCTTAACCCTCAACCTCACCATAATCCTCACCCTAACCTAACCTTAACACTTACCTAAACTAACCCTTCACCCTCATCCTCACCCTAACCCTCACCGTCAGCCTAGCCCACACCCTAACTCTAACCCTAAACCTAACCCTCACACTAACCCTAACCCTAACCTTCAGCCTAATCCTTAATCTAAGCCTAAACCTAAAATTAACGTTCACCCTAACCAATCCCTAACCCTAACCCTAACCCTAACCCTCACCCTAAAACTAACCCTAACCCTAACCCTCACCCTAACCCTAAACCTCACCCTCAGCCTCACCCTCACCCTCCGCCTAAACCTAGTGCTAACCCTAATCCTAACCCTTACCCTCAACCTAACTCTAACCCTAAAGCAAAATCTCCCCCTCTTTCTCACCCTTAATCTAACCCTCACTCTAACCCTAATCCTCACCCTCAACCTCACCCTCACCCTCAGCCTAACCCCTAGTCCTTAACCTAATCCTAACCCTTAACCTACCCCTGAACCTAACCCTAACCCTAACACTAACCCTAACCCTCACCCTCACCCTGACCATAGTCCACACCCTAAACCTAACCCTAAACCTATCCCTCACACTAAACCGTACCCTAACCCTCAGCCTAAACCTAATGCTAACCCTAAACCTAAAACTAACCTTCACCCTAACCAAACCCTAACCCTAACCCTAACCTAAACCTAAACCTCACACTAACCTTAAACCTAACCCTCAGCCTAACGCTCATCCTAACCCTAAACCTAACCCAAACCCTAAACCTCAACCTAACCCTCATCCTAACCCTAACCCTAACACTACCCTAACCCTGACCCTCAATTTAACCCTCCCCATAACCCTAACTCTAACCCTAAACCTCACACTCACCCAAACCCTAATCCTAACACTAACCCTAAACCTCACCCTAACTCTCACCCTAACCCTCACCCTCACCCTAAACATCACCCTAACCTTAACCCACACCTTAACCAAAACCCTAACCCTCACTGTAACCCTAACCTCAGCTTAACCCTAACCTGATATAAACGAAATCCTCACCCTCACCCTAATCCTCACCTTAACCCGAAACCTGACATAAACCAAACCCTCACCCTCACCATCACATTAACCCTCACCCTCACCCTAGCCCGCACCCTTACCCGAACACTATCCATCAACCTCACCCTCAGCCTAAACCTAACCCTACCCTAACCCTAACCCTCACTGACACCCGCACCCTCACTCGCACCCTAACCCTAACAATAACCCTAACCCTCACCCTAACACTAAACCTCAACCTCACCCTAACCCTAATCCTAACCCTAATTCTAATCCTAACCCTCACCCTCACCCTAACCCTAAGCCTAACCCTTACATCACCTTTACCTAACCCTACCCCTAACTCTCACACTAACCCGAACCCTCACCCTAACCGTAACACTAACCATAAACCTTACCCTCACAATCACCCTAACCCTAACCCTTACCCTCAGCCTAACCCTAACCCTAACAGTAAACCTAACTCTAAAACTAGTCCTCACAATAACCCTAATCCTCAACCACACCTTAACCCGAACCCTCACCTGAACCCTCACCCTAACACTAACCCTATACCTAACCATAAACCTCCCACTAAACCTATCCCTCACACTAACTGTATCCCTACCCATCAGCCTAAACCTCACCCTAACCCTAAACCTAACCCTAATCCTCACCCTATCCCTAAACCTAACACGCACCCTCACACTCACCCTAGCCCTCACCCTAACCCTACACCAAACCCTAACCCTCACACTAAACCTAACCCTAACCCTATACCGAACCCTACCCCTCAGCCTAAGACTCACCCTAACCCTAAACCTAATCCTAGCCCTATCCCTAACCCTAACCCTAACCCTCACCCTCACCCTAGCTCTCACCTTAACCTCACCCTAACCCTACCCCGAACCCTAAACCTCACCCTCAATGTAACCCTCAAGCTAACCCTTACCTACACCCTAAACCTAACCCTGACCCTAACATTAACACTAAAACTCACACTAAACCTAACCCACACCCTAACCCTAACCCTACCCCACAGCCTAACCCTCATCCTAAACCTAACCCTAACCCTATCCCTCAACTTAACCCTAACCCTGACATTAACCATAACCCTCAACCTAACCCTAATCCTCACCCTCACCCTCACACTCACCCTCAGCCTAACCCTAACCCTAACACTAATCCTAAACCTAACCCTCATCCACACCCTCACCCTAACTCTAACCCGAACCCAAACCATAACCCTCCCCCTACCCCTCACCCTCAACTGAACCCTCACTCTCACCCTAATGCTCACCCTCACCCTAAACCTAACGCTAAACATCACCCTCAATCTCACACGCATGCTGACCCTAACCCTAATGCTCACACTAACCCTCACCCTCACCCTCACCCTAACCCTAACCCAAACACTAAACCTAACCATTATCCTCACCCTAACCCTAAACCTACCCCTCACCCTAACCCTCACGCTCACCCTAACTCTAACCCTAACCCTAACCCTCCCTCTCACCCGAACCTTCACACTCACCCTCACCCTAAACAGCACCCTAACACTAAACCTAACCCTAATCATAACCCTAACGCTCACCCTAACCCTAACCCTCACCTTAACCCTCAACCTCACGCTAATCCTCACCCTAACATAACCTTTACCTTACCTAAACTAAACCCTCAACCTAACCTTCACCCTCACACTAGCCCACACCCTTAACCTAACGCTAAACATAACCCTCACGCTAACCCTAACCCTAACCGTCAGCCTAAACCTTATCCTAACCCTAAACCTAAAACTAACCTTCACCCTAAACAAACCCTAACCCTAACCCTAACCCTAAACCTCACCCTAATCCTAACCCTCAACCTCAACCTCAACCTCACCCTCAGCCTAAACCTAGTCCTAACCTAATCCTAACCCTCAACTTAACCCTTACTCTAACCCTAAACCTAACCCTCACCCTCTGACTCCCACTCACCCTAACCCTCACCCTAACCCTAAACCTCACCCTAAACCTCACCCTCACACTCAGCCTAATCCTCGTCCTAACCCTCACCCTGTACCTCACCCTCAAACTAACCCTAACCCTAACCCTCACCCTCACCCTCACCCTCACCTCACCATAACTCTATCCGTCACCCTCAATCTAAACCTGACCCTAACACTTGCCCTCACCCTAACCCTAACCATGAACCTAACAGTCACCCAAATGCTCACCCTAACCCTAACACTAAACCTAACCCTCACCCTCAGTCTAACCCTCACACTAACGCTTACCCTCACACTAAAACTAATCCTCACACTAACCCTAAACCTAACCCTAACCCTCAACTTAACCCTCACCTTAATATTAACCCTGACCCTAACTGTCAAACTAACTCTAACACTAAACCTAAACCTCACCCACACCTAACCCTCACCGTCACCCTAACCCTCACACTAAACCTAACCCTCACCCACACGCTAAACCTCACCCTCACCCTCACCCTCACCCTTACCCTAAACCCAAACCTAACCCTCAGCCTAACCCTAACCCTCACCCTAACCCTCAAACTCCCCCTCACCCTAACCCTAATGATAACCCTAACCCTCACCCTAAACCTCCCCCTAAACCTAACCCTAACCCTAACCCTACCCTAAACCTCACCCTCACCCTAACCTTCACCCTCACACGAAACCTCACCCTCATCCTAACCCTCACCCTCACCCTAAACATCACCCTAACCCTACCTCTCACCCTAACCCTAAACATAACTCTCACCCTCACCCAAACACTAACCCTAACCCTAAGCCTCCCCCTCAAACTCATGCTAACCCTAAACCTCACTCTTACCTTAAACCTTACCCTAACCCTTAAACTTACCATAACCCTAACACTAACCATGACCCTCACACTAAACCTAACCCTCACCCTCACACTAACCCTAACCCTACCTCTCACCCTAAACCTCAGCCTAACCCTAACCCTCATGCTAACCCGAACCCTAACCCTCACTTTCACCCTAGCCCTCACCCTTACCCTAATCCTAACACTTACCCTAACCCTAACCATAAACCTAACCCTCACCCTCACCCTAACCCTAACCCTAACCCTCATCTTAACCCTCCCCCTAATCCTAACCCTGATCCTAACCATCACCCTAAAGCTAACACTAAACCTAAACCTCACCCTCACCCTAACCGTCACCGTCACCCTAACCCTCACTCAAACCTGAACCCTCACCTCAACCTAACCTTCACTCTCACCCTAACCATAAACCTAACACTAATCCTCTCCCTAACCCTCACCCTCACCCTCACCTCACCTAAAGTCTAACCCTAAACCTAATCCTAATCTTAACCCTCACCCTCACCATAAACCTAACCCTAACCCTAATCCTAAACCAAACCCTCACCTTCACCATAACCTAACAGTAACCATCACCCTCACACGCACCCTTACCCTAACCCTAACCTTAAGCCTTACCCTAACCCTAACCTCACCCTAACCCTTACCCTAACCATAACCCTCACCCTCATTCTCACCCTAACCCTAACAATAACCCTATCCCTCACCCTAACCATTATCCTCACACTTACCCTAAACCTAACCCTAAACCTCACACTAACTCTAAACCTCACCCTAACCCTGAACCTACCCCTCACCCTAAACCTCACCCTAAACCTAACCCTAACCCTCACCCTCACCCTAACCCTCATCCACACCCTAATCTGAACCCAAACCCGAACCCTCACAGTCACCATAACACTCACCTCATCCTGAAAATCACCCTAACCCTAACCTGCACCCTAACCCTAAACATAACCCTCACCCTCACCCCAACCCTAATCCTAACTCTAACACGAACCCTCACCGTAACCCTCACCCTCACACTCACACTAACCCTAACCCTCACTCTCATCCTAACCTTCACCCTAACCATTACTCTAACCCTACCCCTCACAATAACACTTACCCTAACCCTAACCAAAACCCTAATCCTCACCCTCACCCTAGCCCTCATCCATACGCTCAACCTAACCTTAACAATCACCCTATCGCTCACCCTCACTCTAACCCTCACCCTAACACTTACCCTCACCCTAACTCTAACCCTCACACTAAATCTAACCCTCACCCGAACCATAACCATAATCCTCACTGTATCCCTCATCCTAACCCTAAACATAACCCTCAACTTAAACCTAAACATAAACATTACCCAAAACCTAACCCCCACCCTCACCCTCACCCTCAACCTCAGCCTAACACTAAGCCTAACCCTAATCCTAAACCTAACACTCACCCTCACACTCACGCTAATTCTAACCCTAACCATCACCCTAACCATAAACCTATCCCTAGCCTACACCCTAACCCTAAACATCACCCTAACCCTAACCCTAACCCTCACCCTCACCCTAACCGTAACTCTCAACCTAACTCTCATCTTAACACTAACGCTAACCCTAACTCTCACACTAACTCTAACCCTCACCAAAACCCTCACCATAAACCTCACCCTAACCCTAACCCTCAAACCCACCCTAACCCTTACCCTAACCCTTGCCCTCAACCTAACTGTAAACCTAACCCTAAGCCTCACACTAACCCTAACTCTAACACTCAGTCTAATCCTCATCCTAAACCTATCCCTAACACTAATCCTAACCCTAACCCTCACCCTCACCCTCACTCTAACCATAACCCTAACCCTAAACCACATGTTAACCCTCAACCTCACTCTCACCCTAAACCTAATATTAACAATAAAACTAAGTCTAACCCTAACCATCACCTTCACCCTCACCTAACCCTAATTCTTATCCTCACCCTAAACCAAACCCTAACCGTCAAACTCACACTCAAACTCACCCTCACCCTAACCCTCACGCTCAACTTCACCCTCACCCTAACCCTCATCGTCACCCTAAAAATCACCCTAACCCTAACCCTCACCCTAACCCTAACCCTTACCCTTACCATAACCCTAACACTTACCATAACCCTAACCCTAACTCTCACCCTAACCCTAATGCTAACTCTAACCCTACACCTCAACTTAAACCTCACCGTAAACCTTATCCTCACACTAACCCTAAACCTCACCCTCAGCCTCACCCTCACCCTAACCCTAACCCTAAACCTAAACCTTACTCTAACCCTAACCCTTACCCTAACCCAAACCTAATCCTAATCCTCACCCTAACCGTAACCCTAACACTAACCATCACCCTCACCCTCACCATAAACCTAAGCCTAAATATAACCCTCACCCTAACCCTAACACTTACCATAACCCTAAACCTACCCCTCAACCTAAACATCACCCTCACCCAAAACCTTACCCTGACCCTCACCCTAAACCTAACCCTAACCCTAATGCTAACCCTAAAACTAACCCTCACCGTAACCCTAACACTTACCCTAAACGTAACCCTAACCCTAACACAAACGTTAATCCGAACCGTAACCCTCAAACTAACCCTCATCCTAAACTTTGTCCTCATAATCACCCTAACTCTAACCCTAACCCTAAACCTCACACAAACCCTAACTCTCTCCCTAAACTTAACCCTACCCCTCACTCTAACCCTCACCCTAACACTTATCCTAACCCTCACCCTCACCCTAACGCTCACCGTCACCCTAACCCTCACCCTAAACTGAACCCTAAGCAACACCCTAACCCTCACCATCACCCTCACCCTCACCCTCACCCTCACCCTCAACATAACCCTCACCCTAACCCTAACCCTAACTCTAACCCTCACCCTCACACTAATCCTTAACCTCACCCTAGCCCTAACCCTTACCTTGCCCCTAACCCTCACCCTAATCCTAACATTCAGCCTAACCCTAACCCTACCCCTTTCCCTAACACTCATCCTAACCATAACCCTAACCCTCACCCTCACCCTAACCCTAACCCTCAAAAACACCCTAATCCTCATCCTCAACCTGATCCTATCCCTAACCCTAACCCTAATCCTAACCTTCACCCTCACCCTCACCCTCACTGTAACTCTAACACCCAGCCTCACCCTAAACCTAACCCTCATCCTAACCTTAAACCTAAACCTAATGCTGACCCTAAACCTCACGCTCACCCTAAACCTCAACCTAACCCTTACCCTCACCATAACCCTAACCCTAAGCCTCACACTAAACCTAACCCTCACCCTAAACCTAACCCTAACCCTCAGCCTAACCCTCACCCTATATATAACCCTAACCCTAATCCACACCCTATCCCTAAACTCAACCCTAATCCTCAACCTAACCCTCACCCTCACCCTAACCCTAATGCTAACACTAACCCTCCCCCTCCCCCTAACGCTAACCTCACCCTAACCCTCACTCTAACACTTACTGACACCCTAACCATCACCCTAACCCTATAAATAAACCTAACCTTCCCCTTACCCTCACGCTAACCCTAAAAATAACCCTAATCCTAACCATAACCCGAACCAACACCATAAATCTAATCCTCACCCTTTCCCTAACCCTCACCCTAACCTTTACCCTCAACAAAAGCCAAACCCTAACCCTAAACCTAACACTCAAACTAACCCTAAGCCTTACCCTCAGCCTAACCCATATACTAAGCCTAAACCTAACAGTAACCTTCACCCTAACCCTAACCCTCTACCTAGCCCTCCCTCTAACACTAATGCTCACCCTAACCCTAACCCTCACCCTCACCCTCACCCTAACCCTAAACCTAACCCTCTCACCTTAACCCTAACCCTCACACTAAGCCTAACCCTTACCCTAACCCTAACCCTACCTCTCAGACTAACCCTCACCTTAACCCTACCTCTAACCCTCACCCTAAGCCTAAGCATATCACTAACCCTCACACTAACCCTAACCCTAACACTGAACCTAACCTTCACCCTCACCCTCACCATAACACTAACACTCACCCTAATCCTAACCCTAACCATAGTCCTCACGCTAACACTTACCCTCAAACTCACCCTAACCCTAACCCTCAACCTCACCCTAACACTCACCCTAAGCCTTAGCCTCACCCTAACTCTAATCCTAACCCTAACCCTCACCCTCACCCTAATGCTAACCCTAACCAGCAGACTCACCCTAACCCTCACCCTAACACTTACCCTCACCTTAACCCTAACCCTCACTCTCAACCTAAACCTCACCCTAACACTTACCCAAACCCTAACACTCACCCTAACCTTAACCTTAAACCTAATCTTGACGCTAACCCTCACCCTCACCCTAAACCTCACCCTAACACTTACCCACATCCTTACCCTCACCCTAAACCTAACCCTAAACCTAAACTTGACCCTAACCCTCACCCTAACTCTCACCCTAACGTTTACCCTCTCCCTAACTCTTACCCTAACCCTAAACCTAACCCTCACACTAACCCTAACCCTAACCCTCAGCCTAGCACTTATCCTAACACTAAACCTAGCCCTAAACCTCACCTTAACCCTAACCCTAACCCTCAGCCTAACACTCATCCTAACCCTAACCTTAATCCTAACCCTCATCCTAAACCTAACCGTAAACCTAAACCTCACCCTAACCCTAAACCTCACCCTCACCCTAACTCTAACCCTAAAGCTGACCCTAACACTCACCCTCACCCTAAGTCCACCCCTTTCCCTACCCCTCACCCTAACCCTAATGCTAACCCTAACCCTCAACCTAACCCTAACCCTAACCCTAACGCTAATCTTCACCCTAACCTAATCCTCACACACAACCTAACCCTCACCCTTAACCAAACCCTCACCCTCACCCAAACCCTCACCCTCACCCAAACACTCATCCTCACCCTAACCCTCACACTCACTCTAAATGTCACCCAAACACTAACCCTCAACCTAACCCTAACCCACACCCTAATCCAAACCCTCACCCTCACCTGTACCCTCACTCTAACCCTTACCTCACCCTAACCCTAAGCATAACCCTCACAATAACCGTAACACTCACTCTAACCCTAACCCTAACCCTCACCCTAACCTTCATCCACACCCTGATCATCACACTCAGCTTAACCCTAACCCTACACCTAACCCTAACCCTAAACCCTAAAACTAACCCTAACCCTAAACCTCATCCTCATCCTCACCCTAACTCTAACCCTCACCCTAAACATCACCCTAACCCTAACCCTCACCCTAACCCTAACCCGAACCTTCACCCTGAACCTAAACTCAGCATAATCCTCAACCTAACCCTAACCTTTACCGAACCGAAACCCTCACCCTCACCCTTAGCCTTAACCCTCACCCTCACCGAAGACCTCACCCTAACCCTAACCTTAACCCTAAACCTCACCCTCAAACTCCCCTACACCCTCAGCCTTACCCTAACCATAACCCTAATCGTAACACTAACGCTCAACCCCAACCTCACCCTAACCCTAACCCTAACCCTAACAATAACCCTCACCCTCATCCTAACCCTAACCCTAACCCTAACAATAACTCTAACCCTAACCCTAACCCTAACCCTAAAACTCATCCTAACCCTAATCCTAACCCTAACTCTCAACCTCACACTCACCCTCACACTCACCCTCAACCTCACCCTAAATATCACATTAACCCTAACATTCACAATGAACCTAACCCTAACGCTTACCCTAACTCTCACCCACAAACTAACCCTCACCCTAAACATTATCCTCACACTAAACCAAACCCTAACCCTAACCTTCATACTAACCCTAACCCTCAAGCTAACCGTATCCCGACACCTCACCCAACTCTCACCCTAACCCTAACCCTAACCCTAACACTCACCCTAACCCTAACTCTAAACCTAACCCTCACCCTCACCCTAACCCTCACCATCACCCTAACGCTTACACTAACCCTCACCCTCACCCTAAACCTAACCCTCAACCTAAACATAACCCTCACCCTGATCCTCGCCCTAACCCTAACCCTAACGCTAACCCTCACCCTAACCCTTACTTTAACCCTAACCCTCACCCTAAACCTAATGCTCACCCTAACAATAACCCTCACACTAACCCTAACCCTAGCCCTCAACCTAACCCTCACCCTCAACCTAACCCTAACTCATCCTAACCCTAACCCTAAACCAAAACCTCAAACTAAACTTAAACTTCAACCTAACCCTAATCCTCACACTAAACCTAACAGTCACACTATCCCTAACCCTACCCCTCAGCCTAACACTCACCCTAAACCTAACCCTAACCCTAATCCTCACCCTATCCTTAACCTTAACCCTAACCCTAATCCTAACACTCACCCTCACCCTAACTCTAAACCTAACCCTGAAACTCACCCTAACCATATACTTAACCCTCACCCTAACACTAACACTTACCCTATACCTCACCCTCATCCTAACCCTAAACCAAACTCTAGCCCTAACCCTAAACCTAATCCTATCCGTAAACCTGACCCTCACCCTCACTCTAAACCTAATCCTAACCTGAACCATAAGCATAACACTAACCCTAATGCTAACCCTAACCCTCAACCTCACCCTAAACCTAACCCTAACACTCAACCTCAACCTAACCCTAACCCTAATGTTAACCCTAACCCTCACCCTAACTCTAACCCTGAACCTAACCCTTACCCTAACCCTCACCCTCACCCTATCTATAACACTTACACTCACCCTAAACCTAATTCTAATCATAACCCTAATCCTACCCCTCAGCCTAACCCTTAACCTCCCCCTAAACCTCACCCTCTTCCTAACATTAATGCTAACCCTAAATATCAACCTCACCCTAACCATCACCCTAAACCTTACCCTCACCATAACCCTATCACTCAACCTCAACCTAACCCTTACCCTAACCCTTACACTCACCCTAACCCTCACCCAACCCTAACCCTAACACTAACCCTCACCCTAACCCCCACCCTAACCTTCACCCTAACCCTAAGTCTAACCCTAACCCTCAGTCTCACCCTAACCCTCACCTTAACTCTTATCCTCACACTAATCCTAACAATAACCCGAACCATAACCCTCACACTAAGACTAACCCTCATCCTAACCCTAGCGCTACCTCTCACACTAACACTCACCCTAACCCTAAACTGAACCCTAACCTGAACTCTAACCCTAACCCTAATTTGCCCCCGAACCCGAACCCTCACCTACACCCTAACCCTTCCCCTTCCCTGAACCCTAACTCTCACCCTAAAACTCACCCTCACCCTAAACATCACCCTAACACTTACCCTCAACCTAAAACTCAACCTCACCCACAAGCTAACCCTGCCCCGCACCATAATCCTCACCCTAAACCTAAACCTAACCCTTACCTAACTGAAACCCTCACCCGCAACCTCATCCTCTCCCTCACCCTCAGCCTAAACCTTACCCTAACCCTAACACTAACCCTAATCCTAACCGTAAACCTAACCCTAACCCTAACCCTAACCCTCAGCCTAACCGTCACTTTCACCCTCACCATCACCCTAATGCTCACCGTCACCCTAAACATCACTCTAAACCTAACCCTCACGCTAACCCTAACCCCTACCCTAACCGTAACACTAAACCAAACTCTCACCCTAACAATAACCGTAATCCTAACCCTCACCCTAACAATAACCCTCACCCTAACATTAACCCTCACCCTAACACGTACCCTCAACGTAACCCCAACCTTAACCCTAACACTAACCCTCACCCTAACCCTATCCCTAACCCTAATCCTAACCCTAACCCTAACCTTTACCCTACCTCTAACTCTTACACAAACCCTAAGCCTAACCCTAAACCTCACCCTAACCCTAAACCTAACGCTCATCCTCACCCTAACACTTGCCCTAACCCTAACCCTCACCATAACCCGAACCCTTAACCTATACCTAAACCTCATCCTCAACCTAACCCTAACCCTAACCCTCACTGTAACCCTAACCCTCACGCTAAACCTCAGCCTCACCCTAACCCTCACCCTAACCCTAACCCTCAGCCTAAACCTCATACCCCACCCTAATCCTCATGCTAACCATAACCCTAAATCTTACCTAACCGAAACAATCAACCTCACCCTCATCCTCTCCCTAACCCTCATTCTCACCATAGCCCTCACCCTAACCCTCACCCTCAACCTCAGCGTAACCCTTACAGTAATCCTAATCCTAACCCTAACCCTTATCCTCACCCTAAAACTAACCCTAACCGTCACCCTCACACTCACCCTAACCCTCATGCTCAATCTCACCCTAACCCTCACCATCACCCTAAAAATCACCCTAACCCTAATGCTAACCCTAACCCTCAACCTCACCCTAAACCTCACCCTAACCCTAACACTAAAACTAACACCAACCCTAAACCTCGGCCTCACCCTCACTCTAACCCTAACCATAAACATAACCTTCACTCTAACCCTAACCCTTACTCTAAGCCTGAACCTAACCTTAACCCTCACCCTAACCGTAACCCTAACCCTAACCCTCACCCTCACCCTAAACCTAACCCTAAACATAACCCTCACCCTAACCCTGTCCCTTAGCCTAACCCTAACCCTACCCCTCAACCTAAACCTCACACTCACCCAAACCCTAACCCTGACCCTCACCCTAAACCTAACCCTAACTTTAACCCTAACGCTAACCCTAATCCTAAACCTCACCCTAACTCTAACACTTACCCTAAACCTAACCCTAACCCTAACCCTCACACTAAGCCTAACCCTCAACCTAACCCTCACCCTAACCTTTATTCTCATACTAAACCTAACTCTAACCCTAACCCTAACCTTCACACAAACCCTAACCCTCTCCCTAACCTTAACCCTACTCCTCGCCCTAACCCTCACCCTAACCCTAACCCTCATCCTAAAACTTATCCTAATCCTCACCCTCACCCTAACCATCACCGTCACCTTAACCCTCACCCTAAACCGAACGTTAACCCACACCCTAACCCTCACACTCACCCTCACCCTCACCCTCACCCTAACCCTAAACCTAACCCTCATCCTAACACTAACCCTCACCCTCACCCTCACCCTAACCCTAACCAAAAACCTCACACTAACCCTAACCCTAAACTTTACCTAATCGAAAACCTCACCCTCACCCAAACCCTAACCCTCAACCTAGCCCCCCCAACACTAACCCTCACCCTAACCCTAACCCTCACCCTCACACTCACCCTCACCCTAACCCTAAACCTAAACCTAACCCTAACCCTAATGCTAACCCTAACCCTACCTCTCAGACTAACCCTCACCCTAACCCTAACCCTATCACTAACCCTCACACTAACCCTAAACCTAATACTGAACCTAAACCTCACCCTCACCATAACCCTAACACTCACCCTAATCCAAACCCTATCCGTAGTCCTCACCCTAACACTTACCCTCACCCTCAACCTCACCCTAACACTCACCCTAAGTTATACCCTCACCCTAACTCTAATCCTAACCCTAAACCTCACCCTCACCCTCACCCTAATGCTAACCATAAGCCTCAGACTCACCCTAACCTCACACTAACAATTACCCTCACCCTAACCCTAACCCTCACCCTCACCTAAACCTTACCCTAACACTTTCCCAAACACTAACCCTCACCCTAACCCTAACCCTAAACCCAACCTTGACACTAACCCTCAACCTCATGTTATACTTCAACCTAACACTTACCAACAACTTTACACTCACGCTAACCCTAACCCTAAACCTGAAATTTACCCTAACCCTCACCCTAACCCTAAACCTCACCCTCACCCTAACTCTCACCCTAACATTTACCCTCACCCTAACACTTACCCTAACTCTAAACCTAACCCTCACACTAACCCTAACCCTAACCCTCAGCCCAACCTTTATCCTAACCCTAAACCTCACCCTAACCCTAACCCTATGCCTCAGCCTAACCCTCATCCTAACCCTAACCCTAATACTTACTCTCACCCTAAACCTAAGCCTCACCATCATCCTAATATTCACCCTAACCCTAACCCTCACCCTAAACCTAATCCTCAACCTAAACATAATCCTCTCCCTGACCCTCACCCTAACCCTAAGCCTAACACTAACCCGCACCCTAAACCTTACTTTAACCCTAACACTCACCTTAAACCTAACGCTCACCCTAACACTAACGCTCAAACTAACCCTAACAATAGCCCTCACCCTCACCCTCACCCTCAACCTAAACCTCACTCTAAACCTAATCCTCACACTAAACCTAAGATTCACTCTATCCCTAACCCTACCCCTCAGCCTAACCCTCACCCTAAACCTAACCCTAAGCCTAACCCTCACCCTAACCCTAACACTAACCGTAACCATAAGCCTAACCCTAACCTTTACCCTAACCTTAACCCTTACCCTAACCCTAACCCTAACCCTAACCCTCACCCTAAACCTTATGCTAAACCTAAAACTCACCCTCACCTTAATCCTCACCCTAACCCTTATCCTCACACTAACTCGAACCCTATCCCTCAGCATCAACCTCACCCTAACCCTAAACCTGAAACTAAACCTCACCATAAACCTAACCCTTACCCTAAACCTAAACCTAACCCTCACACTATCCCTCACCCTAACCCTAGGCCTAACCCTAATCCTCACCCTCACCCTCATCTTAACCCCAACCCTAAACCTAACCCTCACCCTAACCCTAACCCTTACCCTATCCCTAAACCTACCCCTCAACCTAACCCTCAGGCTCACCCTAATCCTAACCCTAACCCTTACCCTAAACCTAAACCAAACCCTAACGCTCACCCTAACCCTAAACCTAACCCTCAACCTAACCCTAACCCTTACCCTAAACCTAACACTAATCCTATCCCTAAACCAAACCCTAACCCTCACCCTCAACCTCACCCTCACCCTAACACTCACCGTCACCCTAAACCTCACCCTAAACCTAAGCCTAAAGCTAACCCTCATCCTAACACTAAGCCTGACCCTCACCCTCACCCTAAACCTAACCCACAACCTCACCTTAATCCTCACCCTAACCCTAACCCTAAACCTTACCTAACCGAAAACCTCACCCTCACCCAAACCCTAACCCCCAACCTAGCCCTCCCCCTAACACTAACCCTCACCCTAACCCAAACCCTCACCTTCAAACTCACCCTCACCCTCACCCTAAACCTAACCCTAACCCTCACACTAAGCCTAATCCTCACCCTAACCCTAACCCTACCTCTCAGAGTAACCCTCACCTTAACCCTAACTATGACCCTCACCCTAACCCTAACCCGATCACTAACCCTCACACTAACCCTAAACCTAATACTGAACCTAACCCTCACCCTCACTCTCACAATAACCCTAACACTCACCCTAATCTGAACCCTAAAATTAGTCCTCAAACTAAAACTTAGCCTCCCACTCACCCTAACACTAACCCTCAACCTCACCCTAACCCTCACCCTAAGCTTTACTCTAACCCTAACTCTAATCCTAACCCTAACCCTCACCTTCACCCTAATGCTAACCCTAACGCTCAGACTCACACTAACCCGCACGCTAACACTTACCCTCACCCTAACCCTAACCCTCACCCTCACCCTAAACCTCACCCTAACACTTACCCAAACCCTAACCATCACCCTAAACCTAACCTTGACGCTAACTCCATCCTCACCCTAAACCTCACCCTAACACTTACTGACACCCTTACCCTCACCCTAACCCTAACCCTAAACCTAAATTTTACCCTAACCCTCACCCTAACCCTAAACCTCACCCTCACTCTAACTCTCACCCTAACCTTTACCCTCACCCTTACTCTTACCCTAAACCTAAGCCTATCCCTCACACTAACCCTAACCCTAACCCTCAGTCTAACCCTTATCCTAACCCTAAACCTAGCCCTAAACCTCACCCTAATCCTAACCCTAACCCTCAGCCTAACCCTCATCCTAACCATAACCCTAATCTTTACCCTCACCCTAACCCTAACCGTGAACCTAAACCTCACCCTAAACCTAACACTCACCCTCACCCTCTCCTTCACCTTCAGCCTAACCCTAATCCTAACCTAATCATAACCCTCACCCTCACCCTCACCCTAACTCTAACCCTAAATCTAACCATAACACCCACCCTCACCCTTACCTTAACCCTAACAATATACCTAATCCTCAACCTAACCCTAACCCTCACCCTAATCCTAAACCTAACCCTCACTCTCAAACTCACACTATCTCAAACCCAAACCCTAAACCTAACCCTCACCCTCACTCTTAACTGTACCCTCACCCTAACCCTAATCTTCACCCACACCCTAACCCTCACCCTCAACCGAACCCTCACCCACAACCAAACCCTCATCCTCACCCTAACCATCACCCTCAATCTAAACATCACCCAAAACCTAACCCTCACCCTAACCCTAACCCAAACCCTATTCCAAACCCTCACACTCGCCCTAACCCTCACCCTAACCCTTACCCTCACCCTAACCCTTACCCTCACCCTAACCCTAACCATAACCCTCAAAATAACTGTAACCCTCACTCTAGCCCTAAACGTAACCCTGACCCTGACTTTCACCCACACCCTGATCCTCACCCTCAGCTGAACCCTAACCCTAATCCTATTCCTCTTCCTAACCCTCAGCCTCACATTAAACCTAACCCTAACCCTAACCCTCACCCTCACTCTAACCTTCACCTTCACCCTAAACATCATCGTAACCCTAACCCTCACCCTAACCCTAAACCGAACCCTCACCCTGAACCTAACCTAAGATTAATCCTCACCCTCACCCTAATCCTCACCATAACCCTAACCTTTAACTAACCGAAACCCTCACCGTCACCCTCAGCCTAAGCCTCACCCTCACCCAAGCCCTCACCCTAACCCTAACCTTAACCCTAACACTCACATTCAAATTCCCCTTCCCCCTCAGCCTTACCCTAACAATAACCCTAATCCTAACACTAACCCTCAACCCCACCCTCACCCTAACCCTAACCCCAGCAATAACCCTCACCCTCATCCTAACCCAAACCCTAACCCTAACAATAACTCTCACCCTAATCCTAACCCTAAAACTCACCCTAACCCTCATCCTAACCCTGAACCTCAAACTCACTGTCACCCTCACACTAACCCTCAACCTAACCCTAAACATCACCTTAACCTAACCCTAACGTTCAATCTAACTCTCACCCTAAAACTAACCCTAACCCTAAACATTATCCTCACACTAACCCTAACCCTAACCTTCACACTAACCCTAACCCTCAACCTAACCGTATCCCGACACCTCACCCTAACACTCACCCTAAACCTAACCCTAACCCTAACACTCACCCTAACCCTCACCATCACCCTAACACTCACCCTAACCCTAACCCTCACCCTAAACCTAACCCTCAACCTAAACCTAACCCTCACCCTGATCCTCACCCTAACCCTAATCCTAACGCTAATCCTCACCCTAAACTTTACTTTAACCCTAACTCTCACCTTAAACATAACACTCACCCTAACACTAACCCTCAAACTAACACTAACCCTAGCCCTCACCCTCACCCTCACCCTCAACCTAACACTAACACTCATCCTAAGCCTAACCGTAAACCTAAAACTCACACTAAAACTAAACCACACCCTAACCCTAATCCTTACCCTATCCCTAAACTTAACCCTAACCCTCACCCTAACCCTCAACCTCACCCTAACCCTAATGCTAACCCTAACCCTCACCCTCAACCTAACCCTCAATCTAACCCTTACCCTCACCCTAACACTTACCTACACCCTCACCCTAACCCTAACACTCATCCTAATCCTAACCCTAACCGTAGTCCTCACCCTAACACTTACCCTCACCCTCACCCTAATCATAACCCTCAACCTCACCCTAACCCTCACCCTAAGCCTTGCCCTCACCCTAACTCTAATCCTAACCCTAACTCTCACCCTCACCCTCACCCTATTGCTAACCCTAACACTAAGACTCACCCTAACCCTAACCCTAACACTTACCCTCACCCTAACCCTAACCCTCACCATCACCCTAAACCTCACCCTAACAATTAACCAAAACCTAACCCTCACCCTAACCCTAACCCTAAACCTAACCTTGATGCTAACCCTCACCGTCACCCTAAACCTTACCCTAACACTTACCCACACCCTTATCCTAACCCTAAACCTCACCCTTCCCCTGATTCTCACCCTTACCTTTACCCTCACCCTAACTCTTACCCTAACCCTAAACCTAACCCTAGCCCTACCCCTAACGCTTACCCTCACCCTAAGCCTAATCCTCACCCAAACCCTAACCCTCACAGTCAACCGAGCCCTCACCCAAACCCTCATCCTCACCCTAACCCTCACCCTCACTCAAAACATCACCCAAACACTAACCCTCACCCCATTCCTAACACAAACCCTAGTCCAAACCCTCACACTCACCCTAACCCTCACCCTAAACCTTACCCTCACCCTAACCCTTACCCTGACCCTAACCCTAACCATAACACTCACAATAACCGTAACCCTCACTCTAACCCTAACCCTAAACCTGACCCTAACGTTCACCCTCACCCTGATCCTCACACTAAGCTTAACCCTAACCCTAATCCTAGCCCTCACGCTCACCCTAACCCTCACCCTCAGCCTAAACATCACCCTAACCCTAACCCGAACCCGAACCCTAAACCGAACCCGAACCCTGAACCTAACCTCAACTTAATCCTCACCCTAATCCTGACCATAACCCTAACCTTTACCTTACATAAACACTCACCCTCACCCTCAGCCTAACCCTCACCCTAACTCAAGCCCTCACCTTAACCCTAACCTTAACCCTAACCTTAACCCTAACCCACACCCTGAAACTCCCCTTCCCCCTCAGCCTTACCTTAACCAATACCCTAATCCTAACACTAACCCTGAACATCACCCTCACCCTCACCCTAACCCTAACCCTAACAATTACCCTCACCTTCATCCTAACCCTAACCCTAACAATAACTCTAACCCTAACCCGAACCCTAAAACTCACCCTAACCCTAATCCTATACCTAACCCTCACCCTAACCCTCACCCTCACACTAACCCTCAACCTCACCCTAAACATCACCTTAACCCTAACTCTAAACCTAACCATCACCCTCACCCTAACCCTCACCATCACCCTAACGCTCACCCTAACCCTAACCCTCACCCTAAACCTAACCCTCACCCTAAACCTAACCCTCACCCTGACCCTCACCCTAAACCTAAACCTAAGTCTAAACCTCACCCTAACCCTTACTTTAACCCTAAACCTCACGCAAAACCTAAGGCTCACCCTAACACTAAACCTCACACTAACTCTAACCCTAGCACTCACCCTCACCCTCACCCTCAAACTAACCCTAACACTCATCCTAACACTAACCCTAAACCTAAACCTCACACTAAACCGAAACCTCACCCTAACCCTAATCCTCACACTAAACCTAACAGTCACTCTATCCTTAACCCTACCCCTCAGCTTACCCCTCACCCTAAACCTCACCCTAACCCAAACACTAACACTACCCCTCACAATAAACCTCACCCTATACCGCACCCTCAACATAACCCTAACCCTAACTCTAACCCTAATCCTCAACCACACCCTACCCTTCACCCTCACCCTAAACATCACCCAAACCTTAACTCTCTCCCTAACCCTAACCCTAACCCTTACCCTAAACCTAACCCTCACCCTCATGCTAATCCTCACCATTACCCTAACTATGACCTAAAAGAAACCCTCACACTAACCCTCACCCTCACCCTAGCCCTCACCCTAACCCTAACCCAACCCTAACCCTCACCTTCACCCTAACCTTCATCCTAAACCTTACCCTTACTGTAACCCTAAACCTAACCCTTATCATAACCCTCACACTAACCGTAACCTTCACAATAACCATAACCCTAACCCTAACCCTAAGCTTCACACTCACACTGACTCTCACCCAAACCCTAACCCTATTCCTAATCCTAACCCTCACAATCACCCTCAACCTAAACCTAACCCTAACACTAACCCTCACCCTCAAGCTCACGGAACACTCACCCTCACCCTAAATATCACCCTAACCCTAACCCTCACCCTAAACCTAACCTCAGCTTAACCCTCACCCTCAACCTAATCCTCACCCTATCCCTAACCCTAACTTAAACAAAACCCTCACCCACACACTAACACTCACCCTCACCCTAGCCCTAACACTAACCCTAAACATAACACTTACCCACACACTAACTCTCACACTAATCCTCACTCTAACCCTAATCCTAACCCTAATCCTAACCCTAATGCTCACCCTACCCCTCTCACTAACCCTAACTATAACCCTAACGCTCACCCTCATCCTAAACCTCATGCTCACCCGAGCACTCACCCTCACCCTAAACCATACTCTCACACTAAACATCACCTAAACCCTAACCCTCAACCTAATCCTAACCCTAACCCCCACTCTAACACAAACCCTCACACTAACCCTCACCCTAACCCTTACCCACAACATAATGCTATCCCTCAAACTCAATCTTACCATCACCCTAACCCTTACCCTCACCCTAACCCTAACAATAACCTTCACCCTAAACCTAACCCTCAGCCTCGCCCTAACCCTCACACTAACCTTTATCCTCACCTTCACCCTAACGCTCACCTTCACCCGAGCCATCACCCTCACCCTAAACCTAACTATAACCCTCAACCTCACCCTCAACCTCAGCCTAAACCTAATCCTAACCCTAACCCTAAACCTCACCCTCACCCTCACACCAACCCTAACCCTCACCCCAACACTAAACCTCACCCTAACACTAACCCTCACCCACACCCTCACCCTAATCCTAACCCTAACTCTAATCCTAACCCTCAACCTCACCATAACCCTCACCCTAACCCTTACCCTCACCTTCACCTAAACCTAACCCTAACCCTCACACTAACCTGAAACATCACCCTAACGGTAACACTAATCCTAACCCTTACCCTCACAATCACAATAACTCTAACCCTTACCCTCACCCTAACCCTAACCCTAACAGTAACCCTAACCCTAAAACTAGTCCTCACACTAACCCTAACCCTCATCCACACCTTAACCCAAACCCTCACCCGAACCCGAACCCTAACCCTAACGCTAAAATTAACCCTAACACTCCCACTAAACCTAACACTCACCCTAACTGTAACCCTACCCATCAGCCTAAACCTAACCCGAAGCCTAACCCTAAATCTAAACCTCACCCTATCCCTAAACCTAACCCTAACCCACACACTCACCCTAGCCCTCACCCTAACCCTACCCCAAACCCTAAACCTCACACTAAACATAACCCTCACCCTATCCCTAACCCTACAACTCAGGCTATGACTCACCGTAACCCTAAACCTAACCCTAAACCTAAACCTCACCCTATCCCTAACCCTAACCCTAACCCTCACACTCACCCTAGCCCTCAACCTAACCTCACCCTAACCCTATTACTAACCCTAAACCTCACCCTCATCCTAACCTTCACCCTAACCCTTCTCCTCACACTAATCCTAACTCGACCCTAACCTTTACCCTAAAACTCACACTAAACCTAACCCTTACTCTAAACCTAACCCTACCCCACAGCCTAACCCTCATCCTAACCCTAACCCTAACCCTATCCCTCAACCTAACCCTAACCCTAACCCTAACCCTCACCCTAACCCTCACCCTCACCCTCACCCTCACACTCACCCTCAGCCTTACCATAACCCTAACCCTAATCCTAAACCTAACCCTCACCCACACCCTCACCCTAACTCTAAACAGAACCCTAACCATAACCCTCCCCCTCCTTCGAACCCTCCCCCGAAACCTCACTCTCACCCTAACGCTCACCCTCACTCTAACCCTCACCCTAACCCTCATCCTAACCCTCACCCTCAACCTCACACTCAACCTAACCCTCACCATCACCCTAACCATAACCATAACCCTCACGCTAACCCTAACCCTAACCCTCCCCCTCACCCGAACCTTCACCCTCACCCTCACCATAAACATCACCCTAACAATAACCCTCACCCTAATCCTAACCCTAACGCTCACCCTAACCGAAACTCTCACCTTAACTCTCAACCTCATCCTAAACGTCACCCTAATCTTACCCTAAACTTTACCTAAACTAAACACTCACCCTCTCCCTAACCTTAACCCTAAACCTAACCTGCACACTAACCCTAACCCTAACCCTCAGCATAACGCTAATCCTAACCCTAACCATACCCATAATCCTCACCCTAACCCTAACCATAACCCTAACCCTCACCCTAATCCTAACCCTCACCCTCATCCTCACCCTCACCCTCACACTATGCCTAACCCTAACCCTAATCCTAAACCTAAACATCACCCTGACCCTAAACCTAACACTAACCATTACTCTGATCCTCACCCTCACCTTTACGCTAACCCTCACCATCACCCTAAACCTCACCCAAACCCGAACCCTCACCTCAACCTAACCCTCACTCTCACCCTAACCCTAAACCTAACCTTAATCCTCTCCCTAACCCTAACAATAACCCTATCCCTCACCCTAACCGTTATCCTCACACTTACCCTAAACCTCACACTAACCCCAAAACTCACCCTAATCCTGACCATACCCCTCACCCTAATCCTAACCCTAACCCTAACCCACACCCTAAATCTAACCCTAACCCTCACCCTCATCCTAACCCTCATCCACACCCTAATCCTCACCCTCACCCGAACCATCACTGTCACCCTAACCCTCACCCTCACCCTAAACATCACCCTAAACCTAACCCTCACCCTAACCCTAAACATAACCCTCAACCTCAATCCAACCCTAATCCTAAACAAAACACGAACCCTCACCCTAACCCTGACCCTCACACTCACGCTAAACCTAACCCTCACCCTAACCCTAACCCTAACCCTACCCCTCACACTATCCCTCACCCTAACACTTACCCTCACCCTAACACAAACCCTAAACCTCACCCTCAACCTAGCCCTCACCCTAACACTAATCCTAACCCTAACCCTAACCCTAAAACTAACCCTCACCCTAACCCTCACCTTGACCCTCACCCTAACCCTAAACCTAACCCTAACCCTAACCCTCACCCTCACCCTCACCCTAACCCTAATCCTAACGCTAATTCAAACCCTAACACTCACCCAGACCCTAAACCTCACCCTAATCCTTAGCCTCACCCTCACCCTAACCGGAACCCACACATTAACCTTAACCCTCACCGTACCCCTAACCCTAACCCTCAACCTCACACTCACCCTAACCCTAACCCTCACCCTCACCCTCACCCTAACCCTAAACCTAATGCTAACCCTAACCCTCATCCTCACCCTAACATTAACCCTACCCCTTATCCTAACCCAAAACCTAACCCTAATGCTAAACCTAACCCTCATCCTCACCCTAATCCTCACCCTAACCCTTACCCTCACCCTCTCCCTAAACCTTACCTTAAACATACACATGAGCCTAACCCTCACCTAAACCCTTACCCTCACTATAAAACTAACACTAACCCTAATCCTCACACTAACCCTAAACCTAAGCCTAACCCTAACCCTCACTTTAACCCTCACCCTAATCCTAACCCTGACCCTCACCCTCACTGTAACACTAACACTAAACCTAAACCTCACCCTCACCCTAACCCCCACTGTCACCCTAACCCTCAATGTCACCCTAACCCTAACACTCACCCTAAACCTCACCGTAACCCTTACCCTAACCATAAACTTAACTTTAACCCACAGCCTAAACCTCACCAGAATCCTCACCGTCACCCTCACCCTCACCCTAACTGTAAGCCTAAGACTCACCCCAACCCTAACCCTCACCCTAAACCTAAGTCTAACCCTCACCCTCAACCTAAGCCTAACCCGAACTCTAACCCTATACCTCACCCTAACCCTAAGGCTAAACCTAACCCTAACTCTTACTCTCATCCTAATCCTCACCCTAACCCTTTCCTCACACTAACCCTAATCCTAACCCTCACACTAACCCTAACCCTCAACCTAACCCTCAACATCAACCTAACCCTAACCCTCACCTACACCCTAACCCTCTCCCTCACCCCCAACCTCACCCTCACCCTAAACATCACCTTAACCCTAACCCTCAGCCTAACCCTAACCCTAAACCTTACCTTAACCCTAACCCTCACCTTCAACCACACCCTCAGCCTAATCCTCACCCTAAACTTAAACCTAACCCTTTCCTAACCAAAAACCGCACCCTCACCCTAACCCGCACCCTAACCTTCGCCCTCACTCTAGCCCTCACACTAAGCCAAACCCTAACCCTAACCCTCAAACTCAACCTCATCCTCAACCTCAGCCTCACCCTAACCTTAAACATATTTCTAACCCTAAACCTCAGCTTCACCCTCACTCTAACCCTAACTGTAAAACTAATGCTAACCCTAAACCTCACCCTCACATTAACCCTAATTCTAACCCTCACCATAACCCTAAACCTAACCCTAATGCTATACCCAACCCTAACCCTCACCCTAAGACTAATGCTAGCCCTAATACTCAACCACAACCTAAACCTCACCCAAACCCTTACCCTCATCCTAACACTCACCCTAACCCTAACCCTAAACCTAAAACTCACCCAAACACTCACCCTAAAATTTACCCTAAACCTCACCCTCACCCTGACCCTAAACCTAATGCTAACCCTAACCCTCATCCTCACCCTAACATTAACCCTACCCCTTATCCTAACCCAAAACCTAACCCTAATGCTAAACCTAACCCTCACCCTCACCCTAATCCTCACCCTAACCCTTACCCTCACCCTCTCCCTAAACCTTACCTTAAACATACACATGAGCCTAACCCTCACCTTAACCCTTACCCTCACTATAAAACTAACACTAACCCTAATCCTCACACTAACCCTAAACCTAAGCCTAACCCTAACCCTCACTTTAACCCTCACCCTAATCCTAACCCTGACCCTCACCCTCACTGTAACACTAACACTAAACCTAAACCTCACCCTCACCCTAACCCCCACTGTCACCCTAACCCTCAATGTCACCCTAACCCTAACACTCACCCTAAACCTCACCGTAACCCTTACCCTAACCATAAACTTAACTTTAACCCACAGCCTAAACCTCACCAGAATCCTCACCGTCACCCTCACCCTCACCCTAACTGTAAGCCTAAGACTCACCCCAACCCTAACCCTCACCCTAAACCTAAGTCTAACCCTCACCCTCAACCTAAGCCTAACCCGAACTCTAACCCTATACCTCACCCTAACCCTAAGGCTAAACCTAACCCTAACTCTTACTCTCATCCTAATCCTCACCCTAACCCTTTCCTCACACTAACCCTAATCCTAACCCTCACACTAACCCTAACCCTCAACCTAACCCTCAACATCAACCTAACCCTAACCCTCACCTACACCCTAACCCTCTCCCTCACCCCCAACCTCACCCTCACCCTAAACATCACCTTAACCCTAACCCTCAGCCTAACCCTAACCCTAAACCTTACCTTAACCCTAACCCTCACCTTCAACCACACCCTCAGCCTAATCCTCACCCTAAACTTAAACCTAACCCTTTCCTAACCAAAAACCGCACCCTCACCCTAACCCGCACCCTAACCTTCGCCCTCACTCTAGCCCTCACACTAAGCCAAACCCTAACCCTAACCCTCAAACTCAACCTCATCCTCAACCTCAGCCTCACCCTAACCTTAAACATATTTCTAACCCTAAACCTCAGCTTCACCCTCACTCTAACCCTAACTGTAAAACTAATGCTAACCCTAAACCTCACCCTCACATTAACCCTAATTCTAACCCTCACCATAACCCTAAACCTAACCCTAATGCTATACCCAACCCTAACCCTCACCCTAAGACTAATGCTAGCCCTAATACTCAACCACAACCTAAACCTCACCCAAACCCTTACCCTCATCCTAACACTCACCCTAACCCTAACCCTAAACCTAAAACTCACCCAAACACTCACCCTAAAATTTACCCTAAACCTCACCCTCACCCTGACCCTAAACCTAATGCTAACCCTAACCCTCATCCTCACCCTAACATTAACCCTACCCCTTATCCTAACCCAAAACCTAACCCTAATGCTAAACCTAACCCTCACCCTCACCCTAATCCTCACCCTAACCCTTACCCTCACCCTCTCCCTAAACCTTACCTTAAACATACACATGAGCCTAACCCTCACCTTAACCCTTACCCTCACTATAAAACTAACACTAACCCTAATCCTCACACTAACCCTAAACCTAAGCCTAACCCTAACCCTCACTTTAACCCTCACCCTAATCCTAACCCTGACCCTCACCCTCACTGTAACACTAACACTAAACCTAAACCTCACCCTCACCCTAACCCCCACTGTCACCCTAACCCTCAATGTCACCCTAACCCTAACACTCACCCTAAACCTCACCGTAACCCTTACCCTAACCATAAACTTAACTTTAACCCACAGCCTAAACCTCACCAGAATCCTCACCGTCACCCTCACCCTCACCCTAACTGTAAGCCTAAGACTCACCCCAACCCTAACCCTCACCCTAAACCTAAGTCTAACCCTCACCCTCAACCTAAGCCTAACCCGAACTCTAACCCTATACCTCACCCTAACCCTAAGGCTAAACCTAACCCTAACTCTTACTCTCATCCTAATCCTCACCCTAACCCTTTCCTCACACTAACCCTAATCCTAACCCTCACACTAACCCTAACCCTCAACCTAACCCTCAACATCAACCTAACCCTAACCCTCACCTACACCCTAACCCTCTCCCTCACCCCCAACCTCACCCTCACCCTAAACATCACCTTAACCCTAACCCTCAGCCTAACCCTAACCCTAAACCTTACCTTAACCCTAACCCTCACCTTCAACCACACCCTCAGCCTAATCCTCACCCTAAACTTAAACCTAACCCTTTCCTAACCAAAAACCGCACCCTCACCCTAACCCGCACCCTAACCTTCGCCCTCACTCTAGCCCTCACACTAAGCCAAACCCTAACCCTAACCCTCAAACTCAACCTCATCCTCAACCTCAGCCTCACCCTAACCTTAAACATATTTCTAACCCTAAACCTCAGCTTCACCCTCACTCTAACCCTAACTGTAAAACTAATGCTAACCCTAAACCTCACCCTCACATTAACCCTAATTCTAACCCTCACCATAACCCTAAACCTAACCCTAATGCTATACCCAACCCTAACCCTCACCCTAAGACTAATGCTAGCCCTAATACTCAACCACAACCTAAACCTCACCCAAACCCTTACCCTCATCCTAACACTCACCCTAACCCTAACCCTAAACCTAAAACTCACCCAAACACTCACCCTAAAATTTACCCTAAACCTCACCCTCACCCTGACCCTCACGCTAACCTTTACCCACACCCTCACCCTAAACCTAACCATAACCCTCACACTAAACCTAACCCTCACCCTAACCCTAACTATAATCCTCACCCTAAACCTTATCCTAACCCTAAACCTAATCCTCAAACTAACCCTAAAACAAAACATTACCCTAACCCTAACTCTCACACTCACCCTCAGCCTAACACTAACCCGAACCCTAATCCTAACCCTAACCCTCACCCTCACACTCACCTTAACTTGAATCCTAACCGTAAACCTAACCCTCACCCTAACCATAAACCTATCCCTAATGCACACCCTAACCCTAAACATTACCCTAAAGCTAACCCTAACCCTAACCCTTAACCTCACCCTAAACATAACTCTCACCTTAACTCTCACCTTAACCCTAATGCTAACCCTAAACCTCACCCTCACCCTAAACCTCACCCTAACCCAAACCCTCACCATAGCCCTAAGAGTAACCCTAACCCTAATTCTCACACTCACCCTAAACCTAACCTTCACCCTATCGCTCACCCTAACCCTAACCCTCACCCTCACCCTAAACCTCACCCTCACCTTAACCCTCAGCCTCATCCTAACCCTAACCCTCACCCCAACCCTAACCCTCACTCTAACCCTAACTTTAACCCTCACCCTAAACCTTAATCTAACCCTCACCCTCACTCTCACCCTAATCCTCAACCTAACCCTGATCCTTACACTAACCCTAACACTAACCCTCACACTAAACCTAATCCTCACCCTAAACCTAAACATAACCCTCACCCCAACCCTCACCCTAACTCTAACCATAACACTCACCCTAATCCTAACCCTAAACCTAACCCTCTCCCTAACCCTAACCCTACACCTCACCCTAAACCTAACCCTCACTCTTACCCTTATTCTAACCCTCAACCTGACAGTAACCCTCACCTTCACCCTAACCCTCACCCTAACCCTACCCCTCACCAACACCCTAACTCTCACCCTCACCCGAACCCTCATTCTCACCCTAACCTTCACCAACACCCTTAGCCACACCCTCAAACGAATCCTCACTCTCAACCTCACCCTCACCCTAAACATCACCCTAACCCTAACCCTCAACTTAACCCTAACCCTAACCCTCCCCCTAACCCTAACCCTAAATTTAAACCTCACCCTCACCCTAATACTCAACCTAAACCTAAATCTAAACCTTTCCTAACAGAAAACCTCACCTTCACCCTAACCCTCACCTTAGCCCTGACCCTCACCCTAGCCCTCACCCTAAACCTAACGCTAAACTTAACCCTCACCCTCACGCTCACCCTCACCCTCACCCTCAGCGTCACCCTAACCCTCAACCTAATCCTAACCCTAACCCTGACCCTCACCCTCACTCTAAACCTAACCCTAACCTGCAACATAAGCCTAACCCTAACATTAATGCGAACCCTAACCCTCAACCTCACCCTAACCCTAAACCTAACACTCAACCTAAACCTAACCCTAACCCTAATAGTAACCCTAACCCTCTCCCTCATCCTAACCCTGACCCTAACCCTTTCCCAAACCCTCACCCTCACCCTATCCGTAACCCTAACACTCACCCTAACCCTAACTCTAACCCTAACCCTAATCCTACCCCTCAGCTTAACCCTCATCCTCACCCTAACCCTCACCATCTCCCTAACATTAATGATAAGCCTAAACATCAACCTCACCCTAACCGTTGCCCTAACCCTTACCCTCACCATAACCCTATCCCTCAACCTCAACCTAACCTTCACCCTAACCCTTACACTCACCCTAACCCTCACCCAACCCTAACCCTAACCCTAAACCTCACCCTAACCCCCACCCTAACATTCACCCTAACCCTAAGGCTAACCCTACACATCAGTCTCACCCTAACCCTCACCCTAACTCTTATTCTCACACTAACTCTAACCCTAAACCTAACCGTAACTCTCACACTAAGCCTAAACCTCATCCTAAACCTAACCCTACCTCTCACCCTAATACTCACCCTAACCCTAACCTTAACCCTAACCCGAACCCTAACATTAACCCTAATCCTCCCCCGAACCCTAAAACTCATGGTTACCCTAAGCCTTACCCTCACCTACACCCTATCCCTTTCTATTCTTTGAAGCTTAACTCTCACCCTAAACCTCACGTCAACCTAAACATCACCCTAACCCTCACCCTCACCCAAACCCAAACCCTCAATCTCACCCACAACCTAACCCTCACCCTCACCCGAACCCTCTCACTGTCCCTAATTTTCATTTTCACCTTAAACATCACCCTAAACCTAACACTCACCCTAACCCTAACCATAACCCTCACCCTCACCCTAACCCTAACCCTAACCCTAACCCTTACCCTAACACACAACGTGACACTTAGGCTAAACTTAACCTTCACTCTTACCCTAACACTTACCATCACCCTAACCCTTACCCAAACCCTAACCCTCACACTAAACAAAAGACTCACCCTAACTCTAACCATCTACCCCTCACCCTAACCCTAGCCATGAGGGCTAGCGTGAGCCTCACTCATACCCTCAACCTCAGCCTAACCCTAACCCTAACCCTAATCCTAAACCTAACCCTCAGACTCGCACTCAACCTAAACCTAACCCTAACCCTCATCCTCACACTAAGGCTAACCCTAACCAACCCTCACCCTCACCCTCACCCTAACCCTTAACCTCACCCTAACACTAACCTTAACCCTAACCCTAACCCTCACACTAACCCTAAAACTACCCCTCAGCCTAACCCTAACGCTCACCCTAAACCCAACACTGATGCTAACACAAATGTTCACTCTCAACCTAAGCCTCAGGCTAACCCTTACCCTCACCATAACCCTATCCCTCACCCTCTCCCTAGCCCTCAACCTACCCCTTCCCCTCACCCTATCCCTCACCCTAACCCGAACCCTAACCCTAACCCTAAACTTCCACCTAACCCTCACCCTAACCCTAACCCTAACCCTCACCCTAACACTAAACCTAAGCCTAACCCTCACCCTCACCCTAACTGTCATCCGAACCCTTAACCTCACCCTAACCCTAACCCTAACCCTCACCCTAAACCTAACATTCACCTTAAACTTCACCCTCACCCTAAAACTCACCCTAAACCTAACCCTAAACCTTTCCTAACCAAAAACATCACCCTCACCCTAGCCCTCACCATAAACCTAACCCTAAACTTAACCCTCACCGTCACCCTTAGCCTCACCCTCAGCCTCACCCTAAACCTCACCCTTACTCTCACCCTAACCCTAACCCTTACCATAACCCTATCCCTAACCCTCAACCTAACCCACACCCTAACTCTTACGCTCACCGTAACCCTCACCAAACCCTAACCCAAACCCTAACCCTCACCCTAAACCCCACCCAACGTTTTACCATAACCCTAACGCTAACCCTAACCCTCAGTCTCAACCTAACCCTCACCCTAAACCTTATCCTCACAATAACCCTAACCCTTACCGTAACGGTCACACAAAGCCTAACCCTCATCCTAACCCTAACCCTACCTCTCACCCAAACCCTCACCCTAACCCTATCCCTAACCTTAACGCTCAACCTAACCCTAACCCTCACCCTCACTCTAATCCTCACCCTCAACCTAACCCTTACCCTTACCAAACCGAAAGCCTCACCGTCGCCCTCACCCTCAACTTAACGTTTACACTAACCCTAATCCAAACCCTAACTCTTACCCTCAACCTAAACCTAACCCTAACCCTAATCCTCACCATCACCCTCTCACTCACCCTCACCCGCACCCTAATCCTCACGCTCTACCTCACCCTAACCGTAACCCTCAAAGTCACCCTTAACATCACCCTAAACCTAACTCTCACGTTAACCCTAACCCTTACCATAATCCTAACCCTAACCTTAACCCTCAACCTAACCATAAACCTAAGCCTAACCCTCACCCTAACTCTAACAATAACCCTAACCCTAAACCTCAACCTAACCCTCATCCTAACCCTAACCCTAATACTAACCCTAACCCTGACCCACAATCTAACCCTCCCCTTAACCCTCACCCCACCCTAAACATCACCCTCACCATAACCCTAACACTAACCCTAACGCTGACCCTCAATCTAACCCTCCCCTTAACCCTCACCCTCACCCTAAACATCACTCTCACCCTAATCCTAATCCTAACACTAACCCTAAACCTCACCCTAACCCTAACCTCAGCTTAACCCTAACCCTGATGTAAACTAAACCCTCACCCTCAACCCCCTAATCCCTACCCTACCCCTAACCCTGACGTAAAGGAAACCCTAACCCTCAACTTCACACTAACCCTCACCTTAACCCTCACCTTAATCCTGACCCTGATCTTAACCCTCAGCCTAACTCTAACACTAAACCTAAATCTCACCCTCACCTAATCCTCACCATCACCCTAACCCTCACCCTAAACCTAACTCTCACCCACACCCTAAACCTCACCTTCACCCTAGCACTCACCCTCACCCTAATCCTAACACTAACCATCAACCTCACCCTCAACCTCTGGCTAAACCAAAACCTACCCTAACCCTTAACCTCACCCTCACCCTCACCCTCACCCACACCTTAACACTAACACTAACACTAAACATCAACCTCTCCCTAACCCTAATCCTAACCCTAACTCTAATACTAAACCTCAACCTAACCCTCACCCTAACCCTAACCCTCACACTAACCCGAACACTCACCCTAACCGTAACACTAACCCTAACCCTTACCCTCACAATCACCCTAACCCTAACCCTTACCCTCACTCTAACCCTAACCATAACAGTAACCCTAACCCTAAACCTAGTCCTCACACTAACCCTAACCCTCACCCACACTTTAATCCGAACCCTCACCCGAACCATCACCCTAACCCTAACCCTAAACCTAACCCTAACACTCCCACTAAACCTAACCCTCACCCTAACTGTAACCCTAGCCATCAGCCTAAACCTCACCCTAACCCTAACCCTAACCCTACCCCAAACCCTAACCCTCACACTAAACCTAACCCTCACCCTATCCCTAACCCTTCCCCTCAGCCTAAGGCTCACCCGAACCCTAACCCTAACCCTAAACCTAATTCTCACCCTATCCCTAACCCTAACCCTAACACTCACACCCACCCTAGCCCTCACCCTAAACATACCCTAACCCTATCCCAAAACCTAAACCTCACACTCATCCTAACCATCACCCTAACCCTTCTCCTCACCATAAACCTAACCCTGAACATAACCTTAACCCTAAAACTCACACTAAACCTAAGCCTCACCCTAACCCTATACCTACCCCACAGCCTAACCCTCATCCTAAACCTAACCCTAACCCTAACCCTATCCCTCACCCTAACCCTAACGCTAACATTAACCTAACCTTCCCCCTAACACGAACCCTAACCTCACCCTCACACTCACCCTCAGCCTAACCCTAAACCTAACCCTAATCCTAAACCTAACCCTCAACCACACCCTCAACCTAACTCTAAACCGAACACTAACCATAACCCTCCCCCTCACTCTCACCGGAACCCACACTCTCACCCTAAGGCTCACCCTCACCCTAACCCTCGACCTCACCCTCAACCTCAACCTCACCCTCAACCTCACCATCACCCTAAACCTAACCCTAACCATAACCCTCATGCTAACCCTAACTCTAAACCAAACCCTCACACTCACCTTAACCCTAACACTCACCTTAACCCACACCCTAACCCACACCCTAACCCTCACCCTCACCCTCAACCTCAACCTCGCACTCACCCTAACCCTCACCATTACCCTAACCCTAACCCTAATCAAAACCCTCACGCTAACCCTAACTCTAACACTAAACCTGACACTCACTTTAACCCTAACCCTCACCCTCACCCTTACCGTAACCCTAACCCTTACCCTAACCCTCACCGTCAACCTCACCCTCACCCTGACCCTCAACCTAAGCCTAACCCTAACCCTAATCCTAAACCTAATCCCAACCCTCACCCTAAACCTAATCCTATCTGTAACCCTCACCCTCACCCTCACCCTAACCCTCATCCTAAATCTAACGCTCATGCTCACCCTAAACCTAACCCTAATAATCACCCTCATCCTCACCCTTACCCTTACCCTAACCATAACCCTCACCCTCACCCTAACCCAAACCCTAACCCTCACCCTAAACCTAACCCTCACCCTCACCCTAACCCTAACCCTAACCCTCACCCTAAACCTAACCCTCACCCTCACCCTAACCCTAAACCTATGCCTCACCCTAACCCTCACGCTCACCCTAACTCTAACCCTAACCTCAAGCTAACCCTAACCCGAATCCTCCACCTCACCTTAACCTTAACCCTAACCCTCACATTTAACCCTAAACCTAACCCTCAGCCTAACGCTCATCCTAACCCTAAGCCTAAATCTAATCCTAACCCTAACATTAACCCTCACCTTCACCCTCACCGTTACCATAACACTAACCCTAAAAATAAACCTGACCCTAACCCTCACCCTAACCATAACACTCACCCTAACCCAAACCCTCACCCTAACACTTACCCTCACACTAACCCTAACCCTAACACTAACACTAACCCTCACACTAACCCTAACCCTTACCCTAACCCTAAACCTCAACCTCACCCTCACCCTCAGCCTAACTCTAGTACCTACCCTCAACCTATACCTTCCCTTCAACCTAACACTAACCCTAACCCTCACCTTCACCCTCACCCTCACCTCACCATAACCCTATCCCTCAACGTCCACCTAAACCTAACCCTAACACTTGCCCTTACCTTAACACTCACCCTAACCCTAACCCTGAACCTAACCCTCACCCAAATGCTCACCCTAACGCTAACACTAAACCTATCCCTCACCCTCAGTCTAACCCTCACCCTAAAGCTTACCCTCACCCTAAACCTAATCCTCACACTAACCCTAAACCTAACCCTAACCCTAACCCTAAACCTCACCTTAACCTTCACCTTAATCCTGACCCTGATCTTAACCCTCAGCCTAACTCTAACATTAAACCTACATCTCACCCTCACCTAACCCTCACCATCACCCTAACCCTCACCCTAAACCTAACTGTCACCCACACCCTAAACCTCACCCTCAGGCTCACCCTCGCCCCAAAGCTAACACTAACTGTAAACTTCACCCTCACCATCATACTAACACTAATCTTAAACCTAACCCTCACACTCACCCTAAACCTAGCCCTAACCCTCACCGTCACCCTCACCCTTACCCTAACCCCAAACCTAACCATCAGCCTAACCCTAACCCTAAACCTAACCCACACCCTAAACCTAACCCTAACCCTAAACCTCACCCTCACCCTAACCTTCAACCTCACCCTAAACCTCACCCTCATCCTAACCCTCACCTCAAACCTAAACATAAGCCTCTCCCTTACCCTAACCCTCACGCTAACCCTAACCCTCACCCTCCAACTCACGCTAACCCTAACCCTCACTCTTACCCTAAACCACACCCTAACCCTTAACCTTACCATAACCCTAATACTAACCCTAACACTCACACTAAACCTAAACCTCAACCTCACCCTAACCCTAACCCTACCCCTCACATTAACCCTAAGCTCACCCTAACTCTAACCATAACCCTCACCCTCACCCAAAACCGAACCCTCACCTCAACCTAAACCTCACTCTCACCCTAACCCTAAACCTAACCCTAATCCTCTCCCTAACCCTCACCCTCACCCTCACCCTCACCTTAAGCCTAACCCTAACCCTAATCCTAAACCTAACCCTCACCCTCACCCTAAAACTAACCCTAACCCTAATCCTAAACCAAACCCTCACCTTCACCATAAACCTATCACTAACCATCACACTCACACGCACCCTTACCCTAACCCCAACCTTATGCCTTACCCTAACCCTAACCCTCACCCTAACCCTCACCCTAACCGAACCCGAACCCTCACCCTCACCATCACCCTAACCCAAAAAATAACCCTATCCCTCACTCTAACCCTTATCCTCACACTTACCCTAAACCTAACCCAAAACCTCACACTAACCCTAAACCTCACACTAACCCTGACACAACCCCTCACCCTAAACCTCACCCTAATCCTAACCCTAACCATAACCCACACCTTAAACCTAAACCTAACCCTCACCCTCACTTTAACCCTCACCTTAATCCTAACCCTGACCCTAACCCTCACTGTAACGCTAACACTAAACCTAAACCTAACCCTCATCCTAACCCTCACTGTCACCCTAAACATCACCCTAACCCTCACCCTCACACTCACGCTAACCCTAACACTCACTCTCACCCTAACCCTCACTCTAAATCTTAACCTTACCCTAACAATAACCCACACCCTCACACTAAACCTAACCCTCAACCTCATCCCAACCCTAACCCTACCCGTCACCCTAATACTTACCTTCACCCTAACCCAAACCCTAACCCTCACCCTCATCTAGCCCTCAACCTTACACTAATCCTAACCCTAAACCTAAACCTCACCCTCACCTTGACCCTCACTCAAACCCTAACTCTAACCCTAACCCTCACCCTCACCTTCACCCTAACCCTATCTCTAATTCAAACCCTAACCTTCACCCATACCCTAAACCTCACCCGAATCCTTAGCCTCACCCTCACCCTAATTGGAACCCACACCTTAACCTTAACCCTCACTCTACCCCTGACCCTAAACCTGAACCTAACACTCACCCTAAACCTAACCCTAACCCTCACCCTCAACCTAACCCTAAACCTAATGCTAACCCTAAACTTCATCCTCACCCTAACCCTAACCCTACCCCTCACCCTAACCCAAACCCTAACCCTAAGGCTAACCCTAACCCTCAACCTCACGCTACCCCTCACTCTAATCCTTACCCTCACCCTCTCCCTCACCCTTACCCTAAACCTACCCATCAGCCTAAACCTCACCTTAACCCTTACCCTCACTATAAACTTAAAACTAACCCCAACCCTAACCCTAACCCTCAATTTAACCCTCACACTAAGCCTAACCCTGACCCTAACCCTCACTGTCACCCTAACCCTCAACGTCACCCTAACCATCAACCTAACCCTAACCCTCACCCTAAATCTCACCCTAACCCTTACCCTCACCACAACCTTAACCCTAACCCACACCCTAACCCTCACCCGAAACCAAACCCTCACCCTAACCGTAACACTAACACTCACCTCAACCCTAACCCTCACCATAACCCTAACTCTAACTCTCAACCTCAACCTAACCAACACCCGAACTCTAACCCTATACCTCACACTACCCTTAATGCTAAACATAACCCTAAATCTTAGTCTCATCCTAATCCTCACCCTAACCCTTTTCCTCACACTAACCCTAATCCTAACCCTCACACTAGCCCTAACCCTCAACTTAACCCTCACTGTCACCCTAAACCTCACCCTAACCCTAACCCTCACCTACACCCTAACCCTCACCCTCACCCTCACCCTAAAAATCACCCTAACCCTAATCCTCACCCTAACCCTAACCCTAACCCTCACCTTAACCCTAACCCTCACCTTCAACCTCACCCTCAGCCTAATCCTCACCCTAAACCTAATCCTAACCATTTCCTAACCGAAAACCGCACCCTCACCCTAACCCTCATCCTAACCTTCGCCCTCACCCTAGCCCTCACCTTAAGCCTAACCCTAACCCTAACCCTCAACCTCAACCTCATCCTCAACCTCAGCCTCACCCTAACCCGAAACCTAATCCGAAACCTAACCCTCACCCAAACCCTCACTGTAACCATAACCGTAAACCTAATGCTAACCCTAAACCTCACCCTCACCTTAACCCTAATCCTAACCCTCACCCTAACCCTAACCCTAAGCCTAATGCCATACCTAACCCTAACCCTCACACTAAGACTAATGCAACCCTAATACTCAACCACAACCTAAACATCACCCTAACACTTACCCTCATCCTAACCCTCACCTTAACCCTAAACCTGAACCTAATCCTCATCCAAACACTCACCCTAACCCTTACAGTAACCCTATCCTTCACCCTCACCCTAACCCTCACCATATCCCTTATCCTCACACTAACCCTAACCCTAACCCTACACCTCACACTAACGCTAACCCTTAACTCAACCCTAACCCTAACCCTCACCCTAACCCTAAACCTAACCCTCATCCAAATGCTCACCCTAACCCTAACACTAACCTTATCCCTCACCCTCACCATAACCCTCACCCTAACACATACCCTCACCCTAACCCTAACCCTAACCCTAACACTCAACCTAACCCTAACCCTAACACTAATGCTAACCGAAACCTCACCATCAACCGAACCCACACCCTCACCCTAACACTCACCTAATCCTCACCCTAACCCTAACATTACCTAACCAAGACCCTCACCCTCACACTCAACTTCACCCTAACACTCACCCTCACCCTAGCACTCACCCTAACCGTAACCCTAACCCTAAACCTCACCCTCATCCTCAACCTCAGCCTAAACCTATCCCTATCCCTAATCCTAACCGTCAACCTCAACCTAAGCGTAACCCTAACACTCAACCCTCACCCTAAGCCTCACCCTAACCCTAACTCTAACCCTAACCCTCATCCTAGCGCTCAACATAACCCTAACTCTAATCCTAACCCTAACCCTAAACCTCATCTTCACCCTCAGCCTCACCCTCACCCTCAGCCTAATCCTAACCCTAACCCTAATACTAACTCTAAACCTAACCCTAACCCTACCTCTACCACTAACCCTAGCCCTCACCCTCACTCATACCCTCAACCTCAGCCTGACCCTAAACCTAATCCTAAACCTTACCCTCACACTCACACTCACCCTTACCCTAAACCTAATCCTCACCCTCACCCTTAGTCTAACCCTAAACCTCACCCTCACCCTAACCCTTAACCTCCCCCGAAACCTAACCCTAACCCAAACCCTTAAACTACCCCTCAGCCTAAGTCTAACCCTCAACCTCAACCCAAACCTGATGCTAACTCAAATGTTCACTCTCAACCTAAGCCTCAGCCTAACACTTACCCTCACCATAACCCTATCCCTCCCCTTTCCCTAACACTCACCTTACCCCCTCCCCTCACCCTAAAACTCACCCTAACCCAAAGCCTAACCCTAATCCTAACCTTCACCCTAAGCCTCACCCTAACACTCACTCTAACCCTAACCCTAACCCTCACCCTCAAACTCACCCTAAACCTAAACCTAAACTTAACCCTCACCCTCACCGTAACTGTGATCCTAACCCTTACCATCACCCTAAACCTAACCCTAACCCTAACCCTAACACTCAACCTAAACCAAACCCTAACCCTAATGCTAACCCTAACCCTCACAGTAACCTAGACCCTAACCCTTACCCTTACCATCACCCTCACTCTCACCCTAACCCTAACCCTTACCCTCACCATAACCCTATCCCTCACTCTCAACCTAATCCTCACTCTAAACCTTAAGCTCACCCTAACCCTCACCCAACACTAACCCGAACCCTAAACCACACCCTAACCCCCACACTAACCTTCACCCTAACCCTAACGCTAACCCTAACCCTCACTCTCAACCTAACGCTCATCCTAACCCTTATCCTCACATTAACCCTAAACCTAACCGTAACCCTCACACTAAGCCTAACCCTCAACTTAACCCTAACCCTCACCCTCACCATAATCCTCACCCTAAACATAACCCTAACCCTTACCTAACCGAAACCCTAACCCTCACCCTCACCCTCACCCTCAGCCAAACCCTTACCCTAACCCAAATAGTACCCTAACTCTTATCCTCACCCTAAATCTAACCTTAATCCTAACCCTCATGGTCACCCTCCCACTCATGCTCACCCTCACCCTAACCCTCACGCTCAACCTCACCCTCACCCTAACCCTCACCGTCACCCTAAACATCACCCAACCCCTAACCCTCACGCTAACCCTAAACCTTACCCTAACCTAACCCTAACCCTAACCCTAACCCTAACCCTCGCCCTAAACCTTTTGCTAAGCCTAACTCTCATCCTCACCCTAATCCTCACCCTAACCCTCATCCTCACACTAACCCTAACCCTAAACCTCAGCATCACCCTAACCCTAAACTTAAAACTAAAACTAACACTCACCCTGAACCTAACCCTTACCCTTACCCTAAATCTAAACCTCACACTAACCCTCACCCTAACCCTCACCCTAAACTTAAACCTCACCCTCACCCTCACCCTAACCCTAACCTTTACCCTATCCCTATCCCTACCCCTCAACCTAACCCTCACCCTCACCCTAACACTAACACTAACCCTCACCCTAAACCTAACCCTAACCCTAACCCTCACCCTAAACCTAAACCTAACCCTCAACCTTGCCCTCACCCTAACCCTAAACCTAACCCTAACCCTCACCCTAACCCTAAACAGAATCCTAACTCTAACCCTCACCGTCACCATCACCCTCACCCTAACCCTCAATCTCAAACTTACCTTCACCCTAAACCTCAAACTAACCCAAACCCTCACCCTAACCCTAACAATCTCCCTAATCCTAACCCTACCTTTCACCCTAACCTTAACCCTAAATGTCACCCTAACCCTAAACCTCACCCTCACCCTCACCCTCTGCCTAACACTAACCGTAACCCTAATCCTAACCCTAACTCTTACCCTCATACTCACCCTAACTCAAACTCTAACCCTAACCCTATCCCTATCTCTAATTCTCACCCTAATCCTAAACCTCATCCTAACCCTCACCGTCACCTTAAACTTCACCCAAACACTAACCATCACGCACACACTAACCCTAACCCAAAACCGAAACCTCAACCTCACCCTCACCCTAACTGAAACCCTAACACTCACCCCAAACCTAACCCTCAACCTAACCCTAATTCTAACCCTCAACCTCAACCTAACCCTAACCCTAATCCTAACCCTAAACCTCACCTTAACCCTAACACTAAACCTAACCTTAACTCTTACTTTCATCCTAATCCTCACCCTAAACCTTTTCCTCACACTAACCCAAACACAAACCCTCACACTAACCCGAACCCGAACCCTAACCCTAACCCTAAACCTAACCCTCAACCTGAACCTAACCCTAACCCTTTTCCACAACCTCACCCTAACCCTCACCGTCACCCTAACCCTCACCCTAAAACTAACCCTCACTTATACCCTAAAACTCACCCTCAACCTCACCCTCACCCTCACCCTAAACATCACCCTAACCCTAACCCTCATCCTAACCCTAAACCTAAACCTCACCTTAACGCTAACCCTCACCTTCAAACTCACCCTCACCCTAACCCTCACCCTAAATCTCACTCTCACCCTAGCCCTCACCCTAAACCTAAACCTAACCCTAACCCAAAACCTCACCCTCAAGCTCATCCTCAACCTCAGCCTCACCCTAACCCTGAACCTAATCCTAACCCTAATCCTCACCCTAACCCTCAGTCTAACGCTAACCTTAAACCTAATGCTAACCCTAAACCTCACCCTCAACTTTACCCTCATCCTAACCCTCACCCTCACCCTAACCCTAACCCTAATGCTATACCTAACCCTAACACTCACCCTAAGACTAATTCTAAGCCTAATACTCAACCTCACCTGAAACCTCACCCTAAAACTTACCCTCAGCCTACCCCTCATCCTAACCCTAAACTTAAACCTAACCTTCAGCAAACAGTCACCCTACCCTTACACTAACCCTATCCCTCACCCGCACCCTAACCCTCACCTAACCTTTATCCTCACACTAACCCTAAACGTAACCCTAAACCTCAGACTAACTCTAATCCTCTCCCTAAACCTAACACTAAACCTCACCCTAAACCTAACCCTAAACTCAACCCTAACCCTAACCCTAACCCTAAACCTAATCCTAATCCTCACCCAAATGCTCACCCTAACACTAACACTAAACCTATCCCTCACCCTCACCCTATCCCTCACCCTAACGTTTACCCTCACACTAACCCTAAAAATCAAACTAAACCTAACCCTCACCCTAACCCTAACCATAATCCTCACCCTAACCCTCATCCTAACCCTAACCCTAACCCTCAACCTATCCCTAACCCTAAACATTACCCTAAACCTAACCCTCACCGTCACCCTAACCCACACCCTCAGCATAACACTAACACAAAGCCTAATCCTAAACCTAACGCTCACACTCACACTCACCCTAACTTGAACCCTAACCATAAACCTAACTCTCACGCTCTCCATAAACCTATCCCTAACCCACACCCTAACCCTAAACGTCACCCTAAACCTAACCCTAATCCTCACCCTAACTCTAACCCTCACCCTAATCTCAACTTAACCCTAACGCTAACCCAAACACTCACCCTCACCCTAAATCTCACCCTAACTGATACCCTCACCATAACCCTAAGGGTAACCCTAACCGTAAACCTCACACTCAATCTGACCCTAAACCTCACCCTATCACTCACCCTAACCCTAACCCTCACCCTCACCTTAACACTCACCGTCACCTTAACCCTCACCCTAAACCTAACCGTAACCCACACACTAACACTCACACTAACCCTCACCCTCATCCTCACCTTCACCCTAACCCCAACCATAACCCTCACCCTAACCCTAACTTTAACACTCACACTCACCCTAACCCTAACCCTAACCCTTACCCTAATCCTCAACCTAACCATAACCCTCAGCCTAACCCTCACCCTAACCCTAACCCTAATCCTAACCCTAACCCTAACCCTCACCCTCACCCTAAACCTCACCCTAACCCTAAAACTAACCCTAATCCGAAACCTCACCAACACCCTAACACTCACGATCACCCGAACCCTCACTCTCACCCTAACCTTCAGCAACACCGTAACCCACACCCTCACCCGAACCCTCACTCTCACGCTCACCCTCAGCCTAAACATCACCCTAACCCTAACCCTCACCCTAACCCTAACCCTGACCCTCACCCTAACCCTAACCCTCACCTTAAAACTCACCCTCACCCTAATCCTCACCCTAAACCTAACCCTAACCCTTTCCAAACCGAAAACCTCACCTTCACCCTCACCCTCACCATAGCCCTCACCCTCACCGTAGACCTCACCCTAAACATAACCGTAAACTTAACCCTCACATTCACTCTCAACCTAATGCTCACCCTCACCCTCAACCTCACCCTAAACCTACACCTAATCCTAACCCTAACCCTGACCCTCACCCTCACTGTAACCCTAACCCTAACCTGCACCCTAACCCTAACCCTTACCCTAATGCTAACCCTAACCTTCAACCTCACCCTAAACGTAACACTCAACCTAAACCTAACCCTAACCGTAATGCTAACCCTATCCCTCACCCTCACCCTAACAGTGACACTAACCTTTACCCTAACCCTCACCCTCACCCTAACCCTAACTCTAACCCACACCCTAACACTAACCATAACCCTAACCCTCAGTCTACCCCTCACCCTCACCCTAACTCTCACCATCACCCTAACACTAATGCTAACCCTAACCCTCAAGCTAACCCTAAACCTAAACCTTACCCTCACAAAAACCCTATTCCTCAACCTCAACCTAACCCTCACCCTAAACCTTACAATCACCCTAACCCTCACCCAACCCTAACCCTCATACTAACCCTCACCCTAACCCCCACCCTAACCTTAACCCTAACCCTAAGGCTAACCCTAACCCTCAGTCTCACCCTAACCCTTACCCTAACCCTTATCCTCACATTAACCCTAACCCGAACCCTAACCCTAACCCTCACAAAAAGCCTAACCCTCATCCTAAACTTAACCCTAACACTCACCCTAACCTGAACCCGAACCCTAACCCTAACCCTAATCCTCCCCTGAACCCTAACCCTCATGGTCACCCTATGCCTCACCCTTACACTAACCCTCACCTACACCCTAACCCTACCCATTCCCTGAACCCTAACTCTCACCCTAAACCTCACCCTCACCCTAAACCTCACCCTCACCCTAAACATCACCCTAACCCTTACTCTCACCCTAACCCTCACCCTCAACCAAACCATAACCCTCATTCTCACCCAAAACCTCTCACACTCCCTAACTTTCACCTTCAGCTTAAACATCACCCTAAACCTCACTCTCACCCTAACCCTCACTCTAACACTTACAATCACCCTAACCCTCTCATTAAACCTAAATCTCACCCTAAATCTAACCCTAAACCTACCACTCACCCTAACCCTAGCCGTGAGGGCTAGGGTGAGCCTCACTCATACCCTCAACCTCAGCCTAACCCTAACCCTAATCCTAAACCTAACCCTCACACTCACACTCACCCTAACCCTAACCCTAACCCTCACCCTCACCCTGTGGCTAACAATAACCCTCAACCTCACCCTCACCTAAACCTTAACCTCACCCTAAGCCTAACCCTAACTCTAACCCTAACCTTCACCCTAACTCTAAAACTACCCCTCAGCCTAACCCTAACCCTCACCATTAACCCAACCCTGATGCTAACACAAATGCTCACTCTCAACCTAACCCTCAGCCTAACCCTTACCCTCACCATAACCCTAACCCTCACCCTCTCCCTAACCCTCACCCTACACCTGCCCCTCACCCTAACCCTCACCTTAACCCAAACCCTAACCCTAACCTTCACCCTAACCCTCACTCTAAACCTAACCCTAACCCTCACCCTAACCCTCACCCTAAACATAAACCTAACCCTAACCCTCACCCTCACCCTAACTGTCATCCTAACCCTTACCCTCAACCTAACCCTAACCCTACCCTAACCCTCACCCTAACCCTAACCCTCACCCGAACCCTCACTCTCATCTTCACCCTCACCCTAAAAATCACCCTAACCCTAACCCTAACCCTCACCTTAAACCTAACCCTCACCCTAATCCTAATCCTAAACCTAACCCTAAAACTTTCCTAACCAAAAATATCAACCTCATCTTAGCCCTCACCCTAAACCTAAACCTAACCTTAACCCTCACCCTCACTCTCACCTTCACCCTCAGCCTCACCCTAAGCCTCACCCGTACCCTAAACCTAATCCTAAACCGAACCCTGACCCACACCCTCACTGTAAACCTAACCCTAACCTGCACACTAACCCTAACCCTAACACTCAACCTTACCATAACCCTAACCCTAATGCTAACCCTAACCCTCACCCTCACCCTAACCCTGACCCTAACGCTTACCCTTACCCTCACCCTCACTCTCAACCTAACCCTATCCCTTAACCTCACCATAACCCTAACCGTCACCCTCAACCTAACCCTCACCCTAACCATTACCCTCACCCTAACCCTCACCCAACCCTAACCCGAACCCTAAACCTCACCCCAACGCCCACTCTAACCTTCACCATAACCCTAACCCTAACCATAACACTAAGCTTAAGGCTAACCCTTACCCTAAACCTAACCCTTACTGTAAACCTAACCTTAACCCTAACACTGACCCTAAACCTTATGCTAACCCTAACCCTCACCCTAAACCTCAACCTAAAACTAACCGTCACCCTAAACCTATCCCTAACCCTAAATCTTACCCTCATCCTCACCCTAACCCTAACCCTTACCCTATCCCTAACCCTACCCCTCAGCCTAACCCTCACCCTCACGTTAATCCTAACCCTAACCCTCACCCTAAACATAACCCAAAACCTAACCCTCACCCTAACCCTAAACCTAACCTTCACACTAACCCTAACCCTTACCCTAAATCTAACCCTAAAACTATCCCTAACCCTCACCCTCACCCTAACCCTAACCCTAACCCTAACCTAAAACCTCACCCTAACCCTAACCCGAATCCTAACCCTAACCCTCACCGTCACCATGACCCTCACCCTAACCCTCAACCTCAAACTCACTTTCAGGCTAACCCTCAAACTAACCCTAACAGTCACCCGAACCCTAACCCTTATCCTAAATCTAACCCTACCCCTCACCCTAACCCTCACCCTAAACCTAAGCCTCACCCTAACCCTAATCCTAACCCTCACCCTCATCCTAACCCTCAATGTCACACTAAACCTCACCATAAACATAACCCTAACCCACAACCTAAACTTCACCCTCACCCGAAACCTCACCCTCCCCTAACCCTAACCCTACCCCTTACCCTAACCCTCACCCTAATCCTAACCCTCACCCTAAACCTAATCCTAACCCTCACCCTCATCCTAACACTCAATGTCACACTAAACCTCACCCTAAACATAAACCTAACACACACCCTAAACTTCACCGTCACCCGAACCCTCACCCTCCCCTGAACCCTCACCCTCACCCTAACCCTCAGCCTCACCCTAACTCTCACCCTACCCGTAACCCTCAACCTAAGCCTCACCCTCAACCTAATCCTCACCCTAACCGTAACCCTAACCCTTACCTAACTAAAAACCCTCACCCTCACGCTCACACTCACCCTAACCCTCATCCTCACCGGAGACCTCACCCTGACTCTATCCCTAAACCTAACCCTAATCCTAACCTTCACCCTCACCCTCACTGTAACTCTAAACCCCACCCTAAACCAAAACCTCACCCTCACTCTAATCCTAACCCTCACCCTCACACTAACAGTAACCCTAACACTCAACCCTCACCCTAAGCCTCACCCTAACCCTATCGCTAACCCTAACTCTCACCCTCATCCTAGCGCTAAACATAACCCTAACTCTAAACCTAACCCTCACCCTAAAACTCAACTTCACCCTCACCTTCACCCTGACCCTCAGCCTAATCCTAACCCTAACACTAATACTAAACCTAAACCTAAACCTAACCCTACATCTACCCCTAACCCTAGCCCTCACCCTCAGTCATAACCTCAACCTCTGCCTAACCCTAACCCTAACCCTAATCCTAAACCTAACCCTCACACTCACACTCACCCTAACCCTAACACTAATCCTCACCCTCACCCTAAGCTCAACCCTAACCCTCACCCTCACCCTCACCCTAAACCTTAACCTCACCCTAACCTTAACCCTAACCCTCAGCCTAACCCTAAAACTACCCCTCAGCCTATCCCTAACCCTCACCATCAGCCCAAACCTGATGCTAACACAAATGCTCATTCTCAACCTAAGCCTCAGCCTAACACTTATTCTCACCATAACCCTATCCCTCACCCTCTCCTTAAACCTCACCCTACCCCTATACCTCAACCTAACCCTCACCCTAACCCAAAACCTAACCCTAACCCTAACCTTCATCCTAAGCTTCACCCTAACCCTCACCCTAACCCTCACCTTAACCCTCACCCTAACCCTAAACCTAACCCTAACCCTCACCCTCACCGTAAATGTCATCCTAACCCTTACCCTCACCCTAACCCTTACCTGAACCCTCACTCTCACCTTCACCCTCACCCTAAACATCCCCCTAACCCTAACCCTCACCCTAACCCTAACCCTAACACTCACCCTAACCCTAAACCTCACCTTAAACTTCACACTCACAATAGCCCTCACCCTAAAACTAACCCTCATATTAACCCTCATCCTCACCCTCACCCTCACCCTCAGACTCACCCTCAGCCCCACCCTAACCCTGAACCTAATCCTAACATTAACCCTGACCTTCACCCTCACTCTAACCCTAACCCTAACATGCACCCTAAACCTAACCCTAACCATAAACCTAACACTCAACCTAACCCTCACCCAACCCTAACCCTAACCCTAACCCTCACCCTAACCCCCACCCTAAACTTCACCCTAACCCTAACTCTAACCCTAACCCTGAGTCTCAACCTTACCCGCACCCTAAGCCTTATCCTCACACTAAACCTAACCCTAACCGTAACCCTCACACTAAGCCTAACACTCAACCTAACCTATACCTCACACTCAACCTAATCGTCACCCTAAACATAACTCTAACCCTTACCTAACAGAAACGCACACCCTGAACCTCACCGTCACCCTAACCCTCAGCCTAACCCTTACCCTAACCCTAATATTAACCCTAAATCATACCCTCACCCTAAACCTAACCCTAACCCTAACCATCACCGTCACCCTCCCACTCACGCTCACGCTCACACTAACCCTCACGCTCAACCTCACCCTCACCCTAACCCTCACCGTCACCCTAAACATCACCCTAACCCTAACCCTCACCCTAAATCTAACCCTAAGCCTATCCCTCACTCTAACCCTAAACCTAACCCTAAGCCTAACCCTGACCCTTACCCTAACCCTAACCCTTATCCTAACCCTAACCTTAACCCTAACCCTCACCCTAAAACTTATGCTAACCCTAACCCTCACCCTCACCCTGAAACTAACCCTAACCCTTTTCCACACCCTCAAACTAACCCTCACCGTCACCCTTGCCCTCACCTTGAACCTAAGCTCACCTATACCCTCACCCTCACCCTCACCCTAAACATCACCCTAACTCTAACCCTCAAGCCTAACCTTAACCCTAACCCTCACCTTAAGCCTAAACCTCACCTTCAACATCACCCTCACCCTAACCCTCACCCTAAACCTCACCTTCACCGTAGACCTCACGCTAAACCTAACCCTAACCCTAAACCTCACCCTCAACCTCATTCTCAACCTCAGCCTCACCCTAACCCTTAACCTAAACCTAACCCTCACCCTCACCCTCACTATAACCCTAACCCTAAACCTAATGTTAACCCTAAACCTCACCCTCACCATAACCCTAATCCTAAACCTCACCCTAACCCTAAGGCTATACCTAACCCTAATCCTCACCCTAAGATTAATGCTAAGCCTAATACTCAACCTCACCTGAAACCTCACCTTAAAACTTACCCTCAGCCTAACCCTCACCCTACCCTAAAACCTAAACCTAACCCTCACCATAATCCTAACCCTTAGCCTAAACCTAAAAATAACCCTAACCCTAAACCTAACACTAATACTTAGCCTCACCCTCACCCTTACCCAAACCCTAACCCTAACCCTCACTCAAACCCTAAGCCTAACCCTAACCTTAACCCTCACACTCACCCTCACCCTAACCCTAATCCTAAACTTAACCATATCCCTAACCCTAAACCTCACCCAAAACCTCACCCTAACCCTAACCCTAATACTAACTCTCATCCTCACACTAGCCCTCACACTAACCCTAATTCTAACCCTCACCCTCAACCTAACCCTGACCCTCAGCCTCACACTAACCCTAACCCTAATCCTCAATCTAACCCTCACCCTAACCCTAACCCTAACCCTTACACTAACCCTAAACCTAACCCTAACCATCAGCCTTATCTTAACCCTCACCCTCAGCGTAAAGGTCAGCTTTATCATTACCATCATCCACACCCTGACCCGCACCCTAACCTTAAACCTCTTCCTAACCCTCACCCTAATCGTAAACCTAACCATCACCCTAAGCCTAACCTTCACTGTCAACTTCAAGATCAACCTAAACTTAAGCCTAAGTCTATGCCTTACCCTAACCCTCACCCTCACCCTACCCCTCACCTAACCCTAAACCTAACCATCACCATAACCCTAATCCTCACAACCACCCTCACCCTCAGCCTAACCCTAAGCCTAAGCCTAACTGTAACGCGCACCCTCACCCTCAGCCTAACCCTAATCCTAAACTTAACCCTAACCCTAAACCTCAACCTAACACTCACTCTAACATTAACCCTAACACCAACCCTAACCCAAACCCTCTACCTAACCCTCCCCATAACCGTAAATCTAACCCTAAACGTCAACCTCACCCTAACCCTAATCCTTACCTTAACCCTAAACCTCACCCTAACCCTCAACCTCACCCTCACCCTCACTGTAACTCTAACCCTAACCCTAACAATGACACTAATCCTAACCCTAAACCTAACCCTAACCCTAAACCTAAACCTAATCCTAACACTCACGCTCACCATAACCCTAATTCTAAACCTAACCCTCACCCTAACCCTAACCTTCACGTCACCGTAACCCTAACTCTAATCCTAGCCCTCACCCTAACCCTAACCCTAACCCTCACCCTAACCCTAAACTTAACCTGAACCCTAACTCTCACCCTAACCCTAACCCTAACCCTCACCCTAACCCTCACGCTCACCCTCACCCTCAACCTAACCCTAAGCCTAACCCTAACCCTAACCCTAACCCTCACACTCACCCTAACACTTACCATAATACTAATCCTAACTCTAAGCCTAACCCTCAACTTCAACCTAACCCTCACCCTAACCCTAAATCTAACACTAACCCTAAACCTAATCCTCAGCCTCAGCCTCACTCTAACCCTAACTCTAACCCTAAACCTAACCCTCACCCTAACCCTAAACCTAACCCTAAACCTCACCCTAACCCTAACCCTAAACCTCACCCTCACAATAGCCCTCACCCTAAACCTCATCCTAAACTTAACACTCATCCTAACTCTAACCCTAACACTAACCCTAACCCTAACTCTAACCCTAAACCTTACACTCACCCTAAACCTAACTCTAACCCTGAACCTAATCCTAAACCTCATCCTAACCCCAACCGTAAGCCTCACACTTACCGTCACCGAAACCCTAACGCTAACACTAAACCTAACTCTAAACCTAACCCTAACCCTAACCCTCACCCTAACAATAACACTCACCCTAACACTAACCCTAACCCTCATGCTCGGGCTAAGCCTAAGCCTAGGCCTAAGCCTAACCCTAACCCTCACCCTCACCCTAACCTTAACCCTAACACTAACCCTAACTCTAACCCTAAAAATCACCCTCACCCTAAACCTAACTCTAACCCTAAACCTAAACCTAAACCTCATCCTAACTCCAAACCTAACCCTCAACCTTACCCTCACCATAACCCTAACCCTCACACTAACCCTAACTCTAACCCTAACACTAACCCTGACCCTCACCCTAAACATAACCCTCACCCTAAGACTAACCCTCACCCTAACATTAACCTAACCCTAACATTAAACCTCACACCAACCCTAACCATCACCCTAACCCTAAAACCCACCCTAAAACTAACCCTAACCCTCACCCTCACCAAAGCCATGACCCTAACCCTAACCCTCATCCTCGGCCTAACCCTCACTTTTAGCATTACCGTCACCCCCACCCTAACCCTCACCCTAACCCTAACCTTCACCCTAACCCCCACCCTAATTCTAACTCTACCCCTAAACCTCACCCTCACCCTAACCCTAAATCTAACCCTAACCCTAACACTAAACCTAAGCCTACCCATAACCCTCACATTCACCCTCAACGTAAATGTAACCCCAAACCTAACCCTAACCATAAACCTAACCCTAAACCTAACCCTCAACCTAATAATTACCCTCCCCTAACACTAACCCTAACCCTCACACTAACACTCACACTAACCCTAACTCTCACTCTAATCCTAAACCTCACCCTAACCCTAACCCTAACCCTAACCCTCACCCTCACGGTATCCCTCACGCTAACCCTAATTCTAACCCTCACCCTCACGCTAACCCTATTCCTCATCCTCACCCTAAATCTCACACTAACCCTAACCCTATTCCTCAATTTAACCCTCACCCTAAACCTAAACCGAACCCTTACCCAAACCCTCACCCTAATCCTAACCCTCACCCTTACCTTAACCCTCACCCTCAGCCTAACCCTCACCTTTACACTTACTATCACCCTCAACCTAACGCTCACCCTAACCCTAATCCTCATCCTAACCCTCACGCTAACCCTAAACCTAACCATCACCCTAACCCTAATCCTCACCCACACCCTCACCCTCAGCCTAACCCTAAGCCTAAGCGTAACCCTAACCCTAACCCTCACACTCACCTTAACCATAAAGCAAAACCTAACCCTAACCCTAAACCTCAACCTAATCCTCACCCTAACCATAACCCTTATCCTAACCCTAACCCTGACCCTAACCCTAACCCTAACCTTAACCCTAACATTACACCTATCCCTAATCCTCTACCTAACACTCCCACTAACCCTAACTGTAACCCTAAAACTCACCCTAACCCTAACCCAAATCCTAACCCTAACCCTCGGCCTAACCCTAAACCTCACCCAAACCGTAACCCTAACCCTCATCCTACTCATAAACCTAAATCTAAACCTCACCGAAACACTAACCCTAGGCCTCACCCTCACCCTAGCCCTCACACTAAGCCTAATCCTAACCCTAATCCTCATCCTAACCCTCACCATAACCCTAACCCTAATCCTCACCCTATCCCTAAACTTAACCTGAACCCTAAATTTCACCCTAACCATACACCTAACCCTCACCCTAACCCTAACCCTCACCCTCATCCTCAGCCTAAACCTAAGTCTAACCCTAACCCTAACCCTAACCCTCATACTCACCCTAACCTTCACCCTAACCCTAATCTTAACCCTAACCCTAACCTTAAACCTAAACCTCAAGCTAACCCTCACCTTAAACTTAAACATAACACTAACCCTAACCCTAACCCTCACGCTCAGCCTCACCCTAACCCTAACTCTAACCTTAAATCTCACACTCACCCTAACCCTAACCCTAAATCTCACCTTAACCCTAACCCGAAAACTCAACCTCACCCTGGCCCTCACCCTAACCCTAATCCTAACCCTAACTCTCATCCTAATCCTCACCCTAACACTAACCCTAACCCTCACCCTCACCCTCACCCTAACCCTAATCCTAACCCTAACCCTCAACCTAACCCTAACCCTTACCCTGAAAATAACCCTTACCCTAACCCTCAACCTAAACGTAAACTTAAACCGAACCCTAACTCTCACCCTAACCCTAACCCTAAACCTCACCCTAACCCTAACCCTAAACCTCACCCTCACCCTAGCCCTCACCCTAACCCTAATCCTAACCTTAACCCTCATCCTAAGCCTCCAACTAACCCTTACCCTTAACCTCACCCTAACCCTACCCCTCACCGTCAACTTCACCTTCATCCTAAACCTAAGCCTAAGCCTAAACCTAACCCTAACACACACCCTCAACTTAACCCTAACCCTAATCCTAACCCTATCCCTAACCCTACTACTAACTCTCACCCTAACCCTAACCCTAACACTAACCCTAACCCTAACCCTCAACCTAAACCTCACCCTAACCCTAATTTTAACCCTAAACCTCACCCTAACCCTAACCCTAACCCTCACCCTCACTGTAACCTTAAACCTAAACCGAACCCTAAAAATAACCCTAACCCTAATCCAAACCCTAACCTAACCATTACCCTCACCCTAACCCAAACCCTGACCCTAACACTTACCCTCACCATAACACTAACCCTAACCCCAACTCTAACCCTCACACTAACCCTAACCTCACCCTAAAACTAAAGCTATCCTTCAACCTAACCCTAACCCTTACGCTCAACGTAACCATAACCCTAACCCTAAACCTCACCCTAACCATAACCCTCACACTAACCCTAACCCTCATCCTAAAACTTACCCTCAGCCTAACACTAACCCTTACCCTAATCCTAACCCTCACCCTCACTCTCACCGTAACTGTAACCCTAACCGAAATGCTAACAATAACTCTAATCCTAACCCTAAACCTCACCCTAACCATAACCCTCCCCCTAACCCTAACCCCCACCCTAACACTTACCCTCACCTTAACCCTAACCCTCATCCTCACCATAAACCTCACACTAACCCTCACACTTATCCTAAATCTAACCCTTACACTCACCCTAACACTAACCCTCACCCTAACACTAACCCTCACCCTTATCATAACTCTCACTCTCATCCTAAACCTCACCTTTACCCTTACCATCACCCCCACCTAAACCTCACCTTAAACTTAACCCTCACCCTAACCCTAATTTTACCCCTAAACCTCACACTCACCCTAACCGTGAATATAACCTAACCCTAACACTAAAGCTCACCCTAACCTAACCCTAATCCTCATCCTCAACCAAACCCTCAGCCTAACACTAAGCCTAAGAGTAAAAGTAACCCTAACCCTCACACTAACTCTCACAGTAACCCTCACCCTCACCCTAACCCTAATCCTAACGCTAACCCTCATCCTAACCCTCACCCTAACACTAACACTAACAATCACCCTAACTCTAATCCTCACTCCCACCCTCACCCTCAGCTAAACCCTAAGCCTAAACCTATGCCTAACCCTAACCCTCACACTCACCCTCACCCTAACCCTAATCCTAACCCTAACTCTAACAATAACCCTAAACCTCAACCTAACCATCACCCTAACCTTAAACCTAAAACTAACAGTAACCCTAACCCTCGAACTAACCTTCCTACTAATCCTAAACCTAACCCTCACCCTAACCCTAATCCTAACCCTAAACCTAAACCTCACCCTAACCCTAAAGGTAAAACTCAGCCTCACCATAACTCTAACCATAACCCTTACCCTCACCTTTAGCCTAACCCTAACTTAATCCTAACATAATCCCTAACCCTAAACCTCACCCTAAACCTAGCCCTCAGCCTAACCCTAATCCTACCCCTAACTCTCATCCTAACCCTCCCTCTAAACCTTACCCTAACCCTCACCCTAATGCTAACCCTCACCCTCAACCTCAGCCTCAGCCTAAACCTAAGCCTAAGGGTAACACTCACCCTAACCCTCACACTCACAATCACCCTAAACCTAATCATAAACCTAACCCTAACCCTTACCTTAACCCTCACCCTCAGCCTAACCCTCACCTTTAACCTTACCCTCACACCCACCCTAACCCTCACCCTAAGCCTAACACTCACCCTAACCCTATCTCTACCCCTAAACCTCACCTTCACCCTAATCCTAACTCTAACCCTAACCCTAACAATAACACTAACCCTAACACTTACCATCACCCTAACCTTAATCCTCACCCCCAACATCACCCTCAGCCTAACCCTAAGATTCACCCTAACCCTCACGCTAACCCTCATACTCACCCTCACCCTAACCCTAATCCTAAACCTAACCCTATCCCTAAACCTCAACCTAACCCTCACCCTCATCCTAACCCTAACCTTAAACCTAACCCTAACCCTCCCCTGAACCTTAACTCTAACCCTAAACCTCACCCTCACCCTAACCCTAACCCTAAAACTCACCCTACAACTCACCCTAACCTTAACACTCAACCTCACCCTCAACCTAACCTTAACTCTAACCCTAACCCAAACAATAACACTAACACAAACTATAACCATAACCATAACCATAACCCTCACCCTCACCGCAAACTTCACCCTAACCATAACACTAACAGTAACCATAACCCTAACCCTAACAGTAACCCTCACCCTAACCTTAACACTAACCGTAACAATAAACATCACCCTAACCCTGCCCCTAAACCTAACTCTAAACCAAAACCTCACCCTAAACCTCACCCTAACCCTAACCCTAACACTAACCCAAATCCTAAGCCTAACCCTAACCCTCAACCTAACCCTAACCCTCACGCTCACCATAACCCTAACCCTAACACTCACCCTATCCCTAAACTTAACCAGAACCCTAAATCTCACCCTAACCCTACCCCTAACCTTTACCCTAACCCTAACCCTCACCCTCACCCTCACCCTAACCCTTACCCTAATCCTAATCCTAACATTAAGCCTAAACTTCACTTTGACCCTAAACCTCACCATATCCCTAACTCTAACACTAACTCTAACACTAACCCTAAACCTAACCCCCACCCTCAGCCTAAACCTAACCCTAACTCTAACCCTAAACCTCACCATCACCCTATCCCTAACACTAAACCTAAACCTAAACCTCACCCTAACCCTAAACCTAAACCTCACCGTCACCCTAGCCTTCGCCCTAACCCTAATCCGAACCCTAACCCTCATCCTAACCCTCACCCTAACACTAACCCTAACCCTCACCCTCACCCTCACCCTAACAATCACCCTAACCCTAACCCTCAACCTAACCCTAACCCTCACCCTCACTGTAACCCTTACCCTAATCCTCACTCTAACCCTAAACTTAACCCGAACCCTAACTCTCAGCCTAACCCTAAACCTAACCCTCACCCTAACAATAACCCTCACCCTCACCCTCACCCTCAGCCTAACCCTAAGCCTAACACTAACGCTAACCCTAAACCTCACACTTACCCTAACCCTAACCATATTCCTAATCCTAAACCTAACCCTAAACCTCACCCTCACCCTAACCCTCACCTAAAGCTTAACCCTCAAATTAATCCTAACCCTAACCCTAATCCTAACACTAAACCTCACCCTAACACTAACCCTAACCATCACCCTAACCCTAAGCCTCACCCTAACACTAACCCTAACTCTCATCCTCACCCTAGACTTCACCCTAATCCTAATCCTCATCCTCAACCTAAACCTCACACTAACCCTAAAACTAATCCTCAATCTAACCCTCACCCTCACCCTAACCCAAACCCTATCCCTCCCCCTAACCCAAACCCTAACCCTTAGCGTAACCCTCATCCTCAGCCTAAACCTCACCTTTACCCTTACCGTCCGACCCACCCTAACCCTTACCATCACCCTAACCTTAATCCGTACACTCACCATCAACCTTAGCCTAACCCTAAGCCTAAGCCTAACCCTCACCCTAACACTCACACTCACCCTCACCCTAACCCTAATCCTAAACCTAACCCTATCCCTAAACCTCAACCTAAGCCTCACCCTCATCCTAACCCTAACCCTAAATCTCACCCTAACCCTCTCTTCAACCCTAACTCTAACCCTAAACCTCACACTCACCCTAACCCTAACCCTAACCCTAACCCTAAACCTCACCCTAAAAATCACCCTAACCCTAACACTCACACTCACCCTCAACCTAAACTTAATTCTAACCATAACCCTAACAATAACACTAACACTAACCCTAACCCTAACCATAACCATAAACCTCGCCCTAACCCTAACACTCATCCTCACCCTCACCCTCAGAATAACCCTAAACCTAACCCTAACAATAATCCTAAGCCTAACCCTCACCCTAACCATAACCCTCACCCTAACCCAAAACCTCACCCTAAAACTAACCCTAATCCGAACACTAACCTTCACACTAACCCTAACCCTAACTCTAACCCTAAACCTCAACCTAACCCTCAACCTCCCCATAACCCTAACACTAACCCTAACCGTCACCCTCAACCTAACCCTCCCTCTAACCCTATAACTAACGCTAAACCTCACCCTCACTATACCCCTAAAAAACCCTAAACCTAAACCTCACACTAACCCTCACCCCCACGCTCACACTAAGAGTAACTCTAACACTAACCCTAAAAATAACACTAACACTAACCCTTACCATCCCCCTAACCTTAATCCTCACCCCCACCCTCATCCTCAGCCTAAACCTCAGCCTAAGCCTAACCCTCACCCTTACCTTCACACTCACCCTCACCTGAACCCTCATCCTCAACCTAACCCTATCCCTAAACCTCATGGGAACCCTCATCCTCAACCTAACCCTAAACATAAACCTCACGCTAACCCTACCCTAACCCTAACTCTACCCCTAAACCTCACCCTCACGCTAACCCAAATCCTAACCCTAACCCTAAACCTTAATCCAAACCTCACCCTAACCCTCCCCTCACCCTAACCCTCAACCTACCCTTAACTCTAACCCTAACCCTAACAATAACACTAACCCTAACCCTAACCCTAACCATAAACCTCACCCTCAGCCTCACCCTCACCACAAACTTAACCCTAACCATACCACTAACAATAACCCTAACCCAAAAAATAACCCTAACCCTAAACCTCACCCTAAACCTAACACTAACCCTAACCCTAAACCTCACCCTAAACCTGCCCCTAAACCTAACTCTATCCCTAAACCTCACCCTCACCCTAACCCTAACCCTAACCCTAATCCAAAACCTCACCCTAAATCTCACCCTAACCCTAAACCTAACCCTCACCTTAATCCTATGCCTCACCCTAACACTCAACCTAACCCTAAACCCCATGTTCACAGTAATCCTAAACCTAAACCTCACCCTAACCCTGCCCCTAAACCTAACGCTAACACTAAACCTCACCCTCACCCTAAACCTAACCCTAACCTTAATCCAAAATTTCACCTTAAACCTCACCCTAACCCTAACCCTAACCCTCACAATAATCCTAAGCCTAACCCTAACCCTCAGGCTCACCCTAATCCTAAACCTAATCCTCACCGAACCCTAAACTTAACCTGAAACCTAACTCTCACCCTAACCCTACCCCTATCCTTTACCATAACCCTAAGCCTCACCCTCACCCTCACCCTAATCCTAAGCCTAACCCTCACCCTCAACCTAACCCAAACAATCACGCTCACTGTAACCCTAATCCTCACACTCACGCTAACCCTTACCCTAAACCTAATCCTAACACTAAGCATAACCCTCACCCTCACACTTATCCTCACTGTAACCCTATCTCTAACACTAACACTAAACCTAACACTCAACCTCAGCCTCACCCTAACCCTAACAATAACCCTTAACCTCACCGTCACCCTATCAGTAACCCTAACCCTAACCCTAAACATCACCCTAACCCTAACCCTAAACCTCACCCTCACCCTAACCCTCACCTTAAGCTTAACCGTCACATTAATCCTAACCCTAACCTAACACTAAACCTCACCCTAACACTAACCCTAACCCTCATCCTCACCCTAGACCTCACCCTAACCCTAAACCGCATCCTCACCCTAAACCTCACACTAACCCTAACACTAATCCCCAATCTAACCCTAACCCTCACCCTCACCCTAACCCTAACCCTATCCCTCCCCCTGACCCTAACCCTAACCCTTACCGTAAACCTCACCCTCAGCCTAAACCTCACCTTTACACTTACCGTCACCCCACTCTAACACTCACCCTAAGCCTAACACTAACCCTAACCCTATATCTACACCTAAACCTCACCCTCACCCTAATCCTAAACCTAAAACTAATCCTAACAATAACACTAACCCTAACCCTTACCATCACCCTAACCTTAATCCTCACCCCCACCATCACCCTCAGACAAACCCTAAGCCTAAGCCTAACCCTCACCCTAACCCTCACACTCACCCTCACCCTAACCCTAATCCTAAACCTAACCCTATCCCTAAACCTCAACCTAACCCTCACCCTCATCCTAACCCTAACCTAAACCTCACCCTAACCCTCCACTCAATCCTAACTCTAACCCTAAACCTCACCCTCACCCTAAACCTAACCCAAACCCTAACCCTAAACCTCTCCCTAAAACTCACCCTAACCCTAACACTCACCCTCACCCACAACCTAACCTTAACTCTAACTCTAACCCTAACTCTAACCATAACCATAACCATGACCCTCACCCACAGCATCACCCTCACCGCAAACTTCACCCTAACCATTACACTAACAATAACCCTAAACCTAACCCTAACCCTAACCCTCACCGTAACAATAACCTCATCCTCACCCTCAGCCTAACCCTAATCCTAACCCTAAACCTCCTCCTAAACCTCACCCTAACCTACCCTAACCATCACCCTAACCCTAATCCTCACCCCAACCTCACCCTCAGCCTAACCCTAAGCCTAAGCCTAACTCTAACCCTAACACTCACCCTTACCCTAAACCTCTACCTAACCCTCAACCTTAACTTAACCCTAACAGTAACCATAATCCTAACCCTCAAAGTAACCCTCCCCCAACCCTATATCTAAAACTAAACCTCGCCCTCACCCTTGTCCTAATCCTAACCCTAACCCTAAACCTGATCCTAACCCTAACACTAATCCTCACCCTCACCCTCAACCTCACCCTCACCATAACTCTAAACCTAAACCTAACAATAACACTAATCCTAACCATAACACTAACAATAAGCCTAACCCTAAGCCTAACCCTAACCCTAAACCTAACCCTCACCATAACCCTAAACCTAACCCTAAACCAAACCCTAACCATAACCCTCACCCTAACTCTAAGCCTAACCCTAACCCTAACCCTAAGCCTCACACTCACCCTCACCCGAACCGTAATCCTAAACCTAACCCAATCCCTAACCCTAACCCTCAGCCTAGCCCTCACCCTAAACCTAACCTTAACCCTAAACCTCATCCTAAACCTGACACTAACCATAACCCTAACCCTCACCCTAACCCTCACCCTCATGCTCCGCCTAAGCCTAAGCCTAAGCCAAAACCTAACCCTAACCCTTACCCTAACAATAACCCTAACACTAACCCTAACTCTAACCCTAAATCTCACCCTCACCCTAACCCTAAATCTAAACCTAACCGTAACCCTAACAATAACCCTAACCCTCACCCTAACCATAATCCTCACCCTAACCCTAAACCTCACCCTAACACTTACCCTCACCCTACCCCTAACCTTAACCCTAAACTTAACCTTCACAATAACCCTAACCCTAACCTCACCCTAACCGTAACCCTAACCCTAACCCTCAACATAACCCTAACCCTCACGCTCAAAGTAACCCTAACCCTAACCTTGACCCTCATCCTAACCATAACCCTCACCCTAACCCTAACACTCACCCTAACACTTACCCTCACCCTAACACTAACCCTAATCCTAAACCTAACAATAACCCACACCCTCAACTTAACCGGAACCCTAACCCTAACAACAACCCTAACCCTAAACCTAACAAAAACCCTAACCCTAACCCTAACCCTCACCCTAATCATTACCCTCACCCTAAACCTAACCCTCACGCTAACACTTACCCTCACCATAACATTAAGCTTAACCCAAACACTAAGCCTCACACTAACCCTAACAATCACCCTAACCCTGAACCTCACCCTAACACTAACCCTATACCTCAACCTAACCCTAGCCCTAACCCTAATATCCTCATGTTAAACTTCACACTAACCCGAACACTAATCATCAATCTAACCCTCACCCTCACCCTAACCCTAACCCTCGACCTAACCCTAACTCTCACCCTTACCGTGACCCTAACCCTCAGCCTAACCCTCAACTTATCCTTACAGTCACCCACAACCTAACCCTCACCCTAAGCCTAAATTCACCCTAACACTAACTCTTCCCCTAAACCTCACCTTAATCCTAACTCTAACCCTAACCCTAACACTAAACCTCACACTAACCCTAACCCTCACCCTCAACCTCACGCTCAGCTTAAACCTAAGCCTAAGCCAAACCCTTACCCTAACCCTCACCCTCACCCTAGCCCTCACCCTAACACAAATCCTAACTCTAAACCTAATCCTAACCCTCTCCCTCACCGTAAACCTTACCCTAACCCTAACCCTCACCCACCATTAAACCTAAACTTATCCCTCAACCTCAACCTAACCCTAACCCTCACCCTCACCGTAACCCTTACACTAACCCACACTCTAAACCTAAACTTAACCTGAATCCTACTCTCACCCTAACCCTAACCCTAACTCTCACCCTAACACTAACATTAAACCTCACCCTCACCCTAAAACTCACACTTACCCTAACCCTAAAACGCACCCTAACCCTATCCTTCACCCTCACCCTCAACCTCACCATAACTCTAGCCCTAACCCTAACAATAACACTAACCCTAACCCTAACCCTCACCCTTCCCCTCAACCTCACCCTCACTGCAAACTTAACCCTAACCATAGCATTAACAATAAACCTAACCCTAAGCCTAACCCTAACCCTAACTCATATTCTCACCCCCACAGACACCCTCAGCCTAACCCTAAGCCTAACCCTAACCCTTACCCTAACCCTCACCGTAACCCTAAACCTAACACTAACCCTAACGCTAAACCTAACCCTAAATCTAACCCTAAACCTAACCCTAATAATCAGCCTCACCTGCACCCTAACCCAAACTCTAACCCTAACCCTCACCCTAACTCTAAGCCTAATCCTAACCCTAAACCTAAGCCTCACACTCACCCTCACCCTAAACCTAATCCTAAACCTAACCCTATCCCTAACCTTAACCCTCACCCTAACCCTCACCCTAACCCTCACCCTAACCCTAAACCTCATCCTAAACCTGACACTAACCATAACCCTAACCCTCACCCTAACCCGCACCCTAATCCTCACCCTCATGCTCGTCCTAAGGCTAAGCCTAAGCCTAAGCCTAAGCCTAACCCTAACCCTCACCCTAACCCTAAACCTCACCCTAACTCTAACCCTAAATCTCACACTCACCCTAACCCTAACTCTAACCCTAATCCTAACCCTAACAATAACCCTAACCCTCACCCTAACCATAATCCTCACCCTAACATTAAACATCACACTAACACTTACCCTCACCCTACCAGTAACACTAACCCTAACACTAACCCTCACACTAACCCTAACCCTAAACTCACCCTAACCCTAAAACTAACCCTCAACCTAACCCTAACACTCACGCTCAATGTAACCCTAACCCTCACCCTGACCTTCACCCTAACCATAAACCTCACCCTAACCCTAACCCTCACCCTAACACTTACCCTCAACCTAACACTAACCATAATACTAATCCTAACCCTAGCCCTAACACTCACCCTCACAGTAACAGTAATCCTAACCATAATCTTAACAAAAACCCTAACCTTAACCCTAACCCTCACCCTAACCCTTAACCTCACTCTAAACCAAACCCTCACCCTAACACTTACCCTCACCTTAACACTAAACGTAACCTGAACACTAAGCCTCACACTAACCCTAACCATCACCCTAACCCTAAATCTCATCCTAACACTAACCCTAAACCTCAACTAAACCCTAGCCCTAACCCTAACCCTAACACTCATTCTCACGGTAAACCTCACACTAACCCTAACACTAATCCTCATTCTAACCCACACCCTCACCCTCACCCTAACCCTAACCCTCACCCTAAACCTAAACCTCACCCTTACCATAACCCTCACCCTCAGCCTAACCCTTACTGTCCCCCCCACCCTAACCCTCACCCTAACCCTAACCTTCACCCTAACACTAACTCTACCCCTAAACCTCACCCTCACCCTAATCCTAACTGTAACCCTAAAACTAACACTAAACCTCACACTAACCCAAACCCTAACCCTCACCCTCAACCTCATGCTCAGCTTAACCCTAAGTCAAACCCTTACTCTAACAATCACTCTCACCCTATCCCTCACCCTAACACAAATCCAACCCAAACCCTCCACCTAACCCTAACCCTAACCCTCACCGTAACTCTTACCCTAACCCTAACTCTCACCCTAAACTTAATCTTAACCCTAAACCTCAACCTAACCCTAACCTTCAACCTCACCGTAACCCTTACCCTAACCCTCACCCTAACCCTAAACTTAACCCGAATCATACTCTCACAGTAACCCTAACCATAACTCTCACACTAACCCTAACATTAAACCTCAACCTCACCCTAGCCCTCACCCTAACCCTAATCCTAACCCTAACCCTCATCCTAAACCTCCCCCAACCCTTAACCTAACCTTTAAACTAACCCTAAACATCACCCTCAACCTCACCATCAGCCTAACCCTGAACCTAACCCTAAACCTAACCCTAAAACAAACACTCACCCTCACTTGAACCCTAATCCTAACCCTAAACCTCACCCTCACCCTCAGTGTAAACCTAAGCCAAACCCGAACCCTAACCCTAAGCCTCAAAATCACCCTAAACCTCACCTTAATCCTAATCCTAACTCTAACCTTAACCCTCAACCTCAGCCTCACCTTAACCCTAACTCTAACTCTAAACCTCACCCTAACCCTAACCCTAAACCTGACCCTCACCCTAGCCCTCACACTAACCCTAATACTAACCCTAACCCTCATCCTAACCCTCCCCATAACCATAAACCTAACCCTCACCCTAACCCTAACCCTCACCCTCACCCTAACCCTCAGCCTAACGCTAAGCCTAACCCTAACCCTAACCCTATCCCTAACCCTCACAAACACCCTAACCCAACCCCTAATCCTAATCCTAAACCTAACCCTAACCCTCACCCTCAGCCTAACCCTCACCCTCATCCTAACCCTCCAGCTAACCCTTACCCTAACCCTCACCCTAACCCTAACCATAACCCTCAACCTCACCCTCACCCTAAACCCAAGCCTAACCCTAAACCTAACCCTAACACACACACTCACCCTCAACCTAACCCTAAACCTAACCCTTAACCTCACCCTCACCCTCACCCTCAGTGTAACCCTAAGCCTAATCCTAACCCTAACCCTAAAACTCACACTCACCCTAACCCTTACCCTAATCCTAATCCTAACACTAAAAATCACCTTCACCATCAGCCTCACCTTACGCCTAACTCTAAACCTAAAACTCACCCTCACCCTAAACCTAACCCTAAACCTAAACCTCAACCTCACCCTAACCCTTATCCTAACTCTAACAATCATCCTAACCCTCCACATAATCCTAAACCTAACCCTCAACCTAACACTAATCCTCACACTCACCCTCACCCTCAGCCAAACCCTAAGCCTAACACTAATACTCACCCTAAACCTACGCCTTACACTCACCCTAACCCTAACCCTAATCCTAATCCTAACCTTAACCCTAACACTCACCCTCACCCTAACACTCACCCTAACCCTCACCCTAACCCTAACCCTAAATCTAACACTAACCCTAACCCTAACCCTCACCCTCAGCCTCAACCTAACTCTAAACATAAACTTAACCCTCACCATAACCCCAACCCTAATCCTAACTCGAAACCTCACCCTAATCCTAACCCTAACCCTAATTCTAACCCTAAACCTCACCTTTACCCTAACCCTAACCCTAAAACTCACCCTAACCCTAAACTTCACCCTCACCCTCAACCTCACCGTAATTATAGCCCTAACCCTAACAATAATACTAACCCTAACCCTAAACCTAACCCACACCCTCAGCCTCACCCTCACCACAAACTTAACCCTAAACATAACACTAACATTAACCCTAAACCTAAACCTAAACCTAACTCTAACTCTAATCCTCACCCCCAAAAATCACCCTCAGCCTAACCCTAACCCTAACCCTAACCCTAACACTAAACCTAACCCTGAACCTAACCCTGAATCTAACCCTAAACCTAACCATAATACTCAACCTCACCTGCACCCTAAACCAAACCCTAACCCTAACCCTCACCCTAACTCTAAGCCTAACCCTAACCCTAAGCCTCACACACACACACTCACCCTAACCCAAATCCTAAACCTAATCCTATCCCTAACCCTAACCCTCACCCTAACCCTCACCATAACCCTAAAACTAACACTAACCCTAACCCTAAACCTAACCCTAAATCTAACCCTAAACCTAACGCTAATCCTCAGCCTCACCTGCACCCTAACCCAAACTCTAACCCTAACCCTCACCCTAATGCTAGTCTAATCCTAACCCTAACCCTAAGCCTCACACTCACCCTCACCCTAATCCTAATCCTAACCCTCACCCTAACCCTAACCCTAACCATCACCCTAAATCTAATCCTCAGCCCCACCCTCACCTTCAGCCTAACCCTAAGCCTAAGCCTAACCCTAATCCTAACCCTCATACTCACTCTCACACTAACCCTAATCCTAACACTAATTCTAACACTAACCCTAAACCTCAACCTAACCCTCACCCTAACCTTAACCCTAAAATTAACCCTAAGCCTAACCCTCGACCTAACCCTCCAACTAACCCTAAACCTAACCCTAAACCTCACCCTCACCCTAACCCTAATCCTAACCCTAAACCTAAACCTCACCCTAATCCTAAATCTAACCATCACCCTCACCCTCACCCTCATCCTCACCATAACTGTAACCCTAACCCTAAAAATAACACTAATCCTAAACCTAAACCTAACCCTAACCCAAATGCTAACACTCACCCTCACCCTAACCCTAATCCTAACCCTAACCCTAACCCTAAACCTAAACCTCACCCTCACTGTAACCCTAACCCTCATACTAACCCTCACCCTAAACCTAACCCTAACCTTAAACCTTACCCTAACACTAACCCTAATCCTCACCTTCACCCTAGCCCTCAACCTAACCCTAATCATAACCGTGATCCTCATTCTAACCCTAACCCTAACCCTAATCCTAACCCTCACCGTAACCCAAACCCTAACCCTCAACCTAACCCTTAACATCACCCACACCGTAACCTAACCCTAACCCTCACCCTAACCCTAAACTTAAATTGACCCCTAACTGTCATGCTAACCCTAACCCTAACCGACAACCTAAAGCTAACCCTCACCCTCTCCCTCATCCTAACCCTAAGCCTAAGCCTAACCCTAACCCTAACCCTCACCCTAAAACTAACTCTACCCCTAAACCTCACCCTCACTCTAACCCTAACACTAACCCTAACACTAAACCTCAACCTAACCCTAATCCTAACCGTTATCCTCAACCAAATGCTCACCCTAACCCTAAGCCTAAGCCTAACACTTACCCTAAGCCAGACCCTCACCCTAGCCCTCACCCTAACCCTAATCCTAACCCTAACCCTCATCCTAATCGTCATCCTATCCCTAACCCTAACCATCACCCTAACTGTAATCCTCACCCCCACCCTCACCCTCAGCCTAACCCTAAGCATAAGCCTAAGCCTAACCCTAAACCTCACACTCACCCTCACCCTAACCTTAACCCTAAAACTAACCCTAACCCTACCCCTCGACCTAAGCCTACAACTAACCCTAAACCTAAACCTAAACCTCACCCTCACCCTAATCCTAATCCTAACCCTAAACCTAAACCTAACCCTAACCCTAAACCTAACCCTCACCCTCACCCTCACCCTCAACATAACTCTAACTCTAACCGTAACAATAACACTAATCTTAACCCTAAATCTAACCCTAAGCCTAAACCTAAGGCTAAAACTCACCCTCACCCTAAACCTAATCCTAACCCTAACCCTCACCCTAACCCTAACCCTCACCCTAACCCTAAACTTAATCTGAACCCTAACTCTCAAGCTAACCCTAACCCTAACCGTCAACCTAAACTAACCCTCACCCTTTCCCTCAGCCTAAACCTAAGCCTAAGCCTAACCCTAACCCTAAACCTCACACTCATCTTAACCATTACCCCAATCCTAAACCTAAACCTAAGCCTAACCCTCACCCTCACCTTAACCCTAACCCTAACCCTAACTCTAACACTAACCCTAACCCTAACCCTCAACCTCAGCCTCACCCTTACCCTAACTCTCAACCTCACCCTCAGCCTAGCCCTCACCCTAAGCCTAAGCCTAAACCTAAACCTAACCCTAACACACACACTCACCCTCAACCTAACCCTAAACCTAACCCTTACTCTCACCCTCACCCTCACCCTCAGTGTAACACTAAGCCTAATCCTAACCCTAACCCTAACACTCAAACTCATCCTAACCCTTACCCTAATCCTAATCCTAACCCTAACCCTCACCCTCAACATCAGCCTCACCTTAAGCCTAACTATAAACCTAAAACTCACCCTCACCCTAACCCTAACCCTAACCCTAAACCTCACCTTCAACATAGCCCTCACCCTAACCCTAATCCTAAATCTAACAATCATCCTAACCCTCCCCATAATCCTAACCCTAACCCTCACCCTAACACTAATCCTCACACTCACCCTCACCCTCAGCCAAACCCTAAGCCTAACCCTAATACTCACCCTAACCCTACCCCTCACACTCACCCTAACCTTAACTCTAACCCTAATCCTAAACCTAACACTATCCCTAACCCTAACCCTCACCCTAACCCTCACCTTAATCCAAAACCTAACACTAAACCTAACGCTAAACCTGACCCTAAATCTAACCCTAAACCTAAACCTAATCCTCAGCCTCACCTGCACCCTAACCCAAACTCTAACCCTAACCCTCACCCTAACTCTAATCCTAATCCTATCCCTAACCCTAAGCCTCACACTCACCCTCAACCTAACCCTAAACCTAAACCTAACGCTATCCCTAACCTTAACCCTCACCCTAACCCTAACACTAGCCCTCACCCTAACCCTAACCCTAAGCCGAAACCTCATCCTTAAACTGACACTAACCATAACCCTAACCCTCACCCTAACCCGCACCCTAACCCTCACCCACATGCTTGGCCTAAGCCTAAGCCTAAGCCTCAGCCTAAGCCTAAGCCTAACCCTAACCCTAACTCTAACCCTAAGTCTTATCCTCACCCTAACCCTAATTCTAACCCTAAACCTAACCTTAACAATAACCCTAACCCTCACCCTAACCATAATCCTCACCCTAACCCTAAACCTCACCCTAAAACTTACCCTCACCTACCACTAGCCCTAACCCTAACACTAACCCTCACACTAAGCCTAAACCTAAACTCACCCTAACCCTAAACCTAAACCTAACCCTCAATCTAACCCTAACCCTCAGGCTCAATGTAACCCTATCGCTAACCCTGAACCTCACCCTAACCATAACCCTCAGCCTCAACCTAACCCTTATCCTAACACTTACCTCATCCTAAAACTAACCCTAATAGTAATCCTAACCCTACCACTAACACTCACCCTTACCCTACCCCTCACCGTAACCCTAAATCTAACACTAAACCTAACCCTAAACCTAACCCTAAATCTAAACCTAAACCTAAACCTAATCCTCAGCCTCACCTGCACCCTAACACAAACTCTAACCCTAACCCTCACCCTAACTCTAAGCCTAATCTTAACCCTAACCCTAAGCCTCACACTCACACTCACTCTAACCCTAATCCTAAACCTAACCCTATCCCTAACCCTAACCCTCACCCTAACCCTAACCATAGCCCTCACCCTAACCCTAACCCTAAGCCGAAACCTCATCCTTAAATTGACACTAACCATAACCCTAACCCTCACCCTAACCCGCACCCTAACCCTCACCCACATGCTTGGACTAAGCCTAAGCCTAAGCCTAACCCTAAACCTGACACTCACCCTAATCCTAACTCTAACCCTAAATCTTATCCTCACCCTAACCCTAACTCTAACCCTAATCCTAACCCTAACAATAACCCTAACCCTCAACCTAACCATAATCCTCACCCTAACCCTAAACCTCACACTAACACTTACCCTCACCTACCACTAACCCTAACCCTAACACTAACCCTCACACTAAGCCTAACCCTAAACACACCCTAACGCTAACCCTCAACCTAACCCTCAACTTAACCCTAACCCTCACGCTCAATGTAACCCTAACCCTAACCCTGACCCTCACCCTAACCATAACCCTCACCCTCACCTTAACCCTCACCCTAAAACTTACCCTCACCCTAACACTAACCCTAATACTAATCCTAACCCTATCGCTAACACTCACCCGCACAGTAACAGTAACCCAAACCATAATCCTAACAAAAACCCTAACCTTAACCCTAACCCTCACGCTAAACATTACCCTCACCCTAAATCTAACCCTCACCCTAACAATTACCCTCACCTTAACACTAACCGTAACCCGAACACTAAGCCTCACACTAACCCTAACCTTCACCCTAACCCTAAACCTCACCCTAACACTATCCCTAAACCTCAACCTACCACTAGCCCTAACCCTAACCCTAACACTCATCCTCACGGTAAACCTCACACTAACCCTAACACTAATCCTCAATATAACCCACACCCTCACCCTAAAACTAACCCCAACCCTCACTCTAAACCTAAACCTCACCCTTATCGTAACCCTCACCCTCAGCCTAACCCTCACTTTACCCTTACTGAAAACCCCACCCTAACCCTCACCCTAACCCTAACCCTCACCCTAACACTAACTCTACCCCTAAACCTCACCCTCACCCTAATCCTAACTGTAACCCTAAAACTAACACTAAACCTCACACTAACACTAACCCTAACTCTCACCTCAACCTAACCCTAGCCATCACCCTAACCCTAATCCTAACCCTAACCCTCATCCTAAACCTCCCCCTAACCCTTAACTTATCCCTTAAACTAACCCTAAACATCAACCTCAACCTCACCATCAGACTAACCCTGAACCTAACACTAAACCTAACACTAAAACACACACTCACCCTTACCTGAACCCTAATCCTAACCCTACACCTCACCCTCACCATCAGTGTAACCCTAAGCCAAACCAGAACCCTAATCCTAAGGCTCACAATCACCCTAAACCTCACCTTAATCCTAATCCTAACCCTAACCCTAACCCTCAACCTCAGCCTCACCTTAACCCTAACTCTAACCCTAACCTCACCCTCACCCTAACCCTAAACCTAACCCTAAACTGAAACCTCACCCTTACCCTAACCCTAAACCCGACCCTCACCCTAGCCCTCACCCTAACCCTAATACTAACCCTAACCCTCATCCTAACCCTCCCCATAACCATAAACCTAACCCTCACCCTAACCCTAACCCTCACCCTCAACCTAACCCTCATCCTAACGCTAAGCCTAACCCTAACCCTAACCCTACCCTTAACCCTCACATTCACACTAACCCTACCCCTAATCCTAATCCTAATCCTAACCCTAACCCTCACACTCAGCCTAAACCTCACCCAAACCCTAACCCTAAACCTAACACTAACCCTAACCCTAAAACTCACCCTCAGCCTCACCCTAAAACTAACTCTAACTCTAAACCTCACCCTCACCCTAAATCTAACCCTAACCCTAAACTTCACCCTAACGCTAACCCTAAAGCTCACCCTCACCCTAGCCCTTACCTAACCCTAATCCTAACCCTAACCCTCATCCTAACACTTCCCCTAACACTAACCCTCAACCTCAACCTCATCCTCACCCACACCGTAATCATAACCGTAACAATAAGGCAAACAATAACCCTAAACCTAACCCTAAGCCTCACCCTAACCACAAGCCTCAACCTAAAACTAACCCTCAGCCTAACACTTACCCTCACCCTAACACTAACCCTAACCCTAACACTAACCCTCAAACTAACCCTAACCATCCCCCTAACCCTAAACCTCACCCTAACACTAACCCTAAACCTAACACTCACCTTAGCCCTCACCCTAACCCTAACCCTCATCCTCACCCTAAACCTCACACTAACCCTAACACTTATCCTCAATCTAACCCTCACCCTCACTCTAACCCTAACCCTAACCTTCACCCTTACCATAACCCTCAACCTCAGTCTAACCTTCACCTTTACCATTACCGTAACCCCCACCCTAATCCTGACCCTAACCCTAACCCTCACCCTAACCCTAACTCTACCCCTAAACCTCACCCTCACTCTAACCCTAACCCTAACATTAAACCTCACCCTAACCCTAACCCTAAACCTTATCCTCAACCAAACTCTCAGCCTAAACCTAAGCCTAAGCCTAACACTTACCCTAACACAGACCCTCACCCTAGCCCTCACCCTAACCCTAATCCTAATCCTAACCCTCACCCTAACCCTAACCCTAACCATCACCCTAAATCTAATCCTCAGCCCCACCCTCAACTTCAGCCTAACCCTAAGCCTAAACCTAAGCCTAAGCCTAACCCTCAACCTCACCCTCACCCTAACCCTAATCCTAACACTAATTCTAACACTAACCCTAAAACTCAACCTAACCCTCACCCTAACCTTAACCCTAAAATTAACCCTAAGCCTAACCCTCGACCTAACCCTCCAACTAACCCTAAACCTAACCCTAAACCTCACCCTCACCCTAACCCTAATCCTAAGCCTAAACCTAAACCTCACCCTAACCCTAAACCTAACCCTCACCCTCACCCTCACCATAAATCTAACCCTAACCCTAACAATAACACTAATCCTAACCCTAAACCTAACCCTAACCCTAACCCTAACGCTAACACTCACCCTCACCCTAACCCTATTCCTAACACTGACCCTCACCCTAACCCTAACCCTCACCCTCACCATAACCCTAACCCTCATACTAACCCTCACCCTAAACCTAACCGTAACCTTAAACCTTACCCTAAAACTAACCCTAATCCTCACCTTCACCCTAGCCCTCAACCTAACCTTTATCTTAACCCTAATCTTCATCCTAACCCTCACCCTAACCCTAATCCTAACCCTAACCCTAACCCTAATCCTAACCCTCAACCTAACCCTAAACAGCACCCTCACCGTAAACCGAACCCTAACCCTCACCCTAACCCTAAACTTAACCTGAACCCTAACTGTCAAGCTAACCCTAACCCTAACTGTAAACCTAAAGCTAAAACTCACCCTCTCCCTCATCCTAACCCTAAGCCTAAGCCTAAGCCTAACCCTAACCCTCACACTAACCCTAACTCTACCCCTAAACCTCATCCTCACTCTAACCCTAACACTAAACCTCACCCTAACCTAACTCTAACCCTTATCCTTAAACAAATGCTCAGCCTAACCGTAAGCCTAAGCCTAAAACTTACCCTAACCCACACCCTCACCCTAGCCCTCACCCTAACACTAATCCTAACCCTAACCCTCATCCTAATTCTCAAACTAACCCTAAACCTAACCATCACCCTAATGCTAATCCTCACCCCCACCCTCACCCTCAGCCTAACCCTAATCCTAACCCTAACTCTAACAGTAACCCTAAACTTCAACCTAACCCTCACCCTAAATTAACCCTAAAACTAACCCTAACCCTAACTCTCGACCTAAGCCTCCAACTAACCCTAAACCTAAACCTAAACCTCACGCTCACCCTAATCCTAATCCTAACACTAAACCTAAACCTCACTCTAACCCTAAACCTAACACTCACCCTCACCCTCACCCCCACCCTCACCATAACTCAAACTCTAACCCTAACAATAACACTAACCCTAAACCTAAACCTAACCCTAACACTAACCCTAATGCTAAAACTCACCCTCACCCTAAGCCTAATCCTAACCCTAACCCTAACCCTCACCCTCACCGTAACCCAAACACTCATCCTAACCCTCACCCTAAACCTACCCCTAACCTTAAACCTTACCCTAACTCTAACCCTAAGCCTCACCCTCACCCTAGCCCTCAACCTAACCCTAATCGTAAACCTAATCCTCATCCTAACCCTCACCCTAACCCTAAACCTAACCCTCACCCTAACCCTAATGCAAACTCTCAACCTAACCCTAAATATCACCCTCACCATAACCCTAAACCTAACCCTCACCCTAACCCTAAACTTAACCTGAAACCTAACTCTCAAGCTAACACTAACCCTAACCGTCAACCTAAAGCTAACCCTCACCCTATCCCTCAGCCTAGCCCTAAGCCTAAGCCTAACCCTAACCCTAAACCTCACACTCACCCTAAACATTACCCTAATCCTAAACATAACCCTAAGCCTAACCCTCACACTCTCCTTAACTAACCCTAAAACTAACTCTAACACTAACCTAACCCTAACCCTCAACCTCAGCCTCACCCTTACCCTAACTCTAAACCTAAACCTCACCCTCACCCTAACCCTAATCCTAAACCTCACCCTAACCTTAACCCTAAACCTCACCCTCAGCCTAGCCCTCACCCTAAGCCTAATCCTAACCCTCATCCTAACCCTCACCGTAACAATAACCCTACCCCTCACCATACCCCTCACCCAAACCCTAATCCTAACCCTAACCCTCAACCTAACCCTAACCCTCACCCTCACCCTCACCGTAACCCTTACCTAACTCTCACCCCAAACATAAACTTAACCTGAATCCTAACTAACACCCTAACCCTAACCCTAAACCTAACCCTCACACTAAACCTAACCCTAAACCTCACCCTCACCCTAGACCTCACCCTAACCCTAATCCTAACCCTAACCCTCAACCTAACCCTCCCCCTAACCCTTACCATAATCCTCACCCTCACCCTAACCCTAAACCTAACCCTTACCCTCACCCTCACCCTCACCCTCAGTGTAACCCTAAGCCTAATCCTAACCCTAACCCTAACACTCACACTCACCCTAACCCTTACCCTAATCCTAATCCTAACCCTAACCCTCACCCTCAACATCAGCCTCACCTTAAGCCTAACTCTAAACCTAAAACTCACCCACACCCTTACCCTAACCCTAACCCTAAAACTCACCCTCATCCTAGCCTTCACCCTAACCCTAATCCTAACTCTAACAATCATCCTAACCCTCCTCATAATCCTAAACCTAACCCTCACCCTAACCCTAACCCTCACACTCAACCTTACCCTATCCCTAATCCTAATCCTAACCTTAAACCTAACCCTCACCCTCACCCTAACCCTCAACCTAACCCTAACCCTAAACCTAACACTAACCCTAACCCTAACCCTCACCCTCAGCCTCACCCTAACCCTAACTCTAACCCTAAACCTCACCCTCACCATAACCCCAACCTTAACCCTAACCTGAAACCTCACCCTAAACCTGACCCTAACCCTAACTCTAACCCTAAACCTCACCCTCACCCTAACCCTAACCCTAACCCTAAAACTTACCCTAACCCTGAACTTCACCCTCACCCTCAACCTCACTGTAACTCTAGCCCTAACCGTAACAATAATAATAACCCTATCCCAAACCCTAACCCTCACCCTCAGCCTCACCCTCACCGCAAACTTAACCCTAAACATAACAATAACATTAACACTAACCATAAACCTAAACCTAACCCTAACTCTAATCCTCACCCCCACAATCACCCTCAGCCTAACCATAACCCTAACCCTAACACTAACACTAACACTAACCCCAACCCTAAACCTAACCCTGAATCTAACCCTAAACCTAACCCTAATCCTCAACCTCACCTGCACCCTAAACCAAAACCTAACCCACACCCTAACTCTAAGCCTAACCCTAAACTTAACCCTAAGCCTCACACTCATCCTCATCATAACCCTAAACCTAAACCTAACCCTATCCCTAACCCTAACCCTTACCCTAACCCTCCCCCTCACCCTCAACCTAACCCTAACCCTAAACTTCATCCTAAACCTGACACTAATCATAACCCTAACTCGCACCCTAACCCGAACCTTAACCCTTCCCTAACAATAATATTAACTCTAACCCTAAATCTCACCCTCACCCTCACCCTAATCCTAACTCTAACTGTAATTCTAACCCTAACAATAACCCTAACCCTAACCCTAACCCTAACCATAATCCTCACCCTAACCCTAACCCTAATCCTAACACTTACCCTCACCATAACCCTAACCCTAACGCTAACAATAACCCTAACCCTCACCCTCACCCTAACAATAACCCTCACCCTAACCCTAAGCTCACCCTAACACTAACCCTAACACTTATTCTCAATCAAACCATCACCCTCACTCTAACCCTAACCCTAACCCTCACCCTGACCCTAACCCTCAACCTTACATTAACCCTCACCCTCACTCTAACCCTCACCTTTACCCTTACTGTAACCCCCACCCTAACCCTGACCCTAACCCTAACACTAACCCTAACCCTAACTCTACCCCTAAACCTCACCCTCACTCTAACCCTAACTCGAACACTAACAATAACACTAAAACTCACCCTAACCCTAACCCTAACCTTATCCTCAACCAAATCCTCAGCCTAAACCTAAGCCTAAGCCGAATATTTACCCTAACCCACACCCTCACCCTAACCCTAATGCAAACTCTCAAACTAACCCTAAACATCACCCTCACCATAACCATAAACCTAACCCTCACCCTAACCCGAACCCTAACCCTCACCCTCATGTTTCGCCTAAGCCTAAGCCTAAGCCTAAGCCTAACCCTAACCCTCACCCTAACACTAACCCTAACACTGAATCTAACACTAACCCTAAATCTCAAAATAACCCTAAACCTAACTCTAAACCTAAACCTAACCCTAACAATAACTCTAACCCTCACCCTAACCATAATCCTCACCCTAACCCTAAACCTCACCCTAAAACTTAACCTCACCCTAACACTAACCCTAACCCTAACACTAACCCTCACATTAACCCTAACCCTAACCTCACCTTAACCCGAACCCTAAGCCTAACCCTCAACCTAAGCCTAACCCTCATGCTCAACATAACCCTAACCCTAAACCTGACCTTCAACCTAACCATAACCTTCACCATAACCCTAACCCTCACCCTAACACCCTCACCCTAACACTAACCCTAATCCTAATCCTAACCCTAAACCTAACCCTCACCCTCACAGTAATTGTAACCCTAACCCTAAACTTAACAAAAACACTAAACCTAACCCTAACCCTCACCCTAACCATTACCCTAACCCTAAACCTAATCCTCACCCTAACACTTACCCTCACCTTAACAATAACCATAACCCGAACACTAAGCCTCAAACTAACCCTTTCCATCACCCTAACCCTAAACCTCACTCTAACACTAACCCTAAACCTCAACCTAACCCTAGCTCTAACCCTAACCCTAACACTCATCCTCCCGGTAAACCTCACACTAACCCTAACACTAATCATCAATCTAACCCTCACCCTCACTCTCATGCTCACCATAACCCTAATCCTAACCCTAACCCTCATCCTAAGACTCCCCCTAAACCTGACCCTAATCCTAATCCTAACACTAACCCTAACCCTCACCCTCAGCCTCACCTTAACCCTAACTCTAACCATAAACCTCACCCTCACCCTACCCCTAAACCTAACCCTAACACTAAACCTCACCCTAAACCTAAACCTAAACCTCACCCGCCCCCTAGCCCTCATCATAACTCTAATCCTAACCCTAATCCTCACCCTAACCCTCCCCATAACCCTAACACTATCCCTGACCCTAACCCTAACCTTCACCCTCACCCTAACCCTCAGCCTAACCCTAAGCCTAAGCCTAAGCCTAACCCTAACCCTCACACTCACCCTAACCCTAACCCTAATCCTAATCCTAACCCGAAACCTACCCTCACCCACAGACTAACCCTCACCCTAACCCTACCCCTAAATCTAACACTAACCCTAACCCTAACCCTCACCCTCAGCCTCACCCTAACCCTAACTCTAACCCTAAACCTCACCCTCACCCTACCCCTAACCCTAAACTAACCCTAAACTTCACCCTAACGCTAACCCTAAATCTCACGCTAGCCCTTACCCTAAACCTAATCCTAACCCTAACCCTCATCCTAACCCTTTCCCTAAACCTAACCCTCACCCTCAACCTCACCCTCAGCCTAACCCTAAGCCTAAATCTAAACCTAACCCTAAAACATAACCTAACCCTCACCATAAACCTAATCCTATCCCTAACCCTAACCCACACCCTATCTCTCACCCTAACCTTAACCCTAACAATAACCCTAACCCTAACCCTCAACCTAACCCTCACCCTAACCTTTACTCTAACCCTAAACCTCAACCTCACCCTAACCCTAACTCTAACACTAACCCTAACAGTAAAACTCACCCTAACACTAAACCTAAACCTCACCATCACCCTCACTGTAACCTTAACCCTAAACCTAACCCTAACAATAACGCTAACCCTAACCCTCACCCTAACCAAAACCCTCACCCTAACACTTACCCTCACCCTAACACTAACCCTAACCCTAACAATAACACTCACACTAACCCTAACCCTCAGCCTAATCTTAAACCTCACCCTAAACCTAACACTAAGTCTAACCCTCACGCTCACCCTAACCCTAACCCTCATCCTCACCCTAAATCTCACACTAACCCTAACCCTTACACTAATCCTCAATCTAACCCTTACCCTAACCCTAAACCTAACCCTAAACCTAACCCTAGCACTCACCTTTATCTTAACCCTCACCCTCAGGCTAAACCTCACCTTTACCCTTACCATCATCCTCACCCTAGCACTAAAACTCATCCTATCCCTCACCCTAACCTTAAACTTAACCATCACCCTAACCCTAACTCTCACCCTCAAACTCACACTCAGCCTAACCCTCACCCTAACCCTAATCCTAAACCTCACCCTTACCCTAGCCCTCAGCCTAACCCTAATCCTAAACCTAATACTCATCCTAACCCTCACCCAAACCCTAAACCTAACCATCACCCTAACCCTAATCCTCACCCCCACCCACACCCTCAGCCTAACCTTAAGCCTAAGCCTAACCCTAACTCTAACCCTCACACTCACCCTCATGCTAACCCTAATCCTAAAACTAACCCTAAACCTCAAGCTAACCCTCACCCTAACCTTAACCCTAACACTAACCCTAAATCTAAACCTCGACCTAACCCTCCCCCTAACCCTAAATGTAACCCTAAAACTCACCCTAACCCTAACCCAAATCCTAACCCTAACCCTCACCCTAACACTAACCCTCACCCTAACACTAACCCTCACCCTCACCGTAACCCTAACCCTCATCGTAACCCTAACGCGAACCGTAAACCTCACCCAAAAACTAACCCTAAACCTCACCCTCAGTCTAGTCCTCACCCTAAACCTAATCCTAACCCTAACCCTAATCCTCATCCTAATCCTCACCCTAACCCTAACCCTCACCCTAATCCTAAACCTAAGCCTAAGCCTAACCCTCAACCTAACCATAACCCTCACACTCAACATAACCATAACCATAACCCTCAACCTAACCCTAAACATAACTTGAACCCTAACTTTTACCCTAACCCTATCCCTAACACTTACCCTAACCCTAACCGTAACCCTCACTATCACCTTCAGAATAAACCCTAGCCTAACCCTAACCCTAACCCTAACCCTCACACTCACTCTAACATTAACCCTAACCCAAATCCTAACCCTAACCCTAACTCTAAAACTCAACCTCACCCTGGCCCTCACCCTAACCCTAATCCTAACCAGAACCCTCATCCTAATCCTCAACGTAACACTAACCCTAACCCTCACCCTCACCCTCACCGTCACCCTAACCCTTCCCCTAACCCTAACCCTCAACCTAACCCTAACCCTCACCCTCAACATAACCCTTAACCTAACCCTCAACCTAACACTAAACTTAAATCGAACTCTAACTCTCACCCTAACCCTAAACCTAACTCTCACCCTAACCCTAACCCTAAAACTCACCCTCGCCCTAGCCCTCACCCTAACCTTAATCCTAACCCTAACACTCATCCTAACCCTCCCCCTAACCCTTACCCTAACCCTCACCCTAACGCAAACCCTCACCCTCAAGCTCACCCTCAGCCTAACCCTAAGCCTAAGACTAAACCTAACCCTAACACACACACTCACCCTCACCCTAACCGTAATCCTAAACCTATACTTAACCCAAAATCTAACCCTCAACTTAACCCTCACCCTAACCCTAACTAATGCTAAACCTCACCCTCACCCAAAACCTAAATATAACCATAATGCAAACACTAAACCTCACCCTAACCCTCACCTTAACCCTCACCCTCACCCTCACCATAACCTTAACCCTAAACCTAACCCTAATATTAATCTTAACCCTCAACCTACCCATAATCCTCACTCTAACCCAAACCCATACCCTAACACTTATCCTAACCCTAACACTAAAACTAACCCCAACACCAACCCTCACACTAACCCTAAACCTAACCTCACCCTAACCCTAACCCTAAAACTAAACCTCAACCTAACCCTAACCCTCATGCTCAATGTAACCCTAACCATAACCATAACCCTCACACTAACCCTAACCCTCATCCTAACACTTATCCTCACCCTAACAATAACCTTAATCCTAATCCTAACACTAACCCTAACCCTCACCCTCACCCTCACCCCCAGCGTAACCCTAACCTTAACGCTAACAATAACCCTAAACCTAACACTAACTCTCACCCTAACCATAACACTCAGCTCACCCTAACACCCTCACCCTAACACTAACCCTAACACATAACCTCACACTAACCCTAACCATCACCCGAAACCTAAACCTCACCCTAACACTAACCCTAAACCTCACCCTCTCCTTAGCCCTCACCATAACCCTAAACCTCATCCTCACCCTAAACCTCACACTAACCCTAACACGTATCCTCAATCTAACCCTCACCCTCACTCTAACCCTAACCCTAACCCTCACCCTTAACATAACCCTCAACCTCAGCCTACCCTCAACTTTACCCTTACCGTCAAACTCACCATAACACTCACCCTAACCCTAACCCTCACCCTAACCCTAAATCTACGCCTAAACCTCACTCTCACCCTAACCCTAACTCCAACCCTAACCCTAACACTAAACCTCACCCTAACCCTAACCCTAAACCTTATCCTCAACCAAATGCTCAGCCTAACCCTAAGCCTAAGCCTAACACTTACACTAACCCACACCCTTACCCTAGCCCTCACCCTAACACTAATCCTAACCCTAACCCTCATCCTAATCCTCATCCTAACCCTAACCCTAACCATCACCCTATCTCTAATCCTCAACCCCACCCTCACCTTCAGCCTAACCCTAAGCCTAACCCTAACCCTCACACTCGCACTAACCCTAACCCTAATCCTCGCCCTAACTCTAACACTAACCCTAAACCTCAACCTAACCCTCACTCTAACCTTAACCCTAAATCTAACCCTAAACCTAACCCTCAACCTAACCCTCAAACTAACCCTAAACCTAACCCTAAACCTCACCCTCAGACTCACCCTAATCCTAACCCAAAAACTAAACCTCACCCTAACCTTAAACCTAACCCTCACCCTCACCCTCACTCTCACCATAACTCTAACCCTAACACTGACAATAACACTAATCCTAACCCTAAACCTAACCCTAACCCTAACCCTAAAGCTAACACTCACTCTCACCCTAACCCTATTCCTAACCCTAACACTCACCCTCACAGTAACCCTAACCCTCATACTAACTGTCACCCTAAACCTAACCCTAACCTTAAACCTTACCCTAACACTAACCCTAATCCTCACCCTCACTCTAGCCCTCAACCTAACCCTAATTGTAACCCTCACCCTAAACCTAACCCTAACACTCAACCTAACCCTAACCGTCACGCTCACTGTAACCCTTATCCTAACCATCACCCTAACCCTAAACTTAAACTGAACGCTAACTGTCAAGCTAACGTTAACCCTAACCCTCAACCTAAAGCTAACCCTCACCCTCACCCTCTCCCTCAGCCTAATCCTAAGCCTAAGCCTAACCCTAACCCTAACCCTCACAGTCACCCTAACCTTAACCCTAATCCTAACTTTAACCCTAACCCACACCCTCACCATAACCCTCACCCTAACCCTAACCCTAAAACTAACACTAGACTTAACGCTAATCCTCACCTTCAGCCTCATCCTAACCCTAACTCTAACCCTAAACCTCACCCTCATCATAACCCCAACTCTAACCCTAACCCGAAACCTCATCCTAACCCTAATGCTAACCCTAACTCTAACCCTAAACCTCACCCTCACCCTAACACTAACCCTAACCCTAAAACTCAACTATCCCTAACCTTCACCCTCACCCACAACCTCAACCTAACTCTAGCCCTAACCCTAACAATAACACTAACCCTAACCCTAACCCTCACCCTCACCCTCAGCCTCACCCTCACCACAAACTTAAGCCTAACCATAACACTAACAATAACCCTAACCCTAAGCCTAACCCTAACCATAACTCTAATCCTCACCCCCACAATCACCCTCAGCCTAACCCTAAGCCTAAGCCTTACCCTAACCCTAAACCTCAAACTCACGCTCACCCTAACCCTAATCCTAACCATAACATAACTCTAACCCTAAACCTCAACCTAAACCTCACCCTAACCTTAACACTAACACTATCAATAACCCTAACCCTCGACCTAACCATCCCCCTAACCCTAAATCTAATCCTAAACCTCACCCTCACCATTACCCTAATCCTAACCCTAGCCCTAAACCTCACCCTAAAGCTAACCCTAACCCTCACCCTCACCCTCACCTTCACCCTCACAGTAACTCTAACCCTAAGCCTAACAAAAACACTAATCCTAGCCCTAACCCTAAACCTAACGCTAATCCAAACACTCACCCTCATCCTAACCCTAAACCTCACACTCACCCTAGCCGTCACCCTAACCCGAATCCTAACCCTAATCCTCATTCTAACCCTCACCTTAACCCTAACCCTAACCCTCACCCTAACCCTAATCCTAATCCTCACCCTCACCCTTACACTCAACTTCACTCTAACCCTAACACTAACAATAACCCTATCCCTAAACCTAACCCTAAACTTCGCACTCACCTTCACCCTTAGCCTAATCATAACCCTACACCTAACCCTTACCTTAACCCTCCCCCTAACTCTCACCCTAATACTAACCTTAAGCCTAACACTAACCCTAACCCTGACCCTCACCTTAACGCTAACTGTAACCCTAATCTTCACCCTCACCCTAAACCTAACTCTAACCCTAACCCAAACCCTAAACCTAACCCTAACAATAACCCTAACCCTAATCCTAACCCTCACCCTAACCATAACCATCACCCTAACCCAAACCCTCACCCTAACACTTACACTCACACTAACACTAACCCTAACCCTAAAACTAACCCTCAAACTAACTCTTACCCTAACCCTAACCCTAAACTAGAACGTAACCCTCACCCTCACCCTAAACCTAACACTAACCCTATCCCTAAAGCTCCCCCTCCCCCTCCCCCTAACACTATATCTAACCGTAAACCTCACCCTCACCCTCACTCTAAACCTAACCCTAAACCCCACCCTAACCCTAACCCTAACCCTCACCCGCACTCTCTTGCTCACTGTAACTCTAACCCTAACCATAAAATAGCATTAACCCTAACCCTAACCCTAACCCAAACCCTAATCCTCACCCCCACCCTCACCCTCAGCCTAACCCTAAGCCTAATCTTAACCCTCCCCCTAACCCTAACCCTCCCCCTAACACTAACTCTAACCCTAAACCTCACCCTCACCCTAACCCTAAACCTCACCCTAAACCTCACTCTAACACTAACCCTCACCCTCACCCTCCACCTCAACGTAACTCTAACCCTAATCCTAACAATAACACTAACCCTAACAGTAACACTAACCCTAACCGTAACAGTAAACCTAAGGGTAACCATAAACCTCACCCTCAGCCTCATCCTCAGCCTAACCCTAACCCTAACCCTCACCATAACCCTAACCCTAACCCTAACCCTATACCTAACCTTAACACTAAACCTAACCCTGACCCTAAACCTAACCCTAATCCTCAGCTTCACCCTCACCCTAATGCAAACCCTAATCCGAACCCTTACCCTAACCCTAAGCCTAACACTAACCCTAATCCTAACCTTCAAACAAACTCTACCCTAACCCTAATCCTAAACCTAACCTTATCCCTAAACCTAACCCTCACAGTAATCCTCACCCTAGCCCTCACCCTAACCCTAATCCTAACCCTAAACCTCATCTTAACTCTCATCCTAACCCTAGCCCTAACCCTCAACCTCTTGCTCGGCCTAAGCCTAACCCTAAACCTAAACCTCACCAGAAACCTAAAGCTACCACTAACCCGAACTCTAACCCTAAACCTCACTCTCACGCTAACCCTAACTCTAACCTTAACCCTAAACCTCATCCTAACCCTCAGCCTCAACCTAACCTGAACCATAACCCTAACCCTACCCCTAACAGTACCACTAACCCTAACCGTAACCCTCACCCTAACCATAACCCTCACCCTAACACTAATCCTAACCCTCACACTAACTCTCTAACCCTAACCATCACCCTAACCCTAAAACTCACCCTAACCCTAACACTAACCCTCACCCTCACCCAAGCCCTCACCTTAAACCCTAACCCTCATCCTCACCCTAAACCTCACCCTAATCCTAACACTAATCCTCAATCTAACCCTCACCCTACCCCTAATCCTCACCCTATCCCTAACTCTACCCATAAACATCACCCTCACCCTAACCCTAACTCTAACCCTAACCCTAACACTGAACTTCACCCTAACCCTAACACTAACCCTCACACTAATCCTAACCCTCACCCTCACTCTCACCCTCAGCCTTACCCTAAGCCTAATCCTAACCCTAACTCTAACCCTCACACTAACCCTAACCCTAACACTAACCCTAACCCTAACCCTCACTTTCAACCTCACCCTCAGCCTAACCCTAAACCGAACCCTAAACCTAACCCTAATACACACACTCACCCTCACCCTAACCCTAATCCTAATGCTAACCCTAACCCTCACCCTCCCCCTAACTCTCACCCTAACCCTAACGCTATCACTAACCCTAACCCTCAACCTAACCCTCATCCTAACCCTACTCTAACCCTAAATCTCACCCTCACCCTAACCCTAACTCTAACCCTAACCCAAACCCTAAACCTCACCCTAAACCTAAACCTAAACCGCATCCTTACCCTCACCCTCACCCTAACCGTAACCCTAAACCTAACCCTAACAATAACCCTAACCCTTTTCCTAACCCTCACACTAACCATAACCCTCACCCAAAACCAAACCCTCACCCTAACACTTACTCTCACCCCAACACTAACTCTAACCCCAAAACTAACCTTCACCCTAACCCTCCTCCTAACCCTATATCTAACCCTCAACCTGACCCTCAACCTCACCCTAACCCTAACCCTAAACTCCACCCTAACCCTAACCCTAGCACTCACCCTCATGTTCAGCCTAAGCGTAAGCATAAACATAAGCCTAACCCTCACCCTAACCCTAATACTAACACTAACCGTAATTCTAACCCTAAACCTCACACTCACCCTAATCCTAACTCTAACTTTAACCTGAAACCTGAACCTAAGCCTAAACCTAACCTTCACCCTCACCCTCATTATAACCCTAACCCTAACCCTAACCCTAACAAAAACCCTCATCCTAACCATAACCTTCACCCTAAACCTAACCCTCACCCTAACACCCACCCTCACACTAACCCTAACCATAACCCTAACCCTAAACCTCACCCTAACCCTAACCCTCACCCTCAACCTAGCCCTCAACCTAAACCTAACCATCATTCTAAACCTAATCCTCATCCCCACCCATACCCTAAGCCTAACCCTAAGCCTAAGCCAAACCCTAACCCTAACCCTCACACTCACCCTCAATGCAAACCTAATCCTAAACCTAACCCTAACCCTAATATTAAACCTCAACCTAAACCTCACCCTAATTCTAACTCTAACGCTAACCCTAACCATCCGCCAAACCCTCCCCCTAACCCTAACTCTAACCCTAAACCTCACCCTCAGCCTAAACATAACCCTAATCCTAAACCTAACCCTAACCCTGATCCTAAACCTCACCCTCACCGTCACCCTCACTGTTACTCTAACCCTAACCCTAACTGTAACACTAACCCTAACCCTAACCCAATCCCTGACCCTCACCGTAACTCTAACGCTAACCCAAACCCTCTCCCTACCCCTAAACCTAACCCTCAACCTCACCCTAACCCTCACCCTCACTGTAACCTTAACCCTAACCATAAACCTCACCCTAACGCTAACCCTAACCCTCACCCTAACTCTAACTCTCACCCTCACCCTAATGCTAAACCTAAACCTTATCCTAACACTCACCCTAACCCTAAAACCCTAACCTTAACCCCCACCCTCACACTTACACTCAGCCTAAGCCTAAGCCTAAGCCTAAGATTAACCCTGACCCTCACACTCACCCTCACCTTAACCCTAACCATAACACTAACCTTAACCCTAACCCTCAGACTAACCCTCACCCTAATGCTAAATCTAACCCTAAACCTCACTCTCACCCTAACCCTAAACCTCACACTCAGCCTCACCCTCCGCCTAACATTAAGCCTTACCATAACCCCAACCCTAACACTAACACTAACCCTAACCCTCACCCTACCCCTCACCCTAACCCTAACCCTCACCCTCACCCTCACCCTAGCCCATACCCAAACCCTAAGCCTAAGCCTAACCCTCACCTTAACGCTCACTCTAACCCTAACCCCAACACTCACCCTAACCTAACCCTCACACTCACCCTCACGCTAACTCTAATCCTAACCCTAACCCTAACTGTAACCCTCATACTCACCCTCACCTTAACCCTAACACTAATCCTAAACCTAACACTAACTCTCACCCCTACACTAAACCACAGCCTAACCCTAATGCTAACAATAAACCTAACCCTAACCCTAACCCGAAACCACACCCTAACCCTAACTCTAACCCTAAACCTCACACTCACCCTAACCCTAACACTAACCCTAATCCTAAACCTCAACCTAAACCTAAACCTTACCCTAACATTTACCCTCACCCTAACACTAACAATAACCCTAACACTAGCGCTCACACTAATGCTAACCATCACCCTAAACCTAAACCTCACCCTAATCCTAACCCTAACCCTCAACTTCACCCTAGCCCCACCTAAACCTAACACTCATCCTCACCCTAAACCTCACACTAATGCTAACACTAATCCTCAATCTAACCCTTACCCTCACCCTAACCCTAACCCGAACCCTCACGCTTACAATAACCCTCACCCTCACCCTAACCCTCATCTTTACTATTACTGTCACCCTCATCCTAACCCTCAGCTTAAATCCAACCCTCATCCTAACCCTCACCCTAACCGTAACACTAACGATCACCCTAACCCTAACTCTCACCCTGAACTTCAGCCTCAGGCTAACCCTAAGCCTAAACCTAAACCTAACCCTAAACCTCACACTCACCCTAGCCCTCACCCTAACCCTAATCCTAACCCTAACCCTAAACTTATACCTAAACCCCAACCTAACCCTCACCCTAACCCTAACCCTCACCCTCACTTTAGTCCTCACCCTAACCCTCAGCTCAAAACTAACCCACACCTTCACCGTAACCTGAACCCTAACACTCACCCTAACCCTACCCCTAACCCTAACCCTCACCCTCACCCTCACCCTCCACCTAACACTAAGCCTAACCCTAAACCCAACCCTAACCCTAACACTAAGCCTCACCCTCACTCTCACACTAACCCTAATCCTAACCTTAACCCTATCCCTAAACCTCAACCTAACCCTCAACCTCGCCCTAGTGCTAACACTAAACCTAACCCTAACTCTTTCCCTAACCCTCCCCCTATCCCTAACTCTAAACCTAAACCTCACCAGCACCCTAACCTTAACCCTAACCCTAAACCTCACGCTAATCCTCACACTAACCCTAAACCTCACCCTCACTTTCACCCTGACCGTAACTCTAATCCTAACCCAACAATAATGCTAAACCAAACCCTAACCCTAACACTAACACTAACCATAACCCTCAACCTGAGCCTCACCCTCACCCCAAGCTTAACCCTAACCATAACACTAAAAATAACCCTAAACCTAACCCTAACCCTCACTGTAACCCTAACCCTAACACTAACCCTAAATCTAACCCTAACCCTAACACTGACCCTAACCATAATCCTCACCCTCACCCTCACCCTAACCCAAACCCTAACCCTAACCCTCACCCTATCCCTAACCCTAATCCTAAACCTAACCCTAAACCTAAATCTAACCCTAACACTAACCCTAAACCTAACCCTAAACCTCATCCTAACCCTCACCCTAAATGTAACCCTAAACCTAACCCTAACCCTCACCCTCATGCTCGGCCTAAGCCTAAGCCTAACCTGAACTCTAACCCTCACCCTAACCCTCACCCTAACCCTAACCCTAACTCTAAGCCTAAACCTCACCCTCACCCTAACCCTAACTCTAACCCTAACCCTAAACCTAAACTTCACCCTTACCCTCACCATAACCCTCACCCTCACCCTCACCTTAACCGTAACCCTAACCCTAATGCTAACAATAACCCTAAACCTAAACCTAACCCTTACCCTAAATATAACACTCAACATAACCCTAACCCTCAATCTAACCCTCACCCTCACCCTAACCCTAACCCTAACACTCACCCTAACCCTAATTCTAACACTCACCCAAACCCTCACCCTAACCCTAACCTTGATCCTAGTCCTCACCCTAAAGTTAACCCTAACCATCACTCTAAACCTAACCCTCAGCCTCAGCCTCAGCCTCAGCCTAACCCTAATCCTAAACCTAACCCTAACCCTAAACCTCAACCTCACCTTAGCAGTCACCTTAACCCTAATCCTAACACAAACCCTCATCTTAACACTCAATGTAACCATAACCCTATCCATCATTCTAAACCTTATCCTCATCCCCACCCTCACCATAAGCCTAACCCTAAGCCTAAGCCTAAACCTAACCCTAACCCTAACCCTAACCGTCACTCTAACCCTAACCCTAACCTTCACCCTAACACTCACACTCACACTAAACCTCTCCATCACCATAACCCAAATGCTAACATTAATCCTCAACCTCACACTAAACCTCGCCCTAACCCTTACACTCACCTTAACCTATCCCTCACCCACACACTAACAGTCACCCTAACACTTCTCCTCACCCTAACCCTCACCCTAACCTTAACACTAACCTTCACCCTAACCCTCACCCTAACACTAACACTCACCTACACCCTAACCCTCACCCTCACCCTAACCCTTACCCTCACACGAACCCTAACCCTCACCCTCAGCCAAACCCTCATCCTAAACCTAAACCTAACCCTAACCCTCACCCTAACCTTAATTCTAACCCTAACCCTAACCCTCACATTAACCCTAACCCTCGCCCTCACCCTCAAACTCACCCTGAGCCTAACCCTTACCCTAACCCTCACCCTCACCCTAAACCTAACCCTCACCCTCACACTAACCCTAACCCTCATCCTAAACCTAAACCTCACCCTCACCCTCTCCATAACCCTAAACCTCATCCTATCCCTAACCTTATACGTAATGCTAACCCTAAACCTCACCCTCACCCTAACCCTTACCCTCACCCTAACCCTAACCCTAAACCTCACACTAAACCTAACACTCAACCCTAACCATAACCCTACCCTTCAGCCTAACCCTAAACCTAAATCTAACTGTAACCCATATCCTCACCCTATCCCTGACTTTAACCCTAACTTTCACCCTCAACCTCAACTTCCCCCTCAGCCTTACCCTAACCGTAACCCTAATCCTAACCCTGAACCTAACCCTCACCCTAACCCTAACCCTCAGCCTCACCCTAAACCTCACCCTAACATTTACCCTCAACCTAACCCAAATGCTAACCATAAACCTAACAATCACACTAACCGTAACCCTAACCATCACCCTATCCTTTATACTAACCCTAAACCTAACCCTAACCCTCACCCTAACCTGAACCCTCACACTACCCTAAACCTAAACCTAACCCTAACCCTCTCGCTAACCCTAAACCTCACCCTCAACCTAACTCTCACCCTCACCCTAACTCTCACTCTAAACCTTATCCTCACCCTAACCCTATCCCTAATGCTAACCCTAACCCTAACTCTCACCCAAACACTCACCCTCACCCTAACCCTCACCCTCACACTAAACATCACCCTAAATCTAATCCTCACCATAAACCTAATCCTAACCCTCACCCTAACCGTAACCCTCACCGTAACCCTAACACTCACATTAACCCTATGCCTAACCCTCACCCTCACCCTCACCCTAACCCTCATCCTAACACTAAACCTCACCCTCACCCTCACCCTAACCCTAACCCACAAGCTCACCATAATCCTCACCCTAAACCTAACCCTAAACCTTACCTAACTGAAAAACTCACCCTCACCCTTACCCAAACCCTCAACCTAGCCCTCCCCCTCACACTCACCCTCACCCTAAACCTGAACCTAACCCTAACGCTCACCTTAACCATAATCCTCACACTAAGCCTAACCCTCACCCTAACCCTAACCCTACCTCTCAGACTAACCCTCATCTTAACCCTATCTCTAACCCTCACAATAACCATAACCCTATCACTAACCCTCACATTAACCCTAACCCTAATACTGAACCTAACCCTAACCCTCACCCTCACCATTACCCTAACACTCACCCTAACCCTAATCCTAACCCTAGTCCTCACAATAACACTTACCCTCACCCTCACCCTAACCCTAACCCTCAACCTCACCCTAACCCTCACCCTAAGCCTTACCCTAACCCTAACTCTAATCCTAACCATAACCCTAACCCTCACCCTACCGCACCCTCACCCTAACCATCACCCTAACCCTTACCGTCACCCTAACCCTAACCCTAACCCTCACACTAAACCTAACCCTCACCCAAATTCTAATGTTACCCCTCACCCTAACCCTCACCCTCAACCTAACCCTAATCCTAATCCTCACCCTATCCTTAATCTTATACCAAAACTTCACCCTAACCCTCACCCTCACCCTCACCCTAATGCTAACCCTAAACCTCAGCCTCAACCTAACCCTCACCGTAACACTTACCCTCAACCTAAACCTCACCCTCACCCTAACCCTAACCCTAAACCTCACCCTAATACTAACCTTCACCCTCACCTTCACCCTAATCCTAAACCTAAACCTAACACTCATCCTCAACCTAAGGCTAAACCTAATGCTAATCCTAATCCTCACACTCACCCTAAAACTCACCCTAACCGTTATCGTCACTCTAACCCTAACCCTAACCCTCACACTAAACCTAACCCTCACCCTAACCCTAAGGCTACCCTTTCGCCTAACACTCACCCTAAACCTAACCCTAAACCTAATCCTCACCCTAACACTTACCCACACCTTAACCTTCACCCTAAGCCGAACACTAAACCTAAACTTCACCCTAACCGTCACCCTAACCCTAACCCTCACACTCACCCTAACCGTCACCCTAAACTTTACCCTCACCCTAAACCTAAACCTAACCCTCACACTAACCCTAACCCTAACCCTCAGCCTAACACTTATTCTAACCGTAAACCTAGCCCTAAACCTCACCCTAACCCTAACCCTAACCCTCAGCCTAACCCTCATCCTAACCCTTACCCTAATCTTAAACCTCACCCTAACCCTAACCCTAACACTAACCTAAACCTCACCCTAAACCTAACCCTCACCCTCACCTCCCCATCACCCTCAGCCTAACCCTAATCCTAACCTAATCCTTCTGCTCACCCTCACCCTAACTCTAACCCTAAACCTAACCCTAACACTCACTCTAACCCTTACCCTAACCTAACACTATCCCTAACCCTCAACTTAACCTTAACCCTCACCCTAATCCTAAACCTCAAACTCACGCTAACTGTAACCCAAACCCTAACCCTAACCCTACCCTCACTCTCAACCTAACCTTCACACTCACCCTAAACTTCATCCTAAACCTAACCCTTCCCCTCTACCTACCCCTCACCCTAACCCTAACGCTAACCCTAACCCTCAACCTATCCCTAACCCTACCCCTAACACTAACCCTCACCCTAACCCTAATCCTCACCCTAACTCTCACCCTCATTCTAATCATAACCCAAAACTTAACCCTCACCCTAAACCTAACAAAAACCTATTACAAACCCTCACACTCACCCTAAACCTCACCCTAACCCTTACCCTCACCATAAAACTTATCTTCACCCTAACCGTAACCATAAACCTCACACTAACTGTAACCCTCACTCTAACCCTAACCCTAAACCTGACACAAACCTTCACCCTCACCCTGATGCTCACCCTCAGCTTAACCCTAAGCCTCATCCTATTCCTAATCCTAACCCTAACCCTCACCCTAAACCTAACCCACACCCTAAACATCACCCTAACCCTAACCCTTACCCAAAAATTAACCCTCACACCCACCTTAACAATAACCCTCACCATGAACCTAACCTCAGCTTAATCCTCACCCTCACCCTAATGCTCACCCTAACCCTAAATTTTACCTAACCGAAACCCTCACCCTCAACCTCAGCCTAACCCTCACCCTCACCCAAGTCCTAACCCTAACCCTAAACTTAACCGTAACCCTCACCCTCAACCTCCCCTTCCCCCTCAGCCTTACCCTAAACATAACCCTAATCCTAACCCTAACCCTCAACCCCACCCTTACCCTAACCCTAACCCTAACCCTAAAATAACCCTCACCCACATCCTAACCCTAACAGTAACCCTAAAAATAACTCTAACCCTAACCCTGAACCTTCAACTCACCCTAACCCTAATCCTAACCCTAACCCTCAACCTCACCCTCACCCTCATTCTAACCCTCATCATCACGCTGACCCTCACCATCACACTAACCTTCACTATCAAACTAACCCCCACCCTAGCCCTAACCCTAACCCTCACCCTCACTTTCCCCCTCACCCTCAGCCTCACCCTAACTCTAACAATAATCCTAAACTAACCTCACCCTCACCCTCACCCTAACCCTAACCCTCAACCTCACCCTCACCCTCACACTAACCCTCAACCTCACCCTAAACATCACCTTAACTCTAACCCTCACATTGAACCTAACCATAACCCTCACCCTCAAACTAACCCTCACCCTAAACATTATCCTCACACTATCCCTAACCCTAACCTTCACACTAACCCTAACCCTCACCCTAACCGTATCCCGACACCTCACCCTTCACCCTAACCCTAACACTCACCCTAACCCTAACTCTCAACCTAACCCTCACCCTCACCCTAACCCTCACCCTGACCCTCACCCTCACCATCTCCCTAGTGCTCATCCTAACCCTAAACCCTCACCCTAAACCTAACCCTCAACCTAAACCTAACCCTCACCCTGACACTCACCCTAACCCTAACCATAACCATAACCCTCACCTTAACCCTTACTTTAACCCTAACCCTCACCCTAACCCTAACCCTCACCCTCGCCCTTTACCTTTACACTTACCCTCACAATAACCCTCAACCTAACCTTTACCCTGACCCTAACCCTAACCCTCAGCCTAACACTCATCCTAACCCTAACCCTAATCCTAACCCTCACCCTAACCGTAACCCTACCCATAAAAGTAACCCTAACCCTAACCCTCATGCTCATGTTAACTAACTCTAATACTAACCCTAACCCTCACCCTCACCCTAACTCTAACCATAAACCTAACCCTAATCGTCACCCTAGCCCTAACCCTAACCCTAACCCTCACACTAAACCTCACCCTAAAACTTACCCTCACCATAAACCTAACTCTAACACTTATCCTCACCCTAAACTTGACCCTCACCCACACCCTAAACCTGACCCTCACCGGAACCCTCACCCACACACTAACGCTCACCCTAACCCTAACCCTAAGACTATTCCTAAACCTAAGCCTCACCCTTAAACTCACACTAACCCTACACCTAACTCTAAGCCTCACCCACACCCTCACCCTAACCCTACCCTTCCCGCTAACCCTCACTCTAACCCTAACCCTAATCTAAACCCTCAATCTAACCCTAACACTACCCCTAACCTTCACCCTCACACTAATCCTAAACCTAACACTAACACTCAAACTAACCCTAATCCTCAACCACACCCTAACCCTCACCCTCACCTTAACCCTAACCCTCACACTAAACATCACCCAAACCCTAACCTTCACCCTAACCCTAGCCCTAACCCACACCTTAACCCGAACCCAAAACCTAATCCTCAACCTCACCCGATTCCTCACCATAACCCTAACCCTTAGCTAAAAGAAACCTTCAACCTTCAACTCACACTAACCCTCACCCTCACCCTACCACTCACCCTAATCCTAACCCTAACCCTAATCCACACCCTCACCCGAAACCTCACTCTAACCCTTACCCTCACCCTCACACTAACCCTAACCATAATCATAACCCTCAGAGTAACCATAACCCTCACCCTAACCATAACCCTAACCCTAACCCTAACCTTCAGCCTCACCCTCACCTTCAGCCTAACCCTAACCGTAACCTTATTCCCAATCCTAACCCTCACCCTCACCCTTACCCTAACTCTCACCCTCACCCTAACCTTCACCCTCACCCTAACCTTCACCCTCACCCTAAACATCACCCAAACCTCAGCCTAACCATAACCATAACCCTTACCCTAACCCTAACCTCAACTTAACCCTAACCCTGACATAAACGAAACCCTCACTCTCACCCTCAGATTAACCCTCACCCTCACCCTAGCCCTCACCCTCACCCTAACCCTAACTCTAACCCTCAAACTCAACCTCACCCTCACTCTCAACCTCAGCCTAAATCTAACCCTAACCCTAACCATAAACCTAACCCTCACCCTCACCCTCATCCCAACTCTAAACCTAAACCTAACCCTCACCCCAACCCTAACCCTCACCCTAACACTAACCCTCACCCTAACCCTAAACCTAACTCTAATCCTAACCCTCACCCTCACCATAACCCTCACCCTAACACTTACTCTCACCCTAAGCGTAACCCTAAACCTCGCAGTAACCCTAACACTCACCCTAACTCTAAACCTCACCTTAAACCTCAACCTCACCCTAATCCTCATCCTAACCTTACCTTAACCCTTACCTAAACTAAACCCTCACCCTCACCCTAAACCCTAGCCCACACCCTAACCCTAACCCTAACCCTAAACCCAACCCTCACACTAACCTGACACTACTCTTAAACCTAACCCTAAGCCTAATGCTAACTCTCACCCTAAACGTATCCCTAAACCTAACCCTCACCCTAAACCTAAACTTCAACCTCAACCTCACCCTCACCCTCAGCCTAAACCTAACCCTCACCCTCATACTAACTCTAACCCTAAACCAAACTCTCCCCCTCCCCCTCACCCTCACTCTAATTCTCACTCTAACACTAACACTCACCCACAACCTCACCCTCACCCTCAGCATAACCCTACTCCTTACCCTAATCCTAATACTCAGCCTACCCCTGACCCTAACCCTAACCATAACCCTAACCCTCACCCTAACTCTCACCCTCACCATAGTCCACACCCTAACCCTAACCCTAAACCTAACCCTCACACAAACCCTAACCCTAACCCTCACCCTAAGCCTTATCCTAACCCTAAACCTAAAACTAACCTTCACCCTAACCTAACCCTAACCCTAACTATAACCTAACCCTAACCCACACACTAACCCTAACCCTAACCCTCAGCCTAACGCTCATCCTAACCCTAACCCTAACCCTAACCCTAAACCTCAACCTAACCCTCATGCTAACCCTAACCCTAACACTAACCCTAAACCTGACCCTCAATTTAACATTCCCCACAACCCTATCTCTAACCGTAAACCTCACCCTCACATTAACCCTAATCCTAACACTAACCCTAAACCTCACCCTCACTCTCACCCTTACCCTCACCCTAAACATCACCCTAACCTTAACCCACACCCACACCCTAACCCTAACCATCACTCTAACCCTAACCTCAGCTTAACCCTAACCCTGAAGTAAACGAAACCCTCAACCTCACCCTCACCCTAGCCCTCACCCTCACCCTAGCCGTCACACTCACCCTAACCCTAACACTATTCATCAACCTCACCCTCACTCTCACCTTCAGCCTAAGCCTAACCCTAACCTAACCCTAACCCTCACCCTCACCCTCACACTCAACCGAATCCTAACACTAACAATAAGCCTAACCCTCACCCTAACACTAAACCTCAACATCACCCTAACCCTAATCCTAACCCTAACTCTAATCATAACCCTCACCCTCACCCTAACCCTCACCCTAACCCTTACCCTCACATTCACCTAACCCTAACCCTAACCCCAAACCTCACACTAACCTGAAACCTCACCCTAACCTTAACACCAACCCTAACCCTCACTTCACCCTCACCCTCAGCCTAACCTAACCCTAACCCTCAACATCATCCTTACCCTAAGGCTAACCCTATCCCTCACCGTAACCCAAAACACCTCACCAACCCTAACCCTCATCCTAAACCTAACCTTAACCCTAACCCTCACATGCAACCTAACCCTAACCCTAACAGAAACCCTCACCCTAAACCTATCTCTAACCCTAAACCTCACTTCACCCTAACAATCACCCTAAACTTAACAGTCACCCTCACCCTAACAATCACACTAACAGTAACCCTCACCCTAACCCCAACCCTAACACTCACCCTCACCCTCACCCTCAGCCTAACAAAAACCCTAACCCTAAACCTCACCCTCACCCTCACCAAAACCCTTACCCAAACCCTTACCCACACTCTAACCCTCACCCTATCCCTAATGCTAACCCTAACATTCACCCTCACCCAAACCCTCACCCTAACCTTTACCCTCACCAATCCTCTCCTTATCCCTAACTCTACCCTAACCCTAACACTCACCCTCACCCTAGACCTCACCCTAACACTAACAATAACCCTAACCATCACCCTCACCCTAACCCTGACACTAACCCTAACACTAACCAAAAGCCTCACCCTAAGCCTCTCAATCACCCTAACCCTAACCCTCACCCTACCCCTCACCCTAAACCTAACCCTAACCCTCACCCTCACTCTAACCCTCACTTTAAACCTTACCCTCACCCTAGCCCTAACCCTAAACCTCACTGAAACCCTCACCCTAATCATAACCCTAAACCTAACCCTAACCCTCACCCTAACCCTCACCATAACCCTAACCCTAATCCTCAACCTCACCCTAAACCTAACCCTAACCTTACCCTCACCCTAACCATAACCATAACCCACACAGTAATCCTAACTCTCACCCTAACCCTAACCCTATCCCTCCCTGTAATCCTCACCTAACACTAACCTTAAACCTAAACCTCACCCTAACCCTAACCCTAACTCTCATGCTCACCCTAACCTTCAACCTCACCCTAACCCTCACCCTAAACATCACACTAAACCTAACCCTCACCCTAACCCTAAACCTAACACTCAGCCTAACCCTAACAGTCACCCTAACCCAAAACCTCACCCTAATCCTCAAACTAACCCTAACACTAATCATTACCCTAACCCTAACACTCACCCTCACCCTCAACCTTAACCCTCACCATCACCCTAAACCTAACACTAACCCTAAGCCTCACCCTAATCCTTAACGTCACCCTAACCCTATCCCTTACCATTAACCTAACCATCACCTTAATCCTAACATTCACCCTAATCCTAACCCTACCCCTTATCCTAACCCTCATCCTAACCCTAACACTAACCCTCACCCTCACCCTAACACTAACCCTAACCCTACCCCTAACCCTCAAAAACACCCTAACCCTCACCCTAACCCTAATGCAAAACAGAACCCTAAACCTCACCCTAACCCTAACCCTAACCCTAAACCTCACACTAACCCTAACCATCACTCTAACCCTAAACTTCATCCTATCCCTGACCCTCACCCTAATCCTCACCCTAACCCTAATCTTAACCCTTACCTAACCGAAACGCTCACCCTCACACTCAGCCTCACCCTAACCCTCAACCTCACAATAGACCTCACCATAAACCTTACCCTAAACCAAACAATAACCCTCACACTAACCCTCACCTTCACCCTAAACCTAACTTAAGCCTTACCCTCATCCTAGCCCTAACCCTAACTCTAACGCTCACACTAACCCTAACCCTCACCCTAACCCTAACCCTAACTCTAACCCTCAAACTAACCCTAACCCTCATCCTAACCATCACTCTAACACTTATCCACAACCTAACCCTAACCCTATCCCTAACCCTAACCCTAAACCTAACAATAATCCTAACCCTAACCATAACCCTCACACTAACACTCACCCTAACCGTAACATTAACCCTCCCACTCACCCTAACCCTCAAACTAACCCTAACCCTCACCTTAAACCTAAACCAAACCCTCACCCTCACCCTCAGCTTAACCCTAACGCTAACACTAATCCTAACCCTAACCCTCACCTACACCCTCACCCTCACCCTAACCATAATCCTAACCCTCAACCTCACACTCAGCCTCACCCTAACCCTCACCCTCACCCTAACACTAAACCTAAACCTATCCCTATCTCTCACCCTAACCCTAATACTAACCCTAACCCTCACTCTCACCCTAACCCTAATGCTAACTCTAACCCTCAAACTCACCCTAACCCTCACACTAACCCTTACACTCACCCTAACCCTAACGCTCACCGTCATTCTAACCCTCACTCTAACACTTACCCACAACCTAACCTTCACCTTAACCCTCACCCTAACCCTAACACTAAAACTAACACCAACCCTAACCTTCACTCTCACCCTCACCCTCACCCTCAGCCTAACCTAACCCTATCCCTCACCCTCATCCTAACCCTAATGCTAACCCTAACCCTCACCCTCACCCTAACCCTCTCACCAACCCTAACCCTCATCCTAAACCTAACCCTAACCCTAACCCTCACATGCAACCTAACCCTCACCCTAAAACAAACCCTCACCCTAACCATATCCCTAACTCTAACCCTCACTTCACCCTAATCATCACCCTAACCGTTATAGTCACCTTCACCCTAACAATCACCCTAAATTTAACCCTCAACCTAACCCCAACCCTAACACTCACCCTCACCCTCACCCCCAGCCTAACAAAAACCCTAACCCTAAACCTCACCCTCACCCTAACCCTAACCCTAACCCTCATCCTAACCCTAACCCTAACCCTCAACCACACCCTCAGCCTATCCCTAACGCTAACCCTAAAGCTAAACCTAACCCTCACCCTCACCCTAACCCTAACCGTACTCCTCACCCTAACCCTCATCCTAACCCTAACCCAAACCCTAACCCTAAACCTCATCTTCACCTTCAGCCTAACCCTAACCCTCACACTCACCCTAACCCTCAACCTAATCCTAATATTCACAATAACCCTTAACCTCACCCTAATATTAACCCTAACCCTCACCCTCACCCTAATCCTAATATTAACTCTAACCTTCTGCCTATCACTCAACCTAATCCTAACCCTAACCCTGACCCTAAAGCTCACCCATACCGTAACCCTCAACCTCAACCTAACCCTCACCTTACCCCTTACCCTCAACCTCACCCTAGCCCTCACACTAACCCTAATACTCACCCTAAACCTAAAGCTAAACCTAAGCCTGACCTTAACCCTAATGCTCAAACTAACCCTCACCATCACCCTAACCCTCACCCGAACACTTACCCTCACCTTAACTCTAACCCTAAACCTAACCCTACCCCTCACACTAAACCTACATCTCACCCTAACACTAAAACTAACATTCTCCATTCCCCTAACACTAAACCTCACCTTAACCCTTACCCTAACCCTAAACCTAAACCTAACCCTAATCATCACCTTATCCCTAACCCTAACCCTAACCCTCACCCTCACCTTAGCCCTCACCATAACCCTCAACCTAACCCCAACCCACAACCTAATCCTTACACTTACCCTAACCCAAACCCTCACACTCAACCTAATCCTGACCCTAAACCTAACCATACCACTAAGCAAAACCCGCAGCCTAAATCTTGCCCTAACCCTAACACTAATCCGACAACTCAACCTACCCCTCACCCTAACCCTAACCCTAAGTCTCACCCTCACCTTAATCCTCACCTGAACTCTTACCCTCAACCTAACCCTCACCCTATCCCTAACCCTAACCCTCACCCTAACACTCACCCTAATCCTAACCCTAACACTCTAACCCTCACCCTAACCCTCACCCTAACCCTAACCCTAAACCTAACCCTTACCCTCACCCTAACTCTCACCCTAACCCTTAACCACAACCTAACTCTAAACCTAACCCTGAACCTAACCCTGACACTAACCCTAACCCTAACCCTAAACCCAACCTTAGCCTTTACACTAAACCTCATACTATCCCTAACTTTAAACCTAACCCTCTCCTTAACCTTAATTCTAACCCTAACCCTCACACAAATACTAACCCTCACGCTCACCTCAGGCTAACCATAGCCCTAACCCTAAAGATAAACATAACCCTCACCTTCACCCTAACCCTAACAATATTCTTAACCCTAACCCTCATCCTAACCCTAACCCAAATCCTAACCCTAACCCTCACCCTCAACCTCAGCCTAACCCTAACCCTAAAGCTCACCCTCGCCCTAACCCTCAACCTAACCCTAATACTCACAATAACCCTTAACCTCACCCTAATCCTAACCCTAACCCTCACCCTCAACCTAACCCTAACACTCACCCTACCCTTACCCTCACACTAACTCTCATGCTAACACTAACCCTAACCCTAACCCACCCCATAAACCTCAGACTCATCCTAACCCTCAACCAAAACCTAACCCTCAACCTAACCGTCACCATAACCCTAACCCTTACTCTAATCCTCACCCTCACTGTAACCCTCAACATAACCCTTACCCTCACCCTAACCCTAACCCTAACCCTAACAATAATCCTAACCTAAACCCTAACCCTAACCCTAACCCTAATCCTAACCCTCACCCTCACCCTAAGGCTAATCCTAAACATAACACTAACACTCACCCTCACCCAAACCCTAACCCTCAACTTCACCCTAAGCCTAACCCTTACCCTAACCCTCACTCTAACCATCACCCTAACACTCACGATTACCCTAACCATCACTCTCATCCTAACCCTCACCCTAACCCTCACCCTAGCCCTAACCCGAACCCTAACCCCTAGCCTAACCCTTTCACTAACTCTCACCATAAACCTCACCCTCACCCTCACCCTATCCCTAACCATAACGCTAATCCTAACCCTAACCCTCACACTAACCGTTAAGCTCACCCTAACCCTAAACCTAACCCTATTCCTCACCCTCACACTAACCTTCACTCTAACCGTAACTCTAACCCTAACATTATCCCTAACTCTAACCATCACCCTAACCCTAACCCTAACCCTACCCCTCACCCTAACCACAACCCCTACCCTACCCCTAAACCTAACCCTCACTATAACCCTCACCATAACCCTAATACTAACCCTAAATGATAACCTAAACCTCAACCTCAACCGCACCCAAAACCTAACCCTAACCCTTAAACTAACCCTAGCCCTAACCCTCAACCTTATCTTATCCCTCACCCTCAGCCTAAACGACACCTTTACACTTACCATCATCCTCACCCTAACCCTAAACCTCATCCTAAACCTCACCCTAACCGAAACCCTAACCATCATCCTAACCCTAATCCTCACTCCCACCCTCACCCTCAGCCTATCCCTAAGCCTAAGCCTAAGCTTAACCCTAACCCTCACACTCACCCTCATCATAACCCTAATCCTAACCCTAACCCTCACCCTAACCGAAACACTCACCCTAACCCTTACCCTCACACTAACACTAACCCTAACTCTAACCCACCCCATAAACCTCAGCCTCATCCTAACCCTCAACCAAAACCTAACCCTCATCCTAACCCTGACCATAACCCTAACCCTTATCCTAATCCTCACTCTCACCTCACCGTAACCTTCACCATAACCCTTACCCTCCCCTCACCCTAACCCTAATCCTAACACTCACACTAACCCTAACCCTCACCCTAAACCTAACCGTAACCGTCAACCTAGCACTCATCCTAAACCTAACCCTAACTGTAACCCTCACCTTCACCCTCACCCTCATCCTAACCCTAACCCTAACCCTAACAATAACCCTAACCCAAACCCTAACCGTAACCCTAACCCTAACCCTCACCCTAACCCTCACCCTTCCTAACCCTAACATTCACCCTAAACCTCACCCTAACCCTAATGCTAACCCTAAACCTTACCCTCACCCTAATCCTCAACCGAACCCTTAACCTCACCCTAACCCTAAATCTAACACTAACCCTCAACCTCACCCTAAGCCTCACCCTAAACCTAACCCTCACACCAACACTTACCCTCACGCTAACCCTCACCCTAACGCTAACCCTAACGCTAAACCTCACCTAACCCGAAACCTCACCTTAACCGTAACCCTAACCCTAACAATAACCCTAACCCTAAACCTAATCCTTACCCTAACCCACACACTCACCCTCACCTTCACCCTAACCCTAACACTAACCCTCTCCATAACCCTAATCCTCACCCTAATCCTAACCCTCACACTCACCCTAATACTCACCCTAAAACTTACCCTCACCCTAACCCTCACTCTAACCCTAAACCTAACCCTAAACTTCACCTTAAGCCTTACCCTAAACCCAACAGTAACGGTAACCCTCAAACTAACCCTGAACCTCACCCTAAACCTAACCCTACCCCTCACCCTAACCATCATCCTAACCCTAACCCTAACCCTCACCCTAATCCTAAACCCAACCCTAAACCTCACCCGCACCCTAACACTCACACTCACCCACACCCTCAACCTAAGACTCACCCTAACCATCACCCTATCCCTAACCCTCAATCTAACTCTAAGCCTAACACTCCCCCTAATCATAACCCTCACCTTAACCCTCACCCTTACCCTAAACCTAACCCCAATCCTAACCCTAACCCTAACCCTAACCCTCACCCTAACCATAACCCTAACCATAATGCTCACACTCAACATAACCAAAACCCTCACACTCACCCTCACCCTCAGCTTAAACCTAAGCCTAACAATAACCCTAACCCTAACCCTCATACTCACCCTCACACTAAACCTAATCCTAACACTAAACTTAACCCTCTAACTCACGCTCACCCTCACCCTCACCTTAACACTAACCCATACCCTCAACCGAACCCGAACCCTCATCCTCACCCTAAACCTCTACCTAAACATCACGGTAAACCTAACCGTCAACCTAACCCTTAGCCTAACCCTTACCCTAACCCTCACCTTCACCCTCACCCTCAGGTTCTCCCTAAACCTAACCCTAACCCTAACCCTCACCCTCAGCCTTAACCTAACCCTACCCCTAACGCTAACCCTCACCCTAACCCTAACCTCCAACCTTAACCTAACCCTCAACCTAATACTAACGCTAACCCTCACCCTAACCCTAACCTCCAACCTTAACCTAACCCTCACCCTAACACTAACGCTAACCCTCACCCTAACCCTAACCAACATGCTCACAGTCACCCTCAGCGTAACCCTAACCCTAAACCTAACCCTATCCCTAACCCACACACTCACTCTCACCCTAAACCTAACCCTAAGTCTCACCCTCACCCTCAAACTCAACCTAACCCTAACCCAACCCTCAACTGAACCCTCACCTTCAGCCTCACCCTAACCCTCACCCTCACCCTAAACATCACCCTAAACCTAACCCTCACCCTTACCCTCACCTTAGCCCTAACCCTCATACTAACCCTAAACCTCAACCTAAACCTAACCCTCAACCTAACTCTTACCTCACCCTAACAGTAAGCCTAAACCTAACATGAACCCTCACAGTAACCCTAAACTTTACCCTAACCCTAACCCTCACAATAACCCTAACCCTCACCCTAACCCTAACCCTAACCCTACCACTCACCCTAACCCTCACTCTAACCCTAAACCCAACCCTAACCCTCACCCTCACCATCACCCTAACACTCACCCAAACCTAAATCTCACCCAAACCCCACACCTCATACTCTTCCTTACCCTCACCCTCACTCTAACACTCACCCTCATCCTCATCCTAACCCTCACCCTAACCCTAACCCTATCAGTCACCCTCACCCTCACAATCAGCCTAACACTAAACCTAACAGTCCTCCTAACCCTAAACCTCACCCAAACCCTCAGCTTAACGCTAAACCTAACCCTCACTTTCACCCTAACCCAAACCCTCACCGACACCCTAAAATTCACCCTAACCCTAACCCTAACCCTACCCCTCAACCTAACCCTAACCCTAATCCTAACCCTCACCCTAAAACTTACCCTCAGCCTAACCCTCATCCAAACTCTAAACCTAAACCTAACCCTCACCTTAAACATCATCCTAACCCTAAACCTAATGCTAACCCTCAAACTAACCCTAACCCAAATCCTAACCCTAACCCTACTCCTCATCCTAACCATCATCCTAAACCTAACCCTAACCCTCACCCAGCCCTAAACCTAACCCTAAACCTCACACGCACCCTAACACTCACGCTCACCCTCACCCTAACCATTACCCTATCCCTAGCCCTCACTCTAACCCTAAGCCTAACCCTCACCGAGCCCTAAACTTCACCCTCACTATCACCCTCAGCATAACCCTAACCCTAATCCTAACCCTAAAATTCACGCTAACGCTCACCCTACCCCTAATCCTCAACCTAACCCTAACCCTACCCCTCATCCTAAGCATCATCCTAACCATAAACCTAACCCTCACCCTCACACTAAACCTAACCCTTACCCTCACCCGCACCATAACACTCACCCTAGCCCTCACCCTAACACTCACCCTCACCCTAACCTTCACCCTATCCCTAACACTCACCCTCACCCTAAGCCTAACCCTCGCCCTAACCCAAAACTTCACCCTCACCCTCACCCTCAGCCTAACCCTAAGCCTATTCCTAACCCTAACCCTCACCTTAACCCACACCCTCACCCTAAACCTAACCCTCTCTCACCCTAACCCTAAACCTCACACTCACCCTCACCCTCAGCCTAAACCTAAGCCTAACCTTAACCCTAACCCTAACCATCACATTCACCCTCACCCTAAACCTAACCCTAACACTCAACCGAACCCTAACCCTTAGCCTAACCCTCACCCTAACCCTCACCCTCACCCTCACTCTCAGGCTCACCCTAACCCCAATCCTAACCCTAACCCTCACACTCAACCTTATCCTCACCCTCACCCTAACCATAAGCCTAACAATAACCCTAACCCTAACCCTGTACCTAACCCTCACCCTAACCATAACACTCACGCTAAGACTTTCCCTCACCCTCACCCTCATCTTAACCCTAAGCCTAACCCTAACCCTCACCCTAACACTCACCTTAACACTAAACCTAAACCTAAACCTCAATCTAACAGTAAATCTAACCCTCACCCTTACTTTATCCTCAACCTAACCCTAACCCTCACATTAACCATAAGGCTCACCCTAACTCTAACCCTACCCCTCACCCTAACCCTCACCCTAATTCTAACCTTAACCCCTAACCTAACCGTCTCTCTAACCCTAACCATAACCCTCTCCCTCACCCTAACCCTCACCTAATCCTCACCCTAACCCTAACCCCTACCTAACCGAGACCCTGACCCTCAACCTGGCCCTCACCTTCACCCTAACACTCACCCTCACTCTACCCCTCACCCTAACCATAACCCTAATCCTAAACCTCACACTCACCCTCAACCTCACCCTCAGGCTAACCCTAACCCTAAAGCTAATCCTAACCATAACCCTCACCATCACCCTAACCCTCACCCTTAACACTTACCCTCATACTCACCCTAACCCTAACCGTAACCCTCACACTAAACCTAACCCTCACCCTAAACCTAACCCTAACCCTCACCATATCCCTCTCCCTAAACTTAACCCAAATCCTCACCCTAACCCTAATCATCACCCTCATCGAGCCATCACCCTAACCCTAACCCACACCCTAAAACTCAACCTCACCCCACCCTCAAACTAACACTAAGGCTAACTCTCACCCTAACACTAACCCTCACCCTAAACCTAACCCTCACCCTATCCCTCAACATAACCCTAACCCTAAGAATCACCCTCACTCTCACCTTAACCCGAACCCTAATCCTAAACCTCAACCTAAACCGAACCCTTACCCTAACCCTAACACTCACCTAAAAAGTTACAATCACCCTAACACTAACCCTAACCCTAACACTAAGCCTCCCACTAACCCTAACATTCCCCCTAAGCCTAACACTAACCCTAACCCTAAATCTCACCCTCACCCTAAACCTAACCCTAACCCTAACCCACACCCTCACCCTCACCCTCATCCTCACCCTCACCCCAAACCTAACCCTAACAATAACCCTAACCCTAATCCTAAACCTAACCCTCACCCTAACCCTAACCCTCATGCTAACCCTCAACCTCACCCTCACCGTCACCCTTAATTCATCCTCACCCTATCCGTAACCCTCACATTAACCCTAATGATCACCCTAAACTTAACAGTACACCTCACCCGAACCCTCACCGTAACTCTAAACCTAACCCTAAACCTAACCCTCACCTAAACCTAACGTTACCCTAACCCTCACCATCACCCGCACCCTCACCCTAAACCTAACACTCACCCACACCCTAACCCTAAAGCTCACCATCACCCTAACCCTCACCTAATCCTCACCCTAACCTTAACCATTATCTAACAAAGACCCTCACCCTCACCCTAACCTTCACCCTAACCCTCACCCTCACCCTAGCCCTCACCCTAAACGTAACCGTAACCCTAAACCTCACCCGCACCCTCACCCTCATGCTCAGTCTTATCCCAACCCTACCCCTAATCCTAAACCTAACCCTCAACCTCATCATAACCCTCACCATAACCCTTACCATCACCCTAAACCTAATGCTACCTCTCACCCAAAACCTAAACCTAAACCTAAACCTAACGCTCACTCTAACACTAACCCTAACCCCAACCCTAACCCTAACCCCAACCCTAACACTCACCCTCACCATCACCCTAACACTCACCCTAACCCTCACCCTTACCCTCACCCTAACTGTAACCCTAACCCTAACCCTCACCCTCAGCCTAACCCTCACCCTGAACCTTAACCTCACCCTCACCCTAACCCTAAACCTCACCCTAACCCTAACCCTAATCCTAAACTTCACCCTAGCCCTCACCCTTACCCTAATTCTAACCCTCACCCTCAACCTAACCCTAACCCTCATCCTCACCCTAAACCTCATATTAACCCTAACCCTAATCCGCAATCTAACCATCACACTAACCCTAACAGGAACACTTAACCTAACCCTCACCCTAACCCAAACCCTCACCCTTATCTTCAACCGCAACCTCACCTTTACCTTTACCCTTACCATCACCCTCACCCTCACCCTCACCCTCACCCTCACCCTAACCCTAACCCTCACCTTCACCCTCATCTGCAGCATAACACTAACCCTATCACTATTCCTAAAGCTAAACCTCACCCTCACCCTAACCATCACCCTAATTCTTACCCTCCCACTAATCCTAACCCTAACTCTCACACTAAACCTAACCCTCACCCTAACCGTAACCCTACCCCTTATTCTAACCCTCACCTTAACCTTAACACTAACCCTCACCCCAACCCTTACCCTAAGCCTCACCGTCACCCTAAACCTGACCCTAACACTAACAACAAACCTAACCCTCACCCTCACCCTAACCCTCACTCTAATCCTAACCCTAAACCTCCGCCTAACCCTCACCCTAACCCTAAGCATAACCATAAACCTAACCCTCACACTAACACTCACCCTAAACCTAACCCTCACCCTAACCCTAAAACTCACTGTAATCCTCACCCTAACCCTCAATTTCACCCACACCCTCACCCTAACCTTCACCCTAACCATAATGCTAACTCAGACACTCACCCTAACCCTCATGCTATCACTTACCCACACCACAAACCTAACCTTAACCTTAAACCTCACCCTCACCCTAAACCTCACCCTAACCCTAAACCTAATCCTAACCCTCACCCTCACTATAACCCTAACCCTAGCCCTAACCCTCACCTAAACCTAACCCTAACCATAAACCTCACCCTAACCCTAACTCTAAATCTCAACCTCACCCTAGCCCTCACCCTAACCCTAGTCCTAAAACTAACGCTAACCCTCACCGTAACCCTACCCTAATCCTCATTCTAACAATAACCCTCACCCTCAACCTAACCCTCAGCCTAACCCTAACCCTAACCCTAAACCTAACTCTAACCCAAACACTCACCCTCACCCTAACACTAATCCTAACAATAAACATAACCCTAACCTGCACCCTAACCCTCACCCTAACCATAAACCTAAAATTAACCCTAACCCTAACCCTCATCCTAACCCTCACACTAACCCTAACTCTAACCCTAAACCTCACACTCACCCTAACCATAATTCAAACCCTAACCCTAACCCTAAACCTAACCCTAACACTAACCCTCACCCTCACCCTCACTGTAACCCTAACGTTAAACCTAAAAATAACCCTAAACCTAACCCTAACCCTCACCCTAACCATAACCCTCACCCTAAACCTAACACTCAGCCAAACACTTGCCCTCACCCTTACCCTAACCCTAACTCTAACACTAACTCTGACAGTAACCCTAAATCTCACCCTAATCCAAAACCTCACCCTAAACCTAACCTCACCCTCAAACTAATCCTAACCCTCACCCTAATCTTAACCCTCATCCTCACCCTAAACCTCCCACTAACCCTAACCATAATCCTCAATCTAACCCTCACCCTCACCCTAACCCTCACCCCAACCCTTATCCTAACCCTCACCCTAATCCTAACCATCACCCTTAGGGGAACACACCCTCAGACTAACCCTCAACTTTACTCTTACCATCACCCTCTCCCTAACCCTCACCCTAAACCTAACCCTCATCCTAACACTCACCCTAACCCTAACCCTATCCATCAACCTAACACTAACCCTCACACTCACCCTCACCCTCAGCCTAACCCTGAGCCTAAGCCTAATCCTAAGCCTAACCCTCACCTCACCAAAGCTCTCACCCTAAACCTAATCCTAACAATAACCCTCATCCTAATCCTCACCCAAACCCTAACGCTAACCATCACCCAAAACCTATTCCTCACTCCAGCCTAACCCTCAGCCTAATCCTAAGCTTAAGACTAAGCCTAACCCTAACCCTCACCATCACCCTAGCCCACACCCTAACCCTAATCCAAACCATAACCCTCATCTCTACCTTCACCCTAAACCTTAAACCTAAACCTCACACTAAACCTAACCCTAACCCTCAACCTAACCCTAACACACACCCATAGAGTAACCCTAACCCTAACACTCACCCTAAACCTAAACCTAACCCGAACCCTAAACCTTACACTAAACCTAACCCTAACCTTAACCCTCACCCTAGCCCTAAACCTAATCCGAATCCTAACCCTATACTTCATCTGAACCCTCACCCTAACCCTAATCCTAACACTCACCCTAACCCTAACCCTCCCCTAACCCTCAGCCTAAACCTAAGCCTAAGCCTAACCCTAAACCTAACCCTCACCCTCACCCTCACCCTAACCATAATCCTAAATGTAATCCTGTTCCTAAACCTAACCCTCACCCTAAACCTCACCCTAACCCTAACCTTAACATTAATCCTAACACTAACCCTCACACTAGCCCTCACCCTAACCCTAACTCTAACCCTAAACCTCACCCTCACCCTAACACTAAACCTCACCTTCAACCTCACCTGAAACATAAGCCTAACCCTAACCCTAACACTAACCCTCACACTCACCCTCACCCTAACCCTAAACCTAATCCCAGTCCTAACCCTAAACCTCAACCTAACCCTAACCCTCACCCTAACCCTAAACCTAACACTAACGCTAACTCTAACCCTCACCCTAAACCTACCCCTCATCCTAACCATCATCTTAACCCTAACCGTAACCCTCACCCAGCCTGAAACCTAACTCTAAACCTCACCCGCACCCTAACACTCACGCTCACCCTCACCTAACCATCACCCTATCCCTAGCCCTCACCCTAACCCTAAGCCTAACCCTCACCCTAACCCTAAACTTCACCCTCACTATCACCCTCAGCCTAACCCTAACCCTAATCCTAACCCTAAACTTCACCCTAACCCTCACCCTACCCCTACCCCTCACCCTAACCCTAACCCTACCCCTCATCCTAACCATCATCCTAACCTTAAACCTAAACGCAACCTCACCCTAAACCTAACACTTAACCTCACCGGCACCATAACACTCACCCTAACCCTCACCCTAACACTCACCCTCACCTTTACCATCACCCTATCCCTAACCCTCACTCTCTCCCTAAGCCTAACCCTCACCCTAACCCTAAACCTCACCCTCAACCTCACCCTCACCATCAGCCTAACCCTAACCCTAATCCTAACCCTAACCCTAACCTTAACCCTCACCCTCACCCTAAACCTAAGCCTAACATTAACCCAAACCCTAACCCTCACACTCACCCTCACCCTAAAAATATCCCAAACCCTCAACCAAGCCCTCACCCTCACCCTCACGATAACCATCACCCTCACCCTAAATATCACACTAAACCTAAGCCTCAGTCTAACCCTTAGCCTAACCTTCAACCTAACCCTCACCCTCACCCTCACCCTCAGGCTCACCCTAACCCCAATCCTTACCCTAACCCTCACACTCACCCTTATCCTCACCCTCACCCTAACCGTAACCCTAACAATGACCCTAACCCTAACGCTGAACTCAACCCTCACCTAACCCTAACCCTCACGCTAACCCACGCCCTCACCCTCACCCTAAACTTAATCCTAAGCCTAACCCTAACCCTTACCCTAACACTCACCTTAACACTAAACCTAACCCTAAACCTCATTCTAACAGTAACCCTAACGCTCACCCTTAATTTATCCCCACCCTAACCCTAACCCTCACATTAACCATAAGGCTCAATCTAACCCTAACCCTACCCCTCAACCTAACCCTCACCCTAATTCTAACCTTACCCCCTAACCTAACCCTCTCTCTAACCCTAACCATAACCCTCACCCTCACCTTAACCCTCACCTATTCCTCACCCTAACCCTAACCCCTACCTAACTGAGACCCTCACCCTCAAACTCGCCCTCACCTTCACCCTAACACTCACCCTCACCCTACCCCTCACCCTAAACCTAACCCTAATCCTAAACCTCATACTCACCCTCACCCTCACCCTCAGCCTAACCCTAACCCTAAAGCTAATCCTAACCATAACCCTCACCATCACCCTAACCCTCACCCTTAACACTTACCCTCACCCTCACCCTAACCCTAACCGTAACCCTCACACTAAACCTAACCCTCACCCTAAACTTAACCCTAACCCTCTCCGTATCCCTCTCCCTAAACCTAACCCTAACCCTCACCCTAACACTAATCATCACCCTCATCTAGCCATCACCCTAAACCTAAACCACACCCTAAACCTCACCCTCACCCCACCCTCAAACTAACACTAAGGCTATCTCTCACCCTAACCCTAACCCTCAACCTAAACCTAACCCTCACCCTATCCCTCAACCTAACCCTAACTCTAAGAATCACCCTCACTCTCACCTTAACCCGAACCCTAATGTTAACCCTCAACCTAAACCTAACCCTCACCCTAACACTTACCCTCACCCTAACACTAACCCTAACCCTAACACTAAGCCTCACACTAAAACTAACACTCACCCTAAGCCTAACACTAACCCTAAAACAAACCCTCGCCCTCACCCTAAACCTAACCCTAACCCTAACCCACACCCTCACCCTCACCCTAAATCTAACCCTAACAATAACCCTAACCCTATTCCTAAACCTAACCCTCACCCTAAGCCTAACACTCATGCTAACCCTAGTCCTCATCCTTACCCTCACCTTAACCCTAAGCCTAATCCTAACCCTCACCCTCACCCTCACCTTAACACTAAAGCTAACTCTAACCCTCACCCTAACAATAACCCTAACCCTAACCCTCACCCTAACCGTCACCCTTACTTTATCCTCACCCTATCCCTAACCCTCACATTAACCCTAAAGCTCACCCTAAACTTAACAGTACACCTCACCCGAACCCTCACCCTAACTCTAACCCAACCCTAAACCTAACCCTCACCTAAACCTAAACCTAACTCACAACGTTACCCTAACCCTCACCATCACCTGCACCCTCACCCTAACCCTAACACAAACCCACACCCTAACCCTAAAGCTCACCCACACCCTAACCCTAATCTAATCCTCACCCTAATCTTAACCATTAGCTAACAAAGACCCTCACCCTCACCCTAACCTTCACCCTAAACCTCACCCTCACCCTAGCCCTCACCATAAAAGTAACCGTAACCCTAAACCTCACCCGCACCATCACCCTCATGCTCAACCTTACCTGAACCCTACCCCTAATCCTAGCCTTAACCCGCAACCTCATCATAGCCCTCACCATAACCCTTACCCTCACCCTCACCCTACACCGAACTGTAACCCTAACACTAAACCTAACACTCACCCTAAACCTAACCCTACCCCTCACCCCAATCCTTGACCTAAACCTAACCCTAACCCTCACCTTGACGCTAACCCTCAACCTCACCTTAGCCCTCACCCTAATCCTAACCCTCATCCTAAAGCTCACCTTCACACTACCCTCAATCTAACCCTAACCGTAACACTAACCCTAACCCTAACACTCACCCTAACCCTAACCCTCACCCTAACCCTAACCCTCATCATAACCCGAAGCCTAACCCTCCCCCTCACCCTAACCCTAAATTTAACCCTACCCTAACCCTCACCCTAAGACTCACCCTAACACTAACCCTAACCCTAACTCTCACCCTTACCTTAACCCTCACCCTAAACCTTCACCTCATCCTCACCCTAAACCTCACACTAAACCAAAACCTCATTCTAACTCTAACCCTAACCGTCACCGTCACCCTCACCCTCACGCTTACCCTAACCCTAACCCTCACCCTAACCCTAAAACTCAATCTAACCCTAAACCTAACCTTCACCCTCACCCCAACCCTACTTCTAAATCTAACATTCAGCCTATCTCTCACGATATCACTTACCCACACCATGAACCTAAACCTAACCCTCACCCTCACCCTCACGCTAAGCCTCACCCTAACACTAACCGTAACCCAAACACGAAACCCTTAACCTAGCCCTAAACTGAACCCTAACCCTCACCCGAAACCTTAACCCTAAACCTAAACCTAACCCTCAAGCTAACAGTCACCTTATCCCTCACCCTATCCCTAACCCTAACCCTCACCCTAACCCTCACCCTAAATCTTATCCTCACCCTCACCCTAACCCTAACCCTAACGCTAATCCTCACAATAAATCTAACCTCACCCTAAACCTAACCTTACCCCTCACCCTAACCCTCATCCTAAACCTAAACCTAACCCAAAACCTCTCCCTAACCCTAATCCTAACCCTAACCCTCACCTTCATCATAATTCTAACCCTAACCCTAACCCTAACTCTCACCCTCACCCTCACCCTCAGCCTAACCCTAACCCTCACACTAACCCTAATGCTCACGCTAACCCTCAACCTATTCCTCACACTAACCCTAACACTAACCCTTACACTAACCCTAACCCTAAACCTCACCAAAACCCTCAATAACCCTAAACCTAGCCTTAACCCTAACTCTTACCCTTACCCTAACACTAACCCTAATCCTCACCCTAACCCTAACCCTCACCCTAAACCTAATCCTCACCCTAAACCTTACACTCACCCTAACACCAAGCCTAACCCTAACACCAAACCTCACACTAACCCTTACTCTCAGCCTAAACCTAACCCTCAACCTAAAACTAACCCTAACTCTAATCCTCACCCTCACCTTATCCCTCACACTAACCCTTTTCCTAACCCTAACCCTAACCCTCACCCTAACCCTAACCCTCTCCCTTTCCGTAACCCTCAACCTGAACAAAAACCTTACCGTTACCCTTACCTTACCCTCAACCTAATCCTCACACTAACCCAAAACCTCACACTAACCTAACCAAAACACTCACACTAAAACTCACCCTAACACTAATGCTAACCCTAACACTCACCCTCACCCTAAACATCACCCTAACCCTTAACCTCACCCTAACCCTAACCCTAACCCTCAACCTCACCCTCAACCTCACCCTAAGCCTAACCCTCACCCTAACCCTTACCCTCACCCTAACCCTCACCCTAACCCTAACCCTAAGCTAACCCTTAACCTCCCCCTAACACTGACTCTCACCCTAACCCTAATCTAAACCCAAACCCTCAACCTAACCCTCAAACTAACCCTTACCCTAACCCTAACCTTCACAGTTATCCTAACCCTCACCCTAACCTTAACCCTACCCCTCACCCTAAACCTCATCCTAACCCTAATCCTAAACCTAACCCTAACCCTAAACCTCACCCTAACTCTAACACCCACCATAACCCTTACACTCACCCACACCCTAACCTTAACCATAAACCACACACTAAACCTAAACCTCACCTTAAACCTCACCCTATACATAACCCTAACCCTCATCATAAACCTACAGTTCACCCTCAACCTAGCCCTCACCCTAACCCAAAGCCTCACCCTAAACCTCACCCTCACACCAGCCTCAAATTAAACTTAACCCTAACCCTCACCCTAACCCTAATCCTCAGCCTAGCCCTCACCCTAAGCCTAAACCTAACCCATCATCCTCACCCTCATCCTCACTCCCAGCGTAACACTAATCCTATCCATATTCCTAAACCTAAACCTCACCCTTACCCTAATTCTTACCCTCACACTAATCCTAACCCTAACCCTAACCCTAACACTCACACTAAACCTAACCCTCTCCATAACTGTAACCCTAACACTTACCCTAAACCTGACCCTAACCCTAACCCTAACCCTCACCCTAAACCTCAAAGTCACCCTAAACCTGACCCTAACCCTAATCCTAACCCTAACCCTCACCCTAAACTTAACCCTCACCCTCACCCTAACCCTCGCCCTAAACCTCACCCTAATCCTAACCATAATCCTCAGCCTAACCCACACCCTAATCCTAACCCCAACCCTAACCCTAAGCCTAAACCTCACCCTAACCCTAATCCTAACCTCCACCCTAACCCTAATGTTCACCCTAACCCTAACCCTCATGCTCACACTCACCCTCTCCTTCAACCTAAGCCTAAGCCTAACCCTCACCCTCACCCTCACCTTAACACTAATCCTAACCCTAAACCTCATTCTAACAGTAACCCTAAACCTCAGCCTCACCCTAACCCTCACCCTTACTTTATCCTCACCCTAACCCTAACCCTCACATTAACACTAATACTAACCCTAACCGTAACCCTACCCCTACCCCTAACCCTCAACCTTACTTTAACCCTAACCCTAAACCTCACCTAACCCTAACCCGAACCTGCACCCTCACACTAACCCTCACCCTCAACCTCACCCTAACCCTAACATTACCTAACCAATATCCTCACCCTCACACTCACCTTCACCCTTACCCTCACCCACAGCCCAGCCCTCACCCTAACTGTAACCCTAACCCTAAACCTCACCGCACACTCATCCTCACCCTCTGCCTAAACCTAACCCTATCCCTAATCTTAACCCTAACCCTCACACTCACCCTCACCCTCTCCATAACTCTTACCATTACCCTCACCCTAACCCTAACCGTAACCCTCACCCTAAACCTAACCCTCACCCTAAACCTAACCCTACCCCTCTCCCTTACCCTCACACTAAACCTAACTCAAACCCTCATCCTAACCCTAACCCTCATATTCACCCTAGCCCTCACCCTAACCCTTTCCCTCACCCTAAATCTCAACCTCATACCACCCTCAAACTAAGCCTAACCCTAACCCTCACCCTAACCTTAACCTCACCCTAACCCTAACCCTCACCCTAAACCTCACCCTAACCCTAACCCTAAAACTCACACTCACCCTCACCCTCACCATCACCCTCAGCGTAACACTAATCATAACCCTAATCCTAACCCTAAACCTCACCCTCACTCTAACCATCACCCTAATTCTTACCTTCACACTAATCCTAACCCTAACCCTAACCCTAACACTCACATTAAAACTAACCCTCACCCTAACCATAACCCTACCCCTTACCCTAACCCTCACCCTACACCTAATCCAATCCCTAACCCTAACCCTCACCCTAACCCTCACCCTAACCCTAACCCTAACCCTAACCCTCACCCTTACCCTAAAGCTCACCCCAAGCCTTAACCTCATCCTCACCCTAAACCTCACACTATACCCAACCCTCACCCTAACTCTAACCCTAACCATCACCCTCACCCTTACCATCACGCTAACCCTAACACTAACCCTCACCCTAATCCTAAAACTCACCTAAACCCTAACCCTAACCCTCACCCTAACCTTCACTCTAACCCTAATGCTAACTCTAACACTCATACTAACACTCATGCTATCACTTACCCACACGATAAACCTAAACCTAACTCTAACCCTCACCCTCACCGTAACCCTCAACCTAACCCTAACCCTAACACTAATCTGAAACCCTCACCCTAACTCTAACCCTAACTCCAACACTAATCTTAACGCTAACCCCCAACTTAGTGCTAACCCTTACCCTAACCCTAACCCTAACCCTCACCTAACCCTCAGCCTAACCGCAACCCTAATCCTGACCCTCACCCTAACCCTTGCCCTCGCCCTAAAACTAAGCTTATCCCTAACACCAACCCTACCACTAACCCTAAACCTCAGCCTAAGCCTAACACTCACCCTAACACTCACACTCACCTTAGCCCTTTGCTAACCCTAACCCTCACTCCAACACTAACCCTCACCCTTACCATAACCCTCACCTCACCAAAAACCTCACCCTTACCTTTACCTTACCCTCACCCTAAACCTTACCCTAACCCTAACCCTAACCATTACAATAACCCTAACCCTCACCCTAACCTTAACCCTAACACTCACCCTAAACCTCATCCTAACCCTTACCCTAAACCTAACCCTAACCCTAAAACTCACCCTAACCCTAACCCTCACCCTCAATGTAACCATAAACCTAAAAATAACACTAACCCTAATGTTTACCCTAACCTTCAAACTCATCCTAACCCTAACCCTAACCCTAACCCTCCCCTTACCCTAACATTCAACCTAACCCTTACCCTCACCATAACAGTAAGCCTAACCCTAACACTAACTCTCACAATAACCCTCATCCTAAACATCACCCTATCATTAAACCTAACCCTAACCCTCACCCTAACCCTCAGCCTAATACTAAGCCTAAGCCTAACCCTAACCCTCACCCTAAACCTAACCCTAACACTAACCCTCACCATAACCTAAACCTAACCCTCACACTAGCCCTAACCCTCACCATAACCCTAACCCTAACCCTCAGCCTAACCTCATCCTAACCCTTAACTTAACCCAAACCCTCACCCTATCCCTAACCTTAACCCTAAACCTAAACCTCATCTTAACCCTAACACTCACCTAACCCTCAGCCTAACCATAACCCTAATCCTGACCCTCACCCTAAACCTAATTCTCACCCTAACCCTTGCCCTCACCCTAACACTAAGCCTAACCCTAACACCAACCCTCCCACTAACACTAACCCTCAGCCTAAGCCCAAACCTCACCAGAAACCTAACCCTAACCCTAACCCTCATACTCACCTTAGCCCTCACACTAACCCTATTGCTAACCCTAACCCTCACTCTAACACTAACCCTCACCCTTACCGTAACCCTCACCTCAACAAAAACCTCACCCTTACCTTTACCTTACCCTCACCCTAAACCTCACCCTAACCCTAACCCTAACCTTCACAATAACCCTAACCCTCACCTTAACCTTAACCCTAACACTCACCCTAAACCTCATCCTAACCCTAACCCTAAACCTAAACCTAAACCTAAACCTCACCCTAACCCTAACTCTCACCCTCAACGTAACCATAAACCTAAAAATAACACTAACCCTAACCTTTACCATAACCCTCACCCTCACCCTCACCCTAACCCTAAACCTAACCCTCCCCTTACCTAACATTCAACCTAACCCTTACCCTAACCATAACTGTAAGCCTAACCCTAACACTAACTCTCACACTAACCCTCATCCTAAACATCACCCTATCATTAACCCTAACCCTAACCCAAACCCTCAGCCTAATCCTAAGCCTAAGCCTAAACCTAACCCTAACCCTCACAGTCACCCTCACACTAACCCTAACCCTAAGCCTCAAACTCACCCTCAACCTCACCCTAACCCTAACCCAAACCCTCAAACCAACCCTTACGCTGACACTCACACTAACCCTCACCCTCACCCTAAACATCAGCCTAACCCTAACCCTCACTTTAATCCTCAACACAACCCTAACCCTCACACTAACTGTAACTCTCAACCTAACCCTAACCCTCAACCTAACCCTTACCCTCACGCTAACACTAGGCCTAACCCCAACACTAAGGCTCACACTAACTCTTAACCTCACCATAACCCTAACCCTCACACTAACCCTAACCCTAACCCTCTCCCTAACACTACCCCTCACACTAACCCTAATCCTAACCCTAACCCTCACCCTAAACCTAACCCACAACCTAACCCTAACCCTCACCCTCATCTAACCCTCACCCCAACCCTAACCCTACTACTCACCCTAACCCTCAACCTCATCCTCATCCTAACCCTAACCCTCAAACTAACCCTCACCCTCACCATAGCTTTCACTTTTACTGTAACCCTCAAACTCACCCTAACACTCAGCCTTACCCTTATTCTTACCCTCATCCTAACCCTCACCCTAACCCTAACCCTCATCCTAACTTAACCCTAACCCTCACCCTAACCCTATACTAAACCTAACCCTCACCCTAACCCTAACCCTTAACCTCATCCTAACCCTAACCCTAAAACTAACCCTCACCCTCACACTAAACCTCACCCTAACCCTAACCCTCACCCCAACACTTACCCTCACCCTAACCATCACCCTAACCCTAACGCTAACGCTAAACCTCACATCACCCGCAACCTCACCGTAACCGTAATCGTAACCCTAACCTTAACAATAACACTAGCCCTCACCCTAACCCTAACCTCACACTCACCCTAACCCTCACCCTAAAACTTATCCTCACCCTAACCCTCACCCTAACTCTAAACCTAACCCTAACCCTCACCCTAACCCAATCCCTAACCATAACCCTTAAACTAACCCTGAACTTCACCCTAACTCTAACCCTGCCCCTCATCCTAACCATCATCGTAACCCTAACTAAACCCTCACCCTTACCCTGAACCTAACCCTAAACCTCACCTGCAACCTAACAGTCACGCTCACGCTCACCCTCACCCTAACCCTAAGCATAACACTCATCCTAACCCTAACCCTCACCCTCATCTAACCCTCAGCCTATCCCTAACCCTAACCCTAACGCTCACACTCACCCTAACCCTAACCCTCACACTCAACCTCACCCTCAGCTTAAACCTAAGCCTAACAATATCCCTAACCCTAACCCTCACAATCACCCTCAACCTAAGCTTAACCCTAACCCAAAAGCTAACCCTCACCCTCACACTCACCCTAACCCTAACGCAAACTCCCAAACGAACCCTCACCCTCAAACTCAAACTAACCCTCACACTCAACCTAAACTTCAACCTAAACCTAACCCTCACACTAACCCTTAGCCTAACCCTCAACCTAACCCAAAACTTCACCCTCACCCTCACCCTCAGGCTCAACATAACACTAATCCTAATCCTAACACTAAACCTCACCCTCACCCTCAAACTAAACCTATCCTTAACCCTAACCGTAACCTCCAACCTAACCCTAACCCTCACCATAACCCTAAAGCTAACCCTCACCCTAACCCTAATCCTCACCCTCACCCTCACCCTCAGCCTAACCCTAACACTATCCCTCACACTCACACTCACCATTACCATAAAACTAACCCTAAGCCTCACCCTCACTCTCAACCTCAGCCTAACCCTATCCCAAACACTCAACCGAAACTTCACCCTCACCCTCACCCTAACCCTTATCCTCACCCTAAACATCATCCTAACCCTAACACTCACCCTAACCCTCACCCTAACCCTAGGCCTCACATTAACTCTAACCCTCACCCTAACCCTAACTCTCAACCTAACCCTTACCTCACCCTAACACTAAGCCTAACCCTAACTTGAACCCTCACAGTAACCCTAAACCTCATCCTAACCCTCACAGTAACCCTAACCCTCACCCTAAACATAATCCTACCCCTCACTCTTACCCTAACCCCAACCCTAAACCTCACCCTCACCGTCACCCTAACACTCACCCTAACCCTAACCGTCACTGAAACCCTAACCCTCACACTCTCCAAAACCCTTATCTTCACTCTAACACTCACCCTCACCCTAAACATAACCCTAACCCTAACCCTCACCATAACCCTAACCCTAACCCTCACACTAAGTGTAACTCTAAAGCTCACCCTCACCCCAACCCTCACCCTTACCTTATCCTCACCCTAACCCTAACCCTCACACTAACTCTAACCTTAACTCTAACCCTACTCCTCAACCTACCCCTCACCCTACCTATAACCCTAAATCTAACCTTAACCCTCACCCGAATCCTAAAACTTAACCTCACCCTCACCTTAACCCTCAACGTTACCTTAACCCTCACCATAACCTTAACCCTCATCCATAACCTAACCCTCACTCTCACCCTCACCCTAACCCTCACTCTCATTCTACACATCACCCTAACCATAACGCTGAACCTAACCCTAATCCTATCACTCACCCTAACCCTACCACTCAACCTAACCCTCAACATAACCCTAACCTCCAACCTAACACTAACCCTCGCCCTAATCCTAACGCTAACCCTCACCATAACCCTAACCCTCACCCTAACCCTTAAACTCACTCTAACCCTAACACTCACACTATGCCTAATCCTCACCCTAACCCTAATCCTAAGCCTCAACCTAACCCTAACCCCAACCCTAACACTCACCCTCCCCATTACCCTAACACTCACCCTAACCCTCACCCTTACCCTCACCCTAACCCTAACCCTAACACTCACCCGCAGCCTAAACCTCACCCTGAACCTTAACCTTACGCTCACCCTAACCCTAAACCTCAACCTAACCCTAACCCTAACCCTAAGCCTCATCCTCACCCTAAACCTCACATTAACCCTAACCCTAAACCTCAATCTAACCCTAACCCTAACCCTAACCGGAACCCTTAACCTAACCCTCACCCTAACCCTAAACCTCACCCTTATCTTCAAGCTCACCCTCAGCCTAACCCTCACCTTTACCCTTACCATCACCCTCACCCTTACACTCACCCTAACCCTAACCCTCACCCAAGCCCTCACCCTAACCCTAACCCTAACCCTCACCCTCACCCTCACCCGCAGCGTAACACTAACCCTATCACTATTCCTAAACCTAAACCTCACCCTCACCATAACCATCACCCTAATTCTTACACTCACACTAATCCTAACCCTAACCCTAACCCTAACTCTCACACTAAACCTAACCCTCACCCTAACGGTAACCCTAACCCTTATTCTAATCCTCACCTTAACCCTAACACTAACCCTCACCCCAACCCTCACCCTAAACCTCACTGTCACCCTAAACCTTACTCTAACACTAATAAGAACCCTAACCCTCACCCTCACCATAACCCTCACCCTAATCCTAACCCTAACCCTCAGCCTAACCCTCACCCTAACCCTAAGCATAATCATAAACCTAACCCTCACCCTAACACTCACCCTAAACCTAACCCTCACCCTAACACTCACCCTAAACCTAACCCTCACCCTACCCTTAAAACTCACTGTAATCCTCACCCTAACACTCACTCTCACCCGCACCCTCACCCCAACCCTAACCCTAACCCTAATGCTAATTCTAACACTCACCCTAACCCTCATGCTATCACTTACCCACACCACAAACATAACCTTAACCTTAAACCTCACCCTCACCCTAAACCTCACCCTAACCCTAAACCTAATATTAACCCTCACCCTCACTCTAACCCTAACGCTAACCCTAACCCTGACCTAACCCTAACCCTAACCTTCAACATCACCCTAACCCTCACCATCACCCTAACCATAACCCACACCCACACCCAAACCATCAAGCTCACCCTCACCCTAAACTTCACCTAATCCTCACCCTAACCCTAAACATTACATAACGAAGACCCTCAGCCTATCACTAAACTTCACCCTAACCCTCACTCTCACCCTAGCGCTCACCATAACCATAACCCTAACCCTAACCCTAAACCTTACACTCACCCTCACCCTCACCCTCAGCCTAACCCTAACCCTATCCCTAATCCTAACACTAACCCTCACCCTCACCCTAACCCTCACCATAACCCTTAACCTCACACTCACCCTCACCCTAACGGTAACTCTCACACTAAACCTAACACAAACCCTTAACGTAACCCTACCCCACATCCTAACCCTCACCCTAAACTTAACCCTAACCCTAACCTTCACCCTCACGCTAGCCCTCACCCTAACCCTAATTCTAACCCTAACACTCATCCTCACCCTATACCTCACACTAACCCTAACCAAAAATCTCAATCTAACCCTAACACTAACCGTGAACCTAACCCTCAACCTCAGCCTAACCCTCACCGTTACTCTTACCATCATGCTCATCCTAACCCTCACCCTAACCCGAACCTTCATAATAACCCGAACCCTAACCCTAACCCTATCCATCACCATAACTCTAACCCCAACCTAACCATTACCCTCATCCTAAACCTATGCCTAAGCCTAACCCTAACCCTATCTCTCACCCTCACCTTAATCCTCACCCTAACCCTAATCCTAAACCTAACCCTAACCCTAACCCTCACCCTAAATCTAATCGTCTCCCCCACAGTCACCCTCAGCCTAACCCTAAGTCTAAGCCTAATCCTAACCCTAACCCTCACACTCACCCTCACCCTAAACCTAATCCTAACCCTAAACCTAACCCTAAACCTCAACCTAACCCTCGCCCTAAACCTAGCACTAACCCTAACACTAACCCTAACTATAACCCTCACCCTAACCCTCCCCCTCAACCTAACTCTAACTCTAAACCTCACCCTCACCCTATCCCTAATCCTAACGTTAAACCTAAACCTCACCCTAACCCTAACCCTAACTCTCACCCTCACCCTCACCCAAACCGTAACTATAACCCTAACCCTAATCCTCATTCTAACAATAACCCTCACTCTCAACCTAACCCTCAGTCTAACCCTAAGCGTAACCCTAAATCTAACCCTAACCCACACACACCCTCACCCTAACACTAAACCTAACCATAAACCTAACCCTAACCTTCACCCTAAGCCTCACCCTAAACATAAACCTAAAATTAACCCTAACCCTAACCCTCATCCTAACACTCACCCTAATCCTAACTCTAACCCTAAACCTCACACTCACCCTAAACCTAATTCAAACCCTAACCCTAAACCTAAACCTCACCCTAACCCCAAACCTCACCCTCACCCTCATTATAATCCTAACTCTAAACCTAAAAATATCCCTAAACCTAACCCTAACCCTCACCCTAACCATAACCCTCAACCTAAACCTAACACTCACCCTAACACGTACCCTCACCCTTACCCTAACCCTAACTCTAACACTACCCCTGACAGTAACCCTAAATCTCACCCTAACCCTCACCCTAACATTTACCCTCACCGTAACAATAACCCTAACTCTAACACTAACCCTCAGAGTAACCCTAACTCTCACCCTAACCCTAAACCTCATCCTAACCCTAACCCTCACCCTCACCTTAGCCCTCAACCTAACCCTAATTCTAACCCTAACCATCACCCTAATCTTAACCCTTATCCTCACCCTAAATCTCACACTAACCATAACCCTAACACTAACAATAACCCTAAACCCAACCCTAAACCTCACCCTAACCATAACCCTCACCCTAACCCTAAACCTCACCATAACACTTACCCTCACCCTAACACTAACCCTCACACTAATGCTAAACCTCAACATGACCCTAAACCTCACCCTAAATCTAACCCTAACCCTCAACCTAACCCTAACTCTAACCCTAACCCTCACTCTAAACGTAACCCTCATCCTCACTCTAAACCTCACCCTAACCCTATCCCTCAAACTTACCGTAACCCTCACCCTCAGACTAACCCTCAACTTTAACCTCACCGACACCCTCACCGACACCCTCACCCTAACCCTAAACTTAACCCAAAACCTAACTCTCAACCTAACCCTAAACCTTAAACTCTCCCTAACCCTAACCCTAACCCTCACCCTAACCCTAAACCTCACCCTCAACCTAATCCTCAGCCTAACCCTAAGCCTAACGCTAAACCTAACCCTAACCCACACACTCACCCTCACCCTAACCCTAATCCTAACCATAACCCTAATCATAAACCTCAACTTAACCCTAAACCTAAAACTAACCCTAACCCTAACCCTCATCCTATCCTTCAACCGAACCCTAACTCTAACCCTAAACCTCACCCTCAACCTAACCCTAACTCTAACCCAAACCCTAACCCTAAACCTCACCCTAACCCTAACCCTCATCCTCACCCTCACCATAACGCTAACCCTCACCCTAACCATAACCCTCAACCTAACCAAAACCCTCAACCTAACCCTAACCCTCACCCTAACATTTACCCTCACCCTAACAATAACCCTAACTCTAACACTAACCCTCACAGTAACCCTAAATCTCACCCTAACCCTAAACCTCACCCTAAACCTAACCCTAAACCTCAGCCTCACCCTAGCCCTCACCCTAATCCTAATTCTAACCCTAACCCTCCACCTAAACCTAACCCTAATCCTCACCCTAAAACTCACACTAACCCTAACCCTAATCCTCAATCTAACCCTCACCCTCATCCTAACCCTCACCCTAACCCTTACCCTAACCCTCACCCTAACCTAACCCTCACCCTTAGGGGAAGACACACTGTCAGCCTAAGCCTCACCTTTACTCTTACCATCACGCTCACCCGAATCCTCATCCTAACCTTAACCTTCATCCTAACACTCACCCTAACGCTAACCCTGTCTATCACCCTAACCCAAACCCTCACCCTCACCCTCACCCTCAACCTAAACCTAAGCCTAAGCATAACCCTAAGCCTAACCCTCACACTCACCCTAGCCCTCACCATAATCCTAATCCTAACCCGATCCCTCATCCTAACCCTCACCCTAACCCTAAACCAAACCATCACCCAAACATTATTCCCCACCCCCAACTTCATTCTCAGCCTAAACCTAAGCCTAATCCTAAACCTAACCCTAACCCTCACCCTCAGCCTCACCCTCACCGCAAACTAAACCCAAACTAAAACACTAACAATAACCCGAATTTTAAACCTAGGCCTAACCGTATTCCTCACCCCCACCCTCACCCTCAGCATAACCCTAAGCCTAACCTAGGCCTAACCCTAACCCTCACTGTAACCCTAACCCAAACCCTAATCCTAAACCTAACCCTAATAATCAGCCACAACCTCACCGTAACACAAAACCAAACCCTAACCCTTACCCTAACCCTAAGCCTAACCCTAACCTTAAACATAACGCTCACACTCACACTCACGCTAACCCTAATCCTAAATCTAACTCTATCCTTAACACTAACCCTCACCCTAATACTTACCCTAGCCCTCACCCTAACCCTAATCCTAACCCTAAACCTCATCCTAACTCTCTCCCTAAGACTAACCCTAAGCCTCACCCTAACCCTAACCCTAACACTAACCCTAACTTTAACCCTAAACCTCACCCTCACCCTAACCCTAACCCTAACTCTAACCGAAACCCTAAACCTAAACCTCATCCTAACCCCAAACCTAACCCTCACCTTTACCCTAACCATAACCGTAAACCTAACCCTAACCCTAATAGTAACCCTAACCCTAACCCAACACTCACCCTAACCCTAACACTAACCCTCACACTAACCCTAACCATCACCCTAACCGTAAACCTCACCCTAACAGTAACCCTAACTCTCACCCTCACCCTAGCCCTCACCCAAACCCTAATCCTCATCCTCACCCTAAACCTCACACTAACCCTAACACTAATCCTCGATCTAACCCTCACCCTCATCCTAACCCTTACCCTAACCCTCACCCTAACCCTAACCCTCACCCTTATCTTAACCCTCACCCTCGGCCTAACCCTCACCTTTACCCTTATCATCACCCCCACCCTAAATTTCACCCTAACCCTAACCTTCACCCTAACCCCCACCCTAAACATAACTCTACCCCTAAACTTCACTCTCGCACTAACCCTAATTCTAACTATAACCCTAACACTAAAACTCACCCTAAACCTAACCCTCACACTCACCCAAACAGTAAACGTAACCTTCACCCTAACCCTAACAATATCCTCACCCTAACCCTAACCCTCAACCTAATACTTACCCACAGCCTAACACTAACCCTAACCCTAACACTAACCTTCACACTAACCCTAACCCTAACCCTCACACTCACCCTCACAATAACCGTAACCCTCACACTAACCCTAAACCTCAACCTAAACCTCAACCTCACCCTAACCCTAACACTAACCCTAACCCTAAACCTCACCCTAACACTCCCTCTAACCCTATATCTAACCCTAAACTTCAAACTCACCCTAACCCTAACCCTAAAGCCCACCCTAACCCTAACCCTAAACCTCACCCGCACCCTCACCTTCACCATAACACTAACCCTAACCCTAAAAATAAGACTAACAATAACCCTAACCATCAACCTATCCCCTATCCTCACCCCAACCCTCAACCTCAGCCTAACCCTAAGTCTAAGCCTAACACTCACCCTAACCCTCACACTAACCCTCACCCTAACCCTAACCTTAAACCTAACCCTATCCCTAAACCTCAACCTAAATCTCAACCTCACCCTAACCTTAACACTCACCCAAACCTTAAACCTCACCCTAACACTCCCCCTAACCCTAAATAGAAACCTAAACCTCATCCATACCCTAACCCTAACCCTCACCCTAACACTCATCCTAACCCAAACCCTCATCCTAACACTTACCCTGACCCTAACACTAACCCTAATCATAACACAAACACTCACACTAACACTAAACATCAACCTAACCCTAAACCTCACCCTAATCCTAACCCTAACCTCACCCTAACCCTAACCCTCATCCTCAACCTAATCCTCACACTAACCGAACACTAATCCTCAATCTACCCATCACTCTAACCCTAGCACTCACCCTAACCCTAACTCTCACCCTATACCTCACCCTAACACTAACTCTACCCCTAAACCTCACCCTCACCCTAACCTTAACTCTAACAATAACCATAACATTAAAATCCTCACTCTAACCTTAAACCTAAACCTCAGCCTCAACCTCACCGCAACTCTAACACTAAACCTACCAATAACACTAACCCTCACCGTAACACTAACCCTAACCCTCACCCACATGCTGGGCCTAAGCCTAAACCAAAGCCTAAGCCTAACCCTCACCCTAACCCTCACCCTAAACCTAACCCTAACACTAACCCTAACTCTAACCCTAAAACTCACCCTTACCCTAACACTAACTCTAACCCTAAACCTAAACCTAAACATCATCCTAACCTTAACCCTAACAATAACGCTAACCCTAACCTTAACCCTACCCTAACCCTACCCCTAACCCTAACACTAAACCTAAACCTAACGCTAACCATAACCATAACCATAACCCTCACCCTAACCCTAAACTCACCCTAACACTAACCCTAATCCTCACACTCACACTAGCCCTCACCCTAACCCTAACTCTCACCCTCAACCTAAACCTCATCCTAACCCTAAACTTAACCTGAACACTAACTCTCACCCTAACCCTAACCCTAAACCTCACCCTAACCCTAACCCTCTCCCATACCATAACCCTCAACCTAGGCCTAACCCTCATCTTTACCCTTACCGTCACCCCCACCTTAACCCTCACCCTAACCCTAAACCTCACCCTAACCCTCACCCTAACCCTAACTCTACCCCTAAACCTCACCCTCACCCTAACCCTAACTCTAACACTAACCCTAACACTATAAACCTCACCCTAACCTTAACCCTAACCCTCACCCTCACCGTAACCATAACCATAAACCTAACCCTAACAATAACCCTAACCCTAACCGTAATCCTAAACCTCACCTACACCCTAACCCTAATCCTAACCCTAACCCTCACCCTAAACCTAACCCTCACCCTTCCGTAATCCTAACCCTCAACCTAACCCTAATCCTAATCCTAACCCTCATCATAACCCTCCCCATAACCCTTACCCTAACCCTCACCCTAACACTAACCCTCACCCTCACCATCACCCTCAGCCTAACCCTAAGCCTAACCCTAAACCTAAAGCTAACCCTCACCCTCACCCTAACCCTAACACTAACCCTAACCCTAACCATCACCCTAACCCTCCCCCTAACCCTATATCTAACCCTAAACCTCACCCTAACCCTAACACTAAGCCTAACCCTAAACCCCACCCTAACCCTAAAGGTAACCCTCAATCGCACCCTCAACCTCACTGTAACTCTAACCCTTACCCTAACAATAGCATTAATCCTAACCCTAATCATCACCCTAACTTTCATCCTTATCCCCACCCTCACCCTCAGCCTAAACCTAAGCCAAAGCCTACCCCTCACCCTAACCCTCACACTCACCCTCACCCTAACATTAATCCTAAACCTACCCCTATCCTTAAACCTCAACCTATACTTCACCATCACCCTAAACCTAACACGAAACCTAGCCCTCAATTTCACCCTAACCCTCCCCTCTCAACCTAACTCTAACCCTAAACCTCACCCTCACCCTAACCCTAACCATAACACTAACCCTAAACTTCACCCTAAACCTAATCCTCAAGCTCACCCTCAACCTCACTGTAACTGTAAATCTAACCCTAACAATAACACTAATCCTAACCCTCTACTTAACCTTAACACTAACCATAACACTAAACCTAACCCTAAACCTAACCCTAAACCTAAATCTCAACCTAACCCTACTCCTCAGCCTCACCCTCACCCTAACCAAACCCTAACCCTAACCCTCACCATAACCCTAAGCCTAACCCTAATGCTAACCCTAACCCTCACACTAACCCTCAACCTAACCCTAAATCTAACCCAATCCCTAACCCGAATAATCATCCTAACCCTCACCCTAACTCTAATCCTAACTCTAAAAATCATCCTAAACCTCACCCGAACCCTAACCTTAACCCTCACCCTAAACCTAACCCAAACCCTCATCCACATGCTGGGCCTAAGCCTAAACCAAAGCTGAAGCCTAACCCTAACCCGAAACCTCACCCTAACCCTAACCCTAACACAAACCCTAACTCTAACCCTAAACCTCACCCTTACCCTAACCCTAACACTAACCCTAACTCTAAACCTAAACCTCATCCTAACTCTAACCCTAACACTAACCTTAACCCTACCCTAACACTACCCCTAACCCTAACACTAAACCTAACCCTAACTCTAACCCTAATCCTAACCCTAACCATAACCCTCACCCTAACCCTAACCTCACCCTAACACTAACCCTAATACTCCCTCTCACCCTAGCCCTCACCCTAACCCTAACCCTCATCCTCATCCTAAACCTCACCCTAACCCTAAACTTAACCTGAACACTAACTCTCACCCTAATCCTAACCCTAATCCTAACCCTCACCCTTACCATAACCCTCATCCTAGGCCTAACCCTCATCTTTACCCTTACAGTCACACCAACTTAACCCTCACCCTAACCATCACCCTAAACCTAACCATCACCCTAACCCTAACTCTACCCCTAAACCTCACCCTAACCCTAACCCTAACCCTAACACTAAGCCTAACACTAAATACCTCACCCTAAACTTATCCCTAACCGTCACCCTCACTGTAACCCTAACCCTAAGCCTAACAATAACCCTAACTCTAACCCTAATCCTAACCCTCACCCTCACCCTAACCCTAATTCTAACCCTAACCCTCACCCTAACCCAAACCCCCACCCTTCCGTAACGATAACCCTCACCCTAACCCTAAACCTAACTCTAACCCTACCCTAACACTTAACCTCACCCTACCCTAAACCTAATCCTCACCTTCACCCTCACCGTAACCATAACCCTCATCCTAACCCTCACCCGAACCCTAACGCTAACCCTAAACCTTACCCTAACACTAACCCAAACCCTCATCCTTGCCCTAGCCTTCACCCTAACCCTAATCCTAAACCTAATCATCACCCTAACACTAAAATTAACCAAACCCTAACTGTCACAGTAACCCTAAGGCTAACCCTCACCCAAATCCTAACCCTCACCCTCACCCTCACCCTCAGCCTAACCCTAAGCCTAAACCAAACCCTAACCCTAACAAAAACCCTCACCCTAACCCTAATCCTAATCCTAACCCTAACCTTATACCTCACCCTCACAAAAACCCTCACCCTAACACTAACCCTAACCCTAACACTAAACCTAACACTAACACTAACCCTAAACCTAACCCTCACCCTAACGCTTACCCTAAATCTATATCTAACCCTAAACCGCACCCTCACCGTAACCCTAACCCTAATCCTGAACCTCAGCCTAACCCTCAACCTAACCCTCACACTCACCCTCACCCTAACCCTAGTCCTAAAGGTAACCCTATCCCTAAACCTCAACCTAACCCTCACCCTCACCCTAACCCTAACACTAACCCTAACCCTAAACCTCACCCTAACCCTCCTCCAAACACTAACTCTAACCCTAAACCTCACCCTCACCCTAACCCTAACCCTAACCTTAATCCTAATACTAACCTTAACCCTAACCCACACCCTCACCCTCAACCTCATTGTAACTCTAACCCTAACCCTAACAATAACAGTAAATCTAACCTTAACCATCACCCTAACCCTAATCCTCACCCCTACCCTCACCCTCAGCCTAACCATAAGCCTAAGCCTAACCCTCAACGTAACCCTCACACTCACGCTCACCCTAAACCTAAACCTAAACTTAACCCTATCCCTAAAACTCAACCTAAGCCTCACTCTCACCCTAACTCTAACACTAACCCTAACCCTCACCCTCACCCTCAACCTCACTGTAATTCTAACCCTAACACTAACAATAACAGTAACCCTAACCCTAACCATAACCCTCACCCTCAGCCTCATCCTCACTACAAACTTAACCCTAACCATAACACTAACAATAACCCTAACCCTAATCCTAACCCTAAACATAACCCTAATCCTCACACCCACCCTCACCCTCAGCCTAACCCTAACTTAACCCTAACCCTAAAGGTTACCCTAAACCTCACCTTAACACTAACCTAACCCTAAACGTAACACCAACCCTAACCCTAAACCAAACACTAAATCTAAATCTAATCCTCAGCCTCACCCTCACCCTAACCCAAACTCTAACCCTAAACCTCACCATAACCCTAAGCCTAACCCAACCCTAACCCTCACACTCACCCTCACCCTAACCCAAATCCTAAACCTATCCCTATCCTAACCCTAACCCTAACCCTAACCCTCACCCTAGCCCTCACCCTAAACCTAATGCTAACCCTAAACCTCATCCTAACCCTCAGCCTAAACCTAACCCTAAAACTCACCCTAACCCGAACCCTAACCCTCCCCCTCATGCTCGGCCTAAGCCTAAGCCTAAGTGTAAGCTTAACCCTAACCCTCACCCTATCCCTAACCCTAACACTAACCCTAACTCTAACGCTAAACCTCACCCTCACCCTAACCCTAACTCTAACCATAACCAGAAACCTAAACCTCATCCTAACCCTAACCCTAACCCACACCCTCACCCTCACCTTAAACATATAACCCTAACCCGAACACTAACAATAACCCTAACCCTAACCTTCACCCTAACCATAACCATCACCCTAACCCTAAACCTCACCTTAACATTTACCCTCACACTAACACTAACCCTAACCCTCAACCTCACCCTAGCACTCACCCTAACCCTAACCCTCATCCTCACCCTAAAACCTCACACTAACCCCAACATTAATCCTCAATCTCACCCTTACATTCATACTAACCCTAAACCTAACCTCACCCTAATCCTAATCCTCACCTTTACCATAACTCTCACCTTCAGCCTAATCCTCACCTTTACCCTTACCGTCACCCCCACCCTAACCCTCACCCTAACACTATACCTCACCCTAACCCTCACCCAACCCTAATTCTACCCCTAAACCTCACCCACTCCCTAACCCTAACTCTAACCCTAACCCTAACACTAATCCTCACACTAACACTAACCCTAACCCTCACCCTCACCCTCACCGTAACCCTAACCTTAACCCTAAACCTTACAATAACCCTAACCATAACCCTAACCCTCATCCTACCCATAACCCTCACCCTAAACCGAACTCTCTCCCTAACACTTAACCTCACCCTAACACTAACCCTAACCGTAACACTAACCCTCACACTAAACCTAACCCTCACAATAATCCTAAACCTCACCCTAACACTAAGCCAAACACTAACCCTAACCCTCATCCTAGCTCTCACCCTAACACTAAGGCTATACCATACCCTCACCCTAACCCTAACCCTCATCCTCACCCTAAACCTCACACTAACCCTAACCCTAATCCTCAATATAACCCTCACACTAACCCTAACCCTAAACCTAAACCTAACCCTAACCCTCACCTTTATCTTAACCCTCACCCTCAGCCTAAACCTCACCTTTACCCTTACCATCTTCTTCAAACTAACCCTAAACCTCATCCTAACCCTCACCCTATCCCTAACCATAACCATCACCCTATCCCTAATCCTCACCCCCAACCTCACACTCAGCCTAACCCTAAGCCTAAGCCTAAACCTAACCCTCACACTCACCCTCACACTAACCCTAATCCTCACCCCCACCCTCACTCTCAGCTTATCCCTAAACCTCAAGCTAACACTCACCCTAACTTAAACCTCACACACACCCTCACCCTAACCCTAATCCTAAATCTAACCCTAAACCTAACCCTAAACCTCAAGCTAACTCTCAACCTAACCTTAACCCTAATACTAACCCTAACCCAAACATTTAACCTAAGACTCCCCCTAACCTTAAATGTAACCCTAAATCTCACCCTAACCCTAAGCCAAATCCTAACTCTAACCCTCACCCTAACCCTAACCCTCAACATCACCGTAACTCTAACTCTCATCGTCACCCTAACCCTAAACCTAAACCTCAACCAAACACTAACCCTAACCCTCACCCTCGCCCTAGCCCACACCCTAAACCTAATCCTAACCCTAAACCTCATCCTAACCCTCACCATATCCCTACCCCTAACACTAACCCTAACCCTAAAACTCACCCTAACCCTAAGCCTAACCCTAAACCTCAAGCTAACCCTCACCCTAAACTGAACCCTAACTCTAACCCTAACGCTAACACTCGACCTAAACCTCACTCTAACCCTAAATCTAACACTACCCTAACAATAACCCTCAACCTTAGCCTCACCCTAACCCTAACTCTGACCCTAAACCTCACACTCAGCCTAACCCTAACCCTAACACAAACCCTAATCCTAACCTTAAACCTGACCCTAACCCTAAACCTCAAGCTTACCCTCACCCCAAACTTAACCTAACTCTAAACCTAACGTTAAAACACTCGACCTAACCCTCACCCTACCCCTAAATCTAACACTAACCCAAACCCTGACCCTCGCCCTAAGCCTCACCCTAACCCAAACTCTAACCGTAAACCACACACTCAGCCTAACCCTAACCCTAACCCTAACCCTAAACCTCACCCTAACCCTATCCCTAAAACTCAAACACACCCTGGTCCTCACCCTAATCCTAATCCTAACCCTAACCCTTATCCTAATCCTCACCCTAACACTAACCTTAACCCTCACCCTAACCCTCACCCTAACCCTTATGGTAACCCTAACCCTCAATCTAACCCTAACCCTCATCCTCAATATAACCCTTAACCTAACCCTCAACCAAACCGTAAACTTAAACCGAACCCAAACTCTCACCCTAACCCTAACCCTAAACCTCACCCTAACCCTAACCCTAAACCACAACCTCACCCTAGCCCTCACCCTAACCCTAATCCTAACCATAACACTCATCCTAACCCTCACCCTGAACCTTAACCTAAACCTCAACCTAACCCTAACCCTCACCCTCAAACTCACCATCAGCCTAACCCTAAGATTAACCCTAAAACTAACCCTTAACACACACACTCACCCTCACCCTAACCCTAATCCTAACTCTACCCTAACCCTAAACCTAACCCTCATAGTAACTCTCACCCTAACCCTAACCCTAACATTAACCCTAACACTAACCCTCTACCTAACCCACACCCTAACCCTAATTCTAATCCTAAACTTCACCCTCACCCAAAATTTAACTCTAACCCTAACGCAAATCCTAAACCTCAACCTAACCCTAAGCCTAACCCTCACACTCATCCTCACAGTAACCTTAACACTAAACCTTACCCTAACAATAACCTTAACACTAATCCTAACCCTCAACCTAACCATAGCCCTCAACCTAACCCAAACCGTGACCCTAACACTTACCCTCACCCTAACACTAACCCTAACCATAAACTAACCCTCACACTAACCCTAACCCTAACCTTACCCTACCCCTAAACCTCAACCTAAGCCTAACCCTTATGCTCAACGTAACCCTAACCCTAACCCTAACCCTCACCCTAAACATAACCCACAACCTAACCCTAACCCTCATCCTAACACTTACCCTCACCCTAACACTAACCCTAACCTAAACCTAACCCTAAACCTAAACCTCACCCTCACCCTCACCATAACCATAACCCTAACCCTAACGCTAAAAATAACCCTAACCCTAACCCTAACCCTCAACCTAACCATAACCCTCAACATAACAATAACCCTCACCCTAACACTTACCCTCACCCTAACACTAACCCTCACACTAACCCTAACCATCACCCTAACCCTAAACCTCACCCTAACACTAACCCTAAACCTCATCCTCAACTTAGCACTCACCCTAACGCTAACCCTAATCCTCAACTTAAACCTCACACTAACACTAACACTTATCCCCAATCTAACCCTCACCCTCACCCTAACCCTAACCCTAACCCTCACCCTAACCTTAACCCTCACCCTTACCGTAACCCTCACCCTCAGTATAACACTCACCTTTACCCTTACCATCACCCCCACCCTAACCCTCACCCTAATCCTAACCCTCACCCTAACCCTAGCTCTACCCATAAACCTCACCCTCACCCTAACCCTAACTCTAACCCTAAGCCCAGCACTAAACATCACGCTAACCCTAACCCTAACCCTCACCCTCAACCAAACCCTAACACTAACCCTAACCCTAACACTAACCCTCACACAAACCCCTTCCCTCACCCTAACCCTAATCTGAACCCTAACCCTCATCCTAACACTCACCCTAACCCTAACCCTAACAATCAATCTAACACTAATCCTCACCCCACCCTCACCCTCAGCCTAACCCTAAGCCTAAGCCTAAGCCTAACCCGAACCCTCACACTCACCCTCTCCCTAACCCGAATCCTAACACTAACTCTAACACTAACCCTAAACCTCAACCTTACTCTCACCCTAACCTTAACCCTAAAACTAACCCTAATCCTAACCCTCGACCTAACCCTCCAACTAACCCTAAACCTAACCCTAAAACTCACACTCCCCCTAACCCTAATCCTAACCCTAAACCTAAACCTCACCCTAACCCTAAACCTAACCCTCACCTTCACCTTCACCATAACTCTAACCCTAACCCTAACAATAACACTAATCCTAACACTAAACTTAACCCTAATGCTAAAACTCACCCTCACCCTAACCCTAATCCTAACCCTAACCTTCACCCTAACCATCACCGACACCCTCACCCTAACCCTAACCCTCATGCTAACCCTCACCCCAAACCTAAGCCTAACCTTAAACCTTACCCTAACATTAACCGTAATGCTAACACTCACCTTAGCCCTCAACCTAACCCTAATCGTAACCCTAACCCTCACACTCAACCTCACCCTCAGCCTAAACCTAAGCCTAAGCCTAACCCTCAGCCTAACCCTCACACTCACCCTCACCCTAATCCTATTCCTAAACCTAACCCTATCCCTAAACCTCAACCTAACCATCACCCTCACCCTAACACTAACACTAACCCTAACCCTAAACCTCACCCTAACCCTCCCCCTAAACCTAATTCTAACCCTAAACCTCACCCTCACCCTAACCCTAACCCTAAACCTAACGCTAAAGCGCACCCTAAACCTTAGCCTAAACCTAACCCTCCCCGTCCCCCTCAACCTAACCCTAACTCTAACCCTAACCTTAACAATAACACTAAACCTAACCATAAACCTAACCCTAACCGTCAACCTTACCATAACACTAACCCTAAAACTAAACCTCACACTGACCCTCCCCCTAAACCTAAACCTCACCCTCACCCAAACCCTTACCCTCACCCTAAAGCTAACCGTAACTCTAACCCTAAGCCTAACAATAACACTAACCCTAACCTTAATAATAACCATAACCCTCACGCTAAGCCTCACCCTCATCGCATATAACAGTAAAAATAACCCTAACCCTAACCCTAACCCTAATACTTACCCCCAGAGTCAACCTCAGCCTAAACCTAAGCCTAAGCCTAAGCCTAACCCTAACCCTAACGCTAACCCTCACACTAACCCTAACCATCATCCTCACCCTAAACCTCACACTAACCCTAACACTTATCCTCAATCTAACCCTCAACCTCACCCTAACCCTAACCCTAACCCTCACCCTAAGCCTAATCCTCACCCTTACGGTAACCCTCACCCTCAGCCTAACCCTCACCTTTAACCTTATCATCACCCCCACCCTAACCCTCACCCTAACCCTAACCCTCACCCTAAACCTAACTCAACCCCTAAACCTCACCCTCACCCGAACCCTAACTCTAACCCTAACCCTAACACTAAACCTCACCCTAACTCTAACCCTAACCCTCATCCTCAACCAAACGCTCAGCCTAAACCTACGCCTAACCATAACCCTAACACTAACCATCACACTAATAATCACACTAACCCTCATCCTCACCCTAACCTTAATCCTAACCCTAACCCTCATCCTAACCCTCACCCTAAACCTAACCAAAACAATCACCCTAAATCTAATCCTCAAACCTACCCTCAACCTCACCCTCAGCCTAACCCTAAGCTGAACCCTAAGTCTCACCCTAACCCTCACACGCACCCTCACCATAACCTTAATCCTAACCCTAACTCTAACACTAACCCGAAACTTCAACCTAACCCTCACCCGAACCTTAACCCTAAAACTAACCCTAACCCTTGACCTAACTCTCCAACTAACCCTAACCCTCACCCTCACCCTAGCCCTCACGCTAACCTTAACCCTCATCCTCACCCTAACCCTCACCCTTACCGTAATCCTCACCCACAGCCAAACCCTCACATTTACCCTTACAGTCACCGCGCCCAACCCTCACCCTAACCCTAACCCTCACCCTATCCTTAACCCTAACCCTAACTCTACCCATAAACCTCAACCTCACCCTAACCCTAATGATAACCCTAACCCTAAACCTCACCCTAAACCTAACCCTAACCCTCACCTTCACCCTCACTGTAAGTCTAAACCTAACCCTAACAATAACACTAATCCTCAACCTAAATTAACACTAACCCTAATCCGACCACTCACCCTCACCCTACCCCTCATTCTAACCCTCACCCTCACCCTCACCCTAACCGTAACGTCACGGTAACACTAACTCTCATACTAACACTCACCCTAACCCTAACCCTAACACTAAAACTCACCCAAACACTAACCCTAAACCTCACCATCACCCTAGACCACACCCTAACACTAATCATAACCCTAATCATCATCCTAACCGTCATCCTAACCCTAACCCGCACCCGAACCCTAACCCTAACCCTAAATCTCAAACTAACCCTAACCCTCACCCTAACCCTAAACTTAACCCAAACCCTATCTTTCACGCTAAACCTAAACCTAACCCTCACCCTAACCCTAACCCTCACCCTCACCCTCACCCTCAGCCTAAACCTAAGCCTAAGCCTAACCCTAACCCTAAACCTCACACTCACCCTAACCCTTACCCTAATCCTAATCCTAACTCTAACACTAACCCTAAACCTCAACATAACCCTCACTCTAACCTTAACCCTAAAACTAACCCTAACCCTAATCCTCGACCTAACCCTCCAACTAACCTTAACCTTCAACCTCACCCTAACCCTCACGCTAAACTTAAACCTCATCCTCACCCTAACCCTCACCCTTACGGTAAACCTCACCCTCAGCCTAACCCTCACATTTTCCCTCAACATCACCCCCTCCCTAACCCTCACCCTAACCCTAACCCTCACGCTAATGCTCACCCTAACTCTAAATCTATGCCTAAACCTAATCCTCACCCTAACCCTAATCATAACACTAACCCTAAACCTCATCCTAAATCTAACCCTAACCCTCACCCTCACCCTCACCCTCACCCTCACCCTAAATCTAACACTAACCCTCACCCTAACCCTCACCCTCAGACTCACCCTAAATCTAACTCTAAGCCTAACACTCATCCTAACCCTCACCCTCACCCTAAACCTAAACCTAACACTCAACCTAACCCTAACCCTCACCCTCACCATAACCCTTACCCCAACCCTCACCCTAACCCTAAACTTAACCCGAACCCTAACCCGAACCCTAACCCTAACCCTCAACCTCAACCTCACCCTCAGCCTAATCCTAAGCCTAACCCGAAACCTAACCCTAACACACACCCTCACCCTCACCCTAAACCTAATCCTAACCCTAAACCTAACCCTAACCCTCCCCCTAACTCTCACCGTAACCCTAACCATAACACTAACCCAAACCCGAACCCGCAACCTAACCCTCACCCAAACCCTAACCCTAACACTAACCCTAACCATAACCCTCGCCCTAACCACCCCACAACCCTATATCTAAACTTATACTTCACCCTCACCCAAACCCTAAACCTAACCCTAACCCTAAACCCCACCCTAATTTAACCCTAAATCTCACCCTCATCCTCACTCTCAGCCTAACCCTAAGCCTAAGCCTAACCCTCACCCTAACCCTTACACTCACCCACACACTAATCCTAACCCTAATCCTAACCCTAAACCTATCCATAAACCACATCCTAACCCTCCTGCTCTCCCTAACCCTAACACTAAACCTAACCATCAATTTCACCCTAACCCTCCCCCTAAAACTAACTCTAACCCTAAACCTCACACTCAACCTAACCCTAACCCTAAACCTAACCCCAAATCTCACCCTAAACCTCATCCTAACCCTAACTCTCACCCTCACCCTCAAGCTCACCGTAACTCTAAACCTAACCCTAACAATAACACTAACCCTAACCATAACCCAATGTCTAACCATAACACTCATCCTCAAACTCAACCTCACCGCAAAATTAACCCTAACCATAACATTAACAATAACCACAACCGTAACCCTAACCCTAATCCTCACCACCTTCAACCTCAGCCTAACCCTAACGCTAAACTTAACCCTAACCCTAAACCTAACCTTAAAACTAACCCTAACCCCAACCGTAAACCAAACCCTAATCCTCAGCCTCACCATCACCTTAACCCAAACCCTAAACCTAACCCTCACCCTAACCCTAAGCCTAATCCTAACCCTAAACCTAACCCTAACTCTCACACTCACCCTCACCCTAATCCTAACCCTAAACCTAACCCTATCCCTCACCCTAACCCTAACCCTTACCCTAGCCCTAACCTTAACCCTAATCCTAACCCTAAACCTCATCCTAATCCTCAGCCTAACCCTAACCCTAACCCTCACCCTAACCCTCACCCTAAGACTAATACTAACCCTAACTCTAATCCTGAACCTCACTCTCACCCTGACCCTAATTCTAACACTAACCCTAAACCTAAACCTCATCCTAACCCCAACCCTAATCCTCACCCTCAACGTAACCTTAACCCTAACCCTAACCCTAACAATAAACCTAACCCTAACCCTCACCCTAACCAGAACCCTCACCCTAACACAAACCCTCACCCGAACACTTACCCTCACCCTAACACTAACTCTAACCCTAACCCTAACCCTCACAATAACCCTAACCCTAACCCTAAACCTCAACCTAACCCTCAACCTCACACTAACACTAACACTAACCCTAAAACTAAACCCCACCCTAACCCTAACCCTAACCCTCACCTCCAACCTCACCCTCACAGTAACTCTAACTCTAACCCTAACAATAACTAACCATAACCCTTACTATACCCCTAACCCTAATCTTCACCCACACCCTCACCCTCAGCCTAACCCTCACCCTAACCCTCACACTCACCCTAAACCCCACTTAATTTTAACCCTAAATATCACCCTCATCCTCACTTTCAGCCTAACCCTAAGCCTAAACCTAACCCTCACCCTAAACCTTACACTCACCCACACCCTAACCCTAATCCTAACCCTAAAACCTATCCATAAACCACATCCTAACCCTCCCGCTCTCCCTAACCCTAACACTAAACCTAACCATAAACTTCACCCTAATCCTCCCCCTAAAACTAACTCTAACCCTAAACCTCACACTCAACCTAACCCTAACCCTAAACCTAACCCCAAATCTCACCCTAAACCTCATCCTAACCCTAACTCTCACCCTCACCCTCAAGCTCACCGTAACTCTAAACCTAACCCTAACAATAACACTAACCCTAACCATAACCCGATCTCTAACCATAACACTCATCCTCAAACTCAACCTCACCGCAAAATTAACCCTAACCATAACACTAACAATAACCAGAGCCGTAACCCTAACCCTAATCCTCACCCCCACCCTCAACCTCAGCCTAACCCTAACGCTAAACCTAACCCTAACCCTAAACCTAACACTAACAAGAACCCTAACCCCAACCCTAAACCAAACCCTAATCCTCAGCCTCACCGTCAACCTAACCCAAACCCTAACCCTAACCCTCACTCTAACCCTAAGCCTAATCCTCTAACCCTCACACTCACCTAATCCTAATCCTAAACCTAACCCTATCCCTCACCCTAACCCTAACCCTAACCCTTACCCTAGCCCTAACCCTAACCCTAATCTTAACAATAAACCTCATCCTAACCCTCACCCTAACCCTAACCCTAACCCTCACCCTAACCCTCACCCTAACACTAACACTAACCCTAACTCTAATCCTGAACCTCACTCTCACCCTAACCCTAATTCTAACACTAACCCTAAACCTAAACCTCATCCTAACCCCAACCCTAATCCTCACCCTCAACATAACCTTAACCCTAACCCTAACCCTAACAATAAACCTAACCCTAACCCTCACCCTAACCAGAACCCTCACCCTAACCCAAACCCTCACTCTAACACTTACCCTCACCCTAACACTAACTCTAACACTAACCCTAACCCTCACAATAAACCTAAGCCTAACCCTAAACCTCACCCTAATCCTCAACCTCACACTAACCCTAACACTCACCCTAAACCTAAACCCCACCCTAACCCTAAACCTAACCCTCACCACCAACCTCATCCTCACAGTAAATCTTATTCTAAACCTAACAATAACACTAACCCTAACCCTTACTATCTCCCTAACCCTAATCGTCACCCCCACCCTCACCCTCAGCCTAACCCTCAGCCTAAGCCTAAACCTCACCCTAACACTCACACTCACCCTTACACGATACCTAATCCTAAACCTAAAAATATCCCTAAAACTCAACCTAACCCTCATCCTCACCCAAACCCTAAACCTAAACCTGACTCTAACCCTCCCCCTAACCCTAAGTCTACCCCTAAACCTCACCCTCATGCTAACTCTATCCCTAACCCTAACCCTAAACCTCACACTACACCTCACCCTAAACCTAACCCTCACCCTCACCCTCAACCTAACCTTAACTCTAACCCTAACCCTAACAATAAGTTTAACCCTAACCATAACCATAACCATAACCCTCACCCTCAGCCTCACCCTCACCGCAAACTTAACCCTAACAATAACACTAACAATAACCCTAACCATAACCCTAACCCTAAACCTCACCCTAACCCTAACACTAACCCTAACCCTAACCCTCTCTTTAACCCTGCCCCTAAACATAACTCTACCCCTAAACCTCACCCTCACCTTAAAATTAACCTTAACCCTAATCCAAAACCTCACCCTAAACCTAACCCTAACCCTAACCCTAACCCTCACCCTAATCCTAAGCCTAACCCTAACCCTCAACCTAAGCCTAATCCTCAAGCTCACCGTAATCCTAACCCTAACCATCACCCTATCCCTAAACTTAACTCGAACCCTAACTCTCAACCTAACCCTACCCCTAACCGTTACCCTAACCCCAACACTTACCCTCATCCTCACCCTAATCTTAAGCCTAAACCTAACCCTCAACCTAACCCTCACACTTACGCTCACCGTAACCCTAACCCTCACACTCACCCTAAACCTTACCCTAATCCTATACCTAACACTAAGCCTAACCCTCACCCTCACCATAACCCTCACCGTAACCCTAAATCTAACACTAACACTTACCCTAACACTCACCCTCAGCCTCACCCTAACCCTAACTCTAACCCTAAAAGTCATCCTCACCCTCACCCAAACTCTAACCCTAAACCTCACCCTCACCCTAGCCCTCACTCTAACCCTAATCCTAACCCTAACCCTCATCCTAACCCTTACCCTAACACTAACCCTAACCCTTACCCTCACCCTCACCCTAAACCTAATCCTAACCCGAAACCTCAACCTAACCCTTACCCTCACCCTCACTCTAACCCTTACCCAATACTCATTCTAACCCTAAACTTAACCGGAACCCTATCTCTAACCCGAAGCCTAAGCCTAACCCTCACCCTAACAATAACCCTCAACCTCACCATCACCCTAAGCCTAACCCTAAGCCTAACCCTAACCCTAACCCTAAAACTCACACTTACCCTAACACTAAACCTAATCTTAATCCTAAACCTAACCCTAAACCTCACCCTCAACCTAATACTCACCTTAAGCCTAACCCTAACATTAATCATAACCCTAACCCTAAACCTCACCCTAACACTAACCCTCATCCTCACCTCAGGCCTTACCCTAACCCTAACCCTCATCCTCACCCTAAACCTCACACTAACCCTAACACTAATCCTCAATCTAACCCTCAGCATCACACTCAGCCTAATCCTATCCCTCCCCCTAACCCTAATGCTAACCCATACAGTAACCCTCACACTCAGCCTAACCCTCACCTTTACCCTTACCATCACCCCCACCTTAACCGTCACCCTAAGCCTAACACTCAGCCTAACCCTGACTCTATCCCTAAACCTCACCCTCACCCGAATCCTAACTCTAACCGTAACCCTAACATTAAATCTCACCTTAACCCTAACCCTCAACCTCAACCTCATTCTCAGCCTAACCCTAAGCCTAAGCCTAACACTTTCCCTAACACTCACCCTGACCCAAGCCCTCACCTTAACCCTAATCCTAACCCTAACTCTCATCCTAACCCTCACCCTAAGCCTAAACCTAACCCTAATCCACACGCCCACACTCACTTTCAGCCTAACCCTAAGCCTAAGCCTAATCCTAACCCTAACCCTCACACTCACCCTCACCCTAACCCTAATCCTAACACTAACCCTAACCCTAAACCTTATCCTCAACCTAACCCTCACCCTAACCTTAACCATAACACTAACACTAACATTAACCCTCGAACTAAACCTCCAACTAACCCTAAATCTAAAACTAAACCTCACCCACACCCTAACCCTAATCCTAACCCTAATCCTGAACCTGACCCTAAACCTAACCCTAATCCTCACCCTTACCCTCACCCTCACCATAACTCTAACCCTAACCCTAAAAATAACACTAATCCTAACCCTAAACCTAACCCTACTCCTAATCCTAACCCTAATCATAACACTCACCCCCACCCTAACACTAATCCTAACCCTAACCCTCAAAGTAATCCTAAAGCTCACCCTCACCTTAACCCTAACCCTCATCCTAACCCGAACCCGAACCCTAACCCTAAACCTAAACCTTACCCTAACACTAACCCTAACCCTCACCCTCACACTAGCCCTCAGCCTAACCCTAATCCTAACCCTAATCCTCACCCTAACCCTAAACTTAACCAAAACCTAACTCTCATTCTAACCCTAATGCTAACCCTCACCCTCACACTAACCCTCACCCTCACTCTCACCACCAGCCTAACCCTAAGCCTAACACTAACCCTAACCCTAACCCTCACACTAACCCTAACCCTAACACTAATCCTAATCCTAAACCTAACCCTAACCTCACACTCACACTAAACCTCACCCTAACCCTAACCCTAACCCTATCACTAACCCTAACCCTAACCCTCACCCTCAGCCTCACCCTAACCCTAACTTTAACACTAAACCTCACACTCACCCTAACCCTAACCCTAACCCTAACACTAAACCTCACGCTAAACCTAACCCTAAACCTCACCCTCATCCCAGCCCTCACCCTAACCCTGACCCTAACCCTAAAACTAACCCTAACCCTCACACTCAACCGCACCCTCACCCTCACAGTAACTCTAAGCCTAACTCAAACCCTAACCCTCAACCCCACACTAACACTAACCCTAACTCTCCCCAGCACCCTCACCCTCACCGTAACTCTAACACTTACCCTAACAATAACACTAACCCTAAACCTAACCATCTCCCTAACCCTAATCCTCACCCTCACCCTGACCCTTAGCCTAAACCTAAGCCTAAGTCTAACCCTCAACCTAACCCACACACTCACGCTCACACTAAACCTAAACCTAAACGTAACCCTATCCCAAAACCTCAACTTAACACTCACACTCACCCTAACCCTAACACTAACCCTAACCCTAAACCTCACCCTAACCCTCCCCCAAACCCTAATTCTAACCCTAAACCTCACCCTCACCCTAACCCTAATCCTAAACCTCACCCTAACCCTAACCCTCACCCTCACCCTCAACATCACTGTAATTCTTACTCTAACCCTAACAATAACTGTAACCCTATCCCTAACCCTAACCCTGACAATAACCCTCACCCTCAGCGTCACCCTCACTGCAAACTTAACCCTAACCATAACACTAACAAAAACCCTAACCCTAACCATAACCCTATTCCTCACCCCCACCGTCACCCTCAGCCTAACGCTAAAATAACACTAACACTAACCCTAACCCTCACCGTAACCCTAACCCTAACCTAAACCTAACACAAACCCTAACCCTAAACCAAACCCTAAACCTAACCCTCACCTTAACCCTAAGCCTAACCCAAACCTAACCCTCACACTCACCCACACCCTAACCCAAATCCTAAACCTAACCCTATCCTATCCCTAACCCTCACCCTATCCCTCACCCTAGCCCTCACCCTAAACATAATCCTAACCCTAAACCTCATTATAACCCTCACCCTAACCCTAACACTAAACCTCACCGTAATCCGAACCCTAACCCTCCTCCTCATGCTCGGTCCAAGCCTAAGCCTAAGCCTAAGCCTAACCCTAACCCTCACCGTATCCCTCACCCTAACACTAACACTAACTCTAACCCTAAACCTCACCCTCACCCTAACCCTAACACTAACCCTAACCCGAATCCTAAACCTCATCGAACCCTAACAATAACTCACACCCTCCCTCACCGTAACCATATAAATCTAAACCTAACCCTAACAATAACCCTAACCCTAACCCTAATCTCACCCTAACCATAACCCTCACCCTAACCCTAGCCCTCACCCTAATACTTACCCTCACGCTAACACCAACCCTAACGCTAACACTAACGCTCACACTAACCCTAAAAATCACCCTACCCCTAAACCCCACCCTAACACTAACCTTAAACCTCAACCTCACCCTAGCACTCACCCTAACCCTTGCCCTCATCCTCACCCTAAACCTCACACTAACCTGAACAATAAATCTCAATCTAACCCTCAGCATCACCCTAACCCTAAACCTAAAACTCACCCTAACCCTAACCCTCACCTTTACCGTAACGCTCACCCTCAGCCCAACACTCATCTTTACCCCTACCGTCACCTCCACCCTAAGACTCACCCTAACCCTAACCCTCACCCTAACCCTCACTTTATCCCTAATCCTACCCCTAAACCTCAACCTCACCCTAACCCTAACTCTAACCCTAACCCTAACACTAAACTTCACCCTAACACTAACCCTAACCCTCACCCTCACCGTAACCGTAACCCTAACCCTAAAAATTAACCTAACCCTAACCCTAACCCTCACCCTAACTCTCACCCTACCCTAATTCTTCCCCTAAACCTCACACTTACCCTAACCCTAACTCTAACCCTAACCCTAACACTAAACCTCACCCTAACACTAATTCTACCCCTAAACCTCACACTTACCCTAACCCTAACTCTAACCCTAACCCTAACACTAAACCTCACCCTAACACTAACCCTAACTCTCACACTCACCCTCACCGTAACCGTAACCCTAACCCTAACCCTAACAATAACCCTAACCCTAAATCTAACCCTCAACCTAACCATTACCCTCACCCTAACCCTAACCCTCAAACTAACACTTAACCTCACCCTAACACTAACCCTAACCCTAACACTAACCCTCACACGAATCCTAACCCCTCAACATAATCCTAAACCTCACCCTAACCCTAAACCTAACTCTAAACCCAACCCTCACCCTAGCCCTCAGCCTAACCCTAACTCGAAGTCTCACCCTCACCCTTACCCTAAACCTCATCCTCACCCTAAACCTCAAACTAACCCTAACACTAACCCTAATACTCAATCTAACCCTCACTCAAACCCTAACCCTAAACCTAAAACTAACCCTCACCTTTATCTTAACCCTCAACCTCAACATAAACCGCACCTTACCCTTACCATCATCCTCACCCTAACCCTAAACCTAATACAAACCCTCACCCTAACCGTAAACCTACCAATCACTCTAACCCTAACACTCACCCTCAACCTCACGCTCAGTGGAACAATAAGCCTAAGCCTAACCCTTACCCTAAACCTCACCCTAGCCCTCTCCCTAACACTAATCCTAAACCTAATCCTCACCCTAACCCTCACCGTAACCCTAACCCTAACCATTACCCTAACCCTGATCCTCACCCCCACCCTCACCCTCACCCTAACCCTAAGCCTAAGCCTAACCCTAACCCTAACTCTCACACTCATCCTCACCCTAACCCTAATCCTCACCCCCACCCTGAGCCTCAGCTTAACCCTAAACCTCAAGCTAACACTCACCCTAACCTTAACCCTCACACTCACCCCCAACCTAACCTTAATCCTAAACCTAACCCTAAACCTAACCCTAAACCTCAAGCAAACACTCACCCTAACATTAACCCTAACACTAACCCTAACTCTAACCCTCGACCTAACCCTCCACATAACCCTAAATGTAACCCTAAAACTAACCCTAAACCTCAAACAAACACTAAGGCCAACCCTCACCCTCACCCTAGCCCTCACCCTAAACCTAATTCAAACCCTAATTCTCAATCTAAACCTCACAGTAACCCTAACCCTAACACTCACCCTAACCCTAAACTTAACCTGAACCCTAACTTTCACCCTAATGCTACCTCTAACCCTCACCCTAAACCTAACCCTCACCCTCAGCCTAAACCTAAGCCTAACCCTAACCCTAAAACTCACCCTAACCCTCACCCTAACACTAATCCTAACCCTAACCCTAACCCTAACCCTAATCCTCAAGCTAAACCTCACCCTAAACTTAAACCTAACAGTAAACCTAACACTAACCCTAAACCTAACCCTCATCCTCAGCCTCACCCTAACCCTAATTCTAACCCTAAACCTCACACTTACCCTAACCCTAACCCTAAACATCACCCTAACCCTAAACCTAAAACTCAAAATCACCCTGGCCCACACCCTAACCCTAATACTAAACCTAAACCTCAGCCGAAGCCTCACCCTAACACTAACCCTAAACCTCACCCTCACCCTCACCCTAACCTAACCCTAACACTCAACCTAACCCTAACCCTCACCCTCAACCCTAATCCTCACTCTAACCCTAAACTTAAACCGAACCCTAAATCTCACCCTAACCCTAACCCTAACCCTAACCCTCACCCTAACAATATTACGCATCCTCACCATCACCCTTAGCCTAAAACTTAGCCTAACCCTAACCCTAACCCTAAACCTCACACTAACCCTAACCCTAACACTAATCCTAATCCTAACCCTCACCCTCTCCCTCACCGTAACACTAACACTAATGCAAACAATCAGACTAATCCTAACCCTAAACCTAACCCTAACCCTAATCCTAAACCTAATCCTAACACTCACCCTCACCCTAATCCTAATCCTAACCCTAACCCTCACCCGAAACCTAACCATAACCATAAACCTTACCCTAACACTAACCCTAACCCTCACCCTAACCCTAGCACTCACCCTAAACCTAATCCTAACCCTAATCCTCTCCCTAACCCTAAACTCAACCGAACTCTAATTCTCACACTAAACCTAAACCTAACCTTCAAACTAACCCTAACTCTCACCCTCAACCAAACCCTAACCCTAACCCTCACACTCACCTTAACCCTAAACCTAATCCTAATCCTAACCCTAACCCTAAACCTCACCCTCACCCTAACCCTCACCCTAACCCTAACACTAACCCTAAACCTAACCCTCACCCACAGTCAAACCCTAACCCTAACTCTAACCCTAAACCTCACACTAAACCTAACCCTAACACAAAACCTTAACCTAAACCTCACCCTAACCCCAACCCTATACCTCACCCTCACCCTAGCCCTTACCCTAACCCTAAACCTAACCCTGACCCTCATCCTCACACTCCCCCTAAACCTAACACTAACCCTCACCCTAACCCTAACCCTCACTCTCAATCTCACCCTTAGCTTAACCCTAAGCTTAAGCCTAAACCTAACCCTAACACACACATTGACCCTCACCCTAACCCTAATCCTACCCCTTACTCTAACACTAAACCTAACCCTCACCCTTACCCTGACCCTAATCCTAACCCTAACCCTCACCCTAACCCTAACCTAACACTAAACCTAACCCTAACCCTCAACCTAATCCTCCCCCTAACCCTAACTCTAACCCTAAACCTCACACTCCCCCTAATCCTAATCCAAACCCTAACCCTCAACCTAACCCTAACCTTAACCCTAAACCTCACCCTAACACTAACCCTAACTCTCACCCTCAGCCTAGCCCTCAACCTAACCCTAATCCTAACTCTAAACCTCATCCTAACCCGCACCCTAACCCTAACTCTGAAACTCACCCTAACCCTAAACTTAACCCTAACTCTCAACCTAACCCGAACTCTCAAGCTCAACTTAAGCCTAACCCTAACCCTCAACCTAACCCTAAACTTAACCTGAACCTTAACTCTCACCCTAAAACTAACCCTAAACCTCACCCTCACCGTCACACTCACCCGCACCCTCACCCTCACAGTAAACCTAACCCTATCCCAAACCCTAACCCTGAACCTCACCCTAACCCTAACCCTAAAACTCACCCTCACCCTAGCCCTCACCCTAACTCTAATCCCAACCCTAACCCTCATCCTAACCCTCCCCATAACCCTAAAACTAACCCTCACCCTATCCCTAACCCTCATCCGCACCCTCACTTTCAGCCTAATCCTAAGCCTAACCCTAAACCTAACCCTAACCCTCACACTCACCTGCACCCTCACCCTCACAGTAATTCTAAGCCTAACCCAAACACTATCCCTAAACCTCACTCTAACCCTAAGCCTAACCCTAATCGAAAACCTCACCCTAAACCTCACCTTTACCCTAACACTAACCCTCACCCTAATCCTAAGCCTAACTCTAACCATTAACCTAACCCTAACCCTCATGCTCACCGTAATCCTAACCCTAACAATCACCCTAACACTAAACTTAACTCGAACCCTAACTCTCAACCTAACCCTATCCCTAAGATTTACCCTAACCCTAACCATCACCCTCACGCTCACCCTAATCATAAGCCTAAACCTAACCTCAACCTAACCCTAACACTCACGGTCACCGTAACCCTAACCCTCACACTCACCCTATAATTTACCCTAATACTAATCCTAACACTAAGCTTAACCCTCACCCACTCCCTCACACTCACCGTAACCCTAACTCTAACTCTAACACTAACCCTAAAACTAACCCTCAGCCTCACCCTAACCCTAACTCTCAGCCTCACCCTAACCCTAACCCTAAACCTCACCCTAATCCTAACCCTTAACCTCACCCTCAACCCTAATCCTCACTCTAAACCTAAACTTAAACCGAACCCTAAATCTCACCCTAACAATAACCCTAACCCTCACCCTAAAAATAATCCGCACCCTCACCATCACCCTCAGCCTAAAACTTAGCCTAACCCTAACCCTAACCCTAAACCTCACACTAACACTAACCCTAACACTAATCCTAATCCTAACCCTCACCCTCTCTCTCACCATAACTCTAATCCTAACTTGAACAATAACATTAATCCTAACCCTAAACCTAACCCTAACCCTAAACCTAACCCTCATCCTAACACTCACCCTCACCCTAACCATAATTCTAACCCTACCCCTTACCCGAACCCTAACCCTAACCATAAACATTACCCTAACACTAACCCTAACCCTCATCCTCACCCTAGCACTCACCCTAACCCTAATCCTAACCCTAATCCTCAACCTAACCCTAAACTTAACTGAACGCTAACTCTCACACTAAACCTAAACCTAACCCTCAACCTAACCCTAACCCTCAACCTCCCCCTCCCCCTAACCCTAACCCTAACCCTAAGCCTCACACTCACCCTAACCCTAACCCTAATCCTAATCTTAACCCTAACCCTAAACCTCACCCTCACCCTAACCCTAACACTAACCCTAACCCTCACCCTCAGCCATACCCTAAACCTAACTCTAAACCTAAACCTCACACTAAACCTAACCCTAACACAAACCCTTAACCTAAACCTCACCCTAACCCCAACCCTAAACCTCACCCTCACCCTAGCCCTTACCCTAACCCTAAACCTAACCCTGACCCTCATCCTCACACTCCCCCTAAACCTAACCCTACCCCTCACCCTAACCCTAAACCTCACACTCAAACTCACCCTCAGCCTAACCCTAAGCTTAACACTAAACATAACCCTAACACACACACTGACCCTCACTGTCATCCTAATCCTATCCTTAACCCTAACCCTAACTCTAACACTAAACCTAACCCTCACCCTCATCCCCTAAACATCACCCTAACCCTCCCCAAAACCCTAAGTCTAAGCCTAATCCTCACCCTCACCCTAATCCTAACCCTAACCTTAATCCTAAATCTACCCTAACCCTAACCCTCACCCTCACCGTCAACCTCACTGTAAGTCTAAACCTAAGCCTCAACCTAACCCTGAACCTAACCCTCACACTCACCCTCACCCTAACCCTAGTCCTAACGGTAACCCTATCCCTAAACCTCAACCCAATTCTCACCCTCACCCTAACCCTAACCCTAACCCTCACCCTGAACATCACCCAAACCCTCCCAAAACCCTATGTCTAAGCCTAAACCTCACCCTAATCCTAACCCTAAACTTAATCCTGAATCTAACCCTAACCCTAATCCTCACCCTCACCCTCAACCTCACTGTAAGTCTAACCCTAACCCTAACAATAACGGTAACCCTAACCCTCACCCTAACCCTAACCATAGCCCTCACCCTCAGCCTCACCCTCACTGCAAACATAACCCTAACCATAACACTAACAATAACCTTAACCCTAACACTAAACATAACCCTAATCCTCACCCCCACCCTCACTCTCAGCCTAACCCTAACTTAACCCTAACCCTAACACTAACACTAACCTTCACCATAACCCTAAACCTAACCCTAACCCTAACCCTAAAACAAACCCTAACCCTAACCATAACCCTCACCGTAACCGTAACCCTAACCCTAACCCTAACCCTCACCATAACACTAACCCTAACCCTAACACAAACCCTAACCCTAACCCTAACCCTCACCGTAACCCTAACCTTAAACCAAACCCTAAACCTAAACCTACTCCTCAGCCTCACCCTCACCCTAACCCAAAACATAACCCTTACCCTCCCCTTAACCCTAAGCCTAACCCAACCCTAACCATCACACTCACCCTCACCCTAACCCAAATCCTATACATAACCCTATCCTAAGCCTAACCCTCACCCTAACCCTCACCCTAGCCCTCACCCTAAACCTAATCCTAACCCTAAACCTCATCCTGACACTCACGCTAACCCTAACCCTAAACCTCACCCTAACCCGAACCCTAATCCTCCCCCTCATGCTGGGCCTAAGACTAAGCCTAAGCCTAAGCCTAACCCTCAACCTATCCCTAACCATAACACTAACCCTAATTCTAACCCTAAACCTCACCCTCACCCTAACCCTAACTCACACACGAACCCGAAACCTTAACCTCATCCTAACCCTAAACCTAACCCACACCCTCACCCTCACCGTAACCGTATAAACCTAACCATAAAAATAACCCTAACCTTAACCCTAAACCTCAACCTCACCCTAGCCCTCACACTAACCCTAATCCTAACCCTAACCCTCATCCTAATCCTCACCCTAAATCTAAACCTAACCCTCACCCTCACCATCACACTAACCCTAACCCTCAACCTAACCCTAACCCTCACCCTCAACATAAACCTTACCCTAACCCTCAACCTAACACTAAACTTAACCCGAAACCTAACTCTCACCCTAACCCTAACCCTAAACCTCACCCTAAACCTAAAACTCACCCTCACCCTAGCCCTCACCCTAATCCTAACAGTAACCCTCTCACTAACCCTAACCCTCACCCTCACCCTAACCCTCAGCCTAACCCTAAGCCTAACCCCAACCCTAACCCTAACTCTCACACTCACCCTAACCCTAACCCTAACCCTAATCCTAATCCTAACCCTAACCCTAAACCTCACCCTCTGCCTAACCCTCACCCTAATCCTAACTCTAAACCTAACACTAACCCTAAGCCTAAACGTCACCCTCACCCTAGCCCTTATCCTAACCCTAATCCTAACCCTAACCCTCATCCTAACACTTCCTCTAACCCTAAGCCTGACCCTCAACCTCACCTTCAGCCTAAAGCTAAGCCTAACCCTAAACCTAACCCTAACACACAAACTCCCCCTCACCCTAACCCTAATCCTATCCCTAACCCTAACCCACACCCTAACTCTCACCCTAACCCTAACATTAACCCTAACACTAAACCTCAACCTAACCATCACCCTAACCCTAACTCTAACCCTAAAACTCACCCTCACCCTAACCCTAACTCTAACCGTAACCCAAACTCTAAACCTCACCCTAACCCTAAACCTAACCCTCACCCTCACTCTCACTGTAACCTTAACCCTAAATCTAACCGTAACAATAACCCTAACCCTAATCCTAACCCTCACCCTAACAATAACCCTCACCCAAACACATACCCTCACCCTAACACTTACCCTCAACCTAACACTAACCCTAACCTTAACACTAAACCTCACACTAACCCTAACCCTAATATTAACCCTAAACCTCAACCTAGCCCTCACCCTAAACCTAACCCTAACACTAACCCTAACCCTCACCCTCACCCTCACACTCACCCGCAAACTCACCCTCACCCTCACAGTAACTCTAACCCTAACCCAAACACTAACCCTAAAACTCACCCTCACCCTAGCCCTCACCCTAATGCTAAACCTAACCCTAACCCTCATCCTAACCCTCCCCATAACCCTAACCCTAACCCTCACCCTATCCCTAACCCTCATCCGCACCCTTACCCTCCGCCTAGTCCTAAGCCTAACCCTAAACCTAACCCTAAACTTAACCCTAACCCTCACACTCACCCTCACCCTCACCATAAATCTAACCCTAACCCTAACAATAACTCTAAACCTAACCCTAACCATCACCCTAACCCTAATACTCACCCCCACCCTCACCCTCAACCTAACCCTAAGCCTCAGCCTAACCCTCAACCTAACCCTCACACTCACCCTCACCTTAACCCTAGTCCTAAAGGTAACCCTATCCCTAAACCTCAACCTAACCTCCACCTCAATTTAACATTAACACTAAGCCTAACCCTAAACCTCACCGTAACACTCCCCCAAACCATAACTCTAACCCTAAACTTCAAACTCACCCGCACCCTAACCCTAACCTTAATCCTAAAATTAACCCAAACCCTAACCCTCACCCTCAACCTCATCCTCACTGTAACTCTAACCCTATCCCTAACAATGACAGTAACCCTAACCCTAACGCTAACCCTCACCCTCAGCCTCAGCATCACTGCAAACTTAACCCTAACCATAACACTAACAATAACCCTAACCCTAACCATAACCATAACCCTAATCCTCACCCCCACCTTCACCCTCAGACTAACCCTAACTTAACCCTAACCCTAACCCTAACCCTCACCGTAACCCTACCCCTACCCCTAACCCTAACACAAACCCTAACCCTCAACTTAAGCCTAACACTAACACAAACCCTAACCATAAACCAAACCCTAAACCTAAACCTAATCCTCAGCCTCACCCTCACCCTAACCCAAAACATAACCCTAAACCTCACCCTAACCCTAAGCCTAACCCAACCCTAACCCTCACACTCACCCTCACCCTAACCCACATCCTATACCTAACCCTATCCTAACCCTAACCCTCACCCTAACCCTCACACTAAACCTAATCCTAACCCTAAACCTCATCCTAACACTCCCGCTAACCCTATACCTAACCCTAACCCTCACCCTCACCCTCACCCACACCAGCAACCTCACCTTCACAGTAACTCTATCCCTAACCCAAACCTTAACCCTAAACATCACCCCAACCCTAACCCTAAAACTCACCCTAACCCAAGCCCTCATCCTAACTCTAATCCTAACCCTAACCCTCATCCTAACCCTCCCCATAACCCTAACCCTAACCCTCACCCTATCCCTAACCCTCATCCGCACCCTTACCCTCCGTCAAATCCTAAGCCTAACCCTAAACCTAACCCTAACCCTAACCCTCACACACACCCTCACCCTCACCATAAATTGAACCCTAACCCTAACAATAACCCTAAACCTAACCCTAACCATCACCCTAACCCTAATACTCACCCCCACCCTCACCCTCAACCTAACCCTAAGCCTCAGCCTAACCCTCAACCCAACCCTAACACTCACCCTCACCTTAACCCTAGTCCTAAAGGTAACCCTATCCCTAAACCTCAACCTAACCCTCCCCCTCACCCTAACCCTAACACTAACCTTAATGCTAAACCTCACCGTAACCCTCCCCCAAATCCTAACTCTAACCATAAACCTCACCCTCACCCTAATTCTAACCCTAACCTTAATCCTAAAACTAACCCTAACCCTAACCATCACCATCACCCTCAACCTCACTGTAACTCTAACCCTAACCCTAAAAATAACAGTAAACCTAACCCTAAACCTCACACTAACCATAACCCTCACCCTCAGCCTCACCCTCACTGCAAACTTAACCCTAACCATAACAGTAACAATAACCCTAAACCTAACCCTAAACATAACCCTAATCCTCACCCCCACCTTCACCCTCAGCCTAACCCTAACTTAACCCTAACCCTAACCCTAACCCTAACATTCACCGTAACCCTCACCCTAACCCTAAGCCTAACCCAACCCTAACCCTCACACTCACCCTCACCCTAACCCAAATCCTATACCTAAATCTATCCTAACCCTAACCCTCATCCTAACCCTCACCCTAGCCCTCACTCTAAACCTAATCCTAACCCTAAACCTCATCCTAACACTCTTGCTAACCCTAACCCTAAACCTCACCCTAACCCGAACCCTAACCCTCCCCCTCATGCTCGGCCTAAGCCTAAGCCTAAGCCTAACCCTCACCCTATCCCTAACCCTAACACTAACCCTAAACCTAACCCACACCCTCACCCTCACCGTACCCGTATAAACCTAACCCTAACAATAACCCTAACCCTAACCCTAACCCTCACCCTAACCATAAACCTCAGCCTAATATTTACCCTCACCCTAACACTAACCCTAACGCTAACACTACCACTCACACTAACCCTAACAATCACCCTAAACCTCACCCTAACCCTAATTCTACACTTAACCTCACCCTCACCATAACCCTGACTCTAACTCTAACCCTAACACTAAACCACACCCTAAACTAAACCTAACCCTCACCCTCAACCTCACCGTAACCGTAAACCTAACCCTAAACCTAACAATTACCATAACCCTAACCCTAAACCTCAGCCTAACCATAACTCTTACCCTAACCCTAACCCTCACCCTAACACTTACCCTCCCCCAAACACTAACCCTAACCCTAACACTAACGCTCACACTAACCCTAACCCTCACCCTAATCCTAAACCTAACCCTAACACTAACCCTAACTCTAACCCTAAACCTCACCCTACCCCTCACCCTAAACCTAAGTCCTACCGTCACCCTCACCCTAACCCTAACCCTCATCCTCACCCTAAACCTCACACTAACCCTAACCCTAACCCTAATCCTCAATCTAGCCCTCACTCTAACCCTAACCCTTACCCTAAACCTAACCCTAACCCTCACCTTTATCTTAACCCTCACCCTCAGCCTAAATCTCAACTTTATCCTTACCATCATCCTCACCCTAACCCTAAACCTCATCCTAACCCGCACCCTAAACATAAACCTAACAATCACCCTAACGCTAACCCTCACCCTCAACCTCATGCTGAGCCTAACCCTAAGCCTAAGCCTAACCCTTACCCTAACCCTCAACAGAGCCCTCTCCCTTACCCTAATACTAAACATAACCCTCATCCTAACCTTGACATTATCCCTAACCCTAAACCTAACCCTGTCCATCACCCTAACCCTAACCCTAATCCTAATCCTAACCCTAACCCTAACCCTCATACTCACCCTAACCCTAACCCTAACCCTAAACTTAACCCTAACCCTAACCCTACACCTCAACCTCAACCTAGCCCAAACCCTAACCCTAATCCTAACCCTAACCCTCATCCTAATCCTCACCCTAACACTAACCTTAAATCTCAACCTCACCATCAGCCTAACCCTAATCCTAACCCTAACCCTCAACCTAAACCTAACCCTCACCCTCAACATAACACTTACCCTAACCCTCAACCTAACACTAAACTTAACCCGAACACTAACTCTCAACATAACCCTAACCCTAACCCTCACCCTAAACCTAACCCTAAACCTCACCCTTAGCCTAGCCCTCACCCTAACCCTAATCCTAATCCTAACACTCATCCTAACCCTCCCCCTAACCCGTACCCTAACCCTAACCCTAACCCTCACCTTCAACCTCACCCTCAGCCTAACTCTAAGCCTAACCATAAAACTAACCCTAACACACACACTCACCCTCACTCTAACCCTAATCCTAAACCTAACACTAACCCAAACCTAACCCTACTATTCTCACTATAAATATAACCCTAAAACTAACCCTAACCATAACCCTAACCTAACCCTCACCCTAACCCCAACTCTAACCCTAAACGTCACCCTCACCCAAAACCTAACCCTAACCCTAATGCAAACGCTAAACCTCACCCTAAACCTAACCCTATCCCTCAACCTCACCCTCACCGTAACCTTAACCCTAAACCTAACCCTAACAATAATCCTAAACCTAATCCTAACCTTCAACCTAACCATAAACCTCACCCTAACCCAAAACCTGACCCTAACACTTACCCTCACCCTAACACTAACCTAACCCCAACACGAACCCTCAAACTAACCCTAACTCTAAACTCACCCTAACCCTAACCCTAACCCTCACCCTAACCCTAACCCTAAAACTCACCCTAACACTACCTTCACCCTCACCCTCAACCTCACCGTAATTCTAGCTCTAACCCTAACAATAACCCTAACCCTAACCCCAACCCTAACCCTCACCCTCAGCCTCACCCTCACAGCAAACTTAACCCTAACCATAAGACTAACAATAACCCTAACCCTAAACCTAACCCTAACCCTAATTCTAATCCTCACCCACACAGTCACCCTCAGCTTAACCCTAAACCTAAACCTAATCCTCACCATAATTCTAACCCTAACCCTAACCCTAACACTAACCCTAACCCTAATCCTAACCCTAAATCTAATCCTAATCTTCAGCCTCACCTGCACCCTAACCCAAACCCTAACGCTAACCCTTGCCCTAACTCTAAGCCTAAACCTAACCCTAACCCTAAGCCTCACACTCACCCTCACCCTAACCCTAATCCTAAACCTAACCCTATTCCTAACGCTAACCCTAACCCTCACCCTAGCCCTCAACCTAACCCTAACCCTAACCCTAAACCTCATCCTAAACCTGACACTAAACATAAACCTAAAACTCACGCTAACCCGAACCCTAACCCGAACCCTCATGCTCGGCCTAAGCCTAAGCCTAAGCCTAACCCTAAGCCTAAACCTCACCCTCAGCCTAACCCTCACATTACCCTTACTGTCACCCCCACCCTAACCCGCACCCTAATCTTAACCCTCACCCTAACACTAACTCTACCCCTAAACCTCATCCTCACCCTAATCCGAATTCTAATTCTAAACCTGATCCTAAACCTAACCCTAACTCTAACCCTACCCTCAAACTAGCCCTCACCCTAACCCTAAGTCCTACCCTCAACCTCACCCTAACCCTAACCCTCATCCTCACCCTAAACCTCACACTAACCCTAACCCTAACCCTAATCCTCAATCTAATCCTCACCCTAACCCTAACCCTAACCCTAACCCTCAACCTAACCCCATCCCTAACCCTAACTCTAACCCTAAACCTCACCCTCACCCTTACCCTAACCCTAACCCTAAAACTCACCCTAACACTAAACTTCATCCTCACCCTCAACCTCACCGTAATTCTAGCCCTAACACTAAAAATAACACTAACCCTAACCCTAACTCTAACCCTCACCCTCAGCCTCACCCTCACCACAAAATTAAGGCTAACCATAACACTAACAATAGCCCTACCCTAAGACTAACCCTAAGCCTAAATCTAATCCTAACCCTCACCTTCACCCTGATCCTAAACCTCACACAAAACCTAAAAGTAATCCTCAATCTAAACCACACCCTCACCCTAAACCTAACCGTAACCCTCACCCTAACCCTAACACTCACCCTTGCCGTAATCCTCACTCTCAGCCTAACCCTCAACTTTACCCTTACTGTCACCCTCACCCTAACCCTCACACTAACCCTAACCCTCATCCTAACCCTAACACTAACCCTCACCCCCTACTAAACCTCACCCTAACCCTAACCCTAACACTAAACCTAACCCTAACCCTAACCCAAAACCTCACCCTAACACTAACTCTAAGCCTAAACCTCACTCTGACCCTAACCCTAACCCTAACCCTAATCCTAAACCTCACCCTAAACCTAAACCTTACCCTAACACTTACCCTCAACCTAACAGTAACACTAATACTAACACTAACCCTCACACTAACGCTAACCATCACCCTAAACCTAACGTCACCCTAACCCTAACTCTAACCCTAAACCTAACCCTCATCCTAACCCTCACCTTAACCATAAACCTAAACATCACCCTAACCCTAACCCTCACCCTCACTTTTAGCCTCAGCCTAACCCTAAGCCTAAGCCTAAACCTAACCCTAAACCTCACACTCACCGTAGCCCTCACCCTAAACCTAAGCCTAAATCTAACCGTCATCCTAACCCTCAACCTAACCAGAACCAGAACCATCACTCTAAACCTAATCCTCATCCCCACACTCACCTTCAGCCTAACCCTAAGCCTAAGCCTAACCCTAACCCTAACCCTCACATTCACCCTCAGCCTAACCCTAATCCTAACCCTAACACTAACCTTAAACCTAAGCCTCAACCTAACCCTCACCCTAACCCTAACCCTAACCCTAACCCTCAAAATCACTTTAGTACTCACCCTATCCATCACCTCAAAACTAACCCACACCTTCACCGTAACCCAAACGCTAACCCTGACCCTAACCCTACCACTAACCCTAACCCTAAACCTGACCCTAATCCGAACACTAACCCTCACCCTCACCTTTGCCCTCACTCTAACCCTAATTGTAACCCTAAACCTCATCCGAAACCTCACACTCACCCTAACACTAACCCACACCCTAACCCTAAACGTAATTCTAACCCTCACCCTAAACCTACCCTGACACTCACCCTAACCATAATCCTCAACTCAACCTCAACTTCAGCCTAACACTAAGCCTATCCCAAACCCTAACCCTAACCCTCACACTCACCCTCACCCTAACAGTAATCCTAGCAGTAACCCTAACCCTAACCCTAAACCTCAACCTAACCCTCACCCTAACCCTAAGCCTAACATTAACCCTAACCCTAACCCACACCCTAACCCTCCCCCTAAACATAATTCTAACCCTAAACCTCACACTCACCCTAATCCAAATCCTAACCTTGACCCTAAATCTCACCCTAACCCTAACCCTGACCCTCACCCTTACCCTCACCATAACCCTAACCCTAACCCTAACAGTAACAATAAACCTCACCCTAACACTAATTCTAACCCTCACCCTCACCCTAGCCCTCACTCTAACCCTAATCCTAACCATAATCCTCAGCCTAACACTCACCCTAACCCTAACACTAACCCTCACCCTAACCCTAATCCTAACCCTAGCCCTCACCCTAACCCTAACCCTCACCCTCACTGTAAACGGAACCCTAAACATCACACAAACCCTAAACTTAAACCTCACCCTAACACTAACCCTAACCCTCACCCTCACCCTAGCCCTCCCCTATCCCTAATCCTAACCCTGACCCTAACCATAACCCTCACCCTCACCCTCAGGATAACTCTAACCCTAACCCTAACAATAACACTAATCCTAACCCTAAACCTAACCCTAACCCTAATCCTATCCTTAACCCTCACCCTCAGCCTCACCCTCACTGCAAATGTAACCATGACCATATCACTAACAATAATCCTAACCCTAAACCTAATCCTAACAATCAGTCTCACCCTAACCCTAATCCTAAATCTAACCCTCACTCTAACCCTAACCCTAACCCTCACCGTAACACTAACCCTCATCCTAACCCTCACCCTAACCCTAAACCTCACCCTAACACCAACACAAATCCTCACCCTCACCCTAGCCCTCACCCTAACCACCATCCTAAACCTAATCCTCATCCTAACTCTCACCCTAACCCTAATCCTAACCCTCACCTTAACCCTAATACTAACCCAAACCTTCAACCTAACCCTACCCCTCACCTTCACTGTAACCCTAACCTTAACCCTCACACTAACCCTAAACTTAACCCGAACAATAATTCTCACCCAAATGCTAACCCTAAGTGGAACACTTACCCTAACCCTCAACCTCACCCTCAGCTTAATGCTAAGCCTAACCCTAACCCTAAGGCTAACACAAGCACTCACCCTAACACTAACACTAACCCTAATCCTAATCCTAACCCTAACTCTAACCCTCACCCTCATCCTATCCCTCACCCTAACCCTAACACTAACACTAACCCTAACCCTAAACCTAACACTAACACTAAACCTCACCCTAACCCTCACCCTAACAGTAACTCTAACCCTAAATCTCACCCTCACCCTCATACTAACCCTCACCCTCACCCGAACTGTAACACTAACCCTAACCCTAACACTCACTCTAACCCTAACACTAACCTTAACTGTAACCCTAAACCTCACCCTGACCCTAACCCTAACTCTAAACCTCATCCTAACCCTAACCCTCAACATCACCCTCACCCTTACCCTTACCTTAACCTTAACCTTACCCCTAACCCTAAATATAACCCTAACCCTAACCCTAACCCTAAACCTCACCCTCACCGTAAATCTAACCCTAACACAAACCCTCACACTAACCCAAACTCTGAAACTAAACCTAACGCTAAAAGTCACCCTAACCCTTAACCTAACTCTAACCCTAACCCTAGCACATACCCTAACCCTAATCTTAACTCTAACCCTCACTCTAAACATAAATCATACCCTAACCCTAAATCTAACCCTCAAATTCACCCTCAGCCTCAGCCTAACACTAACCCTAACCTAACCCTCACACTCACAGTCACAGTAACCCTAATCCGAACACTAACCCCAAACCTAACCCTAAAACTAACCCTAACCCTAACCCTCACCCTAAAGCTCACTCTAAACCTAACCCTAACCCTAAACCTCACCTTCACACTAACCCTAATCCTAACCCTAACCATCACCCTCACCCGCACCTTAAACTTAATCCTAATCCTAACCCTAACCCTAACTGTAAACCTAACTATAACCCTAACCCTAACACTAACACTAACCCTAATCCTCAACCCCACCCTCACCCTCAGCCTAAGCCTAAGCCTGTCCCTAACACTAACCCTAACTCTAACCCTAAACCTCACCCTCACCCTAACCCTATCTCTAAACCTAACCCTAATCCTCACCCTGACCCTAACCCTAACCCTCACCTGCAACCTCAGCCTCACTGTAACTCTAACCCTAACCCTAACAATAACACTAACCCTAAACCTAACGATCACCCTAAACCTAATCCTCACCCCCACCCTCACCCTCACTCTAACCCTAACCCTAATCCTAACCCTAATCCTATCCCTAAACCTCAACCTAACCCTCACCCTCACCCTAATGCTAGCACTAAACCTAACCCTAACCCTCACCCTAACCCTCCCCCTAACCTGAACTCAAACCCTAAACTTCACCAGCACCCTTACACTAACCCTAACCCTAACCCTAAACCTCACCGTAAACCTCACCCTAAAGACACCCTCACCCTCACTCTCAATGTGAACGTAACTCTAACCCTAAGACTAACAATAACAGTAACCCTAACCCTAACAATAACCATAATCCTCACCCTGTGCCTCATCCTCAAGGCAAACTTAACACTAACCATAACACTAAAAATAACCCTAAACCTAACCCTAAGCCGAAGCCTAAGCCTAAGCCTAACCCTAACCCTAACCATAAAACTAAACCTAACCCTAACACAAAACCTAACCCTAGCCCTAAACCTATATCTAAACCTCATCCTAACCCTCACCCTAAACCAAACCCTAATCCTCACCCTAACACTAACCCTAAGCCTCACCCTCACTCTCAGCCTAAGCCTAAGCCTAAGCCTAAGCCTAACCCGAACTCTAAACCTCACCCTTACCCTCACCTTATACCTAACCCTAACACTAACCCTAACTCTAACCCTAAACCTCAAAATCACCCTAACCCTAACTCTAACCCTAAACCTAAAACTAAACCTCACCCTAAACCTACACCTCACCCTCACCCTCAACCTCACCTTAAACAGAAACCGAACCCTAACAATAACCCTAACACTAAACATAACCCTCAACCTAACCATAACCCTCAACATAACCCTAACCCTCAATCTACCCCTCACCCTCACCCTAACCCTAACCCTCACCCTCACCCTAACCCTAACCCTAAACGTAACCCTTACCCTCACCTTAACCCTCAGCCTAACCCTAAGCCTAAACCTAACCCTAACCCTCACACTCATCCTCATAATAACACTAATCCTAAACCTAAGCATAACCCTAACCCTAAATCTCAACCTAACCCTAACCCTAATCCTAACCCTAACACTAACCCTAGCCCTAACCCTCAACCTAAACCTCCCCCTAACCCTCACCCTAACCCTAAACCTCATCCTAACCCTCACCTTCACCGTAACCCTAAACCTAACCCAAACCCTCACCCTAACCCTAACCCTAACCCGAACCCGAACCCTAAACCTCACCCTAACCCTAAACCTAACCCTCACCCTCAACCTCACCCTAACGGTAAACTTAACCTTAACGATAACACTAACAATAATCCTAACCCCACCCCGAATCCTAACCCTCACCCTCACCGTAAACTTAACCCTCACCCAAACCCGAACCCTCACCCTAACACTTACCTTCATCCTAACACTAACCCTAACCCAAACACTAACCCTAACCCTAACACTCCCCCTACCGCTATATCTAACCCTCAACCTCACCCTCACCCTCACCCTAACTCTAACACTAACACTAACCCTAACTCTAACCCTAAACCTCACCCTAACCCTAACCCTAACTCTAACCCAAACCTGAAACCTAAACCTCAACCTAACCCTAACCCTCATCCTCACCCTCACCCTCAACATAACCCTAACCCTAACCCTAACCCTAAAAATAACCCTAACCCTAACCCTAACCCTCATCCTAACGATAACCTTCACCCTAACCCTAACCCTCACCCTAACAATTACCCTCACCCTAACACTAACCCCAACCATAACACTAACCCTCACAATAACCCTAACCATCACCCTAACCCTAAACCACACCCTAACCCTAACTCTCACCCTCACCCTAGCCCTCAACCTAACCCTAACCCTCATCCTCACCCTTAACCTCACACTAACCCTAACACTAATCCTGAATCTAACCCTCACCCTCACCTTAATCCTAACCCTCACCTGTACCGTAACCCTCACACTCAGCCTAACCCTCACCTTTACCCTTACGGTCACCCTCAACCTAACCCTCACCATAGCATAAATCCTCATCCTAACCATCACCCTAATGGCAACCATAACCATCACCCTAAACCTAACCCTCACGTTCACCCTCAGCCTAAGCCTAACGCTAAGCCTAAGCCTAAGCCTAACCCTAACCCTCACCCTCACCATAGCCCTAATCCTAACCCTAACCCTCATCCTAACCCTTAACCTAACCATAACCCTAACCATCATACTAAACCTAATCCTCATCCTCACCCATACCCTCAGCCTAACCGTAAGACTAAGCCAAACCCTAACCCTAACCCTCACATTCACCCTCACCGTCAAGGTAATCCTAAACCTAACCCTAAACCTAATATTAAAACTCAACCTAACCCTCACCCTAACCCTAACACTAACCCTAACCCTAACACTCAACCTAACCCTCCCCCTAACCTTAAATCTAACCCTAAACCTCACCCTCACCCTAACCATAATCCTAACCCTAAACCTCACCCTAACCCTGATCCTAAACCTCACCCTCACCCTCACCCTTAATGTAACTCTAAACCTAACCTTAGCTATAAAACTAACCCTAAACCTAACCCAAACTCTGAACCTCACCCTAAGTCTAACTGTAAAACAAACCCTCACCCTAATCCTAATCCTAATCCTCAGCCTTACCTTAACCCTAACCCTAACCCTAACCCTAAACCTCACCCTCACCATAACCCTAACCCCAACCCTAAACCTCACCCTAACGCTAACCCTAAACCTCACCCTAACTCTAGTCCTCCCCCTAACCCTAATGCTAAACCTAACCCTCATGCTAACACTCACCCTAACCCTAAAACACTAACACTAACCCTTCTCCTCACCCTCACGCTCTGCCTAAGCCTCTGCCTCAGCCTATTACTAACCCTGACCCTCACACTCACCCTCACCCTAACCCTAACCCTAACACTAACCCTAACTCTACCCCTCACACTAACCCTCACCCTAACGCTAACTATAACCCTAAACCTCACCCTCATCCTAAACCTAAATCTCACCCTGACCCTCACCCTCTGCCTAACATTAAGCCTAACCCTAAGCCCAACCCTAACCCTAACACTAACCCTAACCCTCACCCTAACCCTCACCCTAACCCTAAACCAAACCCTCACCCTCATTCTAGCCCATACACAAACGATAAGCCTAAGCCTAACCCTCACCCTAATCCTCACTCTAACTCTAACCCCAACACTCACGCTAAAACTTAACCCTCACCCTCACCCTAACTCTAACTCTAATCCTAACCCTAACCCTAACCCTCACACTCACCCTCACCTTAAGCCTAACCCTAATCCTAACCCTGACACTAACCCCCAATCCCACACTAAACCTCACCCTATCCCCAACTCTAACCCTAACACTAACTCTAACCCTCACCCCATCCCTCACCCTAACCCTAATCCTAAACCTCACCCTCAACTTAGCCCATACCCCAATCCTAAGCCTAAGCCTAAACATCACACTAACCGTCACTCTAACCCTAACCCCAACACTCACCCTAACCGTAAACCTCACCCTCACCCTCACCCTAACTCTAACCCTAACCCTAACCCTAACCCTCACATTCACCCTAACCCTAACCTTAACCCTAGTCCTAAACCTCAGCCTAAACCTAAACCTTACCCTAACACTTACCCTCACCTTAACACTAACACTAAACCTAACACTAACCCTCACACCAACGCTAACAATCACCCTAAACCTAAACCTCACCCTAACCCTAAAGCTAACCCTCACCTTCACCCTAGCCCTCAACCTAACCCTAACACTCATCCTCACACTAAACCTCACACTAACCCTAACACTAATCCTCAACCTAAACTTCACCCTCACCCTTAACCTAACCCCCACCCTCACCCTAACCATAACCCTCACCTCAATCTGAACCTCAGCCTAACACTAAGCCTAACCCAAACCCTAACCCTAACCCTCACACTCACCCTCACTCTAACCCTAATCCTAACACTAACCCTAACCCTAAACCTCAACCTAACCCTCACCCTAACCCTAACCCTAACACTAACCCTAACCCTAACCCTCACGCTAACCCTCCCCCTAATCCTAACTCTAAACCTAAACCTCACACTCACCCTAACCCAAATCCTAACCCTGACCCTAAACTTCACCCTAACCCTAACCCTAACCCTCACCCTTACCCTCACCCTCACCGAAACTCTAACCATAAACCTAACAATAACACTAATCCTAAGCCTAAACCAAACCCTAACAATAATCCTATCCCTATCCCTCAGCCTGACTGCAAAGGTAGCCAGAACAATTGTAGGGAGCTGAGGCGAGACTCCGCCCACTCCCTTGCAGTTTTGAGGATTACCACTCCAGACGGTGCTTGGAGGGACGCCTGGGCTGTGCGCGTGCGCGAGCCCGGTAGTGTCCCCAGCCAATCCCATGACACCTGGTGATGGTAAAAGGCAGGCGACCAACAATAGAAAAGACCCGTGTTCGAATTCCCTATATAAGCAGCTGTGTTTCGGGTGCACGCTCTCTCGCGCCCAAGCTCTCCTACAACTAAAAGGCTCTCCAATAAAGCGTGATCTGAGAAGACTCCTGGAGTGGTGGTCGTTTTTCCTCACTGGTCGAGTAGACGGTCACTACAACTGGTGCCGAAACCCGGGAACGAACCTGGGACGGGACCCGCGCGAGAGGCCGAATTGGAGCCAGAACTCAACACGCGGAGAGGAGACGTTGGTAAATATCCCCCGGTATGCTGTTCACTGTAGATTTAGATATTTATTGGTTGCTTGCATTGCTTCTTCCCTTGTGGCTTGTCTTTTTGATGGTGCGCACTTGCCTCGAGGAGGGAGGGTTTGATTTAATCCAGGAAGGACGCCAAGTACTAACGCAGCAACAGGATAGTCTATCAGAGTCAGTATACAGTAATGGGGAGGAAAAGAGGCCTAAAAGAAAAAGGGAAAAAAGACAGAAGGATCCTAAAGAATTAAAGCGAGAGGGGCTGCAGCCCTCACAAAAGGAGAAGGGTTTCAGAGAGGAGGGGGTCTCAAGGAGACTCCCTTGCCCTTCTTTAAAAGCAAACCGGTTCTCAGCCCTACATGTGGAAGGGCGGGACCAAGAATATAGTAATCTTGTGAGTGACTCAGAGGAAGAAGGAGGAGGGAGAACAGCTCCATCCAGCTGATAGTGAAGACTTAGAAGAGGCTGCGGCGGAGCACGTGGCAGACAGATATGGAGGGTGGCGCCCCCTAGGGGTGGGAGTACCGCAGCAGCCAGGGAGAGGAAACGGAGCTGCCCCTCACCCGTCGGCCCCCCCGCCGTGCCCGCCGGCAGGGAAGAGTCACTTTATAAAAGGCAGCACCTGGTCGCCGTTAGCGGCCGCCTTTCCAGTTTTTGAAAATCCAATTACTACTGAAAGAAATTTTGAGCCGGTTTCCTACTCCCAGTTAAAAGATTTAGTTGAGGCAGTCAGGACTTATGGGGTGACGGCCAATTATACCACTGCCTTGCTTCGAAGGCTAACTATTAATGCTATGATTCTGTGGGAGCAAAAACTGTTCAATATTTTCCTGAATTAGTGGCTAAACAGGCAATTTTGATCTGAGAAAAAAAAATAAAAATAAAAAAAAATAAAAATAAAAAAAAAATTAAAAAAAGAGGCAATTTTGGGTATAAAGTATTGTTTGATGCACTTTGCAAAAATTCCAGATAAATTAATTATTCCATACACCCGTGAGCAAGTTGAAATTTTAGCAGCCACAATGGATATGTGGGCAATTCTTGTTTGCTCATTTCCAAATGTAATTGATAATCATTATCCTAAGCATCCTCTGCTTGCCATAGTTAACAAAAATTTAGTGTATTTTCCTGTTGTCACTTCAAAGGAGCCCTTGGCTGATGCTCTAACCATCTTTACGGATGGATCAAAATCTGGACAAGGTGCCTTTTTTGTTCTAGGACACAAGCAGCCGGTGGTCTTTAATTTTCGGCCGAATGTCCCACAGGCTGTTGAATGTTTAATTGTGCTTGAAGTTTTTAAAAGATTTGATCAACCTTTTAACTTATTTTCTGATTCATTATATGTTGTAAATGCCGTTGCTTCTCTTGAAGTTGCTGCTTCAGTTAAGCAGGCCAGTACAATTTCTAATGTTTTGTTACAGATTCAATCCCTTATCTTAAACAGAAAACATCCTTTTTATATTGGACATATTCACGCCCACTCTATGCTGCCGGGCCCGATGGCAAAGTGTAATGATTTGGTGGACCAGGCAACTCGGGCTGTGGCTCTGGTTGCTGCTGATCCTGTAGAATTGGCAAAAGACTTTCATAGATTGTATCATATACCTGCTAATACCCTTAGGAAAAGATATAATTTGTCCAGGCATGTGGCAAGAGATATTGTTAAAGCCTGTAAATCTTGTGTTACCTTTCTTCATCCTCCCCATGTGGGGGTAAACCCCAGGGGATTGAGACCAAACGCCCTATGGCAAATGGATGTTACTCATCTGACGGAATTTGGTAAGTTGAAATATTTACATGTGTCTGTGGACACCTTTTCTGGTGTCATTCATGCCACACCTTTGGCAGGAGAAAAGGTGTCTCACGTCAGAATACACTGCTTAGAAGCTTGGGCAGCTTGGGGAAAGCCCCTTAGACTTAAGACGGATAATGGCCCTGCTTATACTTCCCATGGTTTTTGCGCCTTTTGCGCACAAATGCAGGTTGCCCACACCACCGGATTGCCCTACAATCCTCAAGGACAAGGTATAGTGGAAAGAGCTAATCGAAGCATAAAAGAAATGCTTCAAAAACAAAAAGGGGGAGTTGCTGAGTCCGCGTCCCCCAGGGAAAGACTTTCTCTTGCGCTCTTTACCCTTAATTTTTTAATTCTAAATGACAACGATCAGTCTGCCGCAGATCGGCATATGACAAGAGACTCCATGGATACTAAAGACATGGTTATGTGGAAGGATGTTATTAATAATAAATGGTATGGACCGGATCCGGTAATAACGAGATCCAGGGGAGCTGTTTGTGTTTTTCCACAGAGTCAAGAAGTACCTCACTGGGTGCCAACGAGACTGACCAGGCCAGTGGAGACTGCAGAAGAACCCCATCTTGAAGATGCCATCCACTCAGCTGATCTTCCTGCTGTTAGCAACAGTGCTAATAGCAATCCCTGTGATAGCTAAACCGATGATGCTGTGGGCTGTTACAATTTACTGACTGGATTGCCTCTGCGGTGTCCTTTTCCAAAGAGCGGGTGGGAGTCGGAATGTTTTTAGCCTGCTGCTTGGGAGGATGCGTGGTCTGCCTATGGTTGGTCTGTCGCCTTCGAGCCCAAACCAGAAGGGACAAGGTTGTTATCTTGCAAGCATTAGCCGCTTTGGAGAGTGGATCCTCACCCCAGATTTGGCTGTCGGCCCTAAGAGGCAGTTAAGCCTTACCATTCTGCATAGCCTTAGCACCCAGAGGGATCAGGGGATCCCATTGCACCGGGACAGGTATGCAATTTGCAATTTGGGACAGGGTGCAAGGCAAGTGCACTGCACTTGAGGAGATGGTTCTCATCTCCTCAAGAAGAGCATGCTGGGTAGCAAGTGGGTTGATGCCCAAGATCCCACCTCTGCAAAAAAGGCATCGGACGGGCCTGGTCATCACTGGGGAAGGCGCCCCTCAGGCGAAGGCCAGTGCAAGGTCCTCTCATTAATGTCTTAGACAGAGGCCCAACCTCTACTCTTACCTGTTGCCATAAAACAAAGAAGGGGGAACTGTAGGGAGCCGAGGCGAGACTCCGCCCACTCCCTTGCAGTTTTGAGGATTACCACTCCAGACGGTGCTTGGAGGGACGCCTGGGCTGTGCGCGTGTGCGAGCCCGGTAGTGTCCCCAGCCAATCCCATGACACCTGGTGACGGTAAAAGGCAGGCGACCAACAATAGAAAAGACCCGTGTTCGAATTCCCTATATAAGCAGCTGTGTTTCGGGTGCACGCTCTCTCGCGCCCAAGCTCTCCTACAACTAAAAGGCTCTCCAATAAAGCGTGATCTGAGAAGACTCCTGGAGTGGTGGTCGTTTTTCCTCGCTGGTCGAGTAGACGGTCACTACAAACAATAACACTTACAATAATCCTAACCCTATCCCTAATCCTAACCCTCACCCTCACCCTAACCCTCATCCTCACCCTAACCCTCACCCTAAACCTAAGCCTCACCCTTACCATAAACATAACCCTCACCCTAACCCTAACCCTAACTCTCACCCTAACACTAACTCTAACCCTAAATCTCACCGTCACCCTCACCCTAATCCTCACCCTCACCCTGACCCTCAGCTTAACCCAAAGCCAAAGCCTAACGCTAACCTTAACACTCACCCTCACACTAGCCCTCACCATAACCCTAACTGCAACACTAACCCTAACCCTAACACTCACACTAACCCTAACCCTAATCCTAACTCTACCCTAAACCTCACCCTGACCCTAACCCTAACCCTAACCCTAACACTAAATCTCATCCTAACCCTAACCCTAACCCTCAACATGACCCTCACCCTCACCCTTACCTTAACCTTAACCCTAACCCTAACCCTAAGAATAACCCTAATCCTAAAACTAACCCTAAACCTCACCCTCACCGTAACTCTAACCCTAACCCAAACCCTAACCCTAACCCTAACTCTGACACTAAAACTAAGGCTAAACGTCATACTAACCCTAAATCTAAACCTAACCCTCATGCCAGCACATACCTTAACCCTAATCCTAACATTAACCCTAACTCTAACCCTCACACTCACCCTCACCTTAAACTTAATCCTAATCCTAACCCTAACCCTTACCCTAACCCTAACTCTAACCCTAATCCGAACCCTAACCCTAACCCTAATCCTCAACCCCACTCTCACACTCAGCCTAACCCTAAGTCTGTCCCTAACACTAACCCTTACTCTAACCCTAAACCTCACCCTCACCATAACCCTATCTCTAAACCAAACCCTCAACCTCACCCTGACCCTAATCCTAAACCTCACCCTCACCCTCAGCCTAACCCTCAGCCTAAGCCTAACCCTAACACTAACCCTCACCCGCATTCTCACCCTAACCCTAATCCTAACCCTAACCCTATCCCTAAACCTCAACCTAACCCTCACCCTCACCCTAATGCTAAAACTAAACCTAACCCTAACCCTCACCCTAACCATCCCCCTAACCAGAACTGTAACCCTAAACCTCACCAGCACCTTTACACTAACCCTAAACCTAACCATAAACCTCACCGTAAACCTCACCCTAATCCTCACCCTCACCCTCACTCTCGCCATGCCTGTAACTCTAACCCTAACCCTAACAATAACAGTAACCCTAACCCTAACCCTAACAATAACCATAAACCTCACCTTGTGCCTCACCCTCACCGCAAACGTAACACTAACCATAACACTAACAATAACCCTAAACAAAACCCTAATCCTAAACCTAAGCCTAAACCTAACCCTAATCCTAAACCTCACCCTAACCCTAACCCTAACCCTAACCCTAACACTAAACATAAACCTAACCCTAACCCTAACCCTAAACCTCATCCTAGCACTCATCCTAAACCTAACCCTAACCCTAACCCTCACTCTCGGCCTAAGCCTAAGCCTAAGCTTAAGCCTAACGTGAACTCTAAACCTCACCCTAACCCTCACCTTAACCCTAACCCTAACAGTAACCCTAACTCTAACCCTAAACATCATCATCACCCCAAAACCTAACTCTAACCCTAACCCTAAAACTAAACCTCACCCTAACCCTAAACCTAAACTTCACCCTCAACCTCACCGTAACCCTAAGCCTAACACTAACAATAACCCTAACACTAAACCTAACCCTCACCTTAACCATAACCCTCAACATAACCCTAACCCTCAATCTACCCTTCACCCTCACCCTAACCCTAACCCTAACCCTCACCCTCACCCTAACAATAAATGTAACCCTAACCCTCACCGTAACCCTCACCCTAATCCTAACCCTAATCCTAACCCTAACCCTAATTCTAAACCTAAACCTAACCCTAACCCTAACCATCACCCTAAACCTATTCCTCATCCCCACACTCACCCTGAGCCTAAACCTAAGCCTAAACCTTACCCGAACTCTAAACCTCACCCTTACACTCACCTTAACCCTAACACTAACCCTAACTCTAACCCTAAACCTCACCCTCACCATAACCCTAACTCTAACCCTAACCTGAAACCTAAACCTCATACTATCCCTAACCCTCACCCTCACCCTCAACATAACCCTAACCCTAACACAAACAATAACCCTAACCCTAACACTAACCCTCATCCTAACCATAGCCTTCACCCTAACCCTAATCCTCACTCTAATACATACCCTCACCCTAACACTAACCCTAATCATTTACACTAACCCTCACACTAACCCTAACCATCACCCTAACCCTAAACCTCACCCTAACCCTAACTCTCACCGTCAACCTATCCCTCAACCTAACCCTAACCCTCATCCTCACCCTTAACCTCATACTAACCCTAACACTAATCCTAAATCTAACCCTCAACCTCACCCTAACCCTAACCCTCACCTTACCATAACCCTCACACTTAGCCTAACCCTCACATTTACCCTCAGCCTCAGCCTAACCCTAAGCCTAAGCCTAACCCTAATCATAACCCTCACCCTAGCCCTCACCCTAACCCTAATCCTAACCCTAACCCTCATTCTAACCCTTAACCTACCACAACCCTAACCATCATTCTAAACCTAATCCTCATCCCCACTCATACCCTCAGCCTAACTGTAAGCCTAAGCCAAACCCTAAACCTAACCCTCACACTCACCCTACAGTCAACCTCACCCTAACCCTAACCCTAACCCTAACATTAAACCTCAACCTAACCCTCACCCTAACCCTAGCACTAACCCTAACCCTAAAACTCAAACTAACCCTCCCCCTAACCCTAACTATAACCCTAAACCTCACCCTCACCCTAACCATAATCCTAAAACTAAACCTCACCCTAACCCTGATCCTAACCCTCACCCTCACCCTCACCCTTACTGTAACTCTAACCCTAACCTTAACTATAACACTAATCCTAAACCTAACCAAAATACTGAACCTCACCGTAACTCTAACCCTAACACAAACCCTCACCCTAATCCTAATCCTAACCCTCAGCCTCACCTTAACCCTAACCCTAACCCTAACCCTAACTCTCACCCTCACCATAACCCTAACCCTAGCCCTAAACGTCACCCTAACGCTAACCCTAACACTCATGCTAACTCTAGCCCTCCCCCTAAACCTAATGCTAACCCTAAACATCATCCTAAATCTCACCCTAACTCTAAAACCCTAACACTAACACTCACCCTCAGCCTCACGCTCTGCCTAAGCCTCCGCCTCAGCCTAAGACTAACCCTGACCCTCACACTCACCCTAACCCTAACCCTAACAATAACACTAAACCTAACCCTAACCTTCACACTAACCCTCCCCTTAACCCGAATTCTAACCCTAAACCTCACACTCACCCTAACCCTAATACTAAACCTGACCCTAAATCTCACCCTAACCCTAACCCTAACCCTCACCCTTACCCTCACCCTCATGCTCACCATAACTCTAACCCTAACCCTAACAATAACACTAATCCTAACTCAAAACCTAAACCTAACCCTAATCCTATCCATAACAATCACCCTCAGCCTCACCATCACTGCAAAAGTCACCAGAACCATAACACTAACAATAATCCTAACCCTAACCCTAATCCTAACAATCACCCTCAACCTAACCCTAATCCTAACCCTAACCCTCACTCTAACCCTAATCCTAACCTCACCATAACCCTAAACCTCATCCTATCCCTCACCCTAACAATAACCCTAACCCTCACCCTCACCCTAGCCTTCACCCTAACCCTAATCCTAACCCTATCCCTCATTCTAACCCTAAACCTAACCCTCACCATAACCCTCAAACTCACCCTAACCCTCATCCTCACCCTAACCCTCACCCTAACCCTAACCCTCTCCCTCACCATAACCCTAAACCTCATCCTAACCCTCACCCTAACCCTAACCCTAAACCTAAACCTCACCCTAACAATAACCTTAACCCTCACCCACACCCTAGCCCTCACCCTAAACCTAATCCTAACCCTAATCCTCATCCTAACACTCACCCTAACCCTAACCCTAATCCTCACCCTAAGCCTAATCCTAACCCTAACCCTCAACCTAACCCTAACCCTCACCCTCACTGTAACCCGAACTCTAAACCTCATCCAACCCTAAACTAAACCCGAGCCCAAAATCTCACCCTAACGCTAACCCTAACCCAAACCCTAACCCTAAACCTCAACCTTAACCTCACCCTCAGCTTAACCATTAGACTAACCCTAACCCTAAGCCTAACCCAAACACTCACCCTCACACTAACCGTAATCATAATCCTAACCCAAACCCTAACCCTCAACCTCATCTTAACCCTCACCCTAACCCTAACACTAACCCTCACCCTAACCATCACCCTAACCCTAAATCTAACCCTAAACCTCACCCTCACCCTAACCCTAACCTAACCCTAAACCTAAACCTCACCCAAACCCTAACCCCTACCCTCACCCTCACCGTCAGCCTTAACCTAACCCTAAACCAAACCCTCACCATGACCCTAACCCTAACCCTAAACCTCACCCTAACCCTAACCCTAATCCTCACCCTCAGCCTCACTCTCACTGTAAACTTAACCCTAACCATAACACTAACAATAACCCTAACCCTAACCCTAATCTAACCCTCACCTTCACCCTCACCCTCAACATAACCCTAACCCTAACCCTAACAATAAACCTAACCCTATCCCTAACCCTCATCCTAACCATAACCTTCACCCTAACCCTAACCCTCACCCTAACACTTACCCTCACCCTAACATTAACCCTAACCATAACACTAACCCTAACCATCACCCTAACCCTAAACCTCACCCTAACACTAACTCTCACCCTCAACCTAGCCCTCAACCTAACCCTAACCCTGAACCCCACCCTTAACTTCACACTAACCCTAACACTAATACTGAATCTAACCCTCAGCCTAACCCTAAACCTAACGCTCACCCTTAGCATAACTCTCACCCTCAGCCTAACCTTCACCTTTACCCTTATGGTCACCTCACCCTAATCCTCACCATAACCTAAATCCTCATCCTAACCCTCACCCTAAAGGCAAACCCAACCATCACCCTAACCTTAACCCTCACATCACCCTCAGCCTCAGCCTAACCCTAAGCCTAAGCCTAACCCTAAGCCTAACCCTCACCCTCATCCTAGCCCTCACCCTAACCCTAATCCTAACCCTAACCCTCATCCTAACCCTTAAACGAACCATAACCCTAACCATCATTCTAAACCTAATCCTCATCCCCACCCATAATCTCAGCCCAACCCTAAGCCTAAGCCGAACTCTAACTATAACCCTCACACACACTCACCATCAACCTAATCCTAAATCTAACCCTAACCCTAACATTCAAACTCAACCTAACTCTCACCCCAACCCTAACACTAACCCTAAACCTAACCCTCAACCTAACCCTCCCCCTAACACTAACTCTAACCCTAATCCTCACCCTCACACTAACAATAATCCTAACCCTAAACTGCACCCTAACCCTGATCCTAACCCTCACCCTCACCCTTATTGTAATTCTAATCCTAACCTTAACTATAACACTAACCCTAAACCTAACCCAAACCCTGACCCTCACCGTAACTCGAACCCTAATCCTAACCCTCATCCTCACCTTAAACTTTACCCTAACCCTAACCCTAAATCTCACCCTAACGCTAACCCTAACCCTCACCCTAACTCTAGTCCTCACCCTAACCCTTATGCTAACCCTAAACCTCATCCTAACACTCACCCTAACCCTAAAAGCCTAAGCCTAAACCTCACCCTCACCCTCACGCTCTGCCTAAGCCTCCGCCTCATTCTAAGACTAACCCTGACCCTCACACTCACCCTCATCCTAACCCTAACAGTAACACTAACCCTACCCCTAACGATCACACTAACCCTTACCCTAACGCTAACTCTAACCCTAAACCTCACCCTCACCCTAACCCTAACCCTCACCCACACCCTCCCCATCCGCCTAACATTAAGCCTAACCCTAACCCCAACCCTAACCCTAACACTAACCCTACCCCTCAACCGACCCCTCACCCCAACCCTAACCCTCACCCTCACCCTCACCCTAACTCTAATCCTAACCCTAACCCTAAACCTAACCCTCACACTCACCCTCACCTTAACCCTAACCCTAATCCAAACTAACACTAACCCTCAACCCCACACTAAAACTCACCCTATCCCCAACACTAACCCTGACACTAACCCTAACCCTCACCCTTCCCCTCACACGAACCCTAACCCTCACCCTCAAGCTAGCCCATACCCAAACCCTAAGCCTAAGCCTAACCCTCAACCTAACCCTCATTCTAACCCTAACCCCAACACTCACCCTAACCGTAACCCTCACCCTCACCCTCACCCTAATTCTAAACCTAACCGTAACCTTAACCCTAACCCTCACACTCATCCTCACCTTAACCCTAACCCTAATCCTAAACCTAACACTAACCCTCACACCCACACTAAACCTCACCCTAACTCTAACCCTAACACTAACCATAACCTTAAACCTCAGCCTGACCCTAACCCTAACTCTAACCCTAAACCTCACCCTCACCCTAACCCTAACCCTAATCCTAAACCTCACCCTCAACCTAAACCTTACCCTAACACTTACCCTCACCCTAACACTTACACTAACCTTAATACTAACCCTCACACTAACACTAACAATCACCCTAAACCTAAACCTCACCCTATCCCAAACCCTATCCCTCAACTTCTCCCAGCCCTCACCATAAACCTAACACGCATCCTCACCCTAAACCTCACACTAACCCTAACACTAATCCTCAATCTAACCCTCACCCTCACCCTCACCCTAACCAGAACCCTCACCCTTACAATAACCCTCACCCTCAGCCTAACCCTCACCTTTACTCTGTCACCCGCATCCTAACCCTAACCCCAAAGCTAACCCTCATCCTAACCCTCACATTAACCGTAACCCTAACCATCACCCTATCCCTAAACCTCACCCTCGACTTCAGCCTCAGCCTAACCCTAAGCATAAGCCTAACCCTAACCCTCATCCTAACTCTCAACCTAACCATTACCGGAACCATCACTCTAAACCTAATCCTCATCCCCACCATCACTAACACCAACCCTCACACTCACTCTCGCCCTCAGCCTAACCCTAAGCCTAAGCTTAACCCAAACAGTAACCCTCAAACTCACCCTCAGCCTAACCCTAATCCTAACCCTAACCCTAACACTAAACCTAAACCTAAATCTAACTCTCACCCTAAACCTAACCCTAACCCTCAAACTAATGCTAACCCTGACACTCACTGTAATTCTAACACTAAACCTCAAACTAACACCAACCCTCACACTCACCCTCGCCCTCAGCCTAAACCTAAGCCTAAGCCTAACCCTAACCCTAACCCTCATACTCACCCTCACCCTAACCCTAATCCTAACCCTGACACTAAACCTCACCCTAACCCTAACCCTAACCCTCACGCTTACCCTCACCCTCACCTTCACCGTAACTCTAACCCTAACCCTAACAATAACACTAATCCTAACTCGAAATGTAAACCTAACCCTAATCCTACCCCTAACCCTCACCCTCAGCCTCACCATCACTGCCAAGGTAACCAGAACTATAACATTAACAATAATCCTAACCCTAACCCTAATCCTAACCCTCGCCCTCACCCTAACCCTCATCCTCAACCTAACTCTCACCCTAACCCTAACCCTCTCCCTCACCATAACCCTAACCCTCATCCTAACCCTCACCCTAACCCTAACCCTAACCCTTAACCTCACCCTAACAATAACTCTAAAACTCACCCTCACCCTAGCCATCACCCTAACCCTAATCCTAAACCTAATCCTCATCCTAACACTCCCCCTAATCCTTAACCGAAAACCTAACTCAAAACCATCACCCTAACCCTAAACTTAACCCGAACCCTAACTGTCACCCAAATGCTAACCCTAACATGAACCCTAACCCTAACCGTCACCCTCACCCTCAGCTTAATGCTAAGCCTAATGCTAAGCCTAATCCTAACCCAAGCACTCACCCTAACACTACCCCTAATCGTAATCCAAACCCTAACCCTAACCCTCACCCTCATCCTAACCCTCACCCTAACCCTAACACTAACCCTAACCCTAACCCTCACTCTAACCCTAACACTAACACTAACCCTAACCCTAACCCTCACCCTAACCCTAACCCTAACCCTCAAGCTCACCCTAACCCTAACCCTAACATTAACCCTCACACTCACCCTCAACTTAATCCTAATCCTAATCCTAACCCTAATCTTCACCTTCACCCTAACCCTCACCCTAACTCTACCCCTAACACCAACACTAACCCTAACCCTAACCGTAACTCTCACCCTAACCCTAAGCCTAACCCTACCCCTAACCGTAACCCTCACACTTACCTTCAATCTAAACCTGAACCTAACCCTAACCCTCACCTTTACCCTTACTGTCACCCTCACCCTAACCCTACCCCTAACACTATCACTAACCCTAACCCTAACCCTCACCATAACCCTAAACCTAAACCTCACCCCAACCCTAATCCTAACCCTCACACTCAGGCTCGGTCTAAGCCTAAGCCTAACCCTAAGCTTAAGCCTAACCCTAAGCCTCACACTGACCCTCACCCTAACCCTAACACTATCACTAACGCTAACTCTAACTCTAAACTTAACCCTCACCCTAAACCTAACTCTAACCCTAACCCTAAACATAAACCACACCCTAACCCTAACCCTAACTCTCACCCTCACCAAAAATGTAATACTAACCCTAACCTAACAATAACCCTAACCCTAACCTTAACCCTCATTCTAACCATAACCCTCACCCTAAACCTAAACCTCAAACTAACACTTAACCTCACCCTAACACTAACCCTAACACTAACACTCACACTCACACTAACCCTAACCATCACCCTAACATTAAACCTCACTCTAAGCCTAACCCTAACCCTCACCCTCAACCTAGCCCTCACCCTAAGCCTAACCCTCATCCTCACTCTAAACCTCACACTAACCCTAAACTTAATCATCAATCTTAACCTCACCCTCACCCTAACACTAACCCTCACCCTAACCCTAGACCTTACCTTAATCCTCACTCTCAGCCTAACCCTCAGCTTTACCCTTACTGTCACCCTCACCCAAATCACTCACCCTAAACATAACCCTCATCCAAACCTTCACCCTGACCATAATCCTAAGCATCAAACTAACCCTAACCCTGACCCTCAACCTCACCATCAGCCTAACCATAAAGCCTAAGCCTAACCCTAACACTAACCCTCACCATCACTCTACCCTCACCCTAACCATAATCCTAACCCTAATCTTAATGATAATCCTAAACCTAACACTAACCCTAACCATCACCCAAAACCTAATCCTCATCCCCACTCTCACTCACAGCCTAACTCTAAGTCTAAGCCTAACCTTAACCCTAACCCTCACCCTCACCCTGACCATAACCCTAATCCTAAGCCTAACCCTAACCCTAAACCTCAAGCTAACCCTCACCCTCACCCTAACCCTAACACTAAACCTAACCCTAACCGTCACCCTAACTCTCTCCCTAACCCTAATTCTAAACCTAAACCTTACCCTCACCCTCAGCCTAAACCTCAACCTCACCCTCACCCTCACCATAACTCTAAACCTAACCCTAACAATAACCCTAACCCTAACACTAAACCTAACCCTAACCTTCACCCTAACTCTCCCCCTAAACCTAACTCTAACAATAAACCTAACACTCAACCTCACCCTCACCCTCACCCTCACCATAACTCTAAAACTACCCCTAACAATAACCCTAACCCTAACACTCACCCTCGCCATAACCCTAAACCTAACCCAAGCCCTCACCCTAACCCTAACCCTCACCCTCAGCCTCACCCTCACCGAAAACTTAACTTAACCATAACACTAACAATAACCCTAATCCTAACCATCACCCTCACACTAAACCTAACCATAACCTTCACCCTAATCCTAAACCTCAACCTCACCATAACCCTAACCCTAACACTCACCCTAACCCTAAACCTAACCCTAATCCTAAACCTTGCCATAATGCTAACCCTAACCCTCACACTCACCCTTGCCCTCATCCTAAACCTAATCTTAACCCTAAACCTCATCCTATCCCTCACCATAATCCTAACACTAAACCTCACCCTAAACCTAACCCTCACCCTCACCCTCAGCCTAAGCCTAAGCCTAAGCCTTACCCTAAACCTCACATTCAACCTCTTCCTAAACCTAATCCTAATCCTAACACTGACACTAACCCTAACACTAACCCTCACCCTAACCCTCCCCCAACCCTAAATCTAAACCTAAAACTCACCCTCACCCTAACCCTAACCCTCACCCTCACCCTCAGCCTAACCCTAAGCCTAACCCTAACCCTCACCCTACCCCTCACCCTAACCCACCCACTAACCCTAACTCTAAACCTAATCCTCACCCTCAACCTAACCTTAACCCTAAACCTCACCCTATATCTCAACGTCTCACCGTAAGCCTAACCTGTACCCTCACCCTCACCCTCACTGTAAGTCTAACCCTAACCCTAAAAATAACACTAACCATAACCCTAACCCTAACCATAAATCTCACCCTCAGCCTCACCCTCACTGCAAACTTAAAACTAACCTAACACTAATTTTAACCCTTACCCTAATCCTAACCCTAACCCTAACTCTAACCCTAACCCTAACAATAATCCTCACCCCACCCTCACCCTCAACCTAACCCTAAGTCTAACCCTAACCCTAACCCTAACTTTAACCCTAAACCTCACCCTCAACCTAACCCTATCTCTAAACCTAACCCTAAACCTCAGCCTAACCCTAACCCTAACCCTACCCGCACACTCACCATCATGGTAATTCTAACCCTAACCCTAAAAATAACACTAAACCTAACCCTAATCATCACCCTAACCCTAATCCTCACCCCCAGCCTCATGCTCAGCCTAATTTTAAGCCTAAGCCTAAGCCTAACCCTCACACTCACCCTCACCCTAACCCTAATCGTAACACTTACCCTATCCCTAAACCTCAACCTAACCCTCACACTCACCCTAATGCTAACACTAACCCTAACCCTAACCCTCACCCTCACCCTCCAACTCACCCGAATTCTAACCCTAAACCTCACCAGCACCCTAACCATAACCCTAACCTTAACCCTAAACCTCACCCTAAAACTCACCCAAACCCTCACCCTCACTCTCACCATGACCGTAACTCTAACCCTAACCCTAACAAAAATACTAACCCTAACCCTAACACTAACACTAACACTAACCCAAAACCTCACCCTGAACCTCACCCTCACCGCAAACTTAACACTAACCATAACACTAACAATAACCCCAAACCTAACACTAACCCTAACCATAACCATAACCCTCACCCTAAAACTAATCCTAGTCATAACACTAACCCTCAACCTAACCCTAAAACTCATCCTCACCCTAAACCTCACTCTAACCTTAACACTAATCCTCAATCTAATCCTCACCCTCACCCTAACCCTAACCCTAATCCTCACCCTAACCCTCAACATGACCATTACTGTCATCCTCACCCTAACCCTCACCCTAACCCTAATCCTCATCCTAACCCTCACCCTAACCATGAACCTAACCATCATGCTAACCCTAACCCTCAACCTCACCCTCAGCCTCAGCCTAAAGCCTATGCCTAACTCTACCCTAATCCTCACCCTCACCCTACCCCTCACCCTAACCCTAATCCTAACCCTGACCCTCATCCTAACCCTAACCCTAAAAATAACCCTAAACCTGACCCTAACCCTCATTCTAAACATAAAACTCACCCTAACACTAACCCTCACCCTAACACTTACCTTCACCCTAAAACTAACCCTAACCCTAACACTAACCCTCACACTAATTCTAACGATCACCCTAACACTAACACTCACCCTAACACTAAACCTAACCCTCATCCTCACCCTAGACCTCAACCTAATCCTAACCCTCATCCTCACTCTAAACCTCACACTAACCCCAAAAACGAATCCTCAATCTAAACCACACCCTAACCCTAACCCTAAACCTCAACCTAAACCTAACCCTCACCCTTACTGTAATCCTCATTCTCAGCCTAACACTCAACTTTACCCTAACTGTCACCCTCACCCTAACCCTCACACTACCCTAACCCTCATCCTAACCCTCATACTGACCATAACCCTAAGCATCACCCTAATCCTAACCCTAACCCACAACCTAACCCTAACACTCACTCTCACACTAACCCTCACACTAACCCTAACTCTCACCCTAAACCTCACCCTCACCCTCACCCTAACCCTCAACCTCACCCTCACCCTTAGCCTAACCCTAAGCCTAACCCTAACCCTCACATAACCCTCACACTCACCCTCGCAGTAACCCTAATCCTAATCCTAACCATAACCCTAACCCTCACCCTAACCCTAACACTAACCAAAACATTAACCCTAACACTAACACTAACCCTAAACCTCACCCTAACCCTAACTCTAAAATTAAACCTCACCCTCAACCTAACCCTAACCCTAAACCTCACTCTAACCCTAACCCTAAACCTCACCCTCAAGCTAGCCCTCAGCCTAACTCTAATCCTAACCCTAACCCTCACCCTAACCCTCCCCCTAACCCTAATTCTAACATTCATCCTAAACCTAAACCTCACCATCAACCTCACCCTCAGCCTAACCCTAAGCCTAACCCTTAACCTAACCCTAACCCACACACTCACCCTCACCCTAACCCTAATCCTAATCCTAACCCTAACTCTATCCCTAACCCTCACACTAACTCTCATCCTAACCCTAACCTAATACTAACCCTAACCCTAAACGTCAACCTAACCCTCACACTAAGCCTATCTAACCCTAAACCTCACCCTACCCCTAACCCTAACTCGAACTCTAATCCTAACCCTAAACCTCACACTAACCCTAACCCTAACCTCACCCTCATCCTCACCCTCAACGTAACCCTAAACCTAAAATGAAAAATAACCCTAACACGAACCCTAACCCTCAACCTAACTGTAACCCTCACCCTAACCTTAAGCATCACCCTAACACTAACCGTAACCCTAACACTAACCCTCACTCTAACCCTAAAACTCCCCCTCACCCTAAACCTCACCCTAACCCTAACTCCTACCCTAACCATCAACCTCACCCTAGCCCTCACCCTAACCCTAATTCTAACTCTTACCCTCACCTAACCCTCAACCCTTATCCTCACCATAAACCTCACACTAACCCTAACCCTAATCCTCAATCTAACCCTCCCCCTCAACCTAACCCCTAACTGTCACACTTACCCTAACCCTCAACCTAACCCTAACCCTCACCCTTATCTTAACCCTCACCTACAGCCTAACCCTCAACTTTACCCTACCTTCACCCTCACCTTAACACTCAATCTATCCCTAAACCTCATCCTAACCTGCAAGCTAACCATAACACTAACCATCACCCTAACCCTAACTCTCACCCTCAATCTCACCCTCACCCTAACCCTAATCCTAACCCTAACCCTAATCCTAACCCTAACCCTCACCCTCAGCCTCACGCTCACTCCAAAAGTAACCTTAACACTAACAATAAACCTAACCCTAACCCCAATCCTAATCCTAAACCTCACCCTAACCCTAATCGTAACCCAAACCCTCACCCTAAACCTAAACCTCACACCCTAAACCTAACCCTCATCCTAACCCTCACCCTAACCCTAATCATCACCCTCAGTGTAACACTAACCCTCACCCCCAACAACACCCTCAGCCTAACCCTAAGCCTAAGCCTAACCCTAACACTAACCCTCACACTCAACCTCAACCTAACCCTAATCCTAACCCTAACCCTATCCCTAAAAATCAACCTAACCCTAACCCTCAATCTAACCTTCCCACTAACCCTAACTCTAAACCTAATCCTCACCCTCAACCTAACTCTAACCGTAAACCTTACCCTAAATCTCACCGTAAACCTAACCCTCAACCTCACCCTCACCGAAACTCTAACCCTAACCCAAAGAGTAACACTAACCATAACCCTAACCCTAACCATAAACCTCACCCTCAGCCTCACTCTCACTCAAACTTAAACCTAACCATAACACCAACATTAACCCATACACTAACGCTAAACCTAACTCTAACCCTAACCCTAACCCTAGTCCTCACCCCCACCATCACCCTCATCCTAACCCTTAGCCTAACCCTAAAATTAACCCTAACATTAACCCTAAACCTCACCCTCAACCTAAACCTATCTCTAAACCTAACCCTACACCTCAGCCTAACCCTAACCCTAACCCTACCCTCACCCTCACCGTCATGGTAACTCTAACCCTAACCCTCACAATAACACTAACCCTAACCCTAACAATCACCCTAACCCTAATCCTCACCCCCAGCCTCACCCTCACCTTAACCCTAAGCCTAAACCTAACCATAAACTTCACCCTCACCCTCACCCTAACCCTAATCCTAACCCTAACCCTATCCCTAAACCACAACCTAACCCTCACCCTCACCCTAATACTAACACTAAACCTAAACCTAACCCTCACCCTAACCTTCCCCCTCACCCTAACTCTAAACCTAAACCTCACCAGTACCCTAAACCTAACCCTAACCTTAACCCTAAACCTCACCCTAAACCTCACCCTAACCCTCACCCTCACTCTCACCATGACCTTAACTCTAACCATTACCCTAATAATAATACTAACCCTAACCCAAACACTAACACTAACCATAACCCTCACCCTGAGCCTCACCCTCGCCGCAAACTTAACACTAACCATAAAACTAACAATAACCCTAACCCTAACCCTAAGCCAAACCCTAACCCTTACCCTAACCCTAACCCTCACCCTAACCCTAACCCTAACCCTAATCCTAACCCTAAAACTAACCCTAACCCTAAACCTAACCCTAAACCTCATCCTAAACCTCACCCTAAACATAACCCTAACCATCACCCTAAACCTAACCCTAACCCTCATCCTAACCCTCACACTAACCCTAACCCTAACACTAACCCTAACTCTAACCCTAAACCTCACTATCACCCTAAACATAACTCTAACCCTAACCCTAAACCTAAACCTCACCCTAACCTTAACCTAACCCTCACCCTCACCCTCAGCTTAACCGTTACCCAAACCCTAAAATAACCCTAAGCCAAACCCTAACCCTAACCCTCACCCTCACCTTAACCCTAACCCTAACCCAAGCCCTCACCCTAAACCTAACCTTAAACCTAACCCTAAACCTCACCATAACCCTAACCCTAAACCTCACCCTCAGCCTCACCCTCACCTTAAATTTAACCTTAATCATAACACTAACAATAACCCTAACCCTAAACCTAATCCTAACCCTCACCCTCACCCTAACACTAACCCCAACCCTAACCCTCACTCTAACCCTAAACCTAACCCTAATCCTAAACCTCGCCATAATTCTAACCCTAACCCTCACCCTCACACTAGCCCTCATGCTAACCCTAATACTAACACTAAACCTCATCCTAACCGTCACTCTATATCTAAACCTATCACCAAACACTAATACTCACCCCCACCCTCACCCTCAGCCTAAGCCCAAGCGTAACACTAACCCTCACACTCACGCTCACCCAAACCTAATCCTAAACCTAACCCTAACCCTAAACCTCAAACTAACCCTCACCCTAACCCTAACCCTAACACTAACCCTAACCCTAACCCTAAACCTGACCCTAAACCTAACCCTGACCTTAACCCTAAACCTGACCCTAACCCTAACCATAACCCTAACACTAACCCTCACACTAACCCTAACACTCACCCTAACCCTAAACCTCACCCTAACCCTAACCCTCACCCTCACCCTCACCCTAGCCCACACCCTAACCATAATTCTAACCCTTAACCTCACCTAACCCTAACCCTCATCCTCACCCTAAACCTCATATTAAACCTAACCCTCATCCTCACCCTAACCCCTAACCCTCACACTTACCCTAACCCTCACCCTAACCCTAACAATCACCCTTATCTTAACCCTCACCCACAGCCTAACCCTCAACTTTCCCCTTACCATCACCCTCACCCTAACACTCACCCTATCCCTAAACCTCATTCTAACCTTCAAGCTAACTGTAACCCTAACCATCAACCTTAACGTAACTCTCACCCTCAATCTCACCCTCAGCCTAAACCTCAGCCTAAGCCTAACCCTAACACTAACCCTCACCCTCACCCTAGCCCTCACACTAATCGTAACCCTAAACCTCATCCTAACCGTCAATCTAATTCTAAACCTAACTATCACCAAACACTAATCCTCACCCCCACCCTCACCCTCAGCCTAAGCCCAAGGGTAACCCTAACCCTCACACTCACCCTCACCCAAACCTAATCCTAAACCTAACCCTAACCCTAAACCTCAAACTAACCCTCACCCTAACCCTAACCCTAACACTAACCATAACCCTAACCCTGACCCTAAACCTAACCCTGACCCTAACCCTAACCCTGACCCTAACCCTAACCATAACCCTAACACTAACCCTCACACTAACCCTAACTCTCACCCTAACCCTAAACCTCACCCTAACCCTCAACCTCACCCTAACCCTCAACCTCAACCTAACCCTAATCCTAACCCTAACCTTCACGCTCAGCCTCATCCTCACTGCAAAGGTAACCTTAACCATAACACTAACAATAACCCTAACCCTAACCCTAACCCTAACCCTAACCATAACCTTCACCCGAACCCTGACCCTAAACCTAACCCTAACCCTAACTCTCATCCTAAACCTCACCCTAACCCTAACCCTATCCCTAACCCTAACGTTAACCCTAACGCTCATCCTAACCATAACCGTACCACTCAAACTAACTCTCATCCTAAACTTAACCCTAACCTAACCCTCACCCTAACCTTAACCATAGCACTCAACCTAACCCTAATCCTCACCCACACCCTCAGACTCATCCTCAGCCTAAACCTAACCCTAACCCTAATCTTAAACTAATCCTCACCCTCATCCTAACTCTAAACCTAACCTTCACTCTCAACCTCACCCCCAACCTCACCCGAACCCTAACCCGAACCCTAAACCAAACCCGCACCCTAACCCTCATCCTAACCCTCTTCCAAACCTTCATCTTTACCCTAACCCTAACCCTTATCATAACCCTAAACCTCACCCTCACCCTAACCCTAACCCTAACCCTAACTCTCACACTCACCATTACCCTCACCCTAAACCTTACCCTCACCCTAACCCTCATCCCAACCCTCAACATATCCCTAATCCTAAAACTCATCCTAACCCTTACACTCACTCTAACACTAAGCCTAACTCTAACACTAACTCTCACACTAAACCTCAATCTAAATATCACCCTATCAGTAACCCTAATCCTAACCCTCACCCTCAGCCTAAAACTCAGCCTAAAGCCTAAACCTAACCCTAACCCTAAGAGTCACCCTCACCCTAACCCTAACCATAATACTCACCCAAACCCTCAACCTCATCCTAAACCTAAAGCAAACCCTCAAACTAACCCTCACCCTCACCATAAACATCACCCTAACCCTAACCCTCACCCTTACCCTCACCCTAGTCCTAACCCTCATAGTAACCTTCAACCTCACCCTATTGCTAACCCAAACCCACAACTGAACCCTCACCCTCACCCTCACCCTAACCCTCAAGCTCACCCTAAACATCACCCTAACCCTAACCCTCACCCTTACCCTCACCCTAGCCCTAACCCTCATACTAACCCTAAACCTCACCCTAACCTAACGCTCAACCTAACGCTTACCCTCACCCTAACACTAAGGCTAAACCTAACATGAACCCTCACAGTAACCCTAAACCTCAGCCTAACCCTAACCCTCACACTATCCCTAAACCTCACCCTAACACTAACCCTTACCCTAACCCTATCCTCCAACCTAACCCTAACCATAAACCTAACTCTAACCCTCACCCAAACCCTAAAACTCACCCCCACCCTTACCCTCAACCTAACCCCAAACCTAATGAGCAGCATAACCCTAACCCTCAAGCTCACAATCACCCTCAGCCTATCCCTAAACCTAAGCCTAAACCTATCCCTAAACCTCACACTCACCCTCACCCTAACCCTAATCCTAAACCTAACCCTAACCCTAACCCTCCTCCTAAATCTCACCCTAACCCTAACCCTAACACTATCATTAACATTAACCCTAAAACTCAATATAACCCTAACCCTAATCCTCACCCTCACCCTTATTCTAACCCTAATCCTAATGATAACACTTACCCTAACCCTAACCATCACCCTAAACCTAACCCTAAATCTCAACCTTACTCTAACCCTAACCCAAACCCTCAACTGAACTTTCACACTCACCCTCACCCTAACCCTCACCCTCACCCTAAACATCACCCTAACCCTAACCCTCACCCTTACCCTCACCCTAGCCCTAACCCTTATACTAACCCTAAACCTAACACTCAACCTAACCTTTACCCTCACCCAAACACTAAGACTAAACCTAACATGAACCCTCACATTAACCCTCAACCTCACCCTAACCCTAAACCTCACACTAACCCTATCACTCACCCTAAACCTAACCCTATCCCTCACCCTAACCCTCACTCTAACCCTAACCGTAACCCAAACCCTCACCCTCACAGTAACTTTAATCCTAACCCTAATCCCAACAATAACCCTAAACCTGACCCTAACCCTCACCCTGTCCATAACCCTCACCGTAACCCTAACCCTCACCCTAACCCTCACCCTCACCCTTAGGCTCGGACTAAGCCTAAGACTAAGACTAACCCTTACCGACACATTCACCCTCACCTTAACCCTAAAAGTAACACTCACCCTAACACTAACCCTCACACTAACCCTCACCCTAACACTAACACTAACCATAAACCTCACCCAAACCCTAACTCTAACCCTCACCCTCACCATCACCCTCCGCCTAAAACTAAGACTATCCCTAACCCCAACATTAACCCTAAAACTAACCCTCACCCTAACTCTCACTCTAACCCTAACCCCAACCCTCACCCTAACCCTAACCTCACCTCACCCTCACCATAACTCTAATCCTAACCCTAACCCTAACCCTAACCCTCACACTCACCCTCACCTTAACCCTAATCCTAATCCTAACCCTAACCCTAACACTCACCCCCAACCTGAACCTCAAGCTAACCCTAACCCTAACACTAACCATAACCCTAACCCTCACCCTAACACTAACTCTAACCATAAACCTCACCCTAACTCTAAACCTCATCCTAACACCTTCACACTAAAACTAAACTTAACCCGAACACTAACCCTCACACTAACCCTAACCATCACCCTAAATTTAAAACTCACCCTAACCCTAACCCTAACCCTCAACCTCGACCTAGCCCAAAACATTACCCTAACCCTAACCCACACCCTAACCGTAACCTCCACCCTCACCCTCAAGCTGGTCCTTAGCCTAAGCATAAGCGTAAGACTAACCCTAACCCAAACAATCACCCTCAACCAAACCCTAACCATAACCATAACCATAACCCTAACCCTCACCCTCAACCTCACCTTCCGCCTAACACTGACTATCCCTAATCCCAACCCTAATCCTAACACTAACCCTAAACCTAACCCTCACACTAACCCTCACCCTAACCCTGACCCTAATCCTCACCCTCACCCTAGCCCATACCTTAACCCTAAACCTAATCCTAACACTCAACCTAATGCTCACCCTCAGCCTAAACCTAAGCCTAACCCTAACCCTAACCCTAAACCTCACACTCACCCTAACCCTAATCCTAACCCTAAACTTAACCCTCACCCTCACCCTAACCCTAACTCTAACACTAAGCCTAACCCTAACCCTAACCCTCAGCCTCACCCTCAGCCTAACCCTAAGCCTATCCCCAACCATAACCCTAAACAACATCCTCACCCTCACCCTAACACTAATCCTAACCCTAAACCTAACCCTAACCATCCTCCTAACTCTCACCGTAACCCTAAACCTAACCCTAACCCTAACATTAACACTAACCCTTAACCTCATCCTAAGCCTAACCCTAATCCTCACCCTCACTGTTATTCTAACCCTAACTCTAATGGTAACACTAACCCTAACCCTAACCCTAACCCTCACCCTCACCTTAAACCAAACCCTCCTCCTAACCCTAACCCTGAACCTAACCCTAAACGTCACCCTAATTCTAACCCTAACGCTCACCCTCAGCCTCACCCTCAAAATAAGCTTAACCCTAACCATAACACTAACAATAACCCTAACAATATCCTTAATTCTAACCCTCACCATCACCCTAACCCTAACCCTAACCCTCACCCTAAAACTCATCCTCAATGTAACCCTAACCCTAACCCTAACTACACCCTAATGCTAACACTAATCCTCACCCTCACCCATACGCTCGGCCTAAGCCTAAGCCTAAGACTAACCGTAACCCTCACACTCCATTTCACTCTAAGCCTAACCCTCACACTAAACCTAACCCTAAAACTCACCCTCATGCTAGGCCTAAGCCTAAGCCTAAGCCTAAGCCTAACCCTAACCTTAACTCTCACCCTAACCCTCACCCTAACCCTAACCCTAACACTAACCCTAACTCTAACCCCAAACCTCACCCTTACCCTAACCCTAACTCTAACCCTATCCCTAAACCTAAACCTCATCCTATCCCTAACCCTAACCCTCACCCTCACAGTAACTTTCAACCTAAACCTAATCCTACCAATAACCCTAACCCTAACGCTAACCCTCACCTTGTCCATAACCCTCACCCTAACCCTAACCCTCACCCTCACACTTAGGCTCAGCCTAAACCTAAGCTTAAGCCTAAGACTAACCCTTACCCTTACACTCACCCTCACCCTAACCCTAACAGTAACACTCACCCTAACCCTAACCCTTACACTAACCCTCACCCTAATGCTAACACTAACCCTAAACCTCACCTGCACCCTAACCCTAACCCTCACCCTAACCCTAACTCTCATCTTCTCCCTTAGGCTCGGACTAAGTCTAAGACTAAGACTAAGACTAACCCTTAACCCTCACACTCACCCTCACCCTAACCCTAAAAGTAACAGTCACCGTAACCCTAACCCTCACACTAACCCTCACCTTAACACTAACACTAACCATAAACCTCACACAAACCCCAACCCTAACCCTCACCCTCACCCTCACCCTCCGCCTAAGACTAAGACTATCCCTAACCCTAACCCTAACCCTAAAACTAACCCTAAACCTGACCCTCACCCTAACCCTCACTCTAACCCTGACCATAACCGTCACCCTCACCTAAGCCCATACCCTAACCCTAAGCCTAAACCTAACCCTCACCCTGAACCTCACTCTAACCCTAACCCCAACCCTCACCCTAACCCTAACCCTTACCTCACCCTCACCATAACTCTAATCCTAACCCTAACCCTAACACTAACCCTCACACTCACCCTCACCTTAACCCTAATCCTAATCCTAACCCTAACCCTAACACTCACCCCCACCCTAAACCTCAAGCTAACCCTAACCCTACCACTAACCATAACCCTAACACTCACCATACACTAACTCTAACCCTAAACCTCACCCTAAATCTAAACCTCACCCTAATACTTACCTTCACACTAAAACTCACCTTAACCCGAACACTAACCCTCACATTAACCCTAAACATCACCCTAAACTTAAAACTCACCCTAACCCTAACCCTAAACTTCAACATTGCCCTAACCATTACCCTAACCCTAACACTCACCCTAACCGTAACCCCCACACTCAACCTCAAGCTGGGCCTAAGCCTAAGCATAAGCCTAAGACTAACCCTTACCCTCACACTCACCCTCGCCCTAACGCTAATCGTAACCCTAACCCTAACACTAACCCTCATCCTAACACTAACACTAACCCTAAACCTAACCCTCAACCTAACCCTCACCCTAACCCTTAACCTTCACAATTACCATAACACTCACCCTCAGACTAACCCTCACCTTTACCCGTACTGTCACCCTCACCCTAACCCTCACCCTAACCGTAATCCTCATCCTAATACTCACCCTAACTGTAACCCTAACCATCACCTTAACCGTAACCCTCACCCTCACCTTCATCCTCAGCCTATCCCTAAGCCTAAGCCTAACCCTAACCCTAAACATCACCCTCATCCTAGCCCTCACCTTAACCCTAATCCTAACCCTAACCCTCATCCTAACCCTCAACCTAACCATAACCCTAACTATCACTCAAAAGCGAATTCTCATCCCCATTATCGCCCTCAGCCTAATCCTAAGCCTAAGCCTAACCCTAACCCTAATCCACACACTCACCCTCACTGTAACACTAATCCTAAACCTAACCCTAACCCTAACCCTGATCCTAAACCTCACCCTAACCCTAACCCTAACCCTAACCCTAACCCTCACCCCAACCCTAACCCTCACACTCAACCTAACCCTAAACCTAAACCTCACCCTAACGCTAACCCGAACCCTCACCCTCACTCTAGCCCTCACTTAACCCTAATCCTAACCCTAAACCTCATCCTAACCCTCACCTTAACCCTAAAACCCTAACCCTCATCCTAACACTAACCCTCTCCCTCACACTCATGCTCGGCCTAAGCCTTAGACTAAGACTAAGACTAACCGTAACCCTCACACTCACCCTAACCCTCACCCCAACGCTAACACTAACCCTCACACTCACCTTAGCCCATACTCTAACCCTAAGCCTTAGCCTAACCCTCACCCTTAACCTCACTCTCACCCTCACCCTAAGTCTAATCCTATCCCTAACCCTCACACTCACCCTCATCCTAAACCTAATTGTAACACTAACCCTAACCCTAACACTAAACCTCACCCTAATGCTAACTCTAACCCTAAACCTCATCCTCACCCAAACCCTAACCCTCACCCTCACCTTCACCCTCTGCCTAACACTAAGCCTATCCCTAACCCCAACCCTAACCCTAACACTAACCCTAAACCTAACTCTCACACTAAGCCTCACCCTATCCTTCGCCCTAACCCTCAACCTCACCTTCACCCTAAACCTAACCCTAATTCTCACACTCAACATAATCACTCACACTCAACCTCAGCTTAAACATAAGCCTAAAAATAACCCTAACCCTAACCCTCACATTCACCCTCACCCTAAACCTAATCCCAACCAAAAACTTTACCCTCTCACTCACCCTCACCCTCACTCTAACCCTAACCAAAACCCTCAACCGAACCCTCACCCTCACCCTCAACCTAACCCTAACCCTCACCCAACCCTCAACCTAAACCTACCCCTAATGCTAACACACCTCCTAACCCTAAACTCCAACCTAATCCTAACCCTAGCGCTAACACTCACCCTAACCCTAACACTCACCCCAACCCTTACCTTCACTCTAACCCTAAACCTCACCCTAACCCTAACCCTCACGCTCACAGTCACCCTCAGCCTAACCCTAAACTTAAGCCTAACCCCATTCCAAACCCTCACACACACCCTCACACTAAACCTAACCCTACGACTGACCCTCACCCTCAACCTCACCCTAACGCTAACCCAAACCCTCAACTTAACCCTCACGCTCACCCTAACCCTAACCCTCACCCTCACCCTAAACATCACCCTAACCCTAACGCTCATCCATACCCTCACCTTCATACTAACCCTAAACTTCACCCTAAACCTAACCCACAACCTAACCCTAACCCTAACCCTAACACTAAGCCTAAACCTAACATAAACCCTCAAATAACCCTAAACCTCACCCTAACCCTAACCCTCACACTAAGCCTAACCCTCACCCTAACCCTAACACTAAACCTACCCTTCACCCTACCCCTCACTCTAACCCTAAACCCAACCCTAACCCTCACCCTCACCGTCACCCTAACACTCACCCAACCCTAACACTCAACCAAACCCTAACGCTCATACTCTCCCGAACCCTAACCCTCACTCTATCACTCACACTCATCCTCACCCTAAACCTCACCCTAACCCTAACCCTCACCCTAACCTCACCCTTACCCTCAACCTAACCCTAACCCTCACCCTAACCTCACCCTTACCCTCAACCTAACCCTCACCCTCAACCTAACGCTAACCGTAACCCTAACCCTAAACCTCACCCTAACCCTCATCCTAACCCTAAGCCTAACCCTCACCCTCACCCTAACCTTTAACCTTAGGCTCACCCTAACCCTCACACAAACCCTAACCCTCACCCTAACCCTAACCCTAACCGTCACCCTCACCCTCATCCTCACCCTCAGCCTAACTTTAAACCTAACGCTACTCCTAACACTAACCCTCAACTTCACCCTCACACTAACTCTAACCCTAACCCTAAGCCTAACCCTCACACTCACCCTCACCCACAACCTAAGCCTCACTGTCACCCTCACGCTCACACTCACAATAACCCTAACCCTAACCCTCATGCTAAACCTATCTCACACCCTAACCATAAACCTCACAATCACCCTCACCCTCACCTCACCCTAACACTAAACCTAAACCTAAACAACACCCTAAACGTCACCCTAATCCTAATGCTAACTCTAACCCTCACACTCACCCTAAACCTCACTCTAACCCTTACTCTCATCGTAAATCTAAACCTAACCTTAACCCTCACTCTGACCGTAACCCTCACCCGAAAACTAATCCTAACCCTAGCCCTCACCCTCACCCTCAACCTAACCCTACCCCTAACGCTAACCCTCACCATAAATCTAACCTCCAACCTAACCCTAACACTAACCCTATCGCTAACCCTCACCCTAAACCTAACCCTCACCCTCACCCTCACAGTCACCCTCAGCCTAACCCTAAAACTAAGCCTAACCCTATCCCTAATCCTCACACTCACCGTCACCCTAAACCTAACCCTAAGTCTCACCCTCACCCTCACCCTCACCCTAACCCTAACCCAAACCCTCAACTGAAACCTCACCCTCACCCTAACACTCACCCTAACCCTAACCCTCACACTCACCATAACCCTCAACTTAAACCTTATCCTCACCCTAACCCTGACCCAACCCTCACCCTATCGCTAACGCTAACCCTCAACCTAACACTTACACTCACTCTAACACTAAGCCTAACCCTAACACTAACTCTCACACTAACCCTCACCCTAAATATCACCCTATCATTAACCGTAACCCTAACCCTATCCCTCACCCTCACCCTCAGCCTAACCCTCAGCCTAAAGCCTAACCCTAACCCTAACCCTCAGAGTCACCCTCACCTTAACCCTAACCCTAAGCCTCACTCTCACCCTCAACCTCACCCTAAACCTAACGCAAACCCTCAAACCAACCCTCACCCTCACCATAAACATCACCGTAACCCTAACACTCACCCTAATCCGCACCATAAACCTAACCCTCACCCTAACGCTAACCGTCACCTTCACCCTAACCCTAACCCTCACCCTAACCCTGACCCTCACCCTCATCTAACCCTCAAACTAACCCAAACCCTAACCCTCACCCTAACCCTCAACCTCACCCTCACCCTAAACCTAACCCTAATGCTCACACTCAACATAACCCTAACCGTGAGTGTGAGACTCACTCTCTCACCCTCAGCTTAAAACTTAAGCCTAGCAATAACCGGAACCCTAACCCTCACACTCACCCTCACCCTAAACCTAACCCTAACCCTAATACTAACCCTCTCACTCACCCTCACACTAACCCTAACCCTAACCCGAACTCTCAACCTAAACATCACCCTAAACCTAACCCTCACCCTCACCCTTAACCAAACCCTCACCATAACCTTAACCCTCACCCTCTCCCTCACCCACAGTACAACCTAAACCTAATCCTAACCCTAGCCCTCACCCTCACGCTCAACCTTACCCTACCCCTAACGCTAACCCTCACCCTAAACCTAACCTCCAACCGAACGCTAACGCTAACCCTAACGCTAACCCTCACCCTAAACCTAACCCTCACCCTAACCCTAAACCTCAAGCTCACAGTCACCCTCAGCCTAATCCTAAACCTAAGCCTAACCCTATCCCTAATCCTCACACTCACCATCACCCTAAACCTAACCCTAAGTCTCACCCTCACCCTCAACCTCACCCTAACCCTTACCCAAACCCTCAACTGAACCATCACCCTCACCCTCAACCTCACCCTCACCCTAACCCTAACCCTAACCCTCACACTTACCATAACCCTCACCCTAAACCTGACCCTCACCCTAACCCTCATCCCAACCCTCACCCTATCCCTAACCCTAACCCTCAACCTAACACTTACACTCACTCTACCACTAAGCCTAACCCTAACACTAACACTCACACTAACACTCAGCCTAAATATGACCCTTTCATTAACCCTAACCCTAACCCTAACTGTCACCCTCACCCTCACCCTCAGCCTAACCCTCAGCCTAAAGCCTAACCCTAACCTTAACCCTCAGAGTCACCCTCACTCTAACCCAAAACCTGAGCCTCACCATCACCCTCAACCTCACCCTAAACCTAACGCAAACCCTCAAACCAACCCTCACCCTCACCATAAACATCACCGTAACCCTAACACTCACCCTAATCCGCACCATAACCCTAACCCTCACCCTAACGCTAACCGTCACCCTCATCCTAACCCTAACCCTCACCCTAACCCTAACCCTCAACCTCATCTAACCATCACCCTAACCCAAACCCTAACCCTCACCCTAACCCTCAACCTCACCCTCACCCTAAACCTAACCCTAATGCTCACACTCAACATAACCCTAACCCTCACACTCACCCTCACCCTCAGCTTAAACCTAAGCCTAACAATAACCCGAACCCTAACCCTCACACTCACTCTCACCCTAAACCTAATCCTATGCCTAAACCTAACACTCTCACTCACCCTCACCCTCAACCTAACCCTAACCCTCAACCTAAACATCACCCTAAACCTAACCCTCACCCTAACCCTTAGCCTAACCCTCACCCTAACCCTAACCCTCACCCTCACCCTCACCCTCAGGCTCACCTTAAACCTAATCCTAACCCTAACCCTCACCCTCATGCTCAACCTAACCCTACCCCTTACGCTAACCCTCACACTAACCCTAAACTCCAACCTAACCCTAACCCTAAACCTAACGCTAACCCTCACCCAAACCCGAACACTTACCCTCACCGTAACCCCAACCCTAATGCTCACCATAACCCTAAACCTCAAGCTCATAGTCACACTCAGCCTAACCCTAAACCTAACCCTAACCCTATCCCTAAACCTCACACTCACACTCACCCTAAACCTAACCCTAAGTCTCAACCTCATCCTAACCCTAACCCAAACCCTCAACTGAACTCTCACCCTCACCCTAACCCTAACCCTCACCCTCACCCTAAACATCACCCTAACCCTAACCATCACCCTTAACCTCACCCAAGCCCTCATAGTAACCCCAAACCTCACCCTAAACCTGACCCTCAACCTAACACTTACCCTCACCCTAACACAGAGCCTAAACCTAACATGAACCCTCACAGTAAACCTAAAACTCACCCGAACCCTAACCCTCACACTATCCCTAACCCTCACCCTAACCCTAACCCTAAACCTCACCCTAACTCTAACCAACACCCTCACTCTCAACCTGAGCCTAACCCTCAGCCTAAAGCCTAACCCTAACCCTAACCCTCAGAGTCACCCTCACCCTAACCCTAACTCTAAGCCTCACCCTCACCCTCAACCTCACCCTAAACCGAACGCAAACCCTCAAACCAACCCTCACACTCACCCTAAACATCACCCTAACCCTAACCCTCACCCTAAGGCTATTCCTCACCCTCACCCTAACACTAACCCTCACCCTAACCCTAACACTAACCCTCACACTAAATCAAACCCTAACCCTCACCCTAACCCTAAACCTAACCCTCACCCTAAACCTATCCCTCACCCTAAAAATAAACCTCACAATCACCCTCACCCTCACCTCACCCTAACCCTAAACCTAACCCTAACCCTCAAGCTAAACCTACCCTAACCCTAATGTAACTCTAACCCTCACACTCACGCTAAACCTCACGCTAACCCTTACTCTCAGCATAAATCTAACCCTAACCCTAACCCTCGCACTCACCCTATCCCTTAACCTAACCCTAACCATAACCATAACCTTCACCCTAACCCTCACCCTAACACTCACCCTTACCCTAACCCTCATCCTAAACCTCACCCTAACCCTAACCCTATCCCTAACCCTAACGCTAACCCTAATGCACAATCTAACTGTAACCGTACCCCTTAAACTAACTCTCATCCTAACCTTAACCCTAACCCAAACCCTTAAGTTAACACTAACCCGAACACTCAACCTAACCCTAATCCTCACCCACACCCTCAGCCTTATCCTTAGCCTAAACCTAACCTTAACCCTAACCCTAACCCTAATCCTCACCCTCATCCTAACTCTAACCCTAACCTTCACTCTCACCCTCACCCCTACCCTCACCATAACCCTAACCCGAACCCTCACCCTAACCCTCATCCTAACCTTCTCCCTAACCCTAACCCTAACCCTTAACATAACCCTAAACCTCATCCTAACCTCACCCTAACCCTAAACCTATCCCTAACCCTAACGCTAACCCTAATGCTCACACTAACCGTAACCGTACCCCTCAACCTAAACCTCATCCTAAACTTAAGCCTAACCCAAACCCTCACGCTAATCACCCTCAGCCTAAACCTCAGCCTAAGCCTAAACCTAACCCTAACACTCACACTCACCCTCACACTCACCCTAACCCTAAGCCTCACCATCACCCTCGACCTCACCCTTACCAAAACCCTAACCCTCAAATTAACCCTAACCCTCACCCTAATGCTAACCGTCAACCTAACCCTTACACTCATCCTAACATTAAGTGTAACCCTAACACCTACTCTCACAATAACCCTCACCCTAAACATCACCCTATCCCTAACCCTAACCCTAACGCTCAACCCTAACCCTAACCCTCACACTCACTCCCACCCTCAGCCTAACCCAAAGCCTAAGCCTTAGCCTAACCCTAACCCTCACACTCACGCTCACACTAACCCTAACCCTAATCCTCACCCTCACCCTCAACCTCACCCTAACTATAACCCAAACCCTCAAACCAACCCTCACCCACAACCTCACCCTAACCCTCACCCTAAACATCACCCTAAACCTCACCCTAATCCTCACCCTAACCCTAACCCTCACCCTCACCCTAACCCTCACCCTAAACCTAACCCTCAATCTAAACATTACCCTCAACCTAACACTAAGTCTAACCCTAACACTAACCCTCACTAACCCTAAATCTCACTTTAACCCTAACCCTCACCCTAACCTAACCCTAACACTCACCCTAACCCTCAACCTAACCCTTAATCTCACCCTACACTAACCCTAACACTAAACCTCAACCTCACCCTAACCTCACCCTAACCCTAACCCTAACACTAACTCTCAACCTCACCCTCAACCTCACCCTAACCTTAACCCTCACCCCAACACTTACCTTCACCAAAACCCTCACCCTAACGCTAACCCTAACGCTAAACCTCACCTCACCCGCAACCTCACCTTAAACATAACCCTAACCCTAACAATAACCCTAACCCTAACCCGAAACCTAATCCTTAACCCTCACCTTCACCCTAAACCGAACCTAATCCTCTCCATAACCCTAAACCTCTCCCTAAACCTAACCATCACACTCACCCTAACCCTCACCCTAAAACTTACCCTGACCCTAACCCTCAGCCTAACCCTAAACCTAACCCTAACCCTCACCTTAACCTTCACCCTAAACCCAACCTTAACGGTAACCCTCAAACCAACCCTCACCCTCAACATAAACATCACCGTAACCCTAACACTCACCCTAATCCGCACCATAACCCTAACCCTCACCCTAACGCTAACCGTCACCCTCATCCTAACCCTAAACCTCACCCTAACCCTAACCCTCACCCTCATCTAACCATCACCCTAACCCAAAACCTAACCCTCACCTAACCCTCAACCTCACCCACACCCTAAACCTAACCCTAATGCTCACACTCAACATAACCCTAACCCTCACACTCACCCTCACCCTCAGCTTAAACCTAAACCTAACAATAACCCGAAACCTAACCCTCACACTCACTCTCACCCTAAACCTAATCCTATCCCTAAACCTAACCCTCTCACTCACCCTCACCCTCAACCTAACCATAACCCTCAACCTAAACATCACCCTAAACCTAACCCTCACCCTAACCCTTAGCCTAACCCTCACCCTAACCCTAACCCTCACCCTCACCCTCACCCTCAGGCTCACCTTAAAACTAATCCTAACCCTAACCCTCACCTTCACCCTCAACCTAACCCTACCCCTAACGCTAACCCTCACGCTAACCCTAACCTCCAACCTAACCCTAACCCTAAACCCTCACCCTAACCCTAACCTCCAACCTAACCCTAACCCTAAACCTAACGCTAACCCTCACACAAACCCTAACACTCAACCCAACACTTACCCTCACCCTAACCCCAACCCTAATGGTGACCATTACCCTAAACCTCAAGCTCACAGTCACCCTCAGCCTAACCCTAAACCTAGGCCTAACGCTATCCCTAAACCTCACACTCATCCTCACACTAAACCTAACCCTAAGTCTCAATGTCACCCTAACCCTAACCCAAAAGCTCAACTTAACCCTCACCCTCACCCTAACCCTCAACCTCACCTTAAACATCACCCTAACCCTAAACATCACCCTTACCCTCACCCTAGCCCTAACACTCATACTAACCCTAAAACTCACCCTAAACCTGACCCTCACCCTAACCCTTACCCTCACCCTAACACTAAGCCTAAACCTAACATGAACCCTCACAGTAACCCTAAAACTCACCCGAACCCTAACCCTCATCCTAACACTAACCCTAACCCTCTCCCTAAACCTAACCATCACTCTCACCCTCATCCTCAGCCTAACCCTCAGCCTAAAGCCTAACCCTAACCCTAAGCCTCAGAGTCACCCTCACCCTAACCCTAAATCTAAGCCTCACTCTCACCCTCAACCTCACCCTAAACCTAATGCAAACCCTCAAACCAAAGCTCACCCTCACCCTAAACATCACCCTAACATTAACCCTCACCCTAATCAGCACCAACCCTAACCCTCACCCTAACGCTAATCCTCACCCTCAACCTAACACTCACCCTCATCTAACCATCACCTAACCCTAAACCTCACCCTCATCTAACCCTCACCCTAACCCAAACCCTAACCCTCACCCTAACCCTCAACCACACCCTCACCCTAAACCTAACCCTAATGTTCACACTCAACATAACACTAACCCTCACACTCACCCTCACCCTCAGCTTAAACCTAAGCCTAACAATAACCCGAACCCTAACCCTCACACTCACCCTCACCCTAAACCTAACCCAAACACTAATCCTAACCCTCTTACTCACCCTCACACTCGCCCTAACCCTAACCCAAACCCTGAACCAAAACATCAACCTAAACCTAACCCTAACCCTCACCCACACCCTGACCCTCACCCTCATCCTCACCCTCATCCTAAATCTAACCCTAACAATAACCCTAAGCCTATACCTAACCCTCAACCTAACTCTAACCCTCACTCTAACCCTCATCCTCACCATCACCCTCACCTTAACTCTAAGACTAACATTAACCCTCACTCTCACCCTCACCTTAACACTAAAGCTAACTCTAACCCTCACCCTAACAGTAACCCTAACCCTCACCCTCACCCTAACCGTCACCCGAACTTTATCCTCACTCTATCCCTCACCCTCAAATTAACCCTAATGCTCACCCTAACCTTAACAGTACACCTCACCCGAACCCTCACCCTAACTCTAAACCTAACCCACATCTAAACCTAACCCTAATTTTCAACGTTACCCTAAACCTCACCATCACGCGAACCCTCACCCTAACCCTAACACTCACCTTATCCTCACACTAACCTTAACCATTATCTAACAAAGACCCTCACCCTCACCCTCACCCTAACCTTCACCCTAACCCTCACCCTCACCCTAGCCCTCAACCTTAACGTAACCCTAACTGTAAACCTCACCCGCACCCTCACCCTCATGCTCAGCCTTACCCTAACCCTACCCGTAATCCTAAACCTAACCCTCAACCTGATCATAACACTCAACATAACCCTTACCCTCACCCTCACAATATCCCTAACCTTAACCCTCAAACTAAACCTAACCCTCACCCTAAACCTAACCCTATCCCTCAACCCAAACCTCAACCTAAACCTAAATCTCACCCTCACCCTAACACTAACCCTCACCCTCACCCTAGCCCTCACCCTAATCCTAACCCTCATCTTAAACTTCACCCTCACACCACCCTCAAACTAACCCTAACCCTAACCCTCACCCTAATCCTAACCCTAACACACACACTAGCCCTCACCTTAAACCGAACCCTAACTCTCCCCCTCACCCTAACCCTACACTTAACTCTAACCCTAACCCTCACCCTAACACTAACCTTAACCCTAACCATCACCCTTACCTTAACCCTCACCCTAACCCTCAACTTCATCCTCACCCTAAACCTCACACTAAACCTAAATCTCACCCAAACTCTAACCCTAACCGTCACCCTCACCCTCACCCTCACGCTAACCCTAATCCTCATCCTCACCCTAACCCTAAATCTCACCCTAACCCTAACCATAACCCTCACCCTCAAGCTCACCTTAACCCTAACCCTAACCCTCACCCTAACCTTCACTCTAACCCTACTGCTAACTCTACCACTCACCCTAACCCTCACGCTATCACTTACCCACACGATAAACCTAAACCTAACCCTCACCATCACCCTCACCCTAAATCTCACCCTAAACTTAACCCTAACCCAAACACGAAACCCTAACCTTAACCTGAACCCTAACCCTCACCCGAAACCTTAACCCTAAACCTAAACCTAACCCTCAAGCTAAGTGTCACCCTATCCCTAACCCTATCCCAAACCCTAACCCTCACCCTAACTCTCACCCTAAACCTTATACTCACCCTCACCCTAACCCTAACCCTAACGCTGACGCTTACAATAACTCTAACCCTCACCCTAAACCTAACATTACCCCTCACCCTAACCCTCATCCTAACCCTAAACCTAACCCAAAACCTATCCCTAACCCTAATCCTAACCCTAACCCTCACCCTCATCATAACTAACACTAACCTTAACACTAACTCTCACCCTCACCCTCAGCCTAAACGTTACCTTCACACTAACAATAACCATCACGCTAACCCTCAACCTAGTCCTCAACACTAACCCTAACCATAACCATTACACTAACCCTAACCCTAAACATCACCAAAATCCTCAATAACCCTAAACCTAGTCCTAACCCTAACCCTTACCCTCACCCTAACCCTCACCCTCACCCTAACCCTAACCTTCACCCTAACACTAAGCCTAACCCTAACACAAACCCTCACACTAAACCTAACCCTCAGCCTAAACCTAACCCTCAACCTAAACCTATCCCTAACCCAAATCCTCACCCTCAACTTATCCCTCACACTAACCCTTTTCCTATCCCTAAGTCTAACCCTCACCCTTTCCGTAACCCTCACCCTCACCAAAAACCTCACCCTTACCCTTATCTTACCCTCACCCTAACCTTCACACTAACCCAAAACCTCAACCTAACCTAATCAAAACACTCACACTAAACCTCACCTTAACCCTAATGCTAACCCTAACACTCACCCTCACCCTAATCCTCACCCTAAATCTGAACCTCACTCTAACCCTAACCCTAACCCACAACCTCACCCTAAACCTCATCCTAACCCTAACCCTCACCCTAATCCTTACCCTCACCCTAACCCTCACCCTAAACCTAACCCTAAGCTAACCCTAAACCTCACCCTAACCCTCACCCTCACCCTAACCCTAACCTTCATCCTAACACTAAGCCTAACCCTAACACAAACGCTCACACTAACCCTAACCCTCAGCCTAAACCTAACCCTCAACCTAAACCTAACCCTAACCCAAATGCTCACCCTCATCTTATCCCTCACACTAACCCTTTTCCTATCCCTAACCCTAACCCTAACAGTAACCCTAACCCTCACCCTCACCCTCACCCTTTCCGTAACCCACACCCTCACCAAAAACCTCACCCTTACCCTTACCTTACCCTCACCCTAACCCTCACAGTAACCCAAAACCTCAACGTAACCTAATCAAAACACTCACACTAAACCTCACCCTAACCCTAATGCTAACCCTAACACTCACCCTCACCCTAACCCTCACCCTAAACCTGAACCTCCGTCTAACCCTAACCCTAACCCACAACCTCACCCTAAACCTCACCGTAACCGTAACCCTCACCCTAATCTTTACCCTCACCCAAACCTCACCCTAAACCTAACCCTAAGCTAACCATAAACCTCACCCTAACCCTCACCCTCACCCTAACCCTAATCCAAACCCTAACCCTCAGCCTAAACCTCACCCTAACCCTAACCTTAACCTTCACACTAACCCTAACCCTCACACTAACCTTAACCCTACCCCTGAGCCTAACCCTAACCCTCATGCTCACCCTAAACCTAACCCTAACCGTATCCCACACACTCACCCTCACCCTCATCCTCACCCTCGCCCTAAACCTAATCCTAACAATAACCCTAATCATAAACCTAACCCTCACCTTAACCCTAACCCTCAAGCTAACCCTCATCCTCACCCTCACCCTCACTTTAACCCTAAGCCTAAGCCTAACCCTCACCCTCACCCTCAACATAACACTAAAGCTAACCCTAACCCTCACCCTAACAGTAACCCTAACCCTCACTCTCACCCTAACCGTCACCCTAACATTATCCTCACCCTAACCCTAACCCTCACATTAACCCTAATGCTCACCCTAACCTTAACAGTACCCTTCACCCAAACCCTCATCCTAACTCTAACCCTAACCCTAAACCTAACCCTCACCTAACCCTAAATCTCAACCTTACTCTAACACACAACATCACCTGAACCCTCACCCTAAATCTAACACTCACCCACACCCTAACCCTAAAGCTCACCCTCAACCTCACCTAATCCTCACCCTAACCCTAAACATTATCTAACAAAGGCCCTGACCCTTACCCTCACGCTAACCTTCACCCTAACCCTCACCCTCACCCTAGCCCTCACCCTAAACGTAACCCTACCCGTAAACCTCACCAGCACTCTCACCTTCATGCTCAGCCTTACGCTAACTCTACCCCTAATCCTAACCCTAACCATCAACCCCATCATAACCCTCACCATAACCCTTACCCCCACCCTCACCCTAAGCCTAACCGTAATGCTCTCACTAAACCTAACCCTCACCCTAAATCTAACCCTACCCTTCACCCCAAACCTCAACCTAAACCTAACCCTAACCCTCACCCCAACGCTAAAACTAACCCTCAACCTAGCCCTCACCCTAATCCTAACCATCATCCTAAACCTTACCCTTACACCACCCACACACTAACCCTAAACCTAACCCTCACCCTAAGCCTAACCCTCACCCTAACCCTAAACCGCACCCTAGCTCTCACCCTAACCCTAACCCTAAACCTCCCCGTCACCCTAACCCTCACTGTAACCCTAACCCTCACCCTAAACCTCACCCTCACACTAACCCTAACCCTAACCCTCACCTTTACCTTAACCCTCACCCTAACCCTTAACTTCATCCTCATCCTAAACCTCACACCAAACCTAACCCTCACCCTAACTCTAACACTAACCGTCACCCTCACCCTAACCCTCACGCTAACCCTAACCCTAACCCTCGCCCTCGCCCTCACCCAAACCCTAACTCTAATAAAAAAACCATAATAACTCTAACACTCACCCTAACCCTCACGCTATCACTTAAACACACCATAAACCTAAACCTAACTCTAACCCTCACCCTCACCATAAACCTCACCCTAACCCTAACAGTAACCCAAACACGAAACCCTTAACGTAACCCTAAACTGAACCCGAACCCTCACCCGAAACCTTAACCCTAAACCTAAACCAAACCCTCAAGCTAACAGTCACCCTAAACCTAACCCTATCCCTAACCCTAACCCTCACCCTAACCCGCACCCTAAACCATATCCTCACCCTCACCCTAACCTTTACCCTAACGCTAACCCTCACAATAAATCTAACCTCACCCTAAACCTAAACTTACCCCTCACCCTAACCCTCATTCTAACCCTAAACCTAACCCAAAACCTCTCCCTAACCCTAATCCTAACACTAACTCTCACCTTAACCCTCACCCTCAGCCTAACCCTGACCCTCACACTAACCCTAACCGTCAAGCTAACCCTCAACCTAATCCTCACACTAACCCTAACCCTAACCCTTACACTAACGCTAATCCTAAACCTCAACAAAACCCTCAATAACCCTAAACCTAGACCTAACCTTAACCCTTACCCTCACCCTAAACCTAACCCTCACCCTCACCCTAACCTTAAACCTCACCCTAAAACTAACCCTCACCCTAAACTTTACCCTCACCCTAATACTAAAACTAACACCAACACTCACACTAACCCTAACCCTCAGCCTAAACCTAACCCTCAACCTAAATCTAACCCTAACCCTAATCCTCACCCTCACCTTATCCCTCACACTAATCCTTTTCCTAACCGTAACTCTAACCCTCACCCTAACCCTAACACTCTCCCTTTCCGTAACCCTCACCCTCAGCAAAAACCTCACCCTTACCCTTACGTTACCCTCACCCTAACCCTCACACTAACCCAAAACCTCACCCTAAACTAAACAAAACACTCACACTAAACCTCACCCTAACCCTAATGCTAACCCTAACACTCACCCTCACCCTAAAACTTACCCTAAACCTTCACCTCAACCTAACAGTAACCCTAACCCTCAACCTCACCCTAAACCTCACCCTAAGCCTAACCCTCAGCCTAACCCTTACCCTCACCCTAACCCTAAACCTAAGCTAACCCTTAACCTCACCCTAACCCTCACTCTCACCCTAACCCTAATCTAAACCCTAACCCTCAACCCAACCCTCATCCTAACCCTAACCCTAACCTTCACACTAACCCTAACCCTCACCCTAACCTTAACCCTACCCCTCACCCTAAACCTCATCCTAACCGTAACCCTAAACCTAACCCTAACCCTAACCCTAAACCTCACACTAACCCTAACCCTCACCCTCACCCTCACCCTCAACGTAACCATAAACCTAACCCTAACCCTAAAAATAACCCTAACCCTAACCCTTATCCTAACCCTCACCTTCACCCTCACCCTAACCCTAACCCTCACGATTAACCTAACCCTCAACCTCACCGTAACCCTAAACCTAACCCTAAAACTTACGCTCACCCTAACACTAACCCTAACCCTAAAACTAGCCATTAAACTAACCCTAATCCTCAGCCTAACCCTAACCCTCAACCTATACCTATCCCTAACCCTAACCCTCACCCTCACCCTAGGCCTCACCCTAACCCTAATCCTAACCCTCACCCTAAACCTAACCCTCACCCTATTCCCAACCCTCAATCTCACCCTCACCCTAACCCTAACCCCAAACCTAACACTCACCCTAACACTCACCCTTACTGTAAACATAAACCTAACCCTCACCCTAACCCACAAGTTTACCATAATCCTCACCATAACCCTAACCCTCACACTTAACATTACTCTCACCCTCAACGTAACCCTCACCCTAAACCTAACCCTCACACTAACCTTACTCTTACCCTCACACTAACCCTCACCCTAAACATAATGCTAACCCTAACACTCACCCTGACTCTAACCCTCACCCTAACCCGAAACCTCACCCTAAACCTAACCCTATCCCTAACCCTCAACCTAACCTTTACCCTCAACCTAACACTAACACTCACATTAACAATAAACCTCACCCTAACTCTAACCTCACCCTAACCCTAACCCTCACCCTAACCCTAACCCTAACCCTCAACCTAACCTTTAACCTTACCCTCACCCTAACCCTCACACCAACCCTAACCCTAAGCCTAACCATTACCCTCTCCCTCACGCTCACCCTCAGCCTAAATTTAAACCTAACCCTACTCTTAACCCTAACCCTCACCTTCACCCTCACACTCAACCTAACCCTAAACCTAACTCTAAGCCTAACCCTCACACTCACCCTCACCCTCAGCCTAAGCCTCACTGTCAACCTCATGCTCACCCGCACCCTAACCCAAAGGCTAAACCTCACCCTAAACCTATCTCTCACACTAACCATAAACCTCACAATCACCCTCGCCCTCACCTCACCCTAACCATAAACCTAACCCTAACCCTCACCCTAACCCTAATGCTAACTCTAACCCTCACACTCACCCTAAACCTCATGCTAACCCTTATTCTCACCGTAAATCTAACCCTAACACTAACCCTCACCCTGACCCTAACCCTCACGTAAACCCTAACCCTAACCCTAATCCTAACCCTCATCCTAAACCTCACCCTAAACCTAAACCAATCCCTAACCCTAACGCTAACCCTAACGCTCACCCTCACCCTCACCCTAAACTAATCCTAACCCTAACCCTCACCCTAACCCTGACCCTGAACCTTAAACTAACTCTCATACTAACCATCACACTAACTCTAACCCTCACCTTAACTTACCACTAAACCTCACCCAAACACTCACCCTTACCCTATCCCTATTCCTCACCCTAACCCTCACACTCACACTCACCCCCACCCTATTCCTAACCCTAAATCTCACCCTCACCCACACCCTAACCCTCACCCTCACCCTCACACTAACCCTAACCCTAACCCACACCCGAACCCTAACGCTAATCCTAACCCTCAACCTAACCCGCACCCTCACACTCACCCTAACCCTAAACTTAAACCTAACCCTCACGCTAACTCTAACCCTAACCCTAATGGTAACCATAACCCTTACCCTCAACTTAACCCTCACCTTAAACCTTACCCTCACCCTAACCCTCATCTTAAGCCTCACCCTAACCCTAACCCTAACCATCACTCTAACCCTAATCTTCAACCCCACCCTCACCCTAAGCCTAACCCTAAGACTAAGCCTACCCCTAAACCTACCCCTCAGCCTAATGCTCACCCTAACACTAATCCTAATCCTAATACTCACCCTATACCTAACCCTAACCCTAAGCCTCACCCTAACCCTAACACTAATGCTAACCATAATCCTCACCATCAATCTAACCCTCACCCTAACCCCTACCATACGCCTAACCCTAACACTCACCCTCACCTTAACCCTCACACTAATCCTTACCCTCAACCTAACCCTAAACCTAACCCTAAAACTCACACTCACCCTCACCCTCACCATCACCCTCAGCGTAACCCTAACCATAACCCTAATCCTAACCCTAAACCTCTCCCTCACCCTAACCGTCACCCTAATTCTTACCTTCACACTAATCCTAACCCTAACCCTAACCCTAATACTTACACTAAACCTAACCCTCACCTTAACCATAACAATACCCATTACCCTAACCTTCACCCTAACCCTAACCCTATCCCTAACCCTAACCCTATCCCTAAACCTCACCCTAACACTAACCCTAACCCTCACCCTTACCCTAAACCTCACAATAAGCCTCAACCTCATTCTCACCCTAAACCTCACACTAAACCTAACTCTCAGCCTAACTCTAACCCTAACCGTCACCCTTACCCTCATGTTCACACTGACCCTAACCCTCACCCTAACCCTAAAACCCACCATAACGCTAACCCTAACCCTCGCCCTCAAGCTCACCTTAACCCTAACCCTATCCCTCACCCTAAACTTCACTCTAATCCTAATGCTAACTCTAACACTCACCCTAACCCTCACACTATCACTTACCCACACGATAAAACTAAAACTAACCCTAACCCTCACCCTCACCTTAAGCTTCAACCTAACCCTAACCCTAACCCTAACCCAAAAGCCTCACCCTAAACCTAACCATAACTCTAACACTAATCCTAAACCTAACCCTCACCCTAACGCTAACCCTTACCCTAACACTAACCCTAACTCTAACCTAACCCTCAGCCTAACCCTAACCCTAACCCTGACCCTCACCCTAACCCTAAACCTCACCCTAACCCTAACCCTCACTCTAACCCTTATCCTCACCCTAACACTAAGCCTAACCCTAACACCAACCCTCCCACTAAACCTAAACCTCAGCCTAAGCCTAAACCTCACACTAAACCTAACCCTAACCCTAACCCTCACCCTCACCATAGCCCTTACACTAATCCTAATGCTAACCCTAACCCTCACCCTAACACTAACCCTAACCCTAAACCTCACCCTAAGCCGAACCCTCAACTTAACCCTAACCAAAACCCTACCCCTCACCCTATCCCTAACCCTACCCCTCACCATAAACTTCTTCCTAACACTAACCCTAAACCTAACCCTAAACCTCACCCTAACCGTAACCATATCCCTCATCTTCCCCCTCACCCTAAACTGAACTGTAACCCTCACTCTAACCCTAACAATAACCCTAACACTAAACCTAATCTTAACCCTCACCCTCACCCTAACACTAACCCTAACCTAAACCCTCACCCTCACCCTAAGCCTCAGCCTCACCCTCAAACTCAACTTCACCCTAAACCTCACCCTCACACTAGCCCTCACCCTAACCCTAAAGATAACCCTAAACCTCACCTGCACCCTCACCCTCACCCTCAGCCTAAACCTAACCCTATCTCTAATCATAACCCTAACCCTCACCCTCACCCTAACCCTCACCATAACCCTTACCCTAACCCTCACCCTAACCTTAACTGTAAACCTCACACTAAAGCTAACCCTCACCCTAACCCTCACCCTAAACATAACCCTAACCCTCATCATAACCCTAAATTTCACCCTCAACCTAGCCCTCACCCTAACCACAAGCCTCAACCTAAACCTCACCCTCACACCAGTCTCAAACTAAAACTAACCCTAACCCTCACCCTAACCCTAACCCTAAAACTAACCCTCACCCTCACCCTCATCCTCACCCTCAGCGAAACTCTAATCCTATCCATATTCCTAAACTTAAACCTCACCCTCACCCTAAACATCACCCTAATTCCTACCCTCACACTAATCCTAACCCTAACCCTAACCATAACTCTCACACTAAACCTAACCGTTACCCTAACTGTAACCCTAACCCTCACCTTAACCCTAAAGCTAATCCTCACCCTAAACCTCACAGTCACCCTAAACATGACCCTAACCCTAATCCTAACCCTAACCCTCACCCTAACCCTAACCCTCACCCTGACCCTTACCCTCACCCTAAACCTCACACTAATCCTAACACTATCCCTTAGCCTATCCCACACCCTAACCCTAACCCTAACCCTAACCCTCACCCTAAACCTCACCCTAACCCTAATCCTAACCCTCACCCTAAACCTAACCCTAACACTCACTCAAAAACTCAACCTCACCCTCACTCTAACCCTAACCCTCACCCTCACCATAACCTTGACTCTTACCGTAACCCTCAATCTCACCCTAACACTCACCCTTACACTTATTCTTACTCTCACCCTAACCCTCACCCTAACCCTAACCCTCATCCTAACCTAACCTGAACCCTCACCCTAGCCCTCAACCTAAAGCTAATGCTAATCCTAACCCTCACCCTAACACTAACCCTTAACCTCACCCTAAACCTAACCCTAAAACTAACCCTCACTCTCACCCTAAACCTCACCCTAAGCCTAACCTTCACCCAAACACTTACCCTCACCCTAACCCTCACCCTAACACTAACCCTGACGCTAACCTCACCTCACCCACAACCTCACCGTAACCGTAACCCTAAACCTAACCCTAACAATAACACTAACCCTCACCCTAACCCTAACCTCACACTCACCCTAACCCTCACCCTAAAACTTATCTTCACCCTAACCCACACCCTAACTCTAAACCTAACCCTAATCCTCACCCTAACCCAAACACTAACCGTAACCTTTAAACTAACCCTGAACTTCACCCTAACCCTAACCCTGCCCCTCATCCTAACCATCATCCTAACCCTAACTCTAAACCCTCACCCTGACCCTAAACCTAATCCTAAACCTCACCTGCACCCTAACAGTCACGCTCACCGTCACCCTCACCCTAATCCTCAACCTCACCCTAAACATCAACCTATACCTAACCCTCACCCTAACCCTAAGCCTAACACTCATCCTAACCCTAACCCTCACCGGCATCTAACTATCAGCCTATCCCTAACCCTAACGCTCACACTCACCCTAACCCTAAACCTCACACTCACCCTCACCCTCAGCTTAAACCTAAGCCCAACAATAACCCTAACCATAACCCTCACAATCACCCTCATCCTAAGCCTAACCCTAACCCTAAACCTAACACTCACCCTCACCCTCACCCTAACCCTAACCCAAACCATCAACCGAATCCTCACCCTCAAACTCACCCTAACTCTCACGCTCAACCTAAACGTCACCCTAAACCTAACCCTCAACCTAACCTTTAGCTTAACCCTCAATCTAACCCTAACCCTCACACTCACCCTCTCCCTCAGGCTCACCCTAACGCTAATCCTAACCCTAACCCTAACCCTCACCCTCACCCTCAACCTAAACCTATTTCTAACCCTAACCATCACCCTAACCGTAACCTCCAACCTAACCCTAACCCTCACCATAACCCTAACGCTAACCCTCACCCTAACCGTAACCCTCACCCTCACTCTCAGCCTAAGCCTAACCCTATCCCTAACCCTCACACTCACCCTTACACTAAAACTAACCTTAAGCCTCACCCTCACCCTCAACCTCAACCTAAACCTAACTCAAACACTCAACCGAACCTTCACTTCAACCTCACCCTAACCTTTACCCTCACCCTAAACATCACCCTAACCCTAACCCTCACATTAACCTTAACCCTCACATTAACCCTAACCCTCACCCTAACCCTAATCCTCAACCTAACCCTTACCCTCACCATAACACTAAGGCTAACCCTAACTTGAACCCTCACAGTAACCCTAAACCTTACCCTAACCATAACCCTCACAGTAACCCTAACCCTCACCCTAACCATAACCCTACCCCTCACTCTAACCTTAACCCCAACCCTAAACCTCACCCTCACCGTCACCCTAACACTCACCCTAACCCTAACCCTCACCGAAACCCTAACCCTCACACTCTCCAAAACCCTCATCCTCACTCTAACACTCACCCTCACCCTAAACATAACCCTAAACCTAACCCTCACCATAACCGTAACCCTAAACCTCACACTAAGAGTAACCCTAAACCTCACCCTCACCCCAACCCTCACCCTTACCTTATCCTCACCCTATCCCTAACACTCACCCTAACCCTAAGCTTCACTGAAACCCTAACCCTCACACTCTCCAAAACCCTCATCCTCACTCTAACACTCACCCTCACCCTAAACATAACCCTAACCCTAACCGTCACCATAACCGTAACCCTAACCTTCACCCTAATCCTAACCCTTAACCTCACCCTCACCCTAACCCTCACCGTTACTGTAACCCTCACCCAACCTTAACCCTCACCCATACCCTAACCCTCACACTCACCCTCACCCTAACCCTCAGCCTCATTCTACACATCACCTTAACCATAACACTCACACTAACCCTAATCCTATCTCTCACCCTAACCCTAACACTCACCCTAACCCTCACCCTAACCTCCAACCTAACACTAACCCTCATCCTAACCCTAACGCTAACCCTCACCCTAACCCTAACCCTGAACCTAACCCTTACCCTCACTCTAACCTTAACACTCACACTATCCCTAATCCTCACCCTTACCATAACACTACCCCTCACCTTAACCCTCAGCCTAACCCTAACCCCAACCCTAAACCTCACCCTCACAGTCACCCTATCACTCATTTTAACCCTTACCCTTCCCCTCACCCTAACTCTAACCCTAACCCTAAACCTCACCCTAACCCTAATCCTTACCTAAAACCTCACCCTAGTACTCACCCTAACCCTAATTCTGACCCTAACCCTCCACCGAACCCTAACCCTCATCCTCACCCTAAACCTCACATTAACCCTAAACCTAATCCTCAATCTAATCCTCACCCTAACCCTAACCCAAAACCATACCCTAATCCTCACCCTAACCCTAACCCTCACCCTTATCTTAACCCTCACCCTCCGCCTAACCCTCACATTTACAATTACCATCACCCTCAACCTAACCCTCACCCTAAACCTAACCCTCACCCTTGCCCTCACCCTAACTCTAACCCTAACCCTCACCCTCACCCTCACCCTCAGTGTAACACTAACCCTATCACTATTCCTAACCCTAAACCTCACCCTCACCCTAATCATCACCGTAATTCTTACCCTCACACTAATCCTAAACCTAACCCTAACACTAAATCTCACACTAAATCTAACCCTCACCCTAACCGTAACACTAACCCTTATCCTAACCCTCATATCCTAACCCTAACCCTCACACCAACCCTCACCCTAAACCTCACCGTCATCCTAAACCTGACCCTAACCCTAATAATAAACCTAACGCTCACCCGACTCCTAACCCTTACCCTCACCCTAACCATCACCCTAACCCTCACCCTAATCCTAACCCTAAACCTCACCCTAACCCTAAGCATAACCATAAACCTAACCCTCACCTTAACACTCACCCTTTACCTAACCGTCACCCTAACCCTAAAACTCACATTAATCCTCACCCTAACCCTCACTCTCACACTCACCCTCACTCTAATCCTCACCCTAACCCTCACCCTAACCCTAATGCTAACTCTAACACTCACCCTAACCCTCATGCTATCACTTACCCACACCCCAAACCTAAGCCTAACCTTAAACCTCACCCTCACACTAAACCTCATCCTAACCCTAAACCTAATCCTAACCCTCACCCTCACCCTATCCCTAACCCTAACCCTAACCCTAACCTAACCCTAACCCTAACCTTCAACGACACCCTAACCCTCACCATTACCCGAACCCTCACCCTAAATCTAACCCTCACCCACAACCTAACGCTCAAGCTCACCCTCACACTAAACCTCACCTAATACTCACGCTAACCCTAACCATTACGTAACCAAGACCATCAGCCTAAACCTCAACTTCACCCTAACCCTCACCCTCACCATAGACCTCACCCTAACCATAAACATAACCCTAACCCTCACCCTCACCCTAACCCTCACCATAACCATTCCCCCCACCCTCACCCTCACCCTAAACGTAACCCTCACACTAAACCTAACTCTCATCCTAAACCTAACCCTACCCCTCACCCTAAACATAACCCTAACCCTAAACTTCACCCTCACACTTGCCCTCACCCTAACCCTAATTCTAACCCTAACCCTCATCCTCACCCTAAACTTCACACTAGCCCTAACCCAAATCCTCAGTCTAACCCTAACCCTAACCCTTACCCTAACCCTCAACCTCAGGCTAACCCTCACCGTTACTCTTACAGTCACGCTCATCCTAACCCTCACCCTAAACCTAAGCTAATCCATCACTATAACCCTAACCCCCACCCTCACCCTCACCCTCACCCTGATCCTAACCCTATGCCTAAGCCTAACCCTAACCCTATCCCTCACCCTCACCCTAGCCCTCACCATAACCCTAATTCTAACCCTAACCCTAACCCTAAACCTCACCCTAACCCTAAGGCTAAACATCACCCTAAGCCTAATCCTCTCCCCAACCGTCACCCTCAACCTTACCCTAAGCCTAAGCCTAATCCTTATCCTAACCCTCACACTCACCCTCACCCTAAGCCTAATCCTAACCCTAAACCTAACCCTAAACCTCAACCTAACCCTCACCCTAGACCTAACGCTAACCCTAACACTAACACTAACCCTAACAGTCACCATAACCCTCACCCTCAACCTAACTCTAACTCTAAACCTCACCATCACCCTATCCTTAATCCTAACCTTATCCCTAAACCTCACACTAACCTTAACCCTAACTCTCACCCTCACCCTCACCCAAACCGTAACTCTAACCCTAACCCTAACATTAACACTAATCCTAAACCTAAAACTAACCCTAAACCTAATGCTAACCTTCACCCTCAGCCTCACCCTAATTGCAAATGTAACCCTAACCATAACACTTACAATGATCCTAACCCTAATCCTAACCATCACCCTCACCCTAACCCTAATCGTAAACCTAACCCTCACCCTAACCCTAACCCTGACCCTCACTGTAACCCTCACCATCATCTTAAGCCTCACCTTCACCCTAACCCTAACCCTCACCCTAACCCGTAACCTCACCCTAATCCTAACACTAAGCCTAAATTAAAACTCACAGTAACCCTCACCCTCACCCTAACTGTAACCCGAAACCTAAAGATCAACCTAACCCTCACCCTAACCCTAACTCTAAACCTAACCCTAAACCTCACATTAACCCTAACTCTCACCATAACCCCAACCCTACCCCTCACCCTAACCCTCATGCTAACTCTAAACCTCACCCTTACCAGAACCCTAACCCTATCCCTAACCATAAACCTCACCTTAAGTCTAACTCCAACACTAACCCTAACCTAACCCGTACCCTAACTCTAAGTCTAACCCTTTCCCTAAACTTAAACTTTACCTTCACCCTCTCCCTCAGCCTAACCTTAAACCTAACCCTAACCCTCACACTCACCCTAGCCCTCACCCTAAACCAAATCCTAACCCTAACCCTCATCCTAATCCTCACCCTAACCCTAACCCTAACCATCACCCAAAACCTATTCCTCATCCCCACCCTAACCCTCAGCCTAACCCTAAGCCTAAGCCTAACCCTAACCCTAAACCTCACCCTCAACCCAGCTCGCACCCTAACCCTAATTCAAACGATAAACCTCAACCTAACCCTCACCCTAATCCTAACCCTAAACCTAACCCTAACCTTCAACCTAACCCTAACCCTCATCCATACAGTAACTCTAACCCTAACCCTCACCCTAAACCTAAACCTAACCCAAACCCTAAACCTCACACTAACCCTAACCCTAAACTTAACATTCAACCTAGCCCTCAACCTAACCTGAATCCTAAACCTATACCTCATTCTAACCCTAAACCTAAACCTAACCCTAAACCTCATCTTAACCTTAACACTCACCCTCACCCTCAGCCTAACCCTAAGCCTAATCCTAACCCTAACCCTGACCCTCACCCTCACCTTAACCATAATCCTAAATGTAACCCTATCCCTAACCCTAACACTCACACTCACCCTCACCCAAACCCTAACCCTAACACTAATCCTAAAACTAACCCTCACAGTAAGCCGGACCCTAACCCTAACTCTAACCCTAAACCTCACCCTCAAACTAACCCTAAACCTCACCCTCACCCTCAGCTTAAACCTAAGCCTAATTCTAACCCTAACACTAATCCTCACACTCACCCTCACCCTAAACCTAAACTTAATCCCAGCCCTAACACTAACCCTCATCCTAACACTAACTCTAACCCTAAACCTCGCCCTGACCCTAACCCTAATCTGCACCCTCACCCTCAGCTTAAACCTAAGCCTAACTCTAACCCTAACCCTAAACCTAACACTAACGCTAACTCTAACCCTCACACTAACCCTAAAACTAAACCTAAACCTCAACCTCACCCTAACCCTAACCCTAACCCTAAACCTTACCCTAACGCTAAACCTCACCCTCACACTAACCCTAATCCTAATCCTAACCCTAACAATAAACCTAACCCTAACACTAACCCTCACCCCAAACATAAACCTCAGCCTAATCCTAACCCTCACCCTAAAACTTACCGTCAAGGTAACACTTAACCTCACCCTAATCCTAACCCTCACACAAACCCTAACCCTCACCCTAACCCTAAACCTCACCCTAACCCTAACCCTAAACTTCACCCTCACCCTAGCACTCAACCTAACCCTAATTCTAACCCTAACACTCAACCTCAACTTCACCCTCATCCTCATCGTAACCATAACCCTAACCCTAACAATAACCCTAACCCTACCCCTAAACCTCACCCTAACCATAACCCTCACCCTAACACAAAACCTCACCCTAACTCTTACCCTCACCCTAACACTAACCCTCACACTATCCCTAAACCTCAAAATACCCCTAAACCTAACCCTAATCCTAACCCTCACCCTAACCCCAATTCTAACCCTAAACCTCACCCTAACCCTAACCCTAACACAAACCCTCACCCTAACCCTCACCCTCACCCTAATCCTAAACCTCACACTCACCCTATCCCACACCCTAACCCTAATCCTCAACCTAACCCTAACCCTAACACATACCCTCACCCTAACCCTCACCCGAACCCTAACCCTAACACTAACCCTAAACCTAACTCTCACCGTAACCATCAACCTAACACTAATCTCTAACCCTAAACCTCAAACTCACACTGATCCTAACCCTAACCCTAACCCTTAACCTCACCCTAACACTAACCCTAAACCTCAACCTCACCCTAGCCCTAACCCTAACCCTAATCCTAAACCTAACCCTCAACTTAACCCTCACCCTAACCCTCACACTAACCCTAATCTTAACCATAACCCTAACAATAAACCTCACCCTAACCCTAAACCTAACCCTAACCCTAACCCTAACCCTCATCCTAACCCTCACCTGATCACTAAATCTAACCCTAAACCTCACCTTCACCCTAACCCTAACTCTAACCCTAACCCTTACCCTAAACCTCACTCTAACCCTAACCCTCAACCTCACCCTCACCATAACCCTAATCCTCACCCTAACCAAAACCTTCATTCTAACCCTAACCCTCACCCTAACCACAACCTTCACCCTAACCTTAACACTCACCCTAACATTTACCCTCACACTAACAATAACCCTAAATCTAACACTAACCCTCACAGTAACCCTAAATCTCACCCTCACCCGAAACCTCACCCTAAACCTAACCCTAAACCTCAGCCTCGCCCTAGCCCTCACCCTAACCCTAATTGTAATCTTAACCCTAAACCTAACCCTAACCCTCATCCTCGCCCTCTACCTCAAACTAACCCTAACAATAATCCTCAATCTAACCCTCACCCTCATCCTTACCCTCACCCTAAACCTTACCCTAACCCTCACCCTAAACCAAACCCTCACCCTTAGGGGAACACTGACCATCAACCTAAGCCTCACCTTTACTCTTACCAACATGCTCACCCAAATCCTCATTCTAACCCTAACCCTCATCCTAACAATCACCCTAACCCTAACCCAGTCCATCACCCTAACGATAACTCTCATCCTCACCCTCAACCTCAGCCTAAACATAAGCCTAAGCCTAACCCTAAGCCTAACCCTCACCCTCACCCTAGCCCTCACCCTAAAACTAATACTAACCCTAACCCTCATCCTAACCCTCACCCTAGCCCTAACCCTAACCATCACCCAAAACCTATTCCTCACCCCCAACCTCACCCTCAGCCTAACCCTAAGCCTAATCCTAACCCTAACCATTACCCTCACCCTCAGCCTCACCCTCACCGCACACTTAACCCAAACCAAAACACTAACAGTAACCCGAATTTTAACCCTAACCCTAACCCTAATCCTCACCCCCACCCTCACCTTAAGCCTAACCCTAAGCCTAACCCTCACCTCAAACCTAACCCTAACCCTATCCCTAATCATAAACCTAAATATAATCCTCAGCCACACCCTCACTCTAACCCAAACCATAACGCTAACCCTCATCCTAACCCTAAGCCTAATGCTTACCATAACCCTAACGTTCACCCTAGCCCTCACCCTAACCCTTATCCTAACCCTAAACCTCATCCTAACTCTCACCCTAACCCTAACCCTAACCCTCACCATAACCATAACCCTCACACTCAACCTCTTGCTCGGCCTAAGCCTAAGCCTAAGCCTAACCCTAACCCTAACCCTCACCATAACTCTAACCATAACACTAACCTTAAATCTAACCCTAAACCTCACCCTCACCCTAACCCTAACCCTAACTCTAACCCTAACCCTAAACCTAAACCTCAACCTAACCCCAAACCTAACCCTCACCCTTACCCTCACCGCAACCGTAACCCTAACCCTAACCCTAACAATAACCCTAACCCTAACCCTAACACTCACCCTATCCCTAGCCCTAACACTCCCTTTAACGTTAACTCTCACCCTAACCCAAACCCTCACCCTAACCCTAACCCTAACACTAACCCTCACACTAACCCTAATCATCACCCTAAACCTAAACCTCACCCTAACACGAACCCTCACCCTAATCCACACCCTAAACATAACTCTACCCCTAAACCTCACCCTCACACTAACCCTAACTCTAACCACAACCCTAACACTAAACCTCACCCTAACCCTAACCCTCAAAATCACCCTCACAGTAACCGTAACCCTAACCCTTACCCTAACAATAACCCTAACCCTAACCCTAACCCTAACCTTCACCCTCACCCTAACCCTAACCCTAATCCTAACCCTAAAACTCACCCTCACCTTAACCCTTACCCTAAACCAAACCCTCACCCTAACCCTAACCATAACCCTCACTTTCACCCTCACCCTAAACAGAACTGTAACCCTCACTCTAACCCTAACAATAACCCTAAATCTAATCTTAAACCTCAACCTTACCCTAACCCTAACCCTAAACCAAACCCTCACCCTCACCCTAACCCTCATCCTCACCCTCAACCTCACCTTCACCCTAACCCTGATCCTCACCCTAGCCCTCACCCTCACCCTAACCCTAACCCTAAACCTCACCCGCACCCTCACTCTCACCCTCAGCCTAAACCTAACCCTATCTCTAATCATAACCCTTCTTCACCTTCACCCGAACCCTCAACATAACCCTTACCCTCAACCTCAACCTATCCTTAACCGTAAATCTCACACTAAACCTAACCCTCACCCTAAACCTAATGCTAACCCTCATCATAACCCTAAAGTTCACCCTCAACCTAGCCCTCACCCTAACCCAAAGCCTCAACCTAAACCTCACCCTCACACCACCCTCAAACTAAACCTAATCCTTACCCTCACCCTAACCCTAGCCCTCATCCTAACCCTAACCCTCACCCTAGCCCTCACCCTAACCCTAAACTTAACGCTCACCCTCACCCTCATCCTCACCCTCAGCGTAACACTAACTCTATCCCTATTCCTAAACCTAAACCTCTCCCTCACCATAACCATCACCCTAATTCTTTCCCTCACACTAATCCTAACCCTTACCCTATACTTTACTCTCACACTAAACCTAACTCTCACCCTCACCGTAACTCTACCCCTTACCCTAAAACTCACCTTAACCCTAAACATAACCCTCACTCTAAACCTCACAGTCACCCTAACCCTGACCCTAACCCTAATCCTAACCCTAAGCCTCACTCAAAACCTAACCCTCCCCCTCCCCCTAACCCTCACCCTAAACCTCACCCTAATCCTAACCCTAACCCTCAGCCTAACCCAAAACCTAACCCTCACCCTAACCCTAATCCTAACCTCCACTCTAACCCTAACATTCAGCCTAACCCTAAACCTAACCTTAAACCTCACACTCACCCTCACCCTCTCCTTAACCCTAAGCCTAACCCTAACCTTCACCCTCACCCTTATCTTAACACTAAACCTAACCCTAACCCTCACTTTAACAGTAACCATAAACCTCACCCTCACCCTAACCCTAACCCTTACTTTATCTTCACCCTAACCTTAACCCACACATTAACCCTAATACTCATCATAACCATAACCCTACCCCTAACCCTAACCCTCACCCTAATTTTAACCCTAACCCTAACCCTCACCCTAAACCTCACCCTCATACCACCCTCAAACTAACCCTAACCCTAACCCGAACCCTCACCCTAAACCTAAATCTCACCCTAACCCTAACCGTAATCCTAGCCCTCACCCTAACCCTAACCCTAAAACTCACCCTCACCCTCACCATCACCCTCACCGTAACACTAACGATAACCCAAATCCTAACCCTAAACCTCACCCTCACCCTAACCGTCACGCTAATTCTTTTTTTTTAATTTTTTTAAATATTATTTTATTTTATTTGAGAACATACTGTACAGAGGGGCAACAATTACATGGGCAGGATAATGCATACATTTCTTACCAAGCATTGCAGCCTCCTCCTTTGTTTACCCTTCACCTCCCTTCCCAGCCTCCCCCCTCCCCCCACCCAATTATACCCCCCTCCCCCCCCCCACACCGACATTGTAAAGCTGGTTTTGACATGACATTTTGTACTTCTCATTGTTGCAACAGGTCCACCTGAATCCTTAAACGACTTGTTTGTCCCCATCTCCTCCACATGTTATACTGACATCAAATAAAGTGAAAGCGGGGGTTACACTGTGGGGGAGGGACATACAAAGCAACAAAGAAATAATCTTATAAATGCGTTAGAAACACATGCATGAAAGAAACAAAAACATTAAAATACATATTTAAGGGTTCATTTTCCTAACATCACATTATCTGACCTTTTCTGCTTGACTCATACCTATACTAGATATTGCAAATACGGGAAACCATGGGACCTATGCTTCTTTGGGCCTGGCTTACTTCACTTAATATAATTTTTTCCAAACCTTTCCATTTCCTAACAAATGGGGAAATGTCATTCTTTCTGATGGAGGCATAGAATTCCATTGTGTATATATACCACATTTTCTTGATCCATTCATCTACTGAGGGGCATCTGGGTTGGTTCCATATCTTAGCTATGGTAAATAATGCTGCAATAAACATAGTTGTGCTGGTAGCTTTAGTGTGGTCTTGTTTGTAAACATTTGGGTAAATACCCAAAAGTGGGATTGCTGGATCATAGGGGAGATCTATGTGAAGTCTTTTGAGGAACCTCCATACTGCTTTCCAAAGTGGTTGAACAAGTTTACATTCCCACCAACAATGAAGTAAGGTTCCTTTCTGTCCACATCCCCTCCAGCATCTGTTGTTGTTAGAGTTCTTGATTTTTGCTGTTCTAACTGGAGTGAGGTGATATCTCAATGTTGTTTTGATTTGCATTTCTTTTATGGCTAGGGATGTTGAACATTTCTTCATGTGTCTATTGGCCATCCTTCTTTCTTCTTCAGAGAAGCTTCTCTTTAAGTCTTTCGCCCACTTATTTATTGGGCAGTTGTTTCTTTGAGGATTTGTTGTTGGGTGGTTTAATTTTTTGAGTTCCAAGTATATTTTAGATATGAGACCCTTGTCCGTTGTATGGCTAGTAAAGATCTTCTCCCAATCGGTGGGCTTTCTATTGATCTTGCTAGCTATGTCATTTGCCCTGCAGAAGCTCTGCAACCGTATGCAATCCCATTTGTCCAACCTTTCTTTGATTTGTTGTGCTTCCGGGTCTCTATTCAGAAAATTTCGGCCTGAGCCAAGGAGACCTAGGGTTTCTCCTATTCCATCCTGTAATGTTTTCAGAGTGTCTGCTTTGAGTTCAAGGTCTTTGATCCATTTGGAGTTGATTCTGGTGCAGGGTGATATATAAGGATCTAGCTTTAGTTTTCTACATGTAGTTAACCAATTTTGCCAGCACCATTTACTGAAGAGGCTGTCTTTCTTCCATTCAATTGTTTTAGCTTCCTTATTGAAGATTAGATGTCTATAGGTCTGGTTCATTTCTGGGTTTTCAATTCTATTCCATTGGTCCTGAGGTCTGTTCTTATGCCAATACCAAGCTGTTTTGATTACTATGGCTTTATAGTAGAGTTTGAAATTTGGTATTGATATTCCTCCAGCAGTGTTCTTTCCGTTGAGGAGCGTTTTTGCTATTCGGGGTCTTTTATTGTTCCATATGAATTTTTGGATTGCCTCTTCTATTTCCTTGAAGAATGAAGGTGGAATTTTGATAGGTATCGCGTTGAATTTGTAGATAGCCTTGGGAATTATTGCCATTTTCACGATGTTAATCTTGCCAATCCAGGAGCATGGGAGGTTTTGCCATTTTTTAAGTTCTGTGTTGATTTCCTTTTTCAAGATTTTAAAGTTTTCATCATAGAGGTCCTTCACTTCTTTGGTTAAGTTAATTCCTAGGTATTTTATTTTTTGTGGGGCTATTACAAATGGAGTTGCTTTCCTAATTTCAGCCACACTTTTCTCATTGTTGGCATATAGAAAAGCCATTGATTTTGGGGGGTTAATTTTATAACCTGCTACTTTGCCAAAGTTTTGAATCAGCTTGAGTAATTTGGGAGTGGAGTCTATGGGATTCTTTAAATACAAGATCATCTCATCTGCAAAGAGGGAGAGTTTTATTTCTTCTTTCCCTATTTGGATCCCCTTTATGTCTGCATCTTGTCTTACTGCTGTAGCTAGGCATTCTAATACTAGATTGAAGAGAAGTGGAGAGAGTGGGCATCCTTGTCTTGTTCCTGAGTTAAGAGGAAATGGCTTTAGTTTTTCACCATTGAGTATAATGCTGGCTGTAGGTTTGTCATATACAGCCTTTATTGTATTGAGGAATGTTCCATGGATTCCTAATTTTTCCAGAACCTTCATCATAAAGGGGTGTTGGATCTTGTCAAATGCTTTTTCTGCATCTATTGAGATAACCATGTGGTTCTTATTCTTGCTCCTGTTGATGTGATGAATAATATTAATTAATTTGCGTATATTGAACCAGCTTTGCATCCCTGAAATGAATCCTGTTTGATCATGGTGTATGATTTTTTGGATGAATTGTTGAAGTCGATTGGCCAAAATTTTGTTGAGAAGTTTTGCATGAATGTTCATCAAAGAAATGGGTCTATAGTTCTCTTTCTTTAACGAGTCCCTGCCTGGTTTTGGGATGAGGGTTATGATGGCTTCATAGAATGTGTTCAGTAGTGAGCTTTCTCTTTCAATTTCATTGAAGAGTTGGAGGAGTATTGGTGTGAGCTCTGCTTTGAAGGCCTTGTAAAATTCCGCTGTAAAACCATCTGGTCCTGGACTTTTCTTAGCTGGGAGGTCTCTTATTGCTGTTTCTATTTCAATGCTTAATATGGGCATGTTAATCTGGTTTACCTCATCTTGGTTTAGTTTTGGCATGTCAATATTTGCTAGGAAAAGGTCCATTTCTGTCAAGTTCTCAAACTTATTAGCATAAAGTTTTGAGAAGTATTCCCTTATAATGTTCTGAATCTTGGTTGTTTCCGTGGTGATGTTTCCATTCTCATCTCTGAGTTTATTAATTTGGGTGTGTTCTCTCCTTTTTCTGATAAGGTTTGCTAAGGGTCTGTCAATTTTGTTAAGTTTTTCGAAGAACCAACTCTTTGTTTTGTTGATTCTTTCTATAGTTTTTTTGGATTCTAATTCATTTAATTCTGATTTAATTTTGATTATTTCTTTCCGTCTACTGGATTGGGGTTTATCTTGCTGCTCTTTTTCAAGGAGGTTTAGATGTGTCATTAAATTGTTAGTTTCAGATCTCTCCAATTTGTTGATGTAGGAGCTCAGAGCTATAAACTTGCCTCTGAGTACTGCCTTTGCTGTGTCCCAGAGGAGCTGGTAATTTGTGTGTTCATTTTTGTTGAATAGCATGAACATTTGAATTTCCTTTCTAATCTCTTCCATGACCCACTCATGATTCAGCAGTGTGTTGTTCAGCCTCCATGTGATACCGGACTTTCTTTGGTGGCTTTTGGTGTTGAGTTCTAATTTTATTCCCTTGTGGTCAGAGAGAATGCAAGGTATAACTTCAATGTTTCTGAATTTAGACAAGTTTGCTTTGTGGCCTAAAATGTGGTCTATTTTAGAAAACGTTCCATGTGCTGCTGAGAAGAACGTGTATTCTGATGCTGCTGGGTGAAATGTTCGGCAAATGTCTGTTAAGTCTAGTTGATCTATGCAGCTGTTTAGATCTGCGGTTTCTCTGTTGAGTTTTGCCGAGTTGATCTATCTAGTGGGGAGAGTGGTGTGTTAAAATCCCCAACAATTAATGTCTTTGGATCTATATGGGATTTGAGGGAAAGTAGTGTTTCTTTGATAAATTTGGGTGCTCCATTGTTTGGCGAATAGATATTTAGAATTGTAATATCCTCCTGAAGGAGAGATCCTTTAATTAGTATGCAGCGACCTTCTTTATCTCTTCTCACGAATTTTAATTTGAAGTCTATTTTATCTGATATTAGGATTGCAACTCCCGCCTGTTTATGAGGGCCGTTTGCTTGGTAGATTTTGTTCCAGCCTTTAACCTTGAAAATCTGTTTGTTTTTACGGGCAAGATGTGACTCCTGCAGGCAGCAGATAGAAGGGTCTTGTTTTTTAATCCAACTAGACAGTCTATGTCGCTTAATTGGAGAGTTCAGTCCGTTAACATTAAGAGATAGGACTGAGAGGTATTTGGGAGTTCCTGCCATGTTATCCACCTTCTTGGGGGCTGCGAAAACTGGGTTCTTCCTAAGGTTCTTGGATTCTCAGTTTGGGTGCAGTTTCTTGGCCTTTGTTGCGGTCTTGTTGGTTTTCTATGTGTAAGACATCTTTAAGAATCTTTTGTAGGGCTGGTTTGGTGGAGATGTATTGTTTCAATTTTTCTTTGCTATGGAAGGTTTTAATTTGGCCTTCAGTTATGAAGGAGAGTTTAGCTGGGTACAGTATTCTTGGTTAATAGTTGTTTGTTTTTAGGGCATGTCATACGTCATTGCAGGCTCTTCTTGCTTTGATTGTCTCTGCTGAGAAATCTGAGGTAATTCTGATTGGTTTCCCTTTATAGGTGATTACCCTTTTCTCCCTGACAGCTTTAAGGATCTTTTCCTTGGTCTGGGTTGATCCTGTGTGGATTATAATGTGACGGTGGGATGTCCTATTCTGGTTCGGTCTTTTTGGGGTTCTAAAAGCTTCTTGTATCTGAATAGGCCTATCTTTTTGTATGTTTGGGAAGTTCTCTGCTAGGATCCTGTTAAACAAATTTCCTAGACCATTAACTTCTGTTTCTAGGTGCTCCTCTACACCCATTATCCTTAGATTGGGCCTTCTGATGGTGTCTTCCAGGTGTTGGATAGACCTATCATATTTCTTGGACTTGTCTTGGATGGTTGTATGTTCTTTCTCTATAATATCTAGGCTGTCTTCAATCCCTGAGATTCGAACTTCTGCATGGTCTAACCTGCTGTCAAGACTCTCTACTTTGTTTTTTATCTCTTTTCCTTCTAATTGGTCAGCTTTGATGGCTTCACGTTCTTTGTTGAAGCTCTGTTTTAGGTCTTGTATGAATTTCTTTACTTCCTTAATTTGGTGTTCAGTGTTTGTTCTCAAATCACTTAGTTGATTGGTTATGGTTTCTTTGGACTCCCATTCCTTCTGTTGGGTTCCATTCAGCATTCCCTTTGTGGTCTCCCTGACTTCCTTCAGCTCTTTGTTAATGGATTCCATGAATGCTTTTAGTGATCTTTGTGTATTCTCTACCTGGTATCTCAATTCCTGAATTACTCTTTGATTAGCTTCCTCCCGTCTGTGGGATTCCTGCAGTTCTCTTTCTTCCCGTTCGTGGGATTCCTGCAGTTCTCTTTGAGTGTTCTCTGCCTGCTCACGCCATTCCTCCCTTTCTCTTTGAGTATTCTCAAGTTGTTCACCCAAATCCTGTATCAGTTTTTGAGTAGCTTCCTCACGCTTGTGATATTCCTGTATAAACTTCTGGGATGCCTCCTCTCTCTCCCTATCACGCTCATACAGAGTCCTTTGTACATTGTCAAACTTCTCATTAATCATGTTTGCTATTAGTGTTTGTAGAGCTATTTGGGAACTCTCCTATGGATTATTCTTTATCTGTTCTAATCCCTGATTATCAAGATTGGGAATTGAGATACCCGAATTTGCCATTTTTCTTGTGTCTTTCCAGCTTACTCGGACCATTTGAGATGAAGATTGCACCAGTTTTGTGCTAGAACACTATCTTAAGGCAACCATCAACCAAAGTTTGCGTTTGTACAGTCAATAGTCTACAGATACAATCTAGTTCAACAGATACATCTATTCAACATCAAACAACTGTATGTTAAAGGACTTCGAACCGCAGAAAAGAATTTGGAAAACCAGAAATTATTAGGATTAGGGAGAGATGTGGGTAAAAAATAGGAATCGATTGGTGTGGGGAGGCACAGGGAGAGTTAACTATGTCCTAATCACAATGCAGGAAATGGGTTGGGTAGGATGCAAGTAGAGAGAGAGAGAAAAAGTAGAGACGGAAAGGGGAATGAAGAGAGACCAGAAAAAAAATAGAAACGTAAAAATTAATGTTATTATAGAGGTTAAAAGACCGTCTATTTAGAGAGGAATGTGAATATGTTCAGAGAAGGGGAGGGACATAGAGGAGATGTGAAAAACTTTAAGGATGGGAAAGGGAGAAGAAAAGATCAGAAGTTCAGTAGAGCTAGACAAAAAACAAAAAGATAATTAAGAAAGAAAGAAAAAGAGAAAGAAGACAAGAAAAGAAAGGAAAACGCTCATTCACATATTCCTAAAATAAAAATTATAAGATGAGAAAAAAAAAAGTTACTGGAAAACAATTATTTTTTCAGAAGAGGCAAAAATTTAAGATTAATAAAAGTTTTAGAAGGGAAAAAATTTATATATATATATATATATATATATATATATATATATATATATATATATATATATAAGGTAACAAAAAACAAGCAAAAAAAAGAAAAGAAGAAGAAGAAAGAAAAAAAAAGAAAAAAAATTCTTTTGATTTTTTTTTTGGGGGGGAGGAGTGGGAAGAATCCTGTATCTCCCTTTTGTCTGTAACCAGTCTCTTGTTGGAGTCTCTGGTCAGCTTGAGGTCCTGTGGCTTGATTGGTTTCTTAAGTCGGTTGGTTGGAAGAAGCAGAAAAATGCTCTGCTTTACCGAAGCTTTTGAGATCCCCCTCCCAGGTTAGTTTTCTGTGAGGGTGATCTGCTTTGAGAATCACAAAAGAGGGGGATGTGGTGATGAGGCTAGGTTCTGGGTAGAGTTGAGGCCTTTCAACAAACAGTAGTTTTTCCCTGGGGCTATTTTGTGATAAAGCTCACAGCGCCCAGCCTGGAGCCATTCTCAGGGTTTCTGTTTTTCAATTGATTGTGGTGGCTGCTAGAGGGAGGGGCAGCCTCTGACTCTGGTTACCCAGTGAGGCAAGGCACTCCAATGGCTGGCGCCTGAGCTGGGTGACTTTTCCCTGGATGGAGCTGAGTCTGGCAGGTCACTTCGCCATTAAGTTCTTGTGACCTGCTAAATGACTCGTTTTATTCCAAGGCCTGAGCTGGAGCTGGCAGCTCCTCCGAGCTTTGTCGGTATCCAAGATGGAGATCACCGGTGCTAGGGGGGAAGGGGTGGCCTTCCCTCCTCTGCTCCCTGAGAAGGAGTGAGGATGTCGGGCTTGTACTCACGCCGAGTCTTGGCTCCTGGGTCATCTCTGGTCTGCAAACAGCAGGATGAAGATGTCCGTTCCTTGTCGGTTCTTGTTGGTGTTGAGTAGAATCCGCTCGTCCGCTGCATCTGGCTCCTTTGTCCCGGACTCTCTGTGTCTCAGGTATGACCCCGCGGCGGTGGTCGCTGCCGCGACCCTGCCACCGCAGCGGCAGCTGATGTGTTTCCTTGGCTTCCCCTCTCTTGTCTAACTCTCTGTTCTGTGATGGCACACTTGGTGTGATTCTCTGGCTTAGGACTGTTCACTGGAATTCTAAAACTGCTTTCTATGCGAGAGCTTGTTCAGATTCCAGCTTCTCCTCCGCCATCTTCCCAGAACTCGTCACCCTAATTCTTACCTTCACACTAATCCTAAACCTAACCCTAAACCTAACACTCACACTAAACCTAACCCTCACCATAACCTTAACCATACCACTCATCCTAAACCTCATCCTAACCCTAACCCTAAACCTAACCCTAATCCTAAACCTCACCATAACCTTAACCCTCACCCTCAACATAACCATAAACCAAAACATAACTCTAAAAATAACCCTAACACTAAACTTTATCCTAACCCTCACCCTCACCCTAACCCTAACCCTAACCCTAACCCTCACCCTAAACCTAACCCTCACCCTCACCGTAAACCTAAACCTAACCCTAACACTTACACTCACCCTAACACTAACCCTAACCCTAAACCTCACACTCACTCTAAACCTCACCCTAAACCTTACCCTCACCATAGCCCTCATCCTACACCTCACCCTATCCCTAACCGTAACCCTCAAACTAACCCTAACCCTCACCCTAACCTTAACCTTACCACTCACCCTAAACCTCATGCTAACCCTAACCTTAAAACTAACCCTAATCCTAAACCTCACCCTAACCATAACCCTCACCCTCAACGTAATCATAAACCTAAACATAACCCTAAAAATAACCCTAACCCTAACCTTTATCCTAACCCTCACCCTCACCCTAACCCTAACTCTAACCCTAACGCTCACCCTAAACCTAACCCGCACCCTCACCGTAAACCTATACAAAACCCTAACACCCTCACCCTAACACTATCCCTAACCCTAAACCTCACACTCACTCTAACCCTCACCCTAAACCTAACCCTAACCCTCAACCTTATCTTACCCTCACCCTAACCCTAACCCTTACCCTTACCCTAACCCTCAATCTCACCCTCACCCTAATTGTAACCCTCACACTAAACCTCACCCTAATCATAACCTTCACTCTTACCATAACCCTCAAACTCACCCTAACCCTCACCCTTACCCTTATTCTTACCCTCACTCTAATCCTCACTCTAACCCTAACCCTCACCCTAACCTAACCTTATCCCTCACCCTAGTCCTCAACCTAAACCTAATGCTAACCCTAACCCTCACCGTAACCCTAACCCTAACCCTTAACCTCTCCCTAACCCTAACCCTCACCCCAACACTTACCCTCACCCTAACCCTCACCCTAACGCTAACCCTAACGCTAAACCTCACCTCACCAGCAACCTCACTGTAATCGTAACCCTAACCCTAACAATAACACTAACCCTAACCTTAAAACTAATCCCTAACCCACACTCTCACCCTCACCTTCATCCTAAATCTAACCCTAAACCACTCCATAACCCTAACCCTAAACTCACACTCACCCTAAACCTCACCCTAAAACTTACCCTCACCCTAACCCTCACCTTAACACTAAACCTAACCATAAACCTCACCTTAAAACTTACCCTAACCCTAACCCTACCCCTCATCCTAACCATCATCCTAACCCTAACACTAAACCCTCACCCTAACCCTAAACCTAACCATAAACCTCACCTGCACCCTAACAGTCACGCTCACCCTCACCCTTACCCTAACACTAAACCTTACCTTAACCATCAAACTATCCCTAACCCTCACACTAACCCTAAGCCTAACACTCGCCCTAACCCTAAGCCTCACCCTCATCTAACCCTCAGCCTATCCCTAACCCTAACCCTAACGCTCACACTCACCCTAACCCTAACACTCACACTCACCCTCAGCTTAAACCTAAGCCTAAAAATAACCCTAAACCTAACCCTCACAATCACCCTCACCCTAAGCATAACCCTCACTCTAAACCTAACCCTCACCCTCACCCTAACCCAAACCCTCAACCGAATCCTCACCCTCAACCTCACCCTAACCCTCACCCTCAACCTAAACATCACCCTAAACATAACCCTCACTCTAACCCTTAGCCTAACCCTACCGTAACCCTAACCCTCACCCTAACCCTCACCCTCAGGCTCACTATAACCCTAATCCTAACCCTAACCCTCACCCTCACCCTCATCCTAAACCTATCACTAACCCTAACCCTCACCCTAACCGTAACCTCCAACCTAACCCTAACCTTCACCATAACCCTAACGCTAACCCTAACCCTAACCCTAAACCTCACCCTCACCCTCACCCTCAGCCTAAGACTAAACCTATCCCTAACCCTCACACTCAACCTTACCCTAAAACTAACCCTAAGCCTCAACCTCACCCTCAACCTCATCCTAACCCTAACCCAAACACTCAACCCAAACTTCACCTTCACCCTCACCCTAACCCTCACCCTCACCCTAAACATCAACCTAACCCTAACCCTCACCCTAACCCTCACCCTAACCCTCACCCTAAACCTAACCCTCACATTAACCCTAAACTTCACCCTAACCCTAACCCTCAACCTAACCCTTACCCTCAACCTAACACTAAGCCTAACCCTAACTTGAACCCTCACAGTAACCCTAAACCTCACCATAACGCTAACCCTCAGAGTAACACTAACCCTCACCCTAAACCTAACCATACCCCTCACCCTACTCCTCATTCTAACTCTAATCCCAACCCTAACACGCACCCTCACCGTCACCCTAACACTCACATTAACCCTAACCATCACCCAAACCCTAATCCTCACACACTCCAGAACCCTCATCCTCATTCTAACATTCACCCTCACCCCAACCCTCACTCTTACCTTATCCTCACCCTTCCCCTCTCCCTAACTCATACCCTAACCCTAACACTAACCTTCACCCTAATCCAAACCCTTACACTCAGCCTCACCCTAAACCTTACCCTTACCTTAAATCTCACCCTAACCCTAACCCTCATATTACACATCACCCTAACCATAACCCTCATTCTAACCCTAACCCTATCACTCACACGAAACCTAACACTCCCCCTAACCCTCAACCTAACCCTAACCTCCAAACTAACACTAACCCTCACCCTAACCCTAACGCTAACCCTCATCCTATCCTTAATCCCTTATCCTCACTCTAACCCTAAACCTCACAGTAACCCTAATCCTCACTGTAACCCTAACTCTACCCCTCACCCTAACCCTCACTCTAACCCTAACTCCAACCCTAACCCTCACCCTCACTGTCACCCTAACACTCAGCCTAACCCTCAACCTTATCCTCACACTAACCCTAACCCCAACCCTAACCCTCACCCTAAACCTCACCCTAAACATTAACCTCACCCTCACCCTAAACCTAAACCTCACCCTAACCCTAAACCTAACCCTAAACCTCACCCTAGCCCTAACCCTAACCCTATCTCTAACCCTCACCCTCACCCTAACCCTAACCCTCATCCTCACCCTAAACCACACATTAACCCTAACCGTAATAATCAATCTAACCCTCACCATAACCCTAACTCGAAACCTTACCCTAACCCTCACCCTAACACTAAACCTCACGCTTATATTAAACCTCACCCTCAGCCTAACCCTCACCTTTACCCTTACCATCAACCTCACCCTAAACCCCACCCTATCCCTAACCCTCACCCTAGCCCTCACCCTAAATCTAACCCTAACCCTCACCCTCACCCTCACCCTCACCTTCAGCGTAACATTAACCCTATCACTATTCCTAAACCTAAACCTCACCCTCACCCTAACCATCACCTTAATTCTTACCCTCACACTAATCCTAACCCTAACCCTAAACCTAACTCTCACACTAAACCTAACCCTCACCATAATCGTAACCCTACCCCTTATCCTAACACTCAGGTAAACCCTAAACCTAAACCTCACCCCAACCCTCACCCTAAACCTCCCCATCACCCTAAACCTGACTCTAACCCTAATAATAATCCTAACCCTCACCAGAACCCTAACCTTCACCCTCACCCTAACCCTCACCCTAATCCTCACCCTAATCCTAAGCCTAACCCTCAGCCTAACCCTCACCCTAACCTTAAGGATAACCCTAATCCTAACACTCACCCTAACCCTAACCCTCTCCCTAACCCTAAACCTCACCCTAATTCTCACCCTAACCCTCACTCTCACCTGCACCCTCAGCCTAACCCTCACCCTAACCCTAATGCTAACTCTAACCCTCACCCTAACCCTCATGCTATCACTTTCCCACACCACAAACCTATCCCTAACCTTAAAACTCACCATCACCCTAAACCTCACCCTAACCCTAAACCTAATCCTAACCCTCACACTAACACTTACCCTCACCCTAACACTAACCCTCATACTAACCCTAAGCCTCACCATAAACCTAAACCTCACCCTCACCATAACCCTAATCCTAATCCTAACCCTAACACTCACCCTAACCCCAAACCTAACCCTAACCCTAACACTAACCGTCACCCTAACCCTAACTCTAAACCTAAACCTCAACCTCAACCTAAACCTAACCCTAACCCTAACCCTAAACCTCACCCTAAACATAACCCTAATCCTCACCTTCATCCTAACCCTCATCCTAACCCTCACTCTAACCCTAAACCTAACCATCACCCTAACCCTAATCCTCAAGCTCAACCTCACCCTCAGCCTAACGCTAAACCTATACCTAAACCTAACGCTAACCCACACACTCACCCTCACCCTAACCCTAACCCTAATCATAACCTAACCCTAACACTAACCCTCACCCCAAACATAACCCTCACCTTAACACTAACCCTCACCCTAACACTTCCCCTCACCCTAACACTAACCCTAACTCTAACACTAACCCTCACACTAATCCTAACTCTCAAATTAACCCTAAACCTCATCCTAACCCTAAAGCTAAACTTCACCCTCACCCTAGCCCTCACTGTAAACTTAATTCTAAACCTAACCCTCAACCTAATCATAACCCTCATCCTCACCCCAAACCTCACACTAACCCTAACTCTAATCCTCAAACTAACCCTCACTCTATCCCTAACCCTTAACCTAACACTCACCCTAACCCTAACCCTCACCCTTATCTTAACTCTCACCCTCAGCCTAACCCTCACGTTTACCCTTACAATCACCCTCACACTAACCCTCACCCATACCCTAACCCTCACCATAGCCCTCACCCAACCCTAAACCCAACCCTCACCCTCACCCTCACCCTCAGCATAACACTAACCCTATCACTATTCCTAAACCTAAACCTCACCCTCACCCTAACCATCACCCTAATTCTTAACCTCACACTAATCCTAACCCTAACCATATACATAACCCTACCCCTTATCCTAACCCTCACATTAACCCTAACTCTAACCCTCACCCTAACCCTCACCCGAAACCACCGTCACCCTAAACCTAACCCTAACCCTAATAATAACCGTAACCCTCACCCTAACACTAACCCTCACCCTCAATCTAACCCTCAACCTAATCCTCACCCTAATCCTAATCCTAACACTCAGCCTAACCTTCAAACTAACCCTAAGTATAACCCTAACCCTACCCCTCACACTAACCCTCACCCTAACCCAAACACTAACCCTAACCCTCACACGCACCCTAACCCTCACACTAACCCTTAACCTCATACTCACCTTAACCTCACACTTAATCGAACCCTCACCATAACTCTAACCCTAACCATCACCCTCACCGTGACCCTCTCGCTAACCCTTACCCTAACCCTCAGCCTAACCCTAAAACTCACCCTAATCCTCACCTTAAACCGCACTCTCACCCTCACCCTCACCCAATCCCTAAACCTAACCCTCACCCTAACCCTCACCCTAACCCTAAGGCTAACTCTAACACTCACCCTAACCCTCATGCTATCACTTACCCACACCACAAACCTAAGCCTAACCTGAACCCTCACCCTCACCAAAAACCTCACCCTAACCCTAAAACTAATCATAACCCTAACCCCCACCCTCAACCTAACCCTCACCATAACCCTTACCCTCACCCTCACCCTCACCCTAACCATAACCCTCACACTAAACCTAACCCTCAACCTAAACCTAACCCTACCCCTCACCCTAACCCTCACCCTAAACTTAGCCCTAACCCTAACCCTCACCCTCATGCTAGCCCTCACCCTAACCCTAATTCTAACCCTAACCCTCATCCTCACCCTAAACCTCACACTAACCCTAACCCTAATCCTCAATCTAACCCTAAACCTAACACTTACCCTAACCCTCACCCTAACCCTAACCCTCACCCTTACTGTAACCCTCAGGTTCAGCCTAACCCTCAACTTTACTCTTACCATCACGCTCATACTAACCCTCACCATAATCCGAACCCTCATCGTAACCCTCCCTCTAACCTTAACCCTAGCCATCACCATAACCCTAACCCTCAACCTCACCATCACCCTCAGCCTAAACCTATGCCTAAACCTAACCCTAACCCTAACCCTCACCCTTACCCTAGCCCTCACCCTAACCCTACTCCTATCCCTAACCCTCCTGCTAACCATCACACTAACCCTAAGGATAAACATCACCCTAATCCTAATACTCATATCCACCCTTACCCTCAGCCTAACCCTAAGCCTAAGCCTAATCCTAACCCTAACCCTCATACTCACCCTCACCCTAACCCTAATCCTAACCCTAATAAAAACCCTAACCCTAAACCTCAACCTAACCCTCACCCTATACCTAATGCTAACCCTTTACACTAACCCTAACCCTGACCCTCACCCTAACCCTCCCCCTCAACCTAACTCTAACCCTAAACCTCACCCTGACCCTATCCCTAATCCTAACCCTAAGCCTAAAACTCACCCTAACCCTAAACCTAACCCTCACCCTCACCCTCACCCAAACTGAAAGTCAAAACCTAACCCTAACATTAACACTAATCCTAACCCTAAAACTAACCCTAACCCTAATCCTAACCTTCACCCACAGCCTCACCCTCACTGCAAATGTAACAGTAACCATAACACTTACAACAACCCTAACCGAAATCGTAACCATCACCCACTCCCTAACCCTAATCCTAACCCTAACCATCACGCTAACATTAACCCTCACCCTCACTGAAACCCTAACCCTCATCTTAACTCTCACCCTAACCCTAAGCCTAACCCTCACCCTAAACCTTAACCTCACCCTAATCCTGACACTAAGCCTAACCTAAACCCCACGCTAACCCTCACCCTCAGCCTAATCCTAACCCAAACCCTAACCCTCAACCTAACCCTCACCCTAACCCTAACCCTAACCCTAAACCTCACATTAACCCTAACACTCACCCTAACCCTAACCCAAACGCTCACACTAACCCTGATGCAAACTCTAACCCTCACCATTACCAGAACCCTAAACCTAAACATAAAACTCACCTTAAGGCTAACTCTAACCCAAAACCTAACCCTAACCCGCAACCTAAACCTAACCCTAAGCTTCACCCTCAACCTCAGCCTAACCCTAAGCCTAACCCTAACACTAACACTAACCCGCACACTCACCCTCACCTTAACCCTAATCCTAAACTTACTCTATCCATAAACCTAACCCTCACCATAACCCACACCCTAAGCCTAACCCTAACACTAACCCTAACCCTCACCCTAACACTCACCCTAACCCTAACTCTAACCCTAAACCTCAACTTCACCCTAACCCTAAATCTAACGCTAAGTCTAACCCTAAATCTCACCCTAACCCTAACCCTAAACCTCACCCTCACCCTCAACCTCACCATAAACATAAACCTAACCCTAACCTTAACAATAACCCTAACCATAACCCTAAACCTCACCCTAACCATAACCCTCACCCTAACGCTAAACCTCACCCTAACATTTACCCTCAACCTAACACTAACCCTCACACTAAACCTAACCCTCACCATAACCCTAAACATCACCCTAAACCTAACCCTAACCCTAACCCTCACTCTAACCCTAATTCTAACACTAACCCTCACCCTAACCCTAAACCTCATCCCAACCCTAACCCTCACCCTAACCCTAACCCTCACCGTTACCGTAACCCTCGCCCTCAGACTAACCCTCACCTTTAACCTTATCGACACCGTCAAACTAACCCACACACTAAACATAAACTTAAGCCGAACCCTAACTCTCACCCTAACCCTAACACTAACACTCACCTAACACTAACCCTCATCTTCACACTCACCCTCAGCCTAACCCTAAGCCTAAACCTAACCCTAACAATAACCCTCACACTCACCCTCTCCCTAACCCTAATCCTAAACCTCACCCTAACCCTAGCCCTCACCCTAACCCTAATCCTAAACCTAACCCTCACGCTAACCCTAAAACACACCCTCAGCCTAACCCTCACACTAACTCTAACCCTAACACCAGCCCTAACAATAACCCTCACCCTAACCCTATCTCTAATGCTAAACCTCAAACTCACACTGACCCTAACCCTAACCCTAAACCTCACCCTAACACTAACCCTAAACCTCACCCTCACCCTAACCCTCACCCTAACCCTAATCCTAAACCTAACCCTCATCCTAAACCTCACCCTCACCCTAAACCTAACCCTCACCCTAATCCTAATTCTTACCTTCAACCTAACTCTCAGACTAACCCTAAGCCTAACCCTAAACCTAACCCTAACCCACTCACTCACCCTCAAACTAACCCTAATCCTAACCATAACCCTAACCCTAAATCTCACACTAACCCTAAACATAAAATTAACCCTAACCCTAACCCTCATCCTAACCCTGACCTGAACCCTAACTCTAAACCTAAACCTCAACCTTACCCTAACCCTAACTCTAACAGTAACCCTAAACCTCTCCCTAACCCTAACCCTCACTCAAACCCTCAACATAACCCTAACCCTCACCCTAACCATAACCCTCAACCTAACCCTAACCCTCACCCTAACCCTTACCCTCACCCTAACCATAACCCTCACCCTAACCCTAACCCTCACCCTAACCAAAACACTCATCCTAATCCTAACCCTCTCCCTAACACTTACCCTCACCCTAACACTATTGCTCACTATAATACTAACCATCACAGTAACCCTAACTCTCACCCTAACCCTAAACCTCACCTTAACCCTAACCGTCAGCCTCACCCTAGCCCTCACTCTAACCATATTCTAACCCTAACCCTCACCCTAAACCTAAACCTCATCCTTACCCTAAACTCACACTAACCCTAACCCTAATCTTCAATATAGCCTTCACCCTTACCCTGACCCTCACTCTAACCATTACCCTAACCCTCACCCTAATCCTAACGCTCACCCTTACGGGAACACTCACCCTCAGCCTAAACCTCACCTTTACTCTTACCGTCACGCTCATCCTAACCCTAATCCTAACCCTAACCCTCATCCTAACACTCACCCTAAACCTAACCCTGTCCATCACCCTAACCCTAACCCTCATCCTCACCCTCAGCCTAACCCTAGGACTAAGCCTAATCCTAAACCTAACCCTCACCCTCACCCTAGCCCTCAGCCTAAACCTAATCCTAACCCTAACACTCATCCTAACCCTCACCCTAACCCTAACCCTAACTTTAAACCTCCAACATTAAATCTATCACTAAACCTCACCCTCACCCTAACTCTAATCCTAAACCTAACCCTAAACCTCACCCTAACCCTATCCCTAACACTCACCCTCACCCTCACCCTCACCCTGACCATAACTCTAACCCTAACCCTACAAATAACACTAATTTTATCCCTTAACCTAACCCTAAACCTAACCCTAAACCTAACACTCACCCTAACCATAATCTTAACACTAAGCCTCATCCTAACCCTAACCCAAACCCTACAACTAACCCTACACCTTACCCTAACACTAACCCTAAACCTCACCCTTACCTTAGCCCTCACCCTAACCCTAATCCTAACCTTAACCCTCATCCTATCCCTCCCCATAACCCTAACCCTCACCCGCACCCTAACCCTAACCGTCACCCTCACCCTCACCCTCAGCCTAACCATCACCCAAAACCTATTCCCCACCCCCACCCTCACCCTCAGCCTAACCCTAACCATAACCCTCACCCTCAGTCTCACCCTCACCCTAACCCTAACTTTAACCCTCACCCTCACCATAACTCTAACCCTAACCCTAACAATAACACTAATCCTAACGCTAAACCTAACCCTAACCCTAACCCTAACCCTAACCCTAATCCTAACACCCATCCTCATCCTAACCCTAATCCTAATTATAATCCTCACCCTAACCCTAACCCTCAGCATTACTGTAACCCTAACACTCATCCTAACCCTCACCCTAACCATAACCCTAAACCTCACCCTAACACTAACCCTAACTCTCACCATCACCCTAGCCCTCACCCTAACACTAATCCTAACCCTAATCCTCATCCTAAAACTCACCCTAACCCTAACCCTAACCCTCACCCTAACACTAATCCTAAAACTAACCCTCACTCTAACACTAATCCTAACCCACACCCTCAACATCAGCCTAAACCTAAGCCTAACCCAATACTAACAGTAACCCTCACCCTCAACTAACCCTCACCTTAACCCTAACTCTAACACTAACACTAACACTAACCCTCACACTCAGCCTCACTCTAAACCTAACTCTAAACCTAAACCTCACCCTCATCCTAACCCTAACCCTAACCTAATCCTAAACCTCACCCTAAACCTAACCCTAAACATCAACTTCACCCTAGCTCTCAATCTAACCCTAATCCTAAACCTAACATTCATCATAACCCTAGCCATGACCCTAACCCTAACCCTCACCCTAACCCTAAACCTCACCCTCACCCTCTCCTTTAGCCTAACACTAAGCCTAACCCTAACACTAACCCTAACCCTCACACTCACCCTAAACCTAACCCTAATCTTCATCGTAACCCACAACCTCACCCTAACCCTCACCCCTACCTTAACCCTAAAACTAACCCTAACCCTAAACCTCACCCTCAGCCTCACCCTAACCCTAACTCTAACCCTAAACCTCACCCTAACCCTAACCCTAAACCTCACCCTCACCCTAGCCCTTACAATAACCCTAATCCTAACTCTAACCCTCATACTAACCCTCCCCCTAAACCTAACCCTAACCCTGAACCTAACCCTAGACCTCACCCTCAACCTCACCCTCATCCTAACCCTAAGGCTAACCCTAAAAGTAACCATAACACTCACTCTCACCCTCACCCTAAGCCTAAACCTATCCCTAACCCTAACCCTAAACCTAAACCTAACTCTTACCCTAACCCTAAACCTAACACTATCCCTAAACCTAACGCTCACCGTCAGCCTCATACTAACCCTAACTCTAACCCTAAACCTCACCCTCACCCTAAACATAACTCTAAACTTACCTAAACCCTAAACCTCACCCTAAACCTAAACCTAACCCTCAACCTCACTGTAACCTTAACCCTAAACCTAACCCTAACAATAACCCTAACCCTAATCCTAAACCTCACGCTAACCACAACCCTCACCCTAAACCAAGCTCTCACCCTAACACTTAACCTCACCCTAACACTAACCCTAACCCTAACACTATCCTCACCCTAACCCTAACTGTAAACCTAACCCTAAAACTCAACTTAACCCTCACACTCACCCTAACCGTAACACTAAGCTTAACCCTAACAATAACACTAACCCTAACCCTCACACTCAGCCTCACTCTAAACCTAACTCTAAACCTAAACCTCACCCTCACCCTAACCCTAAACCTAACCTAATCCTAAACCTCACCCTAAACCTAACCCTAAACATCAACTTCACCCTAGCTCTCACCCTAACCCTAATCCTAAACCTAACATTCATCATAACCCTAGCCATGACCCTAACCCTAACCCTCACCCTAACCCTAAACCTCACCCTCACCCTCTCCCTTAGCCTAACACTAAGCCTAACCCTAACACTAACCCTAAACATCACACTCACCCTAAACCTAACCCTAATCTTCATCGTAACCCACAACCTCACCCTAACCCTCACCCTAACCCTAACCCTAAAACTAACCCTAAGCCTAAACCTCACCCTCAGCCTAACTCTAAACCTAAACCTCACCCTCACCCTCACCCTAACCCTAACCCTAACCCTAAACCTAATTCTAAACCTCACCCTAACTCTAACCCTAAACCTCACCCTCACCCTAGCCCTTACACTAACCCTAATCCTAACTCTAACCCTCATACTAACCCTCCCCCTAAACCTAACCCTAACCCTGAACCTAACCCTAGACCTCACCCTCAACCTCACCCTCATCCTAACCCTAAGGCTAACCCTAAAAGTTACCATAACACACACACTAACCCTCACCCTAAGCCTAAACCTATCCCTAACCCTAACCCTAAACCTCACTCTAACTCTTACCCTAACCCTAAACCTAACACTATCCCTAAACCTAACGCTCACCCTCAGACTCATCCTAACCCTAACTCTAACCCTAAACCTCACCCTCACCCTAAACATAACTCTAAACTTACCTAAACCCTAAACCTCACACTAAACCTAAACCTAACCCTCAAACTCACCGTAACATTAACCCTAAACCTAACCCTAACAATAACCCTAACCCTAATCCTAAACCTCACCCTAACCACAACCCTCACCCTAAACCAAGCTCTCACCCTAACACTTAACCTCACCCTAACAGTAACCCTAACCCTAACACTAACCCTCACACTAACCATAACTATAACCCTAACCCTAAACCTCAACTTAACCTTCACCCTCACCCTAACCGTAACACTAAGCCTAACCCTAACAATAACACTAACCCTAACACGAACAATCACCATCACCTCAGTCCTCACCCCCACCCTCTCCCTCAACCTAACCCTAAGACTAAGCCTAACCCTCACCCTAAAACTCACACTCACCCTCACCCTAACCCTAATCCTAAACCTAAACCTATCCCTAAACCTCAACTTAACCCTCACCTTCACCCTAAACCTTACACTAACCCTAACCCTAAAAATCACCCTAACCCCAACTCTAAAACTAACCCTAACAGTAACACTAACACTAAAACTAAACCTAACCTTCACCCTAAGCCTCCCCCTAACACTATATCTAATCCAAACCCTCACACTCAGCCTAACCCTAACCCTAACCCTTAACCCCACCCAAAACCTAACCCTAACCCTCACCCTCACAGTAAATCTAACACTAACCCTAACAATAACACTAACCATAACCCTCACCCTAACCCTAACAATCACCCTCACCCTTACCCTCAGCCTAACACTAAGCCTAAGCCTAACCCGGACCCTAACCCTCACACTCATGCAAACCCTTACCCTAATCCTAATACTAACCCTAAGCCTAGCCCTCACCCTCATCCTAACCCTCACCCTAACCCTAACTCTAACACTAAACCTAACCCTAACCCTCACCCTCAGCCTCATCCTAACCCTAACTCTAACCCTAAACCTCAACTTCACCCTAACCCTAAACCTCACCCTAAACTTCACCCTCACCCTAGCCCTCACCCTAACCATAATCCTAAACCTAACCCTCAACCTAATTCTCACCCTCACACTAACCCTAACCCTCACCCTCACACTAACCCTAAACCTAACACTAAAGCTCAACTTAACCCTAACCCTCACCCTCATCATGACCCTTACACTAACCCTCACCCTAACCCTAAACCTAACCCTCACCCCCACCCTCGCCCTCACCATAACTCTAACTCTAACCCTAACAATAACACTAACCCTAACCATCACACTAACCCTAATCCTCAGCCCCACCCTCATCCTCCGCCTAACCCTAAGCCAAAGCCTAAACCTCACCCTAAACCAAACACTCACCCTCACCCTAACCTTAATCCTAAAGCTACCCCTAACCCTCACCCTAACGCTAAATCTATCCCTAAACCTCAACCTAAACCTCACCCTCACCCTAACCCTAACACTAAAACTAACCCTAAACCTCACCCTAACCCTCACCCTAACCCTAAATCTATCCCTAAACCTGAAACTCACCCTCACCCTAACCCTAACAGTAAACCTCATGCTAAACCTCACCCTAACCGTAACCCACACACGCACCCTCAATCTTACCATAACTCTAACCCTAACCTTAACAATAACACTAACCCTAACAATAACCATAACCCTCAGCGTCACCCTCACCACTAACTTAACCCTAAGCATAACAATAACAATAACCAAAACCCTAACCCTAACCCTAATACTCAGCCCCACCATCACCCTCAGCCTAACCCTAAACCTCAGCCTAACCCTAATCCTCAGACTCACCCTCACCCTAATGCAAACCCAAAACCTAACCCTCACCCTAACCCTAAGCCTAACCCTAACCCTAACCCTCACACTCACCCTCAACCTAACCCTAATCCTAACCCTATCCTTAAACCCAACCCTCACAATCAGCCTCAGCCTAGCCCTCACCCTAACACTAATCCTAACCCTAAACCTCATCCTAACCCTCACCGCAACCCTAACCCTAACCCTCACCCTAACCCTAACCCTCATGCTCAGCCAAAGATTAAGCCTAAGCCTAAACCTAAGCCTAACCCAAACACTAACCCTCTCCCTAACCCTAACCCTAACACTAACCCTAACTCTAACCCTAAACCTCACCCTCACCCTTACCTTAACTCTAACCCTAACCCTAAACCTAAAACTCATCCTAACCCTAACCGTGACAACACCCTAACCCTTAACCTAATCCTAATCCTTTCACTAAGCCTAACCATCACCCACACCCTAACCCTCACCCTAACCCTAACTCTAACACTAACCCTAACCCTAAACCTCACACTCAGCCTCACCCTAACCCTAACTCTAACTCTAAACCTCAAACTCAACCTAACACTAACCCTAAACCTAACGCTGAACCTCACCCTAACCCTAACACTAAAACTCACCCTCACCATAGTCCTCACCCTAACCCTAAACCTCAACCTAACCCACATCCTAACATTAACCCCAACACTAACCCTAACATTAACCCTCGACCTAACGCTCCAACTAAACCTAAATCTAACCCTAAACCTCACCCTCACCCTAATTCTAATATTAAGCCTAACCTAAAACTCATCGTAACCCTAACATTAACCCTAACCCTCACCCTCACCCTCACCCTCACAATAACTCTAACCCTAACCCTAACAATAACACTAATCCTAACCCTAAAATTAACCCTAACCCTAACCCTAATCCTAACATTCGCCCTCACCATAACCATAATCTTAAACCTAACCCTCACCCTAACCCTAACCCAAACCCTAACCCTAACCCTAAACCTTACACTAAAAATCCCCCTAAACCTAACTCTAACTCTAAAATTCACCCTCACCCTAACAATAACCCTAAGCCTAACCCTAATCCTCACCCCCACCCTCACCCTCAACCTAACCCTAACCCTAATCCTAAACCTCACCCAAACACTAACCCTAACACTCACCCTCACCCTGGCCCTCACCCGAACCCTAATCCTAACCCTAATCCTCATCCTAAACCTCACCATAAACCTAATCCTAACCCTCACCCTAATCCTAAGACTTACCCTAACCTTCAAACTAACCCTAACCCTCACCCTCACTGTAACCCTAACACTAACCCTCACCCTAACCCTAAACTTAACCCGAACCCTAACTTGCACCCTAACCCTACCCCTAACTCTCACCCTAACCCTAACCCTCACCATCACCCTCACCATAAGCCCAACCCTAAGCCTAACCCTAACCCTAAACCTAAACGTTACACTCACCCTAAACCTTACCCTAATCCTAATACTAACACTAAGCCTTACCCTCACCCTAACCCTCACCGTAACCCTAACTCTAACACTAACCTTAACCCTAACCCTCACCTACAGACTCAACCTAAAGCTAACTCTAAAGCTAAACCTCACCCTCACCCAAACCCTAACCCTAAACCTAACACTAAACCTCACCCTAATCCTAACCCTAAACCTCACCCTCCCCCTAGTCCTCACCATAAACCTACTCCTAACCCTAACACTCATCCTAAACCTCACCCTAACACTAACCCTAACCCTAACCCTCAACCTAACCCTAACCCTCACCCTCACTGTAATTCTTACCCTAACAAGCACCCTAACCCTAAAGTTAACCCGAACCCTAACTCTCACCCTAATCCTAACCCTAACATTCACCCTAACCCTCACCTTCAGCCTAACACTAAGCCTAAACCTAACCCTAACCCTAACCCTCATACTCACCCTAAACCTAACCCTAATCCTAATTCTAACACTAACCCTAATCCACACCCTCACCCTAACCCTCACCTTAAGCCTAACCCTAACATTAATCCTAACCCTAACCCTAACCCTAAACCTCATGCTCACCCTAAACCTCACACTAACCCTAACACTAATCCTCAATCTAACCCTCACCCTCATCCTCACCCTAGCCCTCACCCTAACCCTATTCCTCAACCTCACCCTAAACCTCAAACTAACCCTAACACTAATCCTCAATCTAACCCTCACCCTCACCCTAACCCTAACCCTCACCCTGAACCTAACCCTACCCCTAAACCTCAAACTCAACCTAACCCTAAATCTAAACCTAACCTAACCCGAAACCTCACCCTATCCCTAACCCTAACCATCACACTCAACCTCATGCTCAGCCTAACCCTAAGCCTAACACTAAACTAACCCTAACACTCAGCCTAACCCTTACCCTAACTCTAACTCTAAAGCTCACATTCACCTGCACCCTCACCGTCACTGTAATTCTAAACCTAACCCTAACACTAACCCTAAACCTCACCCTAACTCTAACACTAACCCTAAACCTAACCCTCACACTAACTGTAACCCTAACCCTAACCCTAACCCACCCCGAACCCTATATCTAACCCTAAACCTCACCCTCACCCTAACACTAACACTAACTCTAACCCTAACCCTCACACTAACCCTCATCCTTACCCTATATCTAACCCTAAACCTCAACCTCACCCTCTCCCTAACCCTAACCCTAACTCTAAACCACAACCAAACCCTAACACTAACCCTCACCCCCACTCTCACCTTCACCGTAACTCGAACCCTAACCCTATCAATAACAATAACCCTAACCCTAACCATCACCCCCACCCCCACCCTCAGCCTAACCCTAAGCCTAAGCCTAACCCTCAGGCTAACCCTCATACTCATGCTCACCCTAACCCTAATCCTAACCCTAAACCTATCCCTAAACCTCAAACTACCCCTCACACTCACCCTCTCCCTAACACTACCCCTAACCCTAAACCTCACCATAACCCTCCCCCTAACCCTAACTCTAACCCTAAAAATCACCCTCACCCTAACCAAAACCCTAACTCTAACCCTAAACCTCGCCCTAAACCTAACCCTCACCCTCAACCTCAACCTCATTGTAACTCTAACCCTAATCCTAACAATAACACTAACCCTAACCCTAATCCTAACCCTAACCATAACCCTCACCCTCATCCTCACCCTCACAACAAACTTAACCCTAAACAAAACACAAACAATAACCCTAACACGAACCCTAACACTAATCCTCACCCCCACACTCAACCTCAGCCTAACCCTAACCCTAACCCTAACCCTCAAGGTAACCCTAACCCTAACCCTAACACTAACCCTAAACCAAACCCTAAACCTCACCCTAATCCTCAGCCTCACCCTCACCCTAACCCAAATCCTAACACTAACCCTCACACTAACCGTAAGCCTAACCCTAACACTACTCCTAACCCTCACACTCACCCTCACCCTAAACCAAATCCTAAACCTAAACCTATTCCTAAACCTCACCCTAGCCCTCACCCTAAACCTAATCCTAACCCTAAACCTCATTGTAAACCTCATCCTATCCTCAACCCTAACCCTCACCCTAACCCTAACCTTCACCCTCATACTCGGCCTAAGCCTAAGTCTAACCCTAACCCTCACCCTATCCCTAACCCTAACACTATCCCTAACTCTAACCCTAACCCTCACCCTCACCCTAAACCTAACACTAACACTAACCCTAAACCTAAACCTCATCCTAACCCTAAGTGTAACCCTCACCCTCACCATAACAGTAACCCTAAACCTAACAATAACACTAACCCTAACGCTAACCCTCACCCTAACCATAACCCTCACCCTAACCCTCACTCTAACCCTAACTCTAACCCTAAACCTCACCCTAACACTAACACTAAACCTCACACTCAACCTAGCCCTCACCCTAACCCTAATCCTAACGCTAGTACTCATCCTATCCCTCACACTAACCCTAACCCTAAACCTCACCGTAACCCTAACCGTAACCAACAACTTAACCCTAACCCTCACCCTCAATGTAACTCTAACCCTCATCCTATCCCTCATGCTAACCCTAATCCTAACCCTAAACTTCACCCTAACTGTAACCCTAACTCACACTCAACATAACCCTTACTGTAATTCTAATCCTAACCCTAATCCAAAACCTCAACCTAAGCCTCACCTTAACCCAAAGGCTAAACCTAAACCTCAACCTCACGCTAACCCTAACCCTAACCCTCAGCCTAACCCTAACCCTAAACATAACCCTCACCCTAGCCCTCACTCTAACCCTAATCCTAACCCTAAATCTCATCCTAACCCTCCCCATATACCTAACCCTAACCCTCACCTTAACCCTAAACCTCAGCCTCAGCCTAACCCTAAGCATAAACCTAAGATTAAGCATAAACCTAACCCTAAACCTCACACTCACCTGCACCCTCACCCTCACCCTCACCCTAACCCTAAACCTAACCCTCAACCTGACCCTAACCCTAACACTAACCCTAGACTTAACCCTCACCCTAACTCTCCCCCTAACCCTATATCTAACCCTAAACCTCACCCTCACCCTAAACCTAACCCTAACCCTAAACCCCACCCTAACCCTAATCCTAACCCTCACCCGAACCCTCACCCTCACCTTAACTCAAACCCTAACCTAATAATAACACTAACCCTAACCATAAACCTCACGCTAACTCTAATCCTCACCCCCACCCTCACCCTCAGCCTAACCATAAGCCTAAGCCTAACCCTCACCCTAAGCCTCATACTCATGCTCAACCTAACCCTAAACCTAAACCTAACCCTATACCTGAAGCTCAACCGAATCCTCACCCTCACTCTAACCCTAACACTAAGCCAAAGCCAAAACCTCAACCTAACCCTCACCCTAAACCTAACTCTAACCCTAAAACTCATCATCACCCTAACAATAACCCTAAGTCTAACCCAAATCCTCAGCCCCACCCTGACCCTCATCCTAACCCTAACCCTAACTCTAACCCTAACCCTAACACTAAACCTCACCATATCCCTAACCCTAACCCTCACACTCAACCTCATGCTCAGCCTTACCCTAACACTAACCCTAAAACTAACCCTCACACTTACCCAAACCATTACCCTATTCCTAATCCTAACACTAAGCCTTACCCTCCCCCTCCCCCTACTTCCTCACCATAACACTAACTCTAACACTAACCCTAAGCCTAACACTGAGCATAACCCTAACCCTAACTCTAAACCTAAACCTCAAACTAACCTGCACCCTCACCGTCACTGTAATTCTCACCCTAACTCTAACCCTAACCCTAAACCTCACCCAAACCCTAACCCTATCCCTAACCTAATCCTCACCCTAACCCTATATCTAACCATAAACCTCACCCTCACCCTAACCCTAACACTAACCCTAACCCTAACACTCAACCTAATCCTAAACCTAACCCTAACCCTCAACCTAACCCTAACCCTCACCCTCACTGTAACCCTAACCCTAACCCTCACCCTAACCCTAAATTTAACTCGAACCCTAACTCTCACCCTAACCCTACACCTAACTCTCACCCTAACACTAACCCTCACCCTCAACCTCACCCTAAGCCTAACCCTAACCCTAAACCTAACCCTCACACTCACCCTAACCCTTACTCTAATCCCAATCCTAACACGAAGCCTTACCCTCAACCTGACCCTAACCCTCACAGTAACAATAACTCTAACACTAACCCTAACCATAAACCTCACCGTCAGACTCAACCTAAACTTACCTCTAACCCTAAACCTCACGCTCACCCTAACCCTAACCCTAAACCTAACACTAAACCTCACCCTAACCCTAACCCTAAACCTCACCCTCACCCTAGCCCACACCCTAATCCTAATCTTAACCCTAACCCTGATCCTAAACCTCACCCTAACACTAACCATAACCCTAACCCTCAAACTAACTCTAACCCACACCCTCACTGTAACCCTTACACTAACCCTCACTCTAACCCTAAACTTAACCGGAACTCTAACTCTCACCCTAACCCTAACCCTAACACTCATCCTAACCCTAACCCTCACACTCACCCTCATCTTCAGCCTAACACTAAGCCTAACCCTAACCCTAACCCTAACCCTGACACTCACCCTAAACCCAACCCTAATCCTAATCCTAACACTAACCCTAAACCTCACCCTCACTCTAACCCTCACGTTAAGACTAACCCTAACATTAATTCTAACCCTAACCCTAACCCTAAACCTTATCCTCACCATAAACCTCACACTAACCCTAACACTAATCCTCAATCTAACCCTCAACCTCACCCTCAACCTAGCCCTCACCCTAACCCTAACCCTCATCCTCACCCTAAACCTCACACTAACCCTAACACTAATCCTCAGTCTAACCCAAACCCTCACCCTCACCCTAACCCTAACCCTCACCCTAAACCTAACCCTCACCCTTACCATAACCCTGACCCTCAGCCTAACTCTCACCCTTACCCTTACCGTCACCCCCACCCTAACCCTACCCCTCACTCTGACCCTAAAACTACCCCTAAACCTCACCCTCACCCTAACCCTAACTCTAACCCTAACGCTAACACTAAACCTCACCCTATCACTAACCCTCAACCTCATGCTCAGCCTAACCCTAAGTCTAAACTTATCCCTTACCCTAAACTTCACCCTCATCCTAGCCCTCACCCTAACCCTAACCCTCATCCTAACACTCACCATAACCCTAACTATAACCATCACCCTAACCCTAATCCTCACCCCCACCCTCACCCTCAGCCTAACCCAAAGATTAAGACTAAGCCTAACCCTAACCCTCACACTCACCCTCAACCTAACCCTAATCCTAACCCTAAGCATAAACCTAACCCTATCCCTAAACCTCAGCCTAACCCTAACCCTAACCTTAACCCTAACACTAACCCTAACATTAACGCTGGACCTAACCCTCCAACTAACATTAAATCTAACACTAAACCTCACCCTCACCCTAACTCTAAGAATAAACCTAACCCTAAACCTCACCCTAACCCTAACCCTAAACCTCACCCTCACCCTCACCCTCACCCTGACCATAACTCTAACCTTAACCCTAACAATAACACTAATCTTATCCCTAAACCTAACCCTAACCCTAACCCTAATCCTAACACTCACCCTAAGCATAATCTTAACCCTAACCCTAACCTTTACCCTCACACTAAACATCACCCAACCCTAACCCTCACCATATCCCTAACCCTAAACCTCACCCTCACCCTCACCCTCAGCCTAACCCTAACCCTAATCCTAACCCTAACCCTAACCCTAACCCTCACCCTAACCCTAATCCTCACCCTCACCCTCACCCACAGCGTAACCCTAAGCCTAAGTCTTACCCTAACCCTAACCCTCACACTCACCCTTACCTTACCCAAACCCTAATCCTAACTCTAAGCCTAAACCTCACCCTCACCCTAACCCTCACCCTAACCCTAAGTCTAACACTAACCTTAACACTAAATCTCAACTTCAGCCTCAACCTTACCAAAACTCTAACCCTATACCTCACCCTCACCCTAACCCTAACCCTAAACCTAAACCTCACCCTAAACCTAACCCTAAAACTAACCCTCACCCTAGCCCTCACACTAACCCTAAATCTAACCCTAACCCTCATCCTAACCCTCCCCATAACCCTAAACCTTACCCTCACCCTAACCCTAACCCTCACCCTTACCCTCACTCTCAGCCTAACCTTAAGCCTAACCCTAAACCTAACCCTAACCCTCACCCTAAACCTCACCCTGACCCTAACTCTAACCCTAACACTAACCCTAAACCTAACCCTCAAACTCAGCCTCACCCTAACCCTAACTCTAACCCTAAACCTCAAACTCACCCTATCCCTAACCCTAACCCTAAAGCTAAACCTCACCCTAAACGTCACCCTCACCCTAGTCCTTACCTTAACCCTAATCCTAACCCTAACCTTCATCCTATCCCTCCCCTAACCTTAACCCTAACACTCAACCTAAACTTAACCCTCACCCTCAACCTCACCCTCACCCTAACCCTAAGCCGAACCTTAAACCTAACCCTAAAAAACACACTCACCTTTACCCTAACCATAATCCTATCCCTAACCCTAACCCTAACCCAAACCCTCTCTCTAACACTCACTCTAAACCTAACCCTAACACTAACCCTATCCCTAACCCTCAACCTAAACCTCACCCTAAACCTAACTCTAACCATAAACCTAACCCTCACCATAACACTAACTCTAACTCTAAACCTCAACCTAACCCTAACCGGAAACCTAACCCTAAACCTAAACCTCACCCTAACCCTAAACATAAACATAACCATCACCCTAGCCCTCACCCTAACCCTAATCCTAACCCTAACCCTCATCCTAACCCTCCCCATGACCCTAACCCTAAACCTCAACTTAACCCTAACCCTCACACTCACCCTCACTCTCAGCCTAACCCTAAGCATAAACCTAAGCCTAACCATACACTTAACCCTAAACTTCACACTCACCCGCAATCTTACCCTCACGGAAATTCTAACCCTAACCCTAACTCTAACCCTCACCCTCACACTATCCCTAACACTAAACCTAATCCTAACCCTAACCCTAACCCTCCCCCTAAACTCCACCCTAACCCTAAGCCTAAACCTCACACCCACCCTCACCGTCACCCTAACTCAAACCCTAACGCTAACCCTAACCCTAAACATCACCCTAACCCTAATACTCACCCCCACCCTCACCCTCAGCATAACCCTAAGCCTAAGCCTAACCCTCACCCTAACCCTCATACTCATGCTCACCCTAACCCTAATCCTAAACCAACCCTATCGCTAAACCTCAACCTAACCCTCACCCTCACTCTAACCCTAACACTAAATCTAACCTTAAACCTCACCGAAACCCTCCCCAAAACCTAACTCTAACCCTAAATCTCACCCTCACCCTAACAATAACTCTCACCCTAACCCTAATCCTCACCCCCACCCTCACCGTGATCCTAACCCTCATCCTAGCACTCATCATAACCCTAATTCTAAACCTCAAACTCACGCTAACCCTAACCCTCATGCTCACCCTAAACCTAAAACTAACCCTAACCCGTACCCTAATCCTCAATCGAACCCTCACCCTAACGCTAACCTTAACCCTAAACCTAAACCTAAACTGCACCCTAACCCTAACCCTAAACCTCACCCTCACCCTAGGCCTCACCCTAGGCCTCACCCTAACCCTAACTCTCATCCTAACCCTCACCCTAACAATAACACTAACACTAACCCTCAACCTAACCCTAACCCTCACCTTCACTGTAACCCTTAACTCAACCCTCAACCTAACCCTAAACCTAACCCAAAGCCTAACTATCACCCTAACCCTAACCCTCACCCTGACGCTCATCCTAACCCTCACCCTAACCCTAAACCCTCACCCTTACTCTATACCTATCCCTAAAACTCACCCTGAACCTAACCCTAACTCTAACCCTAAACCTAAAATTAAAACTCACCCTATCCCTAACCCTAACACTCACACTCAACCTCATGTTCAGCCTAACCCTTTGCCTAACACTAACCCTAACCCTAACCCTCACACTCAAAATAAACCTTACACTAATCCTAATCCTAACACTAAGCCTTACCCTCACCCTCACCCTAACCCTCACTATAACTCTAATTCTAACACTAACACTAACCCTAACACTCAGCCTAACCCTAACCCTAACCCTAAGCCTAAACCTCACACTAACCTGCACCCTCACCCTCACTGTAATTCTAACCCTAACCTTAACCCTAAACCTAAACCTCACCCTAACCTTATCCCTAATCCTAACCCTAACCATCCCCCTAACGCTATATCTAACCCTAAACCTCATCCTCACCCTAACCCTAACACTAACCCTAACCCTAACCCTCACCCTAACCCTCAACCAAACCCAATATCTAACCCTAAACCTCACCCTCACCTTCACCCTAACCCTAACCCTAACCCTAAACCCTACCCTAATCCTAAGCCTAACCCTCACCCGTACTTTCATCTTCACCCTAACATGAACCTTAAACCTAACAATAACACTAACCGTAACCCTATCTATCACCCTAACCCTAATCCTCACCCCCACCCTCACCCTCAGCCTATCCCTAAGCCTAAGCCTAACCCTCACCCTAACCCTCATACTCACGCTCACCCTAACCCTAATCCCAACCCTAAACTTCAACCTAACACACACCCTCCTCTCAACCCAAAAACTAACCCTAAACCTCACCCTAACCCAAACTCTAACCCTAAACCTCACCCTCACACTAACCCTAACCCTAACTCTAAACCTAAATTTCACCCTAAACCTAACCCTCACCCTCAACCTCACTGTAACTCTAACACTAACCCTAACAATAACACTAACCTTACCCCTAATCCTAACACTAACCATAACCCTCATCCTCAGCCTCACCCTCACTGCAAACTTAATTCTAACCATAACACTAACAATAACCCTAACCCTATCCCTAACTCTAATCCTCCCCCGCACACTCACACTCAGCCTAAACCTAAACCTATCCCTAACCCTAAACCTAACCCTCAAGGTTACCCTAATCCTAACCCTAACACTAACCCTAACCCTAACCCAAAACGAAACCCTAAACCTAACCCTAATCCTCAGCCTCAACCTCACCCTAACCCAAACCCTAACACTAACCCTCACCCTAACCCTAAGCCTAACCCGAACCCTAACCCTCACATTCAAACTCATCCTAATCCAAATCCTAAACCTAAACCTATCCCTAACCCTAACCCTAACCCTCACACTAGCACTCAACCTAACTCTAATTCTAACCCTCAACCTCACCCTAACCCTAACCCTCATCCTCACCCTAAACCTCACACTAACCGTAACTCTAACCCTAATGCTCAATCGAACCCTCACACTAACCCTAATCATAACCCTAAACCTAATCCTAACCCTCACCCTTATCTTAATCCTCACCCTCAGCCTAAACCTCACCTTTACCCTTACCATCATACTCACCCTAACCCTAAACCTCATCCTAACCCTCACCATAACCATAAACCTAACCATCACCCTATGCTAACCCTCACCCTCAACCTCATGCTCAGCCTAAACCTAAGCCTAAGCCTAACCCTTACCCTTACCCTCACCCTCACCCTAGCCCTCACCCTAACCCTAATCCTAACCCTAACCCTAACCCTAAACCTTAACCTCAACCTAACCTTAACCTTAACCCTAACATTAACCCTAACATTAACCCTCGAACTAACCCTTCAACTAACCCTAAATCTAACCCTAACCCTCAACCTCACACTCACACTCACCCCAACCATAATCTTAACCATAATCCTCATCCTAACCCTAACCCAAAACCTAACCATAACCCTAAATCTTACCCTAACACTAACCCTAAACCTCACCCTCAGCCTAGCCCTCACCCTAACCCTAATCCTAACCCTAACTCTCACCCTAACACTAAACTTAACCGAAACCTAACTCTCACCCAAAACGAACCTTAACCCTCAACTTAAATCTCACCCTCACCTTCACCCTCACTCTCACCTAACCCTAAGCCTAAGCCAAAACGTATCCCTAACCCTCACACTCACCCTAACACTTACCCTAATCCTAATCATAACACTAAGCCTAACCCTCACCCTCACCCTCACCCTAACCCTCAACCTAACCCTAACTCTAACACTAACCCTAAACCCAAATCTCAACCTCAGCCTCACCCTTACCCTAAATCTAAACCTAAACCTCACCCTCATCCTAATCCTAACTCTAACCCTAACCCTAAGATTAAACCTCACTCTAACCCTAACCCTCACCCTCACCCTCACAGTAAACATAACCCTAACCCTAACCCTAACAATAACCCTCACCCTCACTGTAACCGTAATCCTAACCCTAACCCTCATCATAAACCTAACTCTCACTCTCACCTTAACCATAACCCTCATCCTAACCCTCACCCTCACACTAAACTTCACCTTAAACCTCCCCCTAACCCTAACTCTAACCCTAAACCTCATCCTCACCCTAACCCTAACCCTAACTCTAACCCTAAACCTAACCCTAAACCTAACCCTCACCCTCAACCTCACTGTAACTCTAACCCTAACCCTAGCAATAACACTAACCCTAACCCTAATCCTAACCGTAACAATAACTCTCACCCTCAGCCTCACCCTCACTGCAAACTTAACCATAACACTAACAACAACCCTAACCCTAACCCTAAGCCTCACCCCCATCCTCACACTCAGCCTTACCCTAACCCTAAACCTAAACCTGACCCTAACCCTAAAGGTAACCCTAACCCTAACACTAAAACTAACACTAACCCTAAACCAAACCCTAAACCTAACCCTAATCCTCAGCCTCAACCTCACCCTAACCCAAACCCTAACACTGACCCTAAGCCTAAGCCTAACCCTAACCCTAAACCTCACACTCAACCTCACTCTAAACCAAATCCTAAACTGAAACCTAATCCTAACCCTCACCCTAACCCTCACCCTAGCACTCAACCTAAATCTAATTCTAACCCTCACCCTCACCCTAACCCTAACCCTCATCCTCACCTTAAACTTCACACTAACCGTAACCCTTACCCTAATGCTCAATCGAACCCTCACCCTCACTGTAACCCTAATCCTAACCCTAACCCTCACCAAAACCCTAATTCTCACCCTCACCTTAACCCTAAACCTCACCCTATCCCTCACCCTAACCCTAACCCTAACCCTAAACCTAACCCTAACCCAAACCCTAACTCTCACCTTCTCCTGAGCCCTCACCTTAAGCCTAATCCTAACCCTAATCCTCAGCCTAACCCTCACCCTAACCCTCACCCTAATCCTAAGCCTAACCCTAACCCTCAACCTGACCCTAAATTTAACCTGAACCCTAACTCTCACAAAAACTCTACCCCAAACTCTCACCCTAACCCTAACCATCAACCTCACCCTCACCCTAAGCCTAACCCTAAACCTAACCCTAACCCTAAAACTAACCCTCACCCTCACACTAACCCTTACCCTAATCCTAATCCTAACACTAAGCCTTACACTCATCCTCACCCTAACCCTCACCGAAACCCTAACTCTAACACTAACCCTAACCCTAACCCTCGCCCACAGCCTCACCCTAACCCTAACACTAACCCTAAACCTCACCCTCACCCTAACCCTCACCCTAAACCTAACCCTAAACCTCACCCTAACACTAAACCTAAACCTTACCCTCACCCTAGCCCTCACAGTAACCCTAATCCTAACTCTAACCCACATCCTAACCCTCACCCTAACACGAAACCTAAACCTCAATCTAACCCTAACCCTCAACCTCACTGTAAGCCTTACCCTAACCCTCACCCTAACCCTAAACTTAACCCGAACCCTAACTCTCACCCTAACCCTAACTTTAACACTCACCCTAACCCTAACCCTCACCCTCAACCTCACCTTCAGCCTAAGAGTAAGCCTAAACCTAACACTAACACTAACCCTCACACTCACCCTAACCCTAACCCTAATCCTAATCCAACACTAACTCTAAACCTCACCCTCAGCCTAACCCTCACCTTAAGTCAAACCATACTATAAATCCTAACCCTAAACCTAAACCTAATCCTCACCCTAAACCTCACACGAATCCTAACACTAATACTCAATCTAACCCTCACACTCACCCTAATCCTAACCCTAACCCTCACTCTAAAACTAACCCTCACCCTCAGCCTAACCCTCACCTTTACCCATACAGTCACCCCCACCCTCAGCCTAACCCTAACCCTAACCCTAACCCTAAACCTTACCCTAAACCTAAACCTCAACCTGAAACTGACCTTAACCTTAACCCTAACACTATCCCTAACATCAACACTTGAACTAACCCTCCAACTTACCCTAAATCTAAACCTAACCCTCAACCTCACGCTCAACCTCACCCTCACCATAACTCTAACCCTAACCCTAACAATAACACTAATCCTAACTCTAAACCTAACCCTAATCCTAACCCTAAACCAAACACTCACCATCACCCCAACCATCATCTTAACCCTTACCCTCATCCTAACCCTAACCAAAACACTAACCCTAATCCTAATCCTCACCCCCACCCTCACCCAAAGCCTAACCCTAAGCCTAAGCCTAACCCTCAGGCTAACCCTCATACTCACACTCACCCTAAACCTAATCCTAACCCTAACCCTATCCCTAAACAGCAACCTAACCCTCACCCTCAACCTAACACTAACACTAATCCTAACTCTAAACCTCACCATAAACCTCCCCCAACCCTAAATCTAACCTTAATCCTAGCAATAACACTAACCCTAACCCTAATCCTAACCCTAACCATAACCCTCACCCTCAGCCTCACCCTCACTGCATACTTAACCCTAACCCTAACACTAACAATAATGCTAACCCTAACCCTAACCCTAACCCTAATCCTCACACTCGCCCTCACACTCAGCCTAACCCTAACCCTAACCCTAACCCTAACCCTCAAGGTAAACCTAACCCTAACACTAACATTAAACCTAAACGAAACCCTAAACCTAACCTTAAACCTAAACCTAATCCTCAGCCTGAACCTCACCCTAACCCAAACCCTAACACGATCCCTCACCCTAAACATAAATCTCACCCTAACCCTAACCCTAACCCTCACACTAACCCTCAACCTAACCCAAATCCTAAACCTAAACCTATCCCTAAACCTCAAGCTAACCCTAATCCTAGCCCTTACCCTAAACCTAATCCTAACCCTAAACCTCATCCTGAATCTCACAATAACCCTAACCTTAACCGTCTCCCTAACCCTAACCCTAACACTCACCCTCATGCTCGGCCTCAGCCTAAGCCTAAGCCTAAGCCTAAGCCTAACCCTCAACCTATCCCTAACCCTAACACTATCCCTAACTCTAACCCTAAACCTCTCACTCACCCTAACCCTAACTCTAAACCTAAACCTCACCCTAACCCTAAACCTAACCCTAACCCTCACACTCACCGAAACAGTAACCCTAACTCTAACAATAACAATAACCCTAATCTAACCCTATCCCTCACCTTCACCCTAAAATTTACCCTCACCCTAACACAAACTCTAACGCAACACTAATGCTCACCCTAACTCTAACCATTTTCCTAACCCTAAAACTCACCCTAACACTAACCCTAACCCTCACCCTCATCCTAGCCCTCACCCTAACTCTAATCCTCATCCTAAGCCTAAACCTCACACTAAACCTAACACTAATCCTCAATCTAACCCTCATCCTATCCCTAACCCTAACAATAACACTAACCCTATCCTTAAACCTCACCTTAACCCTAACCGTCACCCTAATCCTAAGCCTAACCATAACCCTCAACCTAACACTAACCCTCACACTTACCGTAACCCTAACCCTAACCCTAAACTTAAACCGAACCCTAACTCTCACCCTAACCCTAACGCTAACCCTCATCCTACCAATAACACTCACCAATAACATTCACCCTCAATTTAACCCTTACCCTAACTCTCACCCTAACCCTAACCCTAACACTCACCCTGACCCTAAACTTCACCATAACCCTCACCTTCAGCCTAACACTAAGCCTAAACCTAACCCTAACTCTAACCCTCACACTCACACTAAACCTTACCCTAATCCTAATCCTAACACTGAGCCTAACCCTCACCCTCACCCTAACCTTCAATGTAACCCTAACTCTAAGGCTAACACTAACCCTAACCATCAGCATCACCCTAACCCTAACCCTAACCCTAAACCTCACCATCACCCTCACCCTAACTCTAACCCTAACCCTAACCCTCAACCTAACCCTAACACTCACCCTCACTGTAAACCTTACCATAACCCTTACCCTAAGCAAAACTTAAATCAAAACCTAACTCTCACCCTAACCCTAACCCTAACCCTCAACCTAACCCTAACACTCACCCTCATTGTAACCCTTACCATAACCCTCACTCTAACCCTAAAATTAACCCGAACCCTAACTCTCACGCTAACACTCACGCTAATCCTAAACCTCACACTCACCCTCACCTTCAGCCAAACACTAAGCATAACCCTAAACCTAACCCTAACCCTCACACTCACCCTAAACCTAACCCTAATCCTAATCTTAACACTAACCCTAAACCTCACCCTCACCCTATCCCTCACCTTAAGCCTAACCCTAACATTAATCCTAAACATAACCCTAAACCTCATCCTCACCATAAACCGCACACTAACCGTAACACTAATCCCCAATCTAACCCTCACCCTCATCCTCACCAGACCCTCATCCTCACACTAAATCTAACACTAATCCTCAATCTAACCCTCACCGTCACCCTTACCCTAAACCTAACCCTCACCCTGTCCCTAACCCTACCCCTAAACCTCACCCTCAACCTAACCCTAAATCTAAAGGTAACTCTAACACTAAACCTCACTCTATCCAGAACCCTAACCCTCACACTCAACCTCATGCTCAGCCTAAACCTAACCCTAATTCTAACCCTATCTCTAACCCTCACACTCACCCTAACACTTACCCTAATCCTAATCCTAACAGTAAGCCTTACCCTGACCCTCACCCTAATCCTCACTATAACCCTAACTCTACCACTAACCCTAACCCTAAGACTCAGCCTAATCCTAACCCTAACTCTAACCCTAAACCTCACACTCAGCGGCACCCTCACCCTCACTGTAATGCTAACCCTAAATCTAACCCTAACCCTCACCCTAACTCTAACCCTAACCCTAACCCTAACCCTCACCCTCACCATAACTCTAACCCTAACCTTAACCCTAACCCTAAACCTCACCCTAACCGTAACCCTAAACCTCACCGTCACCATAACCCTAACCCTAATCCTAATCCTAACACTAGCCCTAACCCTAATCCTAACCCTAACCATAACCCTCAACCTCAGCCTCACCCTCACACCAAACTTAACCCTAACCATAGCACTAACAATAACCCTAAACCTAACCCTAACCCTCATCCTCCCCACCCACCCTCACCCTCAGCCTAACCATAGCCCTAACCCTAAACCTAACCCAAACCTTCAAGGTAACCCTAACCCTAACCCAAACCCTAAAAATAACCCTAACCCTAAAACAAACCCTAAAGCTAACCCTAATCCTCAGCCTCACCCTCACCCTAACACAAACCCTAACACTAACCCTCACCCTAACCCTAAGCCTAACCCTAACCCTAACCCTCACACTCACCCTCACCATAATGCAAATTCTAAACCTAAACCTATCCCTAAACCTCAACCTAACCCTCATACTAGCCCTCACCCCAAAACTAATACTAAGCCTAAACCTCAACCTAAACCTCATTATAACCCTAACCCTAATCCTCACCCTAACCATCACCCTAACCCTCACCCTCATGCTGGTCCTAAGCCTAAGCCTTAGCCTAAGCCTAATCCTAACCCTCACCCTATCCCCAAACATAACACTATCCCTAACTCTAACCCTAAACCTCACCCTCACGCTAAACCCAACTCTAACCCTAACCCTAAACCTAAACCTCAACCTAAACCTAACACTAACCATCACCCTCACAGTAACCCTAACCCTAACAATAACCTTAACCCTAACCCTCACCCTAACCCTCACCTTAACCCTAACATTTACCCTCACCCTAACACTATCCCTAATGCTAACACTAATACTCACACTAACCCTAATCTTGACCCTACCCCTAAACCTCACCCTAACACTACCCCTAAGCCTCACCCTCACCATAGCCCTCACCTTAACCCTAATCCTCATCCTCACCCTAAAGCTCACACTAACCCAAATACTAATCCTCAATTTAACCTTCATCTTCATCCTAACCCTAAACCTAACCCTCACTCTAACCCTAACCCTCACCCTTACCTTAACCCTCACCCTCAGCCTAACCCTCACCTTTACCCTTACCGTCACCCACACCCTAACCCTCACCCTAACCCTAACACTCACCCTAACCCTAACTCTAGCCCTAAACCTCACCCTCACCCTAAACCTAACTCTCACCCTAACCCTAACACTAAACCTCACCCTAACCTAATCCTAACCCTCACCCTCACCCACACCGTAAACCTAACCCTACACTCACAATAACCCTAACCCTAACCCTAAACGTCACACTAACCAGAACCCTCACGATAACATTAACAGTCACACTAACACTTACTCTCACCCTAACACTAACCGTAACCCTAACCCTAACCCTCACCCTAATCCTAAACCTCACCCTAACCCTAACACTAACTCTAACCCTCACCCTCAACCTAGCCTTCACCCTAACCTTAATTCTAACCCTCACCCTCACCCTAACCCTAACCCTCATCCTCACCCTAAACCTCACACTAACCCTAACCCTAACCCTAAAGCTCAATCGAACCCTCACCCTAACCCTAACCCTAATCCTAAACCTAATCCTAAACGTCACCCTAATCTTAAATCTCACCCTGAGCCTAATCCTCCCCTTTACCATTACCATCATCCTCACCCTAACCCTAAACCTCATCCTAACTCTCACCCTAACCGTAAACCTAACCATCATTCTAACCTAACCCTCACCCTCAAAATAATGCTCAGCCTAAACCTAAGTCTAAGCCTAACCTTACCCTTACCTTCACAATCACCCTAGCCCTCACCCTAACAATAATCCTAACCCTATCCCTCATCCTAATCCTCACCCTAATGCTAACCCTAACCATCACCCTAACCTTAATCCTCACCCCACCCTCACCCTCAGCATAATCCTAACCCTAAGCCTAACCCTAACCCTAAGCTTCACCCACCCTAACCATAACCCTAAACCTAACCCTAAACCTCAACCTAACCCTCACCCTAACTTTAACCATAACACTAACCCTAACCCTAACCCTTGACCTAACCCTCCCCCTAACCCTAAATATAATCCTAAAACTCAGCCTGACCCTAACCCAAATCCTGAATCTAACCCTCACCCTAAAATTAACCCTCACCCTCACTGTGACCCTAAAACATATCCTAACCCTTACCCTAACCCTAACCCTAAACCTCACCCAAACACTAATCCTAACCCTCACCCTCACCCTAGCCCTCACCTGAACCCTAATCCTAACACTAATCCTCATCCTAACCCTCACCCTAACACTTACACTAAACCTCAACCTAATCCTAAGCCTAACCCTAACCCTCAACCTAACCCTAACCTCACCCTCACTGTAACCCTAAACCTAACCCTCACCCTAACCCTAAACATAACCTGAACTCTAAGTCTCATACTAACCCTACCCCTAACTCTCACCCTAACGGTAACCCTCACACTCACCCTCACCTTCAGCCAAACACTAAGCCTAAACCTAAACCTAACTCTAACCCTCACACTCATCCTAACCCTAACCCTAATCCTAATTCGAACACTAATCCTGAACCTCACCCTCACCCTAACCCTCTCCTTAAGCCTAACCCTAATATTAATCATAACCATAAACCTGACCCTAAACCTCATCCTCACACTAAACCTCACACTAACCCTAACACTATTCCTCAATCTAACCGTCACCCTCACCCTCACCCTAGCCCTCACCCTAACCCTAACTCTCATCCTCACTCTAAACCACACACTAACCCTAATACTAATCCTCAATCTAACCCTCACCCTCACCCAAACCGTAACCCTAAACCTAACCCTCACCCTTACCATAAACCTCACCCTCAGCCTAAAACTCAACTTTACCCTAACAGTTACCCCCACCCTAACCCTCACCATAACCCTAACCCTCACCCTGACCCTAACTATACCCCTAAACCTCACCCTCAACCTAACCTTAATTCTAACCCTAACCCTAACATTAAACCTCACCCTATCCCTAACCCTAACCCTAAGCCTAACCTCAACCTCATGCCTAGCCTAACCCTAAGCCTAACCATAACCATAACCCTCAAACTCACCCTAACCCTTACACTAATCCTAATTCTAACACTAAGCCTTAGCCTCACCCTAACCCTCACCATAACCCTAACCCTTACACTAACCCTAAACTTCGCCCTAACCCTAACCCTAACCATATCCCAAACACTCACCCTCACAGTAAGTCTAACTCTAAAACTAACCCTAACCCTAAACCTCAACCTAACTGTAACCCTAACCCTAAGCCTAACCCTAACCCTCCCCCTAATCCTATATCTAAGCCCAAACCTCACCCTCACCCTAACCCTAACACTAACACTAACCCTAACCCTAACCATAAACTCCACCCTAACCCAAACCCTAAACCTCATCCACAACCTCACCTTCACAATAACTCGAAACCTAACCCTAACAATAACACTAACCCTAACCCTAAACATTACCCTAACCCTAATCCTCACCCCCACCTTCACCCTCAGCCTAACCCTAAGCCTAAGCCTAAACCTCACCCTAACCCTCATACTACGGTCACCATAACAATAATCCTAACCTTAACCATATCCCTAAACCTCAACCTAACCCTCACCCTCACCCTAAACCTAACACTAACCCTAACCTTAAACCTCACCATAACCCTCCCCCTAACAATAAGTCTAACACTAAACCTCACCCTAACCCTAACCCTAAAACTTATCCTCATCCTCAACTTCAACCTCACTGTAATTTTAACCCTAACCCTAACAATAACACTAACCCTAACCCTAATCCTAACCCTAACCATAACCCTCAGCCTCAGCCTCACCCTAACTTCAAACTCAACCCTAACCACAACACTAACAATAACCCTAAAACTAACCATAAAACTAATCCTCACACCCACCCTCACCCACAGCCTAACCCTAACCCTAACCCTAACCCTAACCCTCAAGGTAACCCTAACCCTAACCCTAACATTAAACCTAAACCTAACCCTAAACCTAACCCTAAACCTAACCCTAATCCTCAGCCTCACCCACACCCTAACCCAAACACTAAAACTAACCCTCACCCTAACCCTAAGCCTCACCCTAACCCTAACCTTAAACCTCACACTCACCCTCACCTTAACCCAAATCCTAAACCTAAACCTATCCCTAAACCTCACCCTAACCCTCAACCTAGCCCTCACCCTAAACCTAATCCTAACCCTAAACCTCATCCTAAACCTCTCCCTAACCCTAACCCTAACCATCACACTAACCCTAACCCTAAACCTCACCCTCATGCTCAGCCTCAGCCTAAGCCTAAGCCTAAGCTTAACCCTAACCCTGACCCTATCCCTAACCCTAACACTATCCCTAACTCTATCCTTAAACCTCACCCTCACCTTAACCCTAATTCTAACCCTAACCCTAAACCTAAACCTCATCCTAACCCTAACCCTAACCCTAAACCTCCCCCTCACCGTAACAGTAACCCTAACACTAACCCTAACAATAACCCTAACCCTACCTCTAACACTCACCCTAAACATAACCCTCACCCTAAACCTCACCTTCACCCTAACATTTACCCTCACCCTAACACAAAGCCTAACGCTAACACTAATGCTAACACTAACTCTAACCATCACCCTAACCCTAAAATTCACCCTAAAACTAACCCTGTACCTCACCCTAGCCCTCACCTTAACCCTAATCATCATCCTCACCCTACACCTCACACTAACCTTAACACTCATCCTCAATCTAACCCTGACCCTAACCCTGACCCTAACAATAACCCTAACCCAAACCCTAAACCTCACCCTAACCAGAACCCTCAGTATAACATTAACCGTCACCCTAACCTTACCCTCATCCTAATACTAACCCTAAACCTAACACTAACCCTCACACTAACCCTAACACGCACCCTAATCCTAAACCTCATCCTAACCATAACCCGAACTCTAATCCTCACCCTCACCCTAGCCCTCACCCTAATCCTAATTCTAACCCTCATCCTCACCCTAACCCTAACCCTCATCCTCACCCTAAATCTAACGCTAACCCTAACTCGAAACCTAATCCTCAATAGAACCATCACCCTAATGCTAACCCTAACCCTAAACCTAACCCTCACCCTCACCCTTATCTTAACCCTCACCCTCAGGCTAAACCTCACCTTTACCCTTACCATCATCCTCACCCTAACCCTAAACCTCATCTTAACCTTCAACCTAACCATAAAAATAAACATCACCCTAACCGTAAACCTGACCCTCAACCTCATGATCAGCCTAAAGATAAGCCAAAGCCTAACACTTAATCTAACCCTCACCCTCACCCTAGCCCTCACCCTAACCCTAATCTTAACCATATCCCTCATCCTAAACCACACCCTAACCCTAACCCTAACCATAACCCTAACCCTAATACTCACCCCCATCCACACCCTCAGCCTAACCCTAAGCCTAAGCCTAACCCTAACACTAACCCTCACATACACTCACCCTAACCCTAATCCTAACCCTAACCCTCACCCTAACCCTAAACCTCACCCTCACTGTAACACTCACCCTCATCCTAAACCTAACATTAAACCTAAACCTCACCCAAACACTAACCCTCACCCTCACCCTAGCCCGAGCCCTCACCCAAACCCTAATCCTAACCCTAATCCTCATCCTAAACCTCCCAATAACCCCAACCCTAACCATCAACCCAACCCTAGTCCTAAGCCTAACCCTAAACCTCAACCTAACACTAACACTCACACTCACCATAATCCTAACCCTAACTTTCACCCTAACCCTAAACTTAACCCGAACACTAACTCTCACCCTAAACCTACCCCTAACTCTCAGCCTAACCCTAAACCTCACCCTCACCCTCAGCCTAACCCTAAGCCTAAGCCTAACCGTAACCTAACCTTCACACTCACCCTAACCCTTACCCTAATCCTAATCCTAACACTTAGCCTAACCCTTACAGTCACACTAACCCTCAGTGTAACCCTAACTCTAACACTAACCGTAACCCTAAGCCTCAGCCTCACCCTAACCCTAACACTAACCCTAAACCTCATCCTAACCCTCACCCTAATCTTAAACATAAACATCACCCTAACCCTCACCCTCACCCTCAAACTCACGCTCAGCCTAAACCTAAGCCTAAGCCTAACCCTTACCCTTACCCTCACCCTCATCCTAGCCCTCACCCTAACAATAATCCTAACCCTATCCCTCATCGTAACCCTCAACCTAACCCTAACCCTAACCATCACCCTAACTCTAATCCTCACCCCCACCCTCACCCTCAGCGTTACCCTAACCCAAAGCCTAACCCTAACCCTAACCCTCACATACCCTAACCCTAACACTAATCCTAACCCTAACCCTAACACTAAACCTCAACCTAACCCTCACCTTAAACTTAACGCTGACACTAACCCTAACCCTAACTCTTGACCTAAACCTTCCCCTAACCCTAAATTTAAATCTAAAACTCACCCTCACCCTAACCCAAATCCTAACCCTAAACCTCACCCTATCCCTAAATCTCACCCTCCCTGTGACCCTAACACATATCCTAACCCTCATTCTAACCCTAACCCTAAACCTCACCCAAACACTAATCCTAACCCTCACCCTAGCCCTCACCCAAACCCTAATCCTAACACTAATCCTCATCCTAACCCTCACCCTAAAGCTAACCCTAACCCTCACCCTAATCCTAAGCCTAACCCTAACCCTCAACCTAAAAATAACCCTCACCCTCACTGTAACCCTAATCCTAACCCTCACCCTAACACTAAATTTAACCCGAGCCCTAACTCTCACCCTACCCCTACCCCTAACTCTCAACCTAACCCTAACCATCACCCTCACCCTTACCCTAAGCCTAACCCTAACCCTAAACCTAACACTAACCCTCACACTCACCCTAACACACGAATCCTAATTTTAACACTAAGCCTAACCCTCACCCTCACACTAAAACTCAATGTAACCCTAACTCTAACACTAACCCTAACCCTAACTCTTGACTTAACCCTACCCCTAACCCTAAATTTAATCCTAAAACTCACCCTCACCCTAAACCAAATCCTAACCCTAAACCTCACCCTAACCCTAACTCTCACCCTCCCTGTGACCCTAACACATATCCTAACCCACACTCTAACACTAAACCTAAAACTCAACCAAACACTAATCCTAAACCCCACCCTAGCCCTCACCCAAACCCTAATCCTAACCCTAATCCTCATCCTAACCCTCACCCTAAACCTAACCGTAACCCTCACCCTAAACCTAAGCCTGACCCTAACCCTCAACCTAAAAATAACCCTCACCCTCACTGTAACCCTAACCCTAACCCTCACCCTAACCCTAAATGTAACCCGAGTCCTAACTCTCACCCTAACCCTACCCCTAACTCTCACCCTAACCCTAACCCTCACCCTCACCCTTACCCTAAGCCTAAACCTAACCCTAAACCTAACACTAACACTAACCCTCACACTCACCCTAACACCCGAATCCTAATCGTAACACTAAGCCTAACCCTCACCCTCACACTAAAACTCAATGTTACCCTAACTCTAACACTAACCCTAAACCTAACCCTCACCCTCAGCCTCACCCTAACCCTAACTCTAACCCTAAACCTCACACTCACACTAATCCTAACCCTAATCCTAAACCTAAACCTCACCCTAAGCCTAACCGTAAACCTCACCCTCACCCTAGCCCTCACCCTAACCCTAATCCTAACCCTAAATCTCATCATAAGCCTCACCCTAACACTAACCCTAACCCTCACCCTCACCCTCACCCTAACCCTAACCCTAGCCCTAACCCTCAACCTAACCATATCCCTCACCCTCAGAGTAACCCTTACCCTAACCCTAAACTTAATCGAACCCTAACTCTCACCTTAACCCTAACCCTAACCCTCAACCTAACCCTAAACCTCAACCTCACCTTCACTCTCAGCCTAACCCGAAGCCTAGGCTAACCCTAACCATAACCTTCACACTCACCCTAACCCTAACACTAACCCGAATCCTCACCCTAAGCCTAATGCTCACCCTCACCCTCACCCTCACCCAAACCCTCAACCTTACCCTAACTCTAACAATAACCCTACACCTAACCCTCAAACTCAGCCTCACCCTTACCCTATCTGTAACCCTAATCCTCAACCTCAGCCTAACCTTAACTCTAACCCTAACCCTAACACTGAACCTCACCCTAACCATAACCCTAACCCTCACCCTCACCGTAACATTAACCCTAACCCTAAACCTTAAAATAACCCTAACCCTACCCTAACCCTCACCCTAACCATAACCGTCACCCTAACATTAACCCTCGCCTTAACACTTACCCTCACTTTAACACTAAACCTAACCCTAACCCTAACCCTCACACTAACCCTAAGACTCACATAATCCTAAACCTCACCCTAACCCTAACCCTAACTCTAACCCTCACACTCACCCTAGCCCTCACCCTCATCCTCAACCTAACCCTCACACTAACCCTAATCCTAACCCTAATTCTCAATCTAACCCTCACCATAACCCTAACCCTAACCCTCAACCTAAACCTAACCCACACTCTCACCGTAACCCTAACCCTAACCCTCACCATAACCCTAAACATGACCCGAACCCTAAATCTCACCGTAACCCTACTCCTAAATCTCACCCTAACACTAACCCTCACCCACAACCTTACCCTAAGCCTAACCCTAACCCTAAACCTAACCTTAACCCTAACCCTCACACTCACCCTAACACCCTAATCCTAATCCTAACACTAAGCCTAACCCTCAGACTCACACTAACCCTCACTGTAACACTAACTCTAACACTAACCCTAACCCTAACCCTCACCCTCAGCCACACCCTAAGCCTAATTCTAACCCTAAACCTCACCCTCACCCTAACCCTAACCCTAAACCTAACCCTAAACCTCACCCTAACCCTATCCCTAACACTCAACCTAACCCTATTCCTCACCCTCACAGTAACGCTTACCCTAACCCTCACCTTAAACCTAAACTTAACTCAAACCCTAACTCTCACCCTAACCCTAAACCTAACCCTCACCCTAACCCTAACCCTCACCCTAACCCTCACTCTCAGCCTAAACCTATCTTTAACCCTAACTCTCATCCTATACCTCACCCTAATCCTAACCCTCAACCTATCCCTAAACCTCAACCTTACCCTCATCCTCACCCTCACTGTAACTCTAAACCTAACCCTAACAATAACACTAAGCCTAACCCTAAACCTCAAACTAAACCTCACCCTCACCCTAACCCTAACACTAACCCTAACCCTAACCCTAACCCTCACCATAACCCTCCCACTAACCGAAACTCTAACCCTATACCTCTTACTCAGCATAACCCTAATCCTAACACTAACCCTAAACCTCCCCCTAAACCTAACCCTAACCCTCACTCTTACCCTCACCCTCACCCTAAACCTTAACGGAATCCTAATCTTAACAATAAGCCTAACACTCACCCTCAACCTAACGCTCACTGTAACCCTAACTCTAACACTAACCCTAACGCTAACCCTCACCCTTAGCCTCACCCCAACCCTAACTCTAACCCTAAACCTCACCCTCACACTAACCCTAACCCTAAACCTAACCCTAAACCTCACCCTAACCCAACCACTAAACCTGACCCTCACCCTAGCCCTCACCCTAACACTAATCCTAAAACTAAACCTCATCCTAAGCTAATACCTAACACTAACCCTAACCCTCACCCTCACCCTCACCCTAACCCTAAACCTAACCCTAACTCTCAACCTAACCCTAACCCTCACCCTCACTGTAACCGTTACCCTAAACCTCACCCTAACCCTAAATTTAACCCGAAACCTAACTGTCAACCTAACCCTAACCTAACCATCACCCTAACCCTGACCCTCACCCTAACCCTCACTCTCAGCCTAACCCTAAGCCTAACCCTATCCCTAACCCTCACTCTCATCCTATCACTCACCCTAACCCTAACACTCATGCTATCCCTAACCCTCACCGTTACCCTCACCCTCACCCTCACCGTAACTCTAACTCTAACCCTAACAATAACACCTAACCTAACCCTAAACCTAAACCTCAACCTAAAACTCACCCTCACCCTAACCCTAACACTAACGCAAAACCTAACCCTCACCATAACCCTCCCCCTAGCCCTAATTCTAACCCTATACCTCACACTCAACCTAACGCTAATCCTAACCCTAACGCTAAACCTCACCCTAAACCTAACCCTAACCCTCATCCTATCCCTAACCCTCACCCTAACCTTAACCCTCACCATAACATTAACCCTGACCCTAAACCTCACCCTAACCCTAATCCTAACTCTAACCATCAACCTAAACCTTACTCTCACTCTCACTGTAACCCGAACCCTAAACCTCATGCAAACCCTAAACATAACCATCACCGTAACTCTAACCCTAACCCTAACAATAACAATAACCCTAACCCTAAACCTAACCTTCACCCTCACCCTAACCCTAAACCTAACCCTAACCCTCACCCTAACCCTAACCCTAACCCTAAATCTCACCCTAAACCTAACGATAACCCTAACCCTCAACATCACTGTAACCGTAACCTAACCCTAACCCAAACAATATCCCTAACCCTAACCCTCACCCTAACCATAACCTTCACCCTAACACTTACCCTCACCCTAACACTACCCCTAACCCTAACACGAACCCTCACACTAACCCTAACCCTCACCCTAACGATAAACATAACCATCACCCTAAGCCTAACCCTCACCCTCAACCTCACGCTCAGCCTAAACCTAAGCCTAAGCCTAAACCTTACTCTAACCCTCACCCTCACCCTAGCCCTCAACCTAACCCTAATCCTAACACGAATCCTCACCCCCACCCTCACCCTAACCCTAACCCTAACCATCACTCTAACCCTAATCATCACCCCCAACCTCAACTTCAGCCTAACCATAACCCTAAGCTTAACCCTAACCCTAACCCTCACATAACCTCACTCTCGCCCTAATCTTAACCCTAAACCTCAACCTAACCCTCACCCTAACCTTATCCCTAACGCTAACCCTAACCCTCGACCTACCCTTCCCCCTAACAATAAATCTAACCCTAAAACTCACCCTCACCCTATTCCAAATCCTAACCCTAACCATCACACTTACCCTAACCCTCATCCTCACTGGAACCCTAACCCTCATCCTAACCCTCACCCTAACCCTAAACCTAATCCTAAACCTCACCCAAACACTAACCCTAACTCTCATCCTCACCCTAGCCCTCACCCTAAACCTAATCCTAACCCTAATCCTCATCCTAACCCTCACCCTAAGCCTAACACTAACCATGACCCTAATCCTAAGCCTAAGCCTAACCCTCAACATAACCCTAACCCTCATGTTCACAGTACCTCTAACCCTAACCCTCACCCTAAACCTAAACTTAAACCGAACCCTAACACTCGCCCTAACCATACCCCTAACTCTCAACCCAACCCTAACCCTTACCCTCACCCTCACCCTCAGCCTAAACCTAACCCTAATCCTCACACTCACACTAACCCTTATCCTAATCCAATTCCTAACACTAAGCCTAACCCTCACACTCACCCGAACCCTCATCATAACCCTAACTCTAACACTAAACCTAACCCTAACCCTAAACCTCAGCCTAACCCTAAACCTAACTCTAAACCTAAACCTCAACCTCACCCTAACCCTAACCGTAATCCTAATGCTAAACCTCACCCTGACCCTAACCCTAAACCTCACCATCACCCTAGCCCTCACCCTAACCCTGATCCTAACACTAACCCTCATCCTAACCCTCACCCTAACATTAACCCTAACCTTCACCCTCACCCTAACCCTAACGCTAGCCTCACCCTAACACTAACCCTAAACTTCACCCTCACTCTAACCCTAACGCTAGCCCTAACGCTCAACCTAACCCGAACCCTCACCCTAAATGTAACTGTTAACCTAACCCTCACCCTAACCCTAAACTTAACCGAACCTTAACTCTCACACTTATCCTGACCCTAACCCTCACCCTAAACCTAACCCTCACCCTCACCCTCACCCTCAGCCTAACCCTAAGCCTAACCCTATCCCTAACGCTAACACTCATCGTATTATTTACCCTAACACTAACCCTAATCCTAATCCTAACCTTAACCCTAAATTTCACCCTCACCCTAACCCTCAACTTAAGCCTAAACCTAACATTAATCCTAACCCTAACCTTAACCCTAAACCTCATCCTAAACCCTAAACCTCACACTAACCCTCACACTAATCCTCAACCTAACCCTCACCCTAACCTTAACCCTAACACTAACCCTAACATTAACGCACTCCCTAACCCTACAACTAACCCAAAATCTAACCCTAAACCTCCCCTCATCCTAACCCTAATCCTAACCCTAACCCTAATCCTCACGATAAACCTAACCCTCACCCTCACCCTCACTCTCACACTCATCATAACTCTAACCCTAACCCTAACAATAACACTAATCCTAACCCTAAACCTAACCCTAACCCTAACCCTAATCCTAAAACTGACACTCACCCTAACCATAATCTTAACCCTAATCCTCAACCTAACCCTAACCCTCACCCTCAATGTAACCCTAACCCTCATCACAACCCTAACCCAAACCCTAACCCTAAACCTAAACCTTACCCTAACACTAACCCTAACACTCACCCTCACCCTAGCCCTCACCCTAACCCTAAACCTAACCCTAACCCTCACCCTAACCCTAATGCTCACCCTCAACCTCACTCTCAACCTAACCCTAAGCCTAAACCTAACCTTAACCCCAAACATCACACTCACCCTAAACTTACCCTAATCCTAATCCTAACCCTAACCCTAAGCCTAAGCCTAACCCTCACCCTCACCCTCACCTTAACCCTAACCCTCAACCTATCCCTAAATCTAACACTAACCCTAACCCTAACCCTCAACCTCAGGCTCACACTTACCATAACTCTAAACCTAAACTTCAACCTAACCCTAACCCTAAACCTAAATCTAAACCTCCCCCTAACACTAACTTTAAACCTCACCATCAACCTAGCCCTCACCCTAACCCTAACCCTAACCCTCACCATAACCCTCCCCCTAACCCTAACTCTAACCCTATACCTCACACTCAACCTAACGCTAATCCTAAGCCTAACCCTAACCCTCAACCTAACTCTAACACTCACTGTAACCCTAAACTTAACCCGAACCCTAACTCTCACTCTAACTCAACCCCTAACTCTCACCCTAACCCTAACCCTCACACTCGCCCTAAACCTTACCCTAAACCTAATCCTAACACTAAGGCTAACCCTTACCCTCACACTAACCCTCAAGGTAACCCTAACTCTAACACTGAACCTAACACTAACTCTCACCCTCAGCCTCACCCTAACCTTAACTCTAATCTCAAACCTCACCCTCACCTTAACCCTAACCCTAAACCTAACCCTGAACCGCACACTAACCCTAAACCTAAACCTCACCCTCACCCTAGCCCTCACCCTAACCCTAATCCTAACCCTAACCCTCATGCTAAGCCTCACCCTAAAACTAACCCTAAACCTCACCCTCACCCTCACCCTAACCCTAACCCTAAGGTTAACCTAAGCCTATCCGTCAACCTAAACCTTACCCTAACCCTCACCCTCATCATAACTGTAACCCTAACCCTAACAATAACCCTAACCCTAACCCTAACCCTAACCATAAACCCTCACCCTAATATTAACTCTCACCCTAAAACTTACCCTCACTCTAACACTAACCCTAACCCTAATACTAACCCTCACACTAACCCTAACCTTCACCCTGATCCTATACCTCACGCATATCCTAAACCTAACTCTAAACCTTACCCTCAACCTAGCCCTCATCCTAACCCTAATTCTAACCCTCAACCTCACCCTAACTCTAACACTCATCCTCACTCTAAACCTCACAGTAACCCTAACCCTAACCCTAATCCTCAATCTATCCCTCACCTTAACCATAACCCTAACCCAAAACCTAACCCTAACACTCACCCTTATCTTAACCCTCACCCTCAGCCTAAACCTCAACTTAACCCTTACCAACATCCTCAACCTAACCCTCACCCTAACCCTAAACCTCATCCTAACCCTCACCCTAACCGTAATGCTAACCGTCACCCTAACCATAACCCTCACACTCAACCTCTCGCTCAGCCTAACCCTAAGCCTAAGCCTAGCCCTAACCCTAACTCTCACACTCACCCTAACTCTTACCTGAATCCTAACCCTAACCCCAACCCTCAACCTCACACTAACACTCACCGTAACCCTAATTCTAACACTAAGCCTAACCCTAACACTCACCCTCAGCCTCACCCAAAAACTAACTCTAACCCTAAACCTCACCCTCACCCTAACCCTAAGCCTAAACCTAACCCTAAACCTCAGCCTAAACCAAACCATAAACCTCACCCTCACCCTATCCCTCACCCTAACCCTAATCCTTAAACTAACCCTCATCCTAACCCTCACCCTAACACTAACTCTAACCCTCACCCTCACCCTCACCCTAACCCTAAACCTTACCCTAACCCTCAACCTAACCCTAACCCTCACTCTCACTGAAACTGTTACCCTAACCCTCACCCTAACCCTAAACTTAACCCGGACCCTAACTCTCACCCTGAACCGAACTCTAACCCTCACCCTCACCCTAACCCTCAACCTCACCTTCACTCTCAGCCTAACCCTAAGCCTAACCCTAACCCTCACATACCCTCACCCTCACCCTAACCCTAGCCCTAAACCTCAACCTAACCCTCACCCTAACCTTATCCCTAACGCTAACCCTAACCCTCGACCTAACCTTCCCCCTAACAATAAATCTAACCCTAAAACTCACCCTCACCCTAACCCAAATCCTAACCCTAACCATCACAATTACCCTAACCCTCACCCTCACTGTAACCCTAACCGTCATCCTAACCCTCACCCGAACACTAACCCTAACCCTAAACCTCACCCAAACACTAACCCTAACCCTCACCCTCATCCTAGCCCTCACCCCAAACCTAATCCTATCCCTAATCCTCTTCCTAACCCTCACCCAAAGCCTAACACTTACCATCACCCTAATCCTAATCCTAAGCCTAACCCTCAACCTAACCCCAACCCTCATGCTCACAGTACCTCTAACCCTAACCCTCAAACTAAACCTAAATTTGAACCGAACCCTAACTCTCACCCTAAACATAAACCTAAATCTCACCCCAACCCTAACCCTTAACCTCACCCTCACCCTCAGCCTAAACCTAAGCCTAAGCCTAACCCTAACCCTAACCCTCACACTCACACTAACCCTTACCCTAATCCTATGCATAACACTAAGCCAACCCTCACACTCACCTGAACCCTCATCATGACCCTAATTCTAACACTAAACCTAACCCTAACCCTAACCCTCACCCTCAGCCTAACCCTAACCCTAACTCTAACCCTAAACCTCACCCTCACCCTAACCCTAACCCTAAACCTAATGCTAAACCTCACCCTAACCCTAACACTAAACCTCACCCTCATTCTAGCCCTCACACTAACCCTTATCCTAACCCTAAACCTCATTCTAACCCTCACCCTAACACTAACCCTAACCTTCACCCTCACCCTAACCCTAACCCTAGCCCTAACCCTCAACCTAACCCTAAACCTCACCCTTCATGTAACTGTTAACTTAACCCTCACCCTAACCCTAAATTTAACCGAACCCTAACTCTCAAACTTATCTTGACCCTAACCCTCACCCTAACCCTAACACTCACCCTCACCCTCACCCTCAGCCAAACCCTAACCCTAACCCTATCCCTAACCCTAACCCTCATCATATTCCTCACCCTAACAGTAAACATAATCCTAATACTAAACCTAAACCTAAACCTCATCCTCACCCTAACCCTCAACTTAAGCCTAATCCTAACATTAATCCTAACCCTAACGTTAACCCTAAAACTCATCCTAAACACTAAACCTCACACTAACCCTAAACTTAACCTGAACCCTAACACTCACCCTAATCCTACCCCTAACTCTCACCCTAACCCTATCCCTCACCCTCACCCTCACCCTCAGCCTAAACATAAGGCTAACCCTATCCCTAACCCTAACCCTCACACTTACCCTAACCTGTACCCTAATCCTAATCCTAACACTAAGCCTAAACCTCACCCTCACCCGAACCATCAATGTAACCATAACTCTAACACTAACACTAACCCTAACCCTCACCCTCAGCCTCACCATAACCTTAACTCTAACCCTAAACATTGACCCTCACCCTAACCCTAACCATAAACTTAATCCTAAACCTCACCCTAAACCTAAACCTGAAACTCACCCTCACCCTAGCCCTGACCCTAACTCTAATCCTAACCCTAACCCTCATCCTAACCCTCACCCTAACACTAACCCTCACCCTCACCCTCACCTTCACCCTAACCCTAACCCTAACCCTAACCCTAACCATCAACCTAACCCTAACCCTAACTCTCACCCTAACCCTAACACTAACCCTCACCGTAACCCTCACCCTCACCCTCACATTCAGCCTAAAACTAATCATAACCCTAACCCTAACACTAACCCTCACACTCACCCTAAACTTAACGCTAATCCTAATCCTAACACTAACACTAAAGTTCACCCTCACCCTAACCCTCACCTTAAGCCTAACCCTAACATTAATCCTAACCCTAACCCTAACCCTAAAACTCATCCTCACCCTAAACCTCACACTAACCCTAACACTAATCCTCAATCTAACCCTCACCCTCAGCCTTACCCTAACCCTAACCCTCATCATAAACCTAACCCTCACCCTTACCATAACCCTCACCCTCAGCCTAACCCTCACCTTTACCCTTACCGTCACCCCCACCCTAACCCTCACCCGAACTCTAACCCTCACCCTGACCCTATCCCTACCCCTAAACCTCACCCTCACCCTAACCCTAACTCTAACCCTAATACTAACACTAAACCTCACCTTATCCCTAATCCTAACCCTCACCCTCAACCTCATGCTCAGCCTAACCCTAAGCCGAAGCTTAACCCTTATCCTTACCCTAACCCTCACCCTCACCCTAGCCCTCACCCTAACCCTAAGCCTAACCATAAACCTCATCCTAACCATAACCCTAACCCAAACACTAACCATCACCCTAACCCTAATCCTCACCCCCACCCTCAACCTTAGCTTAACCCTAAGCCTAAGCCTAACCCTAACACTATCCTTCACACTCACCCTCAACCTAACCCTCATTCTAACCTTAACCCTAACCCTAAACCTCAACCTAACCCTCATCCTAACCTTAACCCGAACACTAATCCTAATATTAACCCTCGACCTTACCCTAAATCTAACCCTAAACCTCATCCTCACCCTCAACCTAATCCTAACCCTAACCCTAAACCTCATGCTAACACTAACCCTAACCCTCACCCTCACCCTCACCATAACTCTAACCCTAACCCTAACAATAACACTAATCCTAACCCTAAACCTAACCCTAACCCTAACCATAATCCTAAAACTCACCCTCACACTAACGATAATCTTAACCCTAACCCTCAACCTAACCCTAACCCTCACCCTCACCGTAACCCTGAGCCTCATCCTAACTGTAACCGAAAACCAAAACCTAACCCAAAACCTTACCCTAACAATAACCCTAACCCTCACCATCACCCTAGACCTCACCATCACCCTAATCCTAACCCTGATCCTAACCCTAACCCTATACTTAACCGAACCTTAACTCTCACTCTAAACCTAACCCTAACCCTCACACTAACCCTAACCCTCACCCTCACCCTCACTCTAAGCCTAACCCTAAGACTAAGCCTAACCCTAACCCTAAACCTCACACTCACCCGAACCCTTACACTAATCCTAATCCTAACACTAAGCCTAACACTCACCCTCAACAGAACCCTCACTGTAACCCTAACTCTAAAACTAACCCTAACCATAACCCTCAACCTCAGACTCACCCTAACCTTAACTCTAACCCTAAACCTCACCATCAGCCAAACCCTAACCCTAAACATAAACCTAAACCTCACCCTAACCCAAACCTAACACTCACCCTCACCCTCACCCTCACTCTCACCATAACTCTAACCCTAACTATAACACTACTATTAAACCTACCCCTCAAGCTCAGCTTCAAACTTACCCTAACTCTAACCCTAACCCCGACACTAAACTTCACCCTAACCCTAACCCTAACCTTCACCCTCACAGTAACCTTAACCCTAACCCTAACAATAACCCTAACCCTAACCATAACTATAACCCTCATCCTAACATTAATCCTCACCCTAACACTTACCCTCACCCTAACACTAACCCTAACCCTAACACTAAATCTCACACTAACCCTAACCCTAACTCTAACCCTCACCCTCACCCTAGCCCTCATCCTAACCCTAATTCTAACCCTCACCCTCAGCGTAACTCTAACCCTCATCCTCACCCTAAACCTCACACTAACCATAACCCTAACCCTAATCCTCAATCTAACCCTCAACCTATCCCTAAACATAAACCTAACCCTAACCCTAGCCCTAGCCCTCACCCTGAACCTCAAGTTCAGCCTCACCCTAAACCTAAGCCTAAACCTTACTCTAACCCTCACCCTACCCTAGCACTCACCCTAACCCTAATCCTAACCCTATCCCTCATCCTGACCCTCACCCTAACCCTAACCGTAACCATCACCCTAACACTAATCCTAACCCCCACCCTCACCCTCAGCATAACCCTAACCCTAAGCCTAACCATAACCCTAACCCTCACATACCCTAACCCTCACCCTAATCCTAACCCTAACAATAACCCTAACCCTTAACAATAACCTAACCCTCACCCTAACCTTAACCCTAACACTAATCCTAACCCTAACCCTGGACCTTAACCTCCACCTAACCCTAAATCTAACCCTAAAACTCACCATCACACTAACCCAAATCCTAACCCTAACCCTGACCCTAAACCTAAACCTCACCCTCACTGTAACCCTAACCCTCATTCTAAAGCTCACCTTAACCCTAACCCTAACCCTAAATCTCACCCAAACAATAACCCTAACCCTCACCCTCACCCTAGCCTTCACCCTAACCCTTATCCTAACCCTAATCCTCATCCTAACCCTAACCTTAACCCTAACCCTACCCTTGCCCTAATCCTAAGCCTAACCCTAACCCTCAAAATAACCCTAATCCTCACCATAACTCTAAACTTAACCCGAAACCTAACTCTCACCCTAACTCTACCCCTAACTCTCACCCTAACCCTAACCCTCACACTCACCTTAACCCTTACACTAAACCTAATCCTAACACTAAGGCTAACCCTTACCCTCACCCTAACCCTCAAGGTCACCCTAACACTAACACTGAACCTAACACTAACCCTCACCCTCAGCCTCACCCTAACCTTAACTCGAACCTTAAAACTCACCCTCACCCTAAACCTAAACCTAAACCTCACCGTCACCCTACCCCTCACCCCAATCCTAATCCTAACACTAACACTCATCCTAAGCCTCACCCTAAAACTAAGCCTAACCCTCACCCTCACCCTCACCCTAACGCTAACCCTAACGCTCAACCTAACCCTATCCCTCACCCTCACTGTAAGCCTTACCCTAACCCGCACCCTAACCGTAAAATTAACTGAACCCTAACTGTCACCCTAACCCTAACCCTAACCCTCACCCTAACCCTAAACCTCAACCTCAACCTCACTCTCAGCCTAACCATAAGCCTAAGCCTAACACTAAACTTAACGCTCACACTCACCCTAAAACTTACCCTAATCCTAATCCTAACCCTAAGCCTAAGCCTCACCCTCACCCTCACACAAACCCTCAACCTAACCCTAACTCTAAAACTAACCCTACACCTAACCCTCAACCTCAGCCTCACCCTTACCCTAACTCTAACCGTAAAACTCACCCTTACCCTTAACCTAACTCTAACAATAACACTAACACTAAACCTCACCCTAAACCTTACCCTAACCCTCACCCTCATCATAACCGTAACCGTAACCCTAACCCTAACAATAACCCTAACCCCAACCCTAACTCTCACCATAAACATAACCCTCACCCTAAAATTAACCCAAACCCTAACACCTACCCTCTCTCTAACACTAACCCTAATACTAAACCTCACACTAACCCTAACCTTCACCCTAATCCTAAACCTCACCCTAACCCTAACCCTAACTCTAACCCTCACCCTCACCCTAGGCCTCAACTTAACCCTAATTCTAACCCTCACCCTCACCCTAACCCTAACCCTCATCCTCACTCTAAACCTCACACTAACCCCAACCCTAACCCTAATCCTCAATCTAACCCTCACCCTAACCATAACCCTAACCCTAAACCTAACCCAAACCCCCACCCTTATCGTAACCCTCACCCTCAGCCTAAACCTCAACTTAACCCTTACCAACATCCTCAACCTAACCCTCACCCTAACCCTAAACCTCCTCCTAACCCTCACCCTAACCATAATCCTAACCATCACCCTAACCCTAACCCTCATGCTCAACCTCTCGCTCAGCAAAACCCTAAGCCTAAGCCTAGCCCTAACCCTAACTCTCACACTCACCCTAACCCTTATCTGAATCCTAACCCTAACCCCAACCCTCCCCCTCCCTAATCCTAAACCTCACCCTAACCCTAACCCTAACTCTATCACTAAGCCTAACCCTAAACCTCACCTTCAGCCTCACCCAAACCCTAACTCTAACCCTAAACCTAACCCTCACCCTAACCCTAAGCCTAAACCTAACCCTAAACCTCAGCCTAACCCAAACCATAAACCTCACCCTCACCCTAGCCCTCACCCTAACCTTAATTCTTAAACTAACCCTCATCCTAACCCTCACCCTAACACTAACCCTAACCCTCACCCTCATCTCACCCTAACCCTAAACCTTACTCTAACCCTCAACCTAACCCTATCCCTCACCCTCACTGTAACTGTTACCCTAACGCTCACCCTAACCCTAAACTTAACCCGAACCCTAACTCTCACCCTGAACCTAACTCTAACCCTCACCCTAACCCTAACCCTCAACCTCACCCTCACTCTCAGCCTAACCCTAAGCCTAAGCCTAAGCCTAACCCTAACCCTCACACTCACCCTAACCCTTACACTTATCCTAATCCCAATCCTAAGCCTAACCCTCACCATCACCCTCACCCTCACCCTAAACCTCACCCTAACCCTAACTCTAACACTAACCCTACACCTAACTCTCAACCTCAGCCTCAACCTTACCCTAACTCTAAACCTAAACCTCACTCTCACACTAACCCTAACTCTAACCCTAACCCTAACACTAAACCTAACCCTAAACCTAACCCGAACCCTCACCCTAACCATAATCCTCACCCTAACATTAACCCTTTCCCTAACACTCATCTTCACGCTAACACTAACTCTAAACATAAGACTAACCCTCACAATAACCCTAAACCTCACCCTAACCCTAACTGTAACCCTCACCCTCACTCTAGCCCTCACCCTAACCCTAATTCTAACCCTCACCCTCACCTTAACCCTTACCCTAATCCTCACCCTAAACCTCACACTAACCATAAACCTAAACCTAATCCTCAATCTAAACCTCACACTAACCCTAAACCTAACGCAAAAGCTAACCCTAACCCTCACCCTTATCTTATTCCTCACACTCAGCCTAAACCTCACATTTATTCTTATTATCATCCTCATTCTAACCCTAAACCTCATCCGAACCCTCAACCTAAACTTAAACCTAACCATCACCATAACCCTAACCCTCTCCCTCAAACTCATGCTCAGCATAACCCGAAACGTAAGCCTATACCTTACTATAAACCTCACCCACACACTAGCCCTGACACTAAAACAAATCCTATACTTATCCCTCATCCTAACCATCACCCGAACCCTAACCCTAACCATCACCCTAACCCTAATACTCACCCCCAACCTCAACCTCAGGATAACCCAAACCCTAAGCCTAAGCCTAACCCTAACCCTCACATACACTCACCCTAACCCTAATCCTAACCCTAACCCTAAACCTAAACCTCAACCTAACCTTCACCATAACCTTAACCCTAACACTGACCGTAACCTTAACCCTCAACCTAACCCTCCCCCTAACCCTAAATCTAACCCTAAAACTCACCCTTACGCTAACCCAAATCATAACCCTAACCCTCACCCTAACACTAACCCTACCCCCTCACTGTAACACTCACCCTCACCATAGCCCTCACCCTAACCCTAATCCTAATCCAACCCTCACCCTAACCCGAACACTAACCCTCACCCTAATCCTAATCCTAACCCTAACCCTCAACCTAACCGTAACCCTCACCATAACCCTAACCCTCACCCTAACCCTAAATATAACCCGAACACTAACACTCACCCTAATCCTACCACAAACTCTCACCCTAACCCTATCCCTCACCCTCACCCTCAGCCTAACCATAAGGCTAACCCTAACCCTAACCCTAACCCTCACACTTACCCTAACCTGTACCCTAATCCTAATCCTAACACTAAGCCTAAACCTCAACCTCACCCGAACCCTCACTGTAACCCTAACTCTAACACTAACCCTAACCCTAACTCTCACCCTCAGCTTCACCCTAACCTTAACACTAACCCTAAACCTGACCCTCACCCTAACCCTAACCCTAAACCTCACCCTAAACCTAACCCTAAACCTCACCCTCACCCTAGCCCTCACCCTAAACCTAATCCTAAACCTAACACTCATCCTAACCCTCACCCTAACACTAACCCTCACCCTCACCCTCACCTTCACCCTAACCCTAACCCTAACACTCAACCTAACCCTAACCCTAACTCTCCCCCTAACCCTAACCATAACCCTCACCCTCACCGTAACCCTCACCCTCACCCTCACATTCAGCCTAACACTAAGGCTAACCCTAACCCTAACACTAACCCTCACACTCACCCTAACCCTAACCCTAATCCTAATCCTAACACTAACACTAAAGCTCACCCTCACCCTAACCCTCACCTTAAGCCTAAACCTAAAATTAATCCTAACCCTAACCCTAACCCTAAACCTCAACCTCACCCTAAAACTCACACTAACCCAAACACTAGTCCTCAATCTAACCCTCACCCTCACCGTCACCCTACCCCTCACCTTAAACCTAACCTTCATCCTCATCCTAAACATCACACTAACCCTAACACTAATCCTCAATCTAACCCTCACCCTCACCCTAACCCTAAAACTCATCCTAAACCTAACCCTCACCTTTACCATAACCCTCACCCTTATCCTAACCCTCACGTTTACCCTTACCGTCACCCCCACCCTAACCCTCACCCAAACCCTAACCCTCACGCTGACCCTAACCCTACCCCTAAACCTCACTCTCGTCCTAACCCTAACTCTAACCCTAACCCTAACACTAAATCTCACCCAATACTTAACCCTAAACCTCACCCTCACCCGCATGCTCAGCCTAACGCTAAGCCTAATACTTACCCTAACCTTCACCATCACCCTAGCCCTCACCCTAACCCTAAGCCTATCCCTAACCCTCATCCTAACCCTCACCTTAACCGGAACCCTAAACATCACCCTAACCATAATCCTCACCCACTCCCTCACCCTCAGCCTAACCCTCACACTCAACTCACCCTAAGCCTAATCCTAATCCTAACCCTAACCCTAACCCTAAACCTCAACCTAACCCTCACCCTAACCTTAACCCTAACACTAACCTTAACATTAACGCTCGACCTAACCCTCCAACTAAGCCTAAATCTAACGCTAAATTTCACCCTCACCCTAACCCTAAACCTAAACCTCACCCTAACCCTAACCCTAACCCTAAACCTAACCATAACTCTAACCCTAATCCTAACACTCACCCTCTCCCTAAACATAATTTAACCCTAACCCTCAACCTAACCCTAACCCTCAACCTCACGGTAACAATAACCCTCAACCTAACCCTAAACGAAACCCTAACCCTAACCCTAAACCTTACCCAAACACTGACAATAACCCTCATCATCAACCTAGCCCTCACCCTCACCCTAACCCTAACCCTCAACCTCACCGTCACTCTCAGCCGAATCCTGAGCCTAACCCTAACCCTCACACTCACCCGAACCCTTACACGAATCCTAATGCTAACCCTAAGATTAACCCTCACCCTCACACTCATCCTCACCCTAACCATCACCCTAACCCTAACTCTAAAACTAACCCTAAACCTTACCCTCCAACTCTGTCTCAACCTCACCCTAACCCTAACCCTAAGCCTCACACTCACAGTAACTGTTACCCTAACCCTAACCCTAACAATAACCCTAACAATAACCCTAACCCATACATTAACCCTCACCCTAAACATAACCCTAACACTAACATTAACCTTGACCCTAACACCCTCACCCTAACACTAACCCTTACCCTAACACTAAATTTCACACTAACCCTAACCCTCACCTTAATCCTAAACCTCACCCTAACCCTAACCCTAACTCTAACCCTCACCCTCTCCCTAGCCCTCACCCTAAACCTAATTCTAACCCTCACTCTCACCATAACCCTAACCCTCATCCTCACCCTATACATCACACTAACCCTAACTCTAACCCTAATCGTCAATCTAACCCTCATCCTAACCCTAACAATAACCATAAACCTAACCCTAACCCTCACCCTTATCTTAACCCTCAACCTCAGCCTTAACCTCACCTTTACTCTTACCATCATCCTCACCCTAAACCTCACCCTAACCCTAAACCTCATCCTAACCCTCACCCTAACCTTAAACCTAACCATCACCATAACCCTAAACCTCACTCTCAACCTCATGCTCAGCCTAACCCTAAGCCTAAGCTTAACCCTTACTCTAACCTTCACCCTCAACCGAGCCCTCAGCCTAACCCAAATCCTAACCCTATCCCTCATCCTAAACCTCACACTAACTCTAAACCTAAACCTCAACCTCACCCTAGCCCTCCCCCTAACCCTAATCCTAACCCTAACTCTCATCCTAACCCTCACCCTAACACTGACCGTAACCCTCACCCTCACACTCACACTAACCCTAAGCCTAACCCTAACCCTCAACCTAACCTTAACCCTTACCCTCACTGTAACCTTTACCCTAACCCTCACCGTAACCCTAAACTTAACCTGAATCCTAACTCTCACACTTATCCTGATCCTAACCCTCACCATAACCCTAACCCTCACCCTCAACCTCACCCTCAGCCTAATCCTAAGCCTAACCCTATCTCTAACCCTAACCCTCAACCTATCTTTCACACTAACCCTAATCCTAATCCGAATCCTAACCCTAACCCTAAACCTCACCCTCACACTAACCCTCAACTTAAGCCTAAAACTAACATTAATCCTAAACCTAACCCTAACCCTAAACCTCATCCTAAACCCTAAATCTAAAACTAACCCTCACACTAATCCTCAACCTAAACCTCACCCTAACCTTAACCCTAACACTAACCCTAACATTAACGCTGGACCTAATCCTACAACTAACCCTAAATCCAACCCTTAACCTCCTCGTCATCCTAACCCTAATCCTAAACTTAACCCTAAACCTCACCCTCACACTCACCCTCACCATCACCATAACTCTAACCCTAACAGTAACCATAACAGTAATCCTAACAATAAACCTAACCCTAACCCTAACCCTAATCCTAAAACTCACCCTCACCCTAACCATAATCGTAACACTAACCCTCAACCTACACTAACCCTCACCCTCACAGTAACCCTAACCCTCATCCTAACCGTAACTCAAACCCTAACCCTAACACTAAACCTTACCCTAACACAAACCCTAAACCTCACCCTCACCCTAGCCCTCACCCTAACCCTAAACCTAACCCTAACCCTCACCCTAACCCTAAATATAATCGAATCCTAAGTCTCGCCCTAACCCTAACCCTAACTTTCACCCTAACCCTAACCCTCAAACTCACCTTCACTCTCAGCCTAAACCTAAGCCTAAGCCTAACCCTAACCCTAACCATCTCACTTACCTTATCCCTTACCCTAATCCTAATCGTAACCTAAGCCTAAGCCTAACCCTCACCATTACCCTCACCCTAATCCTAACCCTCACCCTAACCCTAACTCTAACACTAACCCTAATGCTAACCCTCATCCTCAGCCTCACCCTTACCCTAACTCTAAACCTAAACCTCACCCTCACCCTATCCCTAAAACTAAACCTCACCCTAACCCTAAGTCTAAACCTGACCCTCAACCTAGCACTCAACTTAGCCCTAATCCTAACCCTAACCCTCATCCTGAACCTCCCCATAACCCCAACCCTAACCTCACCCTCACCCTAAACTTAACCCTAACCCTAACACTAACCCTAACCCTAACATTCAAGCTAACCCTCACCCTTACAATAACTCTAACTCTATACCTCACCCTCACCCTAATCCTAACTCTAACCCTAACCCAAAACCTAAACCTAACCCTAACAATAACCTAACCCTAATCCTAACCCTCACCCTAACCACAACCCTCACCGTAACCCATACCCTAAACCAAACACTAACCCTCAGAGTAACCCTAACCCTAACCTCACCCTAACCCTAACTCTAACCCTAACCCTAACACTAAAAACCTCAACCTAACCCTAACCCCAACCCTCACCCTCACCCTCACCCTCACCGTAACCGTAACCCTAACAATAACCCTAACCCTAACCCTAATCCTAACCCTCACCCTCATCCTAACTCTAAACCTAACTCTAACCTTCACCCAAACCCTAGCCCACACCCTTACTTAACCCTAACCCTCATCCTAACCCTCACCCTAAACCTAACCTTAACCCTAACCCTAAAACTCACATTAACACTAACCCTAACCCTCACCCTAAACCTAGCCCTCAACCTAACCCTAATCCTAACCCTAAACCTCACCCTAACACTAACCTTAACTCTCAAACTCACCATAGGCCTCACCCTAAACCTAACCCTCATCCTCACACTAAACCTCACACTAATCCTCAATATAACCCTCACACTCACCCTAAAGCTAACACTAACCGTCACCCTAACCCTAACCCTCACCCTTACCATAACCCTCACCCTCAGCCTAACCTTCATCTTTACCCTTACCGTCACCCCCATGTTAACCCGCACACTAACCCTAACCCTCATCCTAAACCTAACTGTACGCCTAAACCTCACCCTCACACTAACCCTAACTCTAACCCTAAGCCTAACACTAAACCTCATCCTACCACTAACCCTAACCCTCACCCTCACCTGAACCGGAACCCTAACCCTATACTTAACAGTAACCCTAACCCTCACCCTAACCCTCACCCTAACCATAACCCTCGCCCTAACTCTTACCCTCACCCTAACACTAAAACTCATCCTAACACTAACCCTAACCCTAACATTAACCCTCACACTCAGCCTAACCCTCACCCTAATCCTCAACCACAACCTAACCCTAACCCTAATGCTAACCCTCACCCTCAACCTAGACCTCACCCTAACCCTAATTCTAACCCTCAACCTCACACTAACCCAAACCTTCATCCTCAACCTAAACGTCACCCTAACCCTAAACCCAACCCTAACCCTCACCCTTAACTTAACCCTCACCCTCAGCCTAAACCTCACCTTCACCCTTACCATCATCCTCACCCTAAACCTCATCCTAAACCTCACCCTAAACGTAAACCTAACCGTCACCCTAAGCCTAACCCTCCCCCTCCCCCAGCCCTCACCCTAACCTAATCCTAATTCGAACCCTCATCCTGACCCTCAGAATAACCCTAATCCAAACCATCACCCTAAAACTAATCCTCACCCCCACCGTAACCCTCAGCCTAACCCTAAGCCTAAGCCTAAGCCTAACCCTAACCCTCACACTCATACTCACCCTCACCTTATCCTTACCCTAACCCTAACCCTAACCCTAAACCCCAACCTAACCCTCACCCTAACCTTAATCCTAAAACTAAACCTAACCCTCACCCTCGACCCAACCCTCCAACTAACCCTAAATCTAACCCTAAAACTCACACTCACCCTAATCCTAACCCTAATCCTAAACCTCACCCTAACCCTAACCCTAACACTCACCCACACCCTCACCATAACTCTAATCCTAACCCTAACAATAACACTAATCCTAACCCTAAACCTAACCCTAATCCTAACACTCCCCTTCACCCTAACCCTAATCCTAAACCTAACCCTCATCATAACCCTAACCCTCACCCTCACCGTAACCCTAACCCTCAAGCTAACGCTCACGCTAACCCTAACCATAAACCTAAACTTTAATCTAACACTAACCCTAACCATCACCATCACCTTAGCCCTCACACTAACCCTAATGTTAAACCTAATCCTCATCCTTACCCTCACCCTAACCCTAAAATTAACCCTCACCCTAACCCTAACCCTAACCAGAAACCTCAACCTAACCCTCACGCTCACCGTAACGCTAACCCTAACACTGACCCTAACCCTAATCTTAACCGAACCCTAACTCTCACCCTAACCCTAACCCTAACTCACCCTAACCCTAACCCTCACCCTAATCCTAACCCTTAGCCTAACTCTAAGCCTAACCCTAACCCTAACCCTAACGCTCACACTCACCCTAACCCTTACCCTAAACCTAATCCTAACCCTAAACTTAACCCTCAACCTCAGCTTCACCCTAACCCTAAACCTAACCCTAAACCTCACCCTCACCATAACCCTCATCTGAACCCTAAGCCTCAACCTAACCCTAACCCTCACCCTCACCAAAACCCTCAACCTAAACCTAAACTTAAACCGAACCCTAACTCTCACCCTAACCCTAAACCTAACCCTCATCCTAACCCTAAACCTAAACTTCACCCACACCCTAGCTCTCACCCTAACCCTAAACCTAACCCTAACACTCATACTAACCCTCCCCCTAACCCTTACTCTAACCCTCACAGTAACCCTAACCCTCACCCTCAACCTCACCCTCAGCCTATTCCTATTCCTAACCCCAAACCTAACCCTAACAAACACACGCACCCTCATCCTTACCCTAATCCTAACCATTTCCCTAACCCAAAACCTCCAAGTAACTCTCACCCTAACGCTAACCCTAAACCTAACCCTAACCGTAACCCTCAACCTAACCCTCACCCTAAACCTAACTCTGACCCTAAACCTCACCCTCACCCTAAACTTAACTCTAACCCTAACCTAAACCCTAAACCTCAACCTAACCCTAACCCTAACCCTCACCCTCACCCTCACCGTAACCTTAACCCTAAACCTAACCCTAACAATAACCATAACCCTAATCCTAACCTTCACCCTAAACATAACCCCAACCCTAAGACTAACCCTAAACATAACACTAATCCTCAACCCCACCTCACCCTCAGCCTAACCCTAACCCTAACCCTAACCCTCAGAGTAACCCTAACCCTAACCCTAAACCTAACACTAACCCTAAAGCCAAACCTAACCCTAAAACTAACACTAATCCTCAGCCTCACCCTGACCCTAACCCAAACCCTAACCATAACCATCACCCTAACTCTAAGGCTAAATTTAACCCTAACCCTAAGCCTCACCGTATCCCTAGCCCTAACCATAAACCTAACCCTAACACTAACCCTAAACCTAACCCTAAACCTAACCCTAATACTCAGCCTCACCCTCACCCTAACCCAAACCCTAACCTTAACCCTCATCCTAACTCTAAGCCTAACCCTAACCCTAATCCTAATTCTCACACTCACCCTCACCCTAACCCTAATCCTAAACCAAGCCCTATCCCTTACCCTAACCCTCACCCTAACCCTCAGCCTAGCTCTCACCCCTACACTTATCCTAATCCTAAACCTCATCCTAACCCTCACCCTAACCCAATCCCTAACCCTAACCCTCACCCTAACACTCAAGTTCATGCTCAGCCTAAGACTAAGCGAAAGCCTAAGCCTAAACCTAACCCTAACCCTCAGCCTAACCCTCACTAAAACCTAAACCTAAACCTCATCCTAACCCTAACCCTAACTCTCACCCTCACCGTAACCTTAACCCTTTCCCTAACCCTAACAATAAACCTAACCCTAACCTAACCCTCACCCTAACAATAACCCTCACCCTAAACCTAACCCTCACTCTAACACTTACCCTCACCCTAACACTAACCCTAACCCTCTCACTAAACCTCACACTAACCCTAAAAACCACCCTAAACCTAAACCTCACCCTAACACTAACCTTAACCCTCAAACTCACCATAGCCCTCACCCTAACCCTAACCCTCATCCTCACCCTAAACCTCACACTAACCCTAACACCAATCCTCAATATTACCTTCACCCTCATCCTAAAGCTAACACTATCCCTCACCCTAACCCTAACCCTCACCCTTACCATAACCCTCACCCTCAGCCTAACCCTCATCTTTACCCTTACCTTCACCCCCATGATAACCCGCACATTAACCTTAACCCTCATCCTAAACCTAACTGTACCCCTATACCTCACCCACACCCCAACAATAACTCTAACCTTAACCCTGACACTAAACTTCACCTTAACCCTAACCCTAACCCTCATCCTCACCTGAACCGGAACCCTAATCCTAAACCTAACAATAACCCTAACCAGAACCCTAACCCTCAACCTAACCATAACCCTCACCCTAACTCTAACCCTCACCCTAAAACTAAACCTCATCCTAATACTAACCCTAACCCTAACACTAACCCTCACACTAAACCTAACCCTCAGCCTAATTGTAAACCTCACCCTAACCATAACCCTAATCCTAACCCTCACATTCACCCTAGACCTCACCCTAACCCTAATTCTAACTCTCACCCTCATTCTAACCCTAACCCTCATACTCACTCTAAACCTCACACTAACTCTAACCCTAATCCTCAATCTAAACCTCACCCTAACCCTAAACCTAAGCCTAACCCTCACCTTTAACTTAACCCTCACCCTCAGCCTAAACCTCACTTTTACCCTTACCATCAATCTCACCCTAAACCTCACCCTAACCCTAAACCTCATCCTAACCTCACCCTAAACCTAACCATCACCCTCACCCTAGACCTCACCCTAACCCTAATTTTAATTCTAACCCTCATCCTAACCCTCACCATAACCCTAATCCTAACCATCACCCTAAACCTAATCCTCACCCTCAGCCTAAACTTAAGCCTAAGCCTAACCCTAACCCTAACGCTCACACTCACCGTGATGGTTAGGATTAGGGTTATGGATTAGGATTAGGATTAGGGTGAGGGTGAGCCTCACGATAATCCTAAACCTAACCCTAACCACAACCCTAAACCTCAACCTAACATTCACCCTATCCTTAACCCTAAAATTAACCTTAACCCAGGCCTCGAACTAACCCTCCAACTAACACTAAGTCTAACCCTAAACCTCAAGCTCACCCTAACTCTAATTCTACCCTATCCCTAAACCTCACCCTAACGCTAACCCTCACCCCCACCCTCACCCTCACCTTCACCATAACTCTAACCCTGACCCTAACAATAACACTAATCCTAACCTTAAACCTAACCCTCACCCTAAATCTAACGCTAATCCTAACACTCACCCTCATGCTAACCCTAATACCAACCCTAACCCTCACCCTAACCCTACTCCTCACCCTCAACATAACCCTAATCCTGAACCTAACCCTCACCCTAACAATAAACCAAACCCTAAACCTTAATCTAACACTAACCCTAACCATCAACCTCACCCTAGCCCTCACCCTAAGCCTAATCCTAACCCTAATCCTCATCTTTATCTTCACCCTAAACCTAAACTTAACTCTCACCCATTCCCTAACCTTAAACCTAATTCTCAACCTAACCCTAAACCTCAATCTAACCTTCACCCTAACCAGAACCCTAACCCTAACACTAGCCCTCACCCTTACCCTAATCCTAACCCTAAAACTCAATCTAACTTTCACACTTACCCGAACCCTAACCTGATCCCTAACCCTAACCCTCACCCTCACCCTAACCTTAACTCTAACACAAACCCTAAAACTAAACTTCATTCTAACCCTAACTCTAACCATAACCCTAACCATAACCCTAACTCTAACCCTAACCATAACAATAACCCTAACTCACACTCACCCTAACCATAACCCTCACCCTAACCATAACCCTCACCCTATCCCTTAATATCATGCTCACCCAACCCTCACACTAAGCCTAAACCTCAACCTAAACCTAACTCTAAGCCTCACCATCACCCTCAACTTCACCCTCACCCTAACCCTCACCCTCACCTCGCCCTCACCCTAACCCAAAACCTAACCCTAACCCTCACCCTAACCCTAACCCTCACACAACCTTAAACTTAACCCTCACCCTCACCCTAAGCCTCACCCTAACCCTCATCATCACAATAACCCTAAACCTAACCCTAACCCTTATCCTCACACTAACCCTCACCCTCACCCTAACCCTAATTCTAAGTCTCACCCTCACCCTAACCTTCACCTTCACCCTAACCCTCACCCAAACCCTAAACCTCACACTCACCCTAAACCTCACCCTCACCCTAAAGCTAACACTAAATCTAAACCTCACCCTAAAACTCACACTAGACCTAACCCTCACTCTCACCATAACCCTAACACTAAACCTTACCCTAAACCTTACCCTAACCCTTATCTTCACCATAACCCTAACCTTAATCCTCACACTAACCCTAACACAAACCCACACACTAAAATTCAACCTAACCCTCACCCTAACCCTAACCCTAAACCTCAACCACACTCTCACGTTCAGCCTAACCCTAAACCTAACCCTAACCCTAACCCTGAACCTCACACTCACCCTGAATCTAACCGTAACCCTAAGCCTCACCCTCACCCTAACCCTAACCCTGAACCTAAACCTCACCCTAAACATCACCCTAAACCTTACCCTGACCCTAACCCTAACCCTAAACCTCATCGTCACCCTAACCCTAACACTAGACGTATCCCTAACACTATCCCTAACCCTAAGACTAACCCTAACTTTAAAACTAACACTCACTCTCACCATCACTCTAACCATAACCCTGACCGTATCCCCCGTATCCCTAACCCTCACCCTAACCCTAACCCACACCCTAAACCTCACCCTAAAACATACCCTCCCCCTAATCCTAACCCTAACCCTAACCATAAACCTAACACTAACCCTAACCCTAAACCTAACCCTAATCCTCAGCCTCACCCTCACACTAACCCAAACCCTAACCCTAACCCTCACCCTAACTCTAAGCCTAACCCTAACCCTAAACCTCACACTCACCCTCACCCTACCCCTAATCCTAAACCTAATGCTATCCCTAACCTTAGCCCTCACCCTAACCTTAAACCTAGCCCTCACCTTTACCCTAATTCTAACCCTAAACCACAATCTAACCTTCACCCTAACCCAAACCCTAACCCTCACCCTCATGCTCGGCCTAAGCCTAAGACTAAGCTTAAGCCTAACCCTAACCCTCACCCTAACCCTAACACTAACACTAACCCTAACTCTAACCCTAAATCTCACCCTCACCCTAAACATAACTCTAACCATAACCCTAAAACTAAACTTCATCCCAACCCTAACCCTAAGCATAACCCTAACCATAACCCTAACTCTAACCCTAAACCTAACAATAACCCTAACCCTAACCCTCACACTCACCCTAACCATAACCCTCACCCGAACCCTAACCCTCACCCTAACACTTACCCTCAACCTAACATAAACCCTAACGCTAACAGTAACGCTCACACTAACCCAAAGCATCACCCTAACCGTAAACCTCACCGTAAAACTTACCCTAACCCTCATCTTCACCCTAAACCTCACACTAACCCTAACACTAATCCTAAAACTAACCCTCACCCTCACCCTAACACTAACACTAACCCTCACCCTAACCCTAACCCTCACCCTTACTGTAACCCTCACCCTCAGCCTAACCCTCAAATTTACCCTTACCTACAACCCCAACCTAACACACACCCTAACCCTAACCCTCACCCTAATCCTAACTCTACCCCTAAACCTCACCCTCACCTTAACCCTAACTCTAACCTTAACCCTAACACTAAACTTCACCCTAACCCTAACCCTAACTCTCAACCTCACACTCACCGTAACTGTAACCCTAAACCTAACCCTAACAATAACCCTAACCCAAACCCTCACCCTAACCATAACCCTCACCCTAATCCTAACCCTCACCCGAACACTTACCCTCACCCTAACACTAATCCTCACACTAACCCTAAACCTAACCCTAACCCTATCCCTCACACGAACCCTCACCAAAACACTAACCCTAACCCTAACTCTCACCTTCACCTTAACCCTCACCCTATCCCTTAACCTCATGCTCATCCAACCCTCACACTAAGCCTAAACCTCAACCTAACCCTAAACCTAACCCTCACCATCACCCTCAACTTCACCCTCACCCTAACCCTCACCCTCACCCTCACCCTCACCCTAACCCAAAACCTAACCCTAACCCTCACCCTAACCCTAACCCTCACACAACCTTAAACTTAACCCTCACCCTCACCATAACTCTAACCCTCACCCTAACCCTAATCCTCACACTAACCCTAAACCTAACCCTAACCCTTATCCTCACACTAACCTGAACCCTAACTCTAAGTCTCACCCTCACCCTAATCTTCACCTTCACCGTAACCCTCACCCAAACCCTAACCCAAACCCTCACACTCACCCTAACCCTCACCCTCACCCTAAAGCAAACACTAAACCTAAACCTCACCCTAACACTCACACTAAACATAACCCACACTCTCACCATAACCGTAACACTAAACCTTACCCTAAATCTAACCGTAACCCTTACCTTCACCATAAACCTAACCCTAATCCTCACACTAACCCTAACACTAACCCCCACACTAAAACTCACCCTAATCCTCACCCTCACCCGAACCCTAACCCTCACCCACACCCTCACCTTCAGCGTAACCGTAACCCTAACCCAAACCCTAATCCTAACCCTGAACCTCACACTCACCCTGAACCTAACCCTAACCCTCACCCTCACCCTCACCCTAAACCTAACCGTAAAACTATCACTAACCCTCACCCTAAACCTAACCCTCAACCTAACCCTCAATCTAACACATACACTCACCCTCACCTTAATCCTCACCCTAACCTTCACCCTAAACCTCACCCTCACCCTCACCCTAAACCTCACCCTAAACCTTACCCTCACCTTAACCCTAACCCTAACCCTAACCCTAACCCTCACCGTCACCCTAACCCTAAACCTAACCATATGCCTAATCCTAACCTTAATACGAACACTCACTCTCACTGTCACTGTAACCATAACCCTAACCATATCCCTAACCCTCACCCTAACCCTAACCCTCACCCTAGCCCTCACCCTAAAACATACCCTCACCCTAATCCTAACCCTAACCCTCAACCTAACCCTAAACCTCTCCCTAAACTTCATCCTCACCATAAAACTCATCCTAACCTTTACTCTCACCCTAAACCTAACCGTAAACATACACCTCACCCAATCCCTCACCCTAACCCTCAACCTCAACCTAACCCTAACCCTCACCTTAACCATCACCCACACACTAACCCTCATCCTAAACATAACCCTAACCTTAACCCCAAACCTCTCCCTTACCCCCACCATAACCCTAAACCTAACCCTAACCCTCACCCTAACCCTTACCCTCACCTTCACCCTACTCCTCACACTAACCCTAACCCTCCCCCTAACACTAACCTTAACCTTCATCCTCACTCTAACCCTAAACCAAACCCTAACCCTTACCCTCACACTAACCCTCACCCTAACACTAACCCTAACCTTAAGTCTCACCCTCACCCCAACCCTCGCCCTCCCCCTTACCCTCATGCTCACCCTACCCTCACACTAACCCTAAACCTCAACCTAATGGTAACCCTATCCCTCAACGTCACCCTAACCCTAACCCTAATCCTAAACCTAAACCTAATCTTCACCCTCTCCCTTATCCTAAACCTAACCCACAACCTCAACCTCACCCTCACCCCAACCCTCACCCTCACCCTCACCCTAAACCTAACCCTAACCCTCACACTAAGCCTAACCCTAATCCTAATGCTTACCCGAAAGCTCAAACTTACCCTAACCCTCACCCTAACCCTTACCCTCACCCTAAACCTAACCCTCACACTAAACCTAACCCTTACCCTCACCCTCACCCTAACCATAACAATAATCCTAATGCTAACCCTAAACCTAACCCTCACCCTCACCCTAACCCTAACGCTAACCCTAACCCTAACAAAAACCCTATTCCTAAGCCTAATCCTAACACTCATCCTCACCCTCACCCTAACCCTAAATCTATCCATAAGCCGAACTCTAACAATAACCCTAACCCTAACCCTAACCTTAATCCTAACCCCAACCCTCAGTCTAATCCTCAGCCTAAACCTAAACCTAATCCTAAACCTCGCCCGAACCCTACAGATCACCCCAACCCGAACCCTAACCCTCACCCTCACCCTAGTCTAACCCTAACGCTAATTCTAACCATGAACCTTACCCTCACCCTGAACCTAACTTTAAAACTAACACTCACCCTCACCATCAACCTAACCCTAACCTTAACCGTATCCCAAAACCTCACCCTAACTTTAACCCTCACCCTAACATATACCCTCACCCTAATCCTAACCCTAACCCTCAAACTAACCCTCACCTTAAACCTAACCCTCTCCTTAAACCTCACTCTCAACCTAAACCTCACCCTAAAGCTTACCCTCACACTAACCATCACCCTAACCCTAACCCTAATACTCACACTAAAACTAACCCTAACACTAACCTCACCCTAATGTTAACCCTTACCCTAAACCTCACCCTCACCCTAACCCTCACCGTCACCCTAAGATTCACCCTTTCCCTAAATATCACCCTTACACTAACCCTCACCCTAACACTATCCCTAACCCTGACCCTTAGCCTCACCCTCACACTAAGCCTAACCCCAAACCTAACCCTAATCCTAAACCTAACCCTCTCCCTCACACTCACGCTAAACCTAATGCTAACCCTAACCTGAACCCTCACCCTAACCCTCACCCTCAACATAACCCTAACCCTAAAACTCACCCTCAACATAACCCTAACCCTAACGCTCACGCTAATGCTCACCTTAACTCTCACCCTCACCCTAACCCTCACCGTCACCCTAACCCTCACCCAAAACCTAACCCTCACAATCACCCTAACCCTCACCCTCACCTTAACACTCACACTTTCCCTAATTATCAACCTAACACTAACCCTCACCCTATCCCTAACCCTAACCCTGACCTGAAGCCTCAGCCTAACCATCACCCTAACACTAACCCTAACCCTGACCCTTAGCCTCACCCTCACCATCACCCTCACACTAAGCCTAACCCCAAACCTAACCCTAATGCTAAACCTAACCCTCTCCCTCACCCTCACGCTAACCCTAATGCTAACCCTAACCCTAAACCTCACCCTAACCCTCACCCTCAACATAATCCTAACCCTAAAACTCACTCTCAACAAAAACACTAACCCTAACACTCACTATAATGCTAACCCTAACCCTCACCCTCAACCTAACCCTCACCCAAACCCTAACCCTCACAATCACCCTAACGTTCAACCACACCTTAACCCTCATCCTTTCCCTAAATATCACCCTAACACTAACCCTCACCCTAACCCTAAAATTAATCCTGACCTGAAGCCTCAGCCTAACCATCACACTAGCCCTAAGCATAACCGTAAACCTAACTCTAATCCTAAACTTAACTCCCTCCTTCACCCTCATGCTTACCCTAATGCTATCCCTAACCCTAACACTCACCCTCACCCTAACCCTAAACCTAACCCTAACCCTAACAATAACCCTAACTCTAACATTAAACCTATCCCTAACGCTCACCCTCAGCCTAACCCTAACCCTCACCCTCAACCTAACCCTAAAACTAAACCTAAGCTTCACCCTAACACTCACCCTAACACTCACACTAAACCTAACCCACACTCTAACCCTAACCCTCACACTAAAACTTACCCTAACCCTAACCCTAATCCTTACCCTCAGCCTAACCCTAAACCTAATCCTCACAATAACCCTAACCCTAACCATAACCCTAATCCTAACCCTCTCCCTAACCCTAACCTAACCCTAACCCTCATCCTAATGCTAACACTCACCCGAACCCGAACCCTCACCCTAACCCTCACCGTCACATTAACCCTAACCCTAACCTTACCCCTAACCCTCACCCTCACCCTAACCCTCACCCTAACAATCACCCTAACACATACCCTCACCATAATCCTAAACCCACCCCTCATCCTAACCCAAACCCTCTGCCTAAACCTCATCCTCTCCCTAAAACTCATCATAACTTTTACCCTCACCCTAAACCTAACCCTAAACGTATCCCTCAACAGAACCATCACGCTAAACCTAACCCTCAACCTAACCCTAACCCTAACGCTAAACTTCACCCTCACCCTAGCCCTGACCCTAACCCGAATCCTAACCCTAAACCTCACCCTAACCCTAACCCTCAACCTCACCCTAACCCTCACCCTCACCCTAAACCTCGTGCTAAACATAACCCTAGCCGTAACACCAAGCATCACCCTAACCCCCACCATAACTCTAAACCTAATGCTTACCCTCACCCTAACCCTAACCCTAACCCTAACCCTAAACCAGAACCTAACCCTTACCCTTATACTAACCCTCACCCTAACACTAACCCTAACCTTAAGTCTCATCCTCACCCTAACCCTCACCCTATCCCTTACCCTCACGCACCCAAACCTCACCCTAACCCTAAACCTCAACCTAACCGTTAACCTAACCCTCAACCTCATCCTAACCCTAACCCTAATCCTAACCCTAAACCTCATCTTCACCCTCTCCCTTAACCTAAACCTAACCCTCACCCTCAACCTCACCCTCATCCTAACCCTCACCCTCACCCTAACACTAAATCTAACCCTAACCCTCACCCTAAATTAACTCTCACTCTAAACTTAACCCTAACCCTCACCCTCACCCTAATACTAACCCAAAACCTAACCCTAACCCTCACCCTAACCCTAACCCTAACCCTAATGCTAACCCTATAGCTCAACCTTAACCGAACCCTCACCCTAACCTTTACCCTCACCCTAAACTTAACTCTAAACCTAACCCTCACCCTCACCCTAACCCTAACCCTAACAATAATCCTAATGCTAACCCTAAAACTAACGCTCACCCTCACCCCAACGCTAAACCTAACCATAACAAAAACCATATTCCTAAGCCTAATCCTCACACTCATATTCACCCTCACCTTAACACTAACTCTAACCCTAAGCCTAACCCTAAAAATAACCCTAACCCTAAACCTCACCCTAACCCTAATCCTAACCCCACCCCTCAGCCTAATCCTCATCCTAAACCTAAACCTAATCCTAAACCTTGCCCTAACCCTAAAGATCACCCTAACCCTAACCCTCACCCTCACCCTCACCCTAGCCTAACCCTAACCCTAAACCTAATTCTAACTATGAACCTCACCATCACCCTAACCCTAACCCTAACCCTAATACTCACCCTCACCCTCATCCTTACCCTAACACTAACCCTATCCCTAACCCTCACCCAAACTTTAATCCTCACCCAAACCCTCACCCTAACACATACCCTCACCCTAACCCTAAACCTAACCCTCACCCTAACCCTCACCTTAAACCTAACCCTCTCCTTAAACCTCATCCTAAACCTTACCCTCACCCTAACCATAACCCTAACCTTTACCCTAATCCTCACACTAACACTAACCCTCACCCAAACCCTAACCCTCACACTCACCCTAACACTTACCCTCCTCCGAACCCTCACCGTTTCCCTAAATATAACCCTTACACTAATCCTCACCTAACCCTAACCCTAAAGCTGACCCTAAGCCTCACCCTCACATCAACCTCACCCTATGCCTAACCCCAAACCTAATCCTAATCCTAAACCTAACCCTCTCCCTCACCCTCATGCTAACCCTAATGCTAACCAAACCCTAACCCTCACCCTAACCCTCATCCTCAACATAACCCTAACCCTAAACCTCACCCTCAACATAACCCTAACCCTAACCCTCACCCTAATACTAACCCTAACCCTCACCCTAATACTAACCCTAACCCTCACCCTAACCCTCACTGTCACCCTAACCCTCACCCAAACCCTAACCCTCACCATCACCCTAACCCTCACCCTCACATTAACCCCCAACCTTTCCCTAAATATCATCCTAACACTAACCCTCACCCTTACCCTAACCCTAATCCTGACCTGAAGCCTCACCCTTATCATCACCCTAAACCTAACCCTTACCGTAAACCTAACCCTAATCCTAAACTTAACTCCCTCCTTCACACTCATGCTTACCCTAAAGCTATCCCTAACCCTAACCCACACCCTCACCCTAACCCTAAACCTAACCCTAACCCTCACCCTCACCCTAACCCTAACACTAAACCTAACCTTTACCCTAACACTCACCCTAACACTCACACTAAACCTAACCCACACTCTCACCCTAACCCTCACACTAAACCTTACCTTAACCTTATCTCTAACCCTTACCCTCACCCTAAACCTAAACCTAAACCTAATCCTCACACTAACCCTAACCCTAACCATAACCCTAATCCTAACCCGAACCCGAAACCGAACCCTCACCCTAACACTCACCGTCACCCTAACCCTAACGCACACACTAACCCTCACACTCACCCTGTCACCACCACCATAATCCACACCCTCACCATAAGAAACACTCTAACCCTAACCCTCACCCTAAGCCTCACCCTCACCATGACCCTCGCCCTAAGCCTAAGCGTAAACCTATCCATAATTCTAAACCTAAACCTCTCCCTGACCCTCATGCTAACCCTAACGCTAACCTTAACCCTAAACCTCACCATAACCCTCACTCTCACGCTAACCTTAACCCTAATCCTCACACTAACCCTAACCCTTAACCTAAACCTAACACTAACCCTCACCCTCACCCTAACCCTAACCCTCAGCCTTACCCTCATCCTCAGCCTAACCCTAACACTAATCCTAACACTGAACCTCACCCTCACCCTGATCTTAACCCTAAAACTAAACCTCACCCTCATCGTCACCCCAACCATAACCCTAAGCCTATCCCTAACCATCATCCTAACCCTAAACCTAACCCTCACTCTAACACATACCCTCACCTTAAACCTAACGCTATCCCTCACACTAACCCTCACCCTCTCCCTAAACCTCACCCTCACTCTAAACCTCACCCGAACCTTTATCCTCACCCTAACCCTAACCCTAAACCTACCCCTCAACCGAACCCTCACCCTAAACCTAATCCTCACCCTCACCCTAGCTCTCATCATATCCCTAACCCTATCCCTAACCCTATTCCTAACCCTCACCCTAACCTTCACCTCACCCTATCCCTAAACCTCATCCTAACCATAAACCTAACCCTAAACCCAACCCTCATCCTAACCCCCACCATAAATCTAAACCTAACCCTAACCCTGACCCTAACACTAACAATCAACCTAACCCTCAGCCTCACCCTAACCCTTAAACTCACAGTCACCCTATCCCTCACACTAACCCTAACCGTCACACTAACCCTAACCCTAATCCTCACCCTCACACTAACAATAACCCTAATCCTCAGCCTCACCCTAACCCTCACCCTAACCCTTACGCTCACCGTCATCCTACCCCTCACACTAACCCTAAACCTCACCCTAACCCTAATCCTCACACTAACCCTAAACCTAACCCTAACCCTTATCCTCACACTAACCCTCACCCTAACTCTAACCCAAAACCTAAGTCTCACCCGCACCCTAACCCTCACCCTAACCCTTACCCTCACGCTCACCCAAACCTCACACAAACCCGAAACCTCAACCTAACTGTAAACCTAACCCTCAACCTCACCCTAACCCTAACCATAATTCTAACCCGAATCCTCATCTTCACCCTCTCCCTTACCATAAACCTAACCCTCACCCTCAACGTCACCCTCACCCTCACCCTCACCCTAACCCAAATCCTAACACTAACCTTCACCCTAAACCTAACCTTCACCCTAATCTTAACCCTCACCCTCACCCTCACCCTCACCCTAACCCTAACCCTAACCCTCACCCTAACCCTAACTTAACCCTAATGCTAACCCTAAAGCGCAACCTTACCCTAACACTTACCGTCACTCTAAACCTAACCCTCACAGTAATCCTAACCCTCACCCTCACGCTAATGCTAATCCTAACCCTAACAATAACCCTATTCCTAAACCTAATCCTACCCCTTATCCTCACCCTCATCCTCACCCTCAGCCTAACCCTAAGCCTAACCCTAACAATAACCCTAACCCTAACCCTAACCCTAACCCTCACCCTAACCCTTATTCTAACCCCACACCTCAGCCTAATCATCATACTAATCCTAAACTAAACCTCGCCAAAACCCTAAAGATTACCCTAAACCTAAACCTCACCCTCACCCTCAGCATATCCCTAACCCTAAACCTAACCCTATACCTAAACCTCACCCTATCCTCAACCCTCACCCTAACACTCACACTAACACTTACCCTCACCCTAACCCTAACCCTAACCCTCACCCTAACCAACACCTTAACCATTACCCTCTCCCTAAACCTCACTCTCACCCTAAACTTCACCCTAAACCTTACCATCACCCTAGCCCTAACCCTAACTTCTCCCTAACCCTCATCCTAACACTAACCCTAACCCTAACCCTCACCCTAAACCTAACCCTAACCCTCACCCTCACCCTAACCCTAACCCTCAGCCTTACCCTCAGCCTTAGCCTAACCCTAACCCTAACCCTAATCCTAACCCTGAACCTCACCCTCACCCTGAACTTAACCCTAAAACTAACCCTCATCCTCATCGTCACCCCAACCCTAACCCTAACACTATCCCTAACCCTCATAATAACCCTAACCTTAACCCTCACTCTAACACATACCCTCACCCTAATCCTAACGCTATCACTCACCCTAACCCTCACCTTAACCCTAACCCTCTCCCTAAACCTCACCCTCACCCTAAACCTAACCCTAACCCTCACCCTAATGCTAACCCTCACCCTTACCCTCACCCTCACCCTAACCCTCACAGTCATCCTAACCCTAACCCACACCCTAACCCTCACACTCACCCTAACCGTCACCCTCACCATAACCCACACCCTCACCCTAAGTATCACCCTAACCCTAACCCTCACCCTAAACCTAACCCTAACCCTCACCCTAAGCCTCACAGTCACCATGACCCTCACCCTAAGCCTAACTGTAAACCTAACCCTAATTCTAAACCTAAACCTATTTCTCACCCTCATGCTAACCCGAACGCTAAACTAAACCCTAAACCTCACCATAGCCCTTACTCTCACCCTAACCCTAACCCTAATCCTCACACCAACCCTAAACCTAACCCTCACCCTAACCCTAACCCTAACCCTCACCCTCACCCTAAGCCTAACCCTCAGCCTTACCCTCACCCTTAGCCTAACCCTAACCCTAACCCTAATCCTAACCCTGAACCTCACTCTCACCCTGAACCTAACCCTAAAATTAACCTTTACCCTCATCATCACCCCAACCCTAACCCTATCCCAAACCCTCATCCTAACCCTAACCCTAACCCTCACTCTCACACATACCCTCACACTAATCCTAATGCTATCCCTCACCCTAAACCTCACCTTAACCTTAACCCTCTCCCTAAAACTCACCCTCACCCTAAACCTCACCCAAAACCTTTCCCTCACCCTAACCCTAACCCTAAACCTACCCCTCACCCGAACCCTCATCCTAACCCTAACTCTCACCCTAACCCTAACTCTAAACCTAACACTCACGTTCACCCTAGCCCTCATCCTAACACTATTCCTAACCCTAACCCTCACCCTATCCCTCAAACTAAACCTTACCCTCACTCTAAGACTAACAATAACCTTAACCCTCAGCCTCACCCTGACCCTCACCCTAACTCTTACCCTCACCGTCACTCTACCCCTCACACTAACCCTAAACCTCACACTAACCCTAAACCTAACCCTAACCCTTACCCTCACACTAACACCTACCCTAACGCTAACACTAACCCTAAGTCTCACCCTCACACTAACCCTCACCCTAACCCTTACCTTCACGCTCAGCCAACCCTCACACTAACCGTAACCGTCAACCGAATGGTAAACCTAACCCTCAACCTAACCCTAACCCTAACCCTAATCCTAAAACGGAACCTCACCCTCACCCTGAACCTAACCTTGAAACTAACCCTCACCCTCACCGTCACCCTAACCCTAACCCTAACCGGATCCCTAACCCTCACCCTAACACTAACCCTCACCCTAACACTCACCCTAACACATTCCCTTACCCTAATCCTAAAGCTAACCCTCATCCTAACCCTAACCCTCACCCTAAACCTCATCCTCACCCTAAAACTCATCCTAACCTTTACCCTTACCCTAAACGTACCCCTCAAGCGAACCCTCACCCTAACCTAACCATCTACCTAACACTAACCCTAACCCTAAGACTCACCCTCACCCTAGCCCGCATCCTAACCCTAATCCTAACCCTAACCCTCACCCTAACCCTCACCCTCACCATCACCCTAACCCTCACCCTCACCTTAACCCTCACCCTCACCCTAACCCTCATTATAAACATAACCCTAACCCTAACCCCATCCCTCACCCTAACCCCCACAATAACCCTTAACCTAACCCTAACCCTGAACCTAACCCTTACCTCACCATACCCATACCTCTCACACTAAACCTAACCCTCCCTATAACCCTAACCCTAACCCTAACCCTGACACTAACCCTTATGCTAATCCTAATCCTAACCTTAAGCCTAACCCTCACCCTCAACCTAACCCTCACCCTAACCCTTACTCTAACACTAACCCTAAACCTAACCCTCAATCTCAGCCTCACCCTAACACTAAAGCTAACCGTAAACCTCACCCTCACCCTAACCCTAAACCTAACGCTGGCCCTAAACCTCAGCCTAACGAAAACCCTAAAGCTCAACCTCAAACTAGCCCTCACACGAACCCTAATCCTAACACTAACAATCAAACTAACCCTAACCCTAACCCTCACCCTCATCATAAACCTTACCCTAATCCTCAACCTAACCCTAAACTTAAACCGAACCCTAACTCTAAACCCAACCCTAACACTAGCCCTCACCCTAACCCTAACCCTCACCCTTACCGTAACCCTCACCCTCAGCCTAACACTGACCTTTAACCTTACCAACACCCTCACCCTAACCCTAAACCTCACCCTAACCCTAAACCTCACCCTAAAGCTAACACTAAAACTCAACCTCAAACTAGCCCTCACCCTAACCCTAAACCTAACCCTAACCCTCATCCTAACCCTCACCCTAACACTAACCCTAAACTTCACCCTCATCCTAACCCTAATACTAACACTAACCCTCAACCTAACCCTAACCCTCACCCTCACCGTAACCCTTACCCTAACCCTAAACCTAACCCTAAACTTAACCCTAATCCTAACCCTCTCCCTAACCCTAAAACTCACCCTTACCGTAACCCTCACCCTCAGCCTAACCCTCAACTTTAACCTTACCGACACCCTCACCCTAACTCTAACCCTAACCCTAATATTCAACCTCACCCTAACCCTTAACCTCACGCTCACCCTCAACCTCACCATAACTCTAACCCTAACCCAAACAATAACACTTACCCTAACGCTAACCCTAACCATAACCATAACCCTCACCCTCAGCCTCAACCTCAGCCTAACTGTAAGCATAAGCCTAACCCTAATCCTAACCCTCACCATAATTCTAACCCTAACCCTAAACCTAATTCTAACCGTCACCCTCACCCTAAACCTGACCATCAAGGTCACACTAAACCTCACATTAACCCAAACACCAATCCTCAATCTAACCCTCATCCTATCCTTAACCCTAACCCTTACACTAACCCTAAACCTAATCCTAACCCTCACCCTTATCTTAACCCGCAACCTCAACATAAACCTCACATTTATCCTTACCATTATCCTCACTCTAATCTCACCCTAACCCTAAACCTCATCCTAAACCTCACCCTAACAGTAAACCTAACCATCATGCTAATCCTAACACTCACCCTCAACCTCACCCTCAGCCTAAACCTAAGCCTAAGCCTAAGCCTTACCCTAACCCTCACCCTCACCCGAGCCCTCAGCCTAACCCTAAGCCTAAGCCGAACCCTAACCCTAAACCTCACACTCACCCTCACCCTCACCCTAACCCTAACACTAACCATAACCCTAACCCTAAACCTCAAACTAACCCTCAACCTCACCTTAACCCTAACACTAACCTTAACCCTAACCCTCGACCTAACACTCCTCCTAAACCTAAATCTAACCCTAAACCTCACCCTAACCCTAACCCTAATCCTAACCCTAACCCTAAACGTCACCTTATCCCTCACACTAAGCCTCACACTCACCCTCACCCTCTCTCTCAATGTTACTCTAACAATAACCCTAACAATAACACCAATCCTAACCCTAAACCTAAACCTAACCCTAACCCTAACCTTAATCCTGACACTCACCCTCACCCTAACCCTAATACTAACCCTAAACCTTACCCTAACCCTAACCCTCACATCACCGTAACCCTAATTCTCATCCTAACCCTCACCCTAACCATAACAAAAAACCTAAACGTCATCCTAACACTAAGCCGAACCCTCACCCTCACCCTAGCCCTCACCCTAACCCTAATCCTAATCCTAATCCTCATCCTAACCCTCACCCTAAACCTCACCCTAAACCTAATATTTACCCTAACACTCACCCTAAACGTCAACTTAACCCAAACCCTAAGTCTCACCCTAACCCTGAACCTAACCCTCAACCTAACCCTAACCCTCACCCTCATGCTCACCCTCAGTCTAAACCTAGCCTAACCCTAATCCTAAACCTAACCCTCACACTCACCCTAAACCTTACCCTAAACCTAATCCTAACCCTAAGCCTAACCCTCACCCTCACCATAACCCTCAGCCTAACCCAAAATCTAACACTAACCCTAACACTAACCCTCACCCTCAGCCTCACCCTAACCCTAATTCTAACCCTAAACCTCACCCTCACACTAACCGTAATCAGAACCCTAAACCTCAACCTATCCCTAACCCTAAGCCTCACCATAACCCTTACCCTAACCCTCCCCTTAACCCTAAACTTATCCCAAACCCTAACATTCAACCTAACTCTAACCCTCACCCTCAACCTCACCCTCAGCCTAACCCTGAGCCGAACCCTAAACCTAACCCTAACACCCACACTCACCCTCACCCTAAACCTAATCCTAAACCTAACCTTAACCCTAACCCTAACCCTCCCCCTAACTCTCACCGTAACCCTAACGCTAACACTAACCCTAACCCTCAACCTAAACATCACCCTAACCCTAACTCTAACCCTAAATTTTCCGCTCACCCTAAACCTAACTCTAACCCTAACCCAAACCCTCAACCTCAACCTAAACCTAAACCTAACCGTAACCCTTACCCTAACCCTAACCCTAAACCTAAACCTCATCCTAACCTTAACCCTAACTCTCAACCTCACCCTCACCATACCGTTACCCTAACCCTAACCCTAACAATAACCCTCACCCTAAACCTAACCCTCACCTTAACACTTACCCTCACACTAACACTAACCCTAAATCAAACACTAACTCTAACCATCACCCTAAAGCTCACCCTCACTCTAACCCTATTCCTTACCTCACTCTCACCCTAGCCCTCACCCTACCACTAACCCTCATTCTCACCCTAACACTCACCCTCACCCTCACCCTCAGCCTAACCCTAACACTAATCCTAATCCTAAACCTATCCCTAACCCTCACCCCCAACCTAACACTCACCCTTACCCTAACCCTAAAACTAACACTAACCCTAACCCTAAACCTCACACTCAGCCTCACCCTAATCCTAACGCTAAACCTAAAACTCACAGTCACCATCACCATAACCCTAACCCTAACAATAAACCTCACCCTAAACCTAACCCTAAACCTCACCCTCACCCGAGACCTTACCCTAACCCTAATCCTAACCCTAACCCTCATACTAACCCTCCCCCTAACCCTAACCCTATCCCTCTCCCTAACACTCAACCTCACCCTCACCCTCAGCTTACAACTAAGCCTAACCCTACACCTAACCCTAACACACACACTCACCCTCAACCTAATCCTAATCCTATTCCTAACCCTAACCTCAACCCTCCCCCTAACTCTCACCCTAACCATAACCCTAACCCTCACCCTAAGCCTAACTATAAACCTAAACCTCACCCAAACCCTAACTATAACCCTAACCTCAACCTAACTCTAACCCTAACCCTCACCCTCACTGTAACCATAACCCTAAACCTAACCGTAACAATAATCCTAACCCTAATCCTAACCCTCACACTTACCATAACACTCACCCTAACCCATATCCTAAACCTAACACTTACCCTCATCCTAACACTAACCCTAACCCTAAAACAAACCCTCACACTAACCCTAAACCTAACCTTAACCCTAAACCTCAACCTAACCCTCACCCTCAACCTAACCCTAACACTAACCCTAATCCTAACACTTACCCTAACCCTCCCCCTTACTATATATCTAAACCTCACCCTCACCCTAAAAATAAGCCTCACTTTTACCCTTACCATAATCCTCACACTAACCTCACCCTAGCCCTAAACCTCATTCTAACCCTCACCCTAACCGCAAAACTAACCCTCACCTTAACCCTCACACTCACACTCAACCTAAACCTAATCCTAAAGGTAACCATATCCCTCAACCTGAAACTAAACTTCACCCTCACACTAACCCAAACACTAAACTTATCCCTAAACCTCACCCTAACCCTCGCCCTAACCCTAACTCTAACCCTAAACCAAACCCTCACCCTAACCCTAAACCTCACAGTAACCCTAAACCTCACAGTAACCCTAAACCTCAACCTCACCCTCAACCTCACCGTAACTCTAACCCTAACTGTAACAATAACACTATCCCTAACCCTAACCCTAAGGATAACGCTCACCCTCAGCCTCACCCTTACTGCAAACTTAAACCTAAACATAACCATATTGATAACCCTAACCCTAAGCCTAACCCTAACCCTAACCCTAAACCTAACCCTAACCCTCACCATAACCCGAACCCGAATCCTTACCCTAACACAAACCCTAAACCTAAACCTAACCCTAATCCTCAGCCTCACCCTCACCCTAACCCAAACCCTAAACCTAACCCTCACCCTAACTCTAAGCCTAACCCTAACCCAAAAACTAACTCTCACACTCACCCTCACCCTAACCCTAATCCTAAACCTAACCCTATCCCTAGCCCTAGCCCTGACCCTAACCCTCATCCTAGCCCTCACCCTTACCCTAATCCTAACCCTAAACCTTAATCTAATCCTCGCCCTAGCACTAACACTAACACTCACTCTAACCCGAAGCCTAACCCTAAAACTAACCCAAACTATCACCCTAAATCTCACCCTCATCCTAAAACTAAGTGTAAACCTAACCCTAAACCTAAACGTCATTCTAAACCTAACCCTAACTCTCACCCTCAGTGTAACTGTAACCTAACCCTAACCCTAACCCTAACAATAACCCTAATCCTAAACCTAACCGTAACCCTCACCCTTACCCTAAACTTAACCGAACCCTAACTCTCACCCTAACCCTAAACTAACACTCATCCCTACCCTAACCCTCACCCTCACCCTCACCCTCAGCCTAAACCTAAGCCTAACCCTAAACCCAACCCTAACCCTCAAACTCACCCTAACACTTACCCTAATCCTAATCCAAACCCTAAGCCTAACCCTCACCCTCAACCTAACCCTCACCCTAACCCTAACTCTAACACTTACCCTAACCATAACCCTCAACCTCAGTCTCAACCTAACCCTAAATCTAACCCTAAACCTCAACCTCACACTAACCCTAAGCCTAAACCTCAACCTAACCCTAATCCTAAACCTCACCCTCAGCCTAGCCCTCACCCTAACCCTAATCCCATCCCTAACTCTCATCCTATCCCTCATCCTAATAATAACCCTAACCCTAACCCTCACCCTAACCCTAATCCTAACCCTAACCCTCAAACTAACCCTAACTCTCACCCTCACCGTAACCCTTACCCTAACCCTCACCATAACCCTAAACTTAACCCGAACCCTAACTCTCAACCTAACCCTAACCCTAACCCTCACCCTAACCCTCACCCTTACACTAAACATCACCCTTAGCCAACCCTCACGTTTACCGTTACCATCACCCCCACCCTAACACTCACCCTAACCCTACACACTCAACCTCACCCTCATCCTAACCCTAACTCTAACACTAACCCTAACCCGAACGTTAATACTTAAACTCAACCTCAACCTCAGCTTAAACTTAAGGCTAACCCTAACCCTCACACTCACCCTAACCCTAACCCTAATCCTAATCCTAACCCTAACCCTAACCATCACCCTCTCCCTCAACCTCAACCTAACCCTAATTCTAACCCTAAACCTCAACCTCACCCTTACTCGAAGGCTAACCCTAACCCTAACCCTAATTCTCCCTCTAACTTTCACCCTAACCCTAACCCTAACCTCAACCTCAACCTCAACCTAACCCTTACCCTAAACCTAACTCTAACCCTAAACCTCACACTCACCGTAACCCTCACTCTAACCCTAACCCAAAGTCTAAACCTTACCCTAACGCTTAACCTAAACCTCAACCTCAAACTAGCCCTCACCCTAACCCTAATCCTAACCCTAACCCTCATCCTAATCCTCACCCTAACACTAACCCTAACCTTCACCCTCATGCTAACCCTAATCCTAACACTAACCCTCAACCTAACCCTAACCCTCACCCTCACCATAACCCTTACCTAACCCTCGACCTAACCCTAAACTTAACCCGAACCCTAAATCTCACCCCAACCCTAACCATAACCCTCACCCTAACCCTAACCCTCACCCTTACCGTAACCCTCACCCTCAGCCTAACCCTCACCTATAACCTTACCGACAACCTCACCATAAACCTAACCTTAACCCTAAACCGCAACCTAACACTAGCCCTCACCCTCACCCTCAAAATTACCATAATTCTACTCCTAAACATAACAATAACACTTACTCTAAGCCTAAACCTAACCGTAAACATAACGATAACACTCACCCTCACCCTCACCCTCAGCCTAAACCTAAGCCGAACCCTAACCCTAACCCTCACCATAATCCTACGCTAACCCTAACCCTAACCCTAGCCCTAACCCTAAATCTAACCCTAAACCTAACCCTAATCCTCAGCCTCACCCTCACCCTAACCCAAACCCTAACCCTAACCCTCAGCCTTACCCTAAGCCTAACCTTAAAACTAACCCTCACACTCACACTCACCCTAACCCTAATCCTATACCTAACCCTATCCCTAACCCTAACCCTCACCCTAACACTCAACCTAACATTTACCGTCACCCTAACCCTAACCCTCATCCTAACCATAACCCTCACCCTTAGCCTAACCCTCACCCTACCACTTAACGTCACCCTAAAACTAACCCTAACCTTAAAACTAACCCTCACACTAACCCTAACCCTCACACTCATCCTAGCCCTCACCCTAACCCTAATTCTAACCCTCAACCTCAACCTAAACCTGATCCACATCCTCACCCTAAACCTCACACTAACTCGAACACTAATCTTCAATCTAACTCTCATCCTATCCCTAACCCTAAACCTTACATTAACCCTAAAACTTACCCTAACCCTCACCCTTATCTTAACCCTCAACCTCAGCTTAAACCTCACCTTTACGTTTACCATCATCCTCACCCTAACCCTCACCCTAACCCTAAACCTCATCCTAACCCTCACCATAACCGTAAACTTAACCATCAACTTAACCCTAATCCTCACCATCAACCACACGATCAGCATAACCCTAAGTCTAAGCTTAACCCTTACCCTAACTCTCACCCTCACCCTAGATCTCACCCTAACCCTAATCCTAATCCAAACCCTCATCCTAACCCTCACCCTAGCCCCAACCCTAACCTAATCTTCACACCCACCCTCACCCTCAGCGTAAACTTAAGCCTAAGCCTAAGCCTTACCCTAACCCGAGCCCTCACACGAGCCCTCACCCTTAACGTAATCCTAAACATCACCCTAACCCTAATCCTCACCCCAACCCTCACCCTCAGCCTAACCCTAAGACTAAGCCTAGCCCTAAACCTAAACCTCAACCTAACCCTCATCCTAACCTTAACCCAAAAACTAACCCTAACCCTAACCCTCGACCTAACACTCACCTTAACCCTAAATCTAACCCTAAACCTCACCCTCACCCTAATCCTAAGCCTAACCTTAACCCTAACCCTCACACTCACCCTCACCCTAACCATAATCCTAAACCTAACCCTATCCCTAACACTAACCCTCACCCTAACCCTCACACTCACCCTCATCATAACTCTAAACCTCACCCTAACCATAACTCTAACCCTAACCCTAACCATAATCATAACCCTCACAGCCAACTTAACCCTAACTATAACACTAACAATAACCCTAACACTAACCCTAACCCTAACCCTAATCCTCATACCCACCCTGAACCTCAGCTTAACCCTAAGCCTAACCCTAGCCCTAACCCTAACCCTCAACATGACCCTAACCCTAACCCTAATATAAAAACCTAACCCTAACCCTAATCCTAAACCTAAACCTAATCCTCAACCCACCCACATTCTAACCCAAACCCTAACCCTAACCCTCACCCTAACACTAACTCTAATCCTAAACCTCACCCTCACCCTCACCCTAACCCTAACCCTAAACCTAACCCTAAACCACACCCTAACCCTAACCCTCACCCTCAACCTCAACCTCACCGTAACTCTAAACCTAACCCTAACACTAACCCTAACCCTAACCTAACCCAAAACCTAACCCTAATCCTCAGCCTCACCCTCAAACTAACCCAAACCCTAACCCTAACCCTCACCCTAACTCTAAGCCTAACCTTAACCCTAAACCTCCCACTCACTCTCACCCTAAACCTAAACCTAAACCTAACCCTATCCCTAACACTTACCCTAATCCTAACCCTAAACCACAATCTAACCTTCACCCTAAACCGAACCCTAACCCTCACCCTCATGCTCGGCCTAAGCCTAAGCCTAAGCCTAAGCCTAACCCTAACCCTAACCCTCACCCTAGTCCTAACACTAACACTAACCCTAAGTCTAACCCTAAATCTAACCCTCACCCTAACCTTAACTCTAACCCTAACACTAAAACTAAACCTCATCCTAACACTAACCTTAACCCTAACCCTAACCCTAACCCTAACCCTAACAATAACCCTAACCCTAACCGTCACCCTCAACCTCACCATAACCCTCACCCTAACCCTAACCCTCACACTAATACTTACCCTCAACCTAACATAAACCCAAAAGCTAACACTAACGCTCACACTAACCCTAAGCATCACCCTAACCGTAAACCTCACCCTAACAATAACCCTAACCCTCATCTTCACCCTAAACCTCGCACTAACCCTAACCCTAATCCTCAATCTAACCCTCACCCTCACCCTCACCCTAACCCTAACACTAACACTCACCCTAACCCTAAACCTCACCCTTACTGTAACCCTCATCCTCAGCCTAACCCTCAAATTTACCTTTACCTTCAATCCCACCCTAACCCTCACCCTAACCCTAACTCTACCCCTAAACCTCACCCTCACCTTAACCCTAACTCTAACCCTAACCCTAATACTAAACTTCACCCTAACACTAACCATAACTCTCACCCTCACACTCAACGAAACCATAACCCTAACCCAAACCCTAACAATAACACTAACCCTAAACCTCACCCTAACCATAAACCTAAACCTAAACCTAATCCTCACTTCAACACTTACCCTCACCCTAACACTAACCCTAACCCAAACACTAACCCTCACACTAACACTAAACCTCACCTAATCCTAAACCTCACCATCACCCTAACCATAACACTCACATTCACCCTAGCCCTCACACTAAACCTACTTCTAAACCTGACCCTCACCCTAACCCTAACCCTCATCCTCACCCTAAACCTCACACTAACCCTAACCCTAATACTCAATCTAACCCTCACCCTGACCCTAACACTAACCCTTACCCTAACCCTAAACCTAACACTAACCCTCAGCCTAACCCTCAACCTCAGCCTAAACCTCACCTTTACCATTACCATCCTCACCCTAACCCTCACCCTAAATCTAATCCTCACCCTCACCTTAACCATAACCCTCAACTTAACTGTCACCCTAACCCTAACTCTAACCCTAATCCTTAATCTAACACTAACCCTAAACCTCACCCTCAACCTAGCCCTCACCCTATCCCTAATCCTCATTCTTACCCTCACCCTAAACCTAACCTTAACCCTTACCCTAACCCTAATCCTAACCCTAAACCTCAACCTAACCCTAACACTCAAGCTCACCATAAACCTACCCCTAACCCTCACCCTAACTCTAAACTAAATCAAACCCTAACTCTCACCATAAACCTAACCCTAACCCTCATTCTCAACCTCACCCTCAGCCTAACCTTACACCTAAGCCTAACCCTAACCCTCACACTCACCCTAACACTTATGCTAATCCTAATCCTAACCTTAAGCCTAACCCTCACTCTCAACCTAATCCTCACCCTAATCCTAAATCTAACATTAACCCTAACCCTAACCTTCAATCTCAGCCTCAAACTAACCCTAACTCTAACCGAAAACCTCACCCTAACCCTAACCCTAACCCTAACACTAAACCTCACCTAACGCTAACCCTAAAGCTCAACCTCAAACTAGGCCTCACCCTAACCCTAATCTTAACCCTAACCCTCATCCTAACCCTCACCCTATCACTAACCCGAACCTTTACTCTCACCCTAACCCTAATCCTAACACTAACCCTCACCCTAACCCTAACACTCATCCTCACCGTAACCCTTACCCTAACCCTCAACATAATCCTAAACTTAACCTGAAACCTAACTCTCACCCCAACCCTTACTGTAACCCTCACCCTCAGCCTAACCCTTACCTTTAACATTTCCGACCCCCTCACCCTAAACCTAACTCTAACCCTAACCCTAAACCTAAACCTCACCCTCACCCTCACCTCACGATCAACTTCATCATAACTCTAACCCTAACCCTAACAATAACACTTACACTAACCCTAACCCTCACCCTAACTCTAACCATAACCCTCACCCTCAGCGTCAAACTCATCCTAAACGTAAGCCTAAGCCTAACCCTTACCCTAACCATCGCCATAATCCTAACCCTAACCCTAAATCTAACCCTAACCCTAACCCTAAACCTAACCCTAAATCCAACCCTAATCCTCAGCCTCACCCTCACCCTGACCCAAACCCTAAACCTAACCCTCACCCTAACCCTAAGCCTATCCTTAACCCTAACCCTCACACTCACCCTCAACCTAACCATAATCCTAAACCTAACCCTATCCCTAACACTAACCCTCAGCCTAACACTCACCATAACATTTACCCTCACCCTAACCCTAACCCTCACACTAACTATAACCCTCACCTTAACCCTAACCCTCACCCTACCACTTACCGTCACCCTAACACTAACCCTAACTCTAAAACTAACCCTCACACTAACCCTAACCCTCACCCTCACCCTAGCCCTCACGCTAACCCTAATTCTAACCCTCACCCTCACCCTAAACCTGACCCTCATCCTCACACTAAACCTCACACTAACCCTAACACTAATCCTCAATCTAACCCTCATCCTATACCTAACCCTAACCCTTACACTAACCCTAAACCTAATCCTAACCCTCACCCTTATCTTAACCCTCACCCTCAGCATAAACCTCACCTTTACCATTACCATCATCCTCATCCTAACCTCACCCTAACTCTAAACCTCATCCCAACCCTCACCCTAACCGTAAACCTAACCATCACGCTAACCCTAACCCTCACCCTCAACCTCACCCTCAGCCTAACCCTAAGCCTAAGCTAAGTCTTACCCTAACCCTCACCCTCACCCGATCCCTCAGCCTTACCCTAATCCTAACCATCAACCTAACCCTAATCCTCACCCTCAGCCTAACCCTAACCCAAACCCTAAACCTCCCCTTAACCCTAACCCTAATCCTAAACCTCACCCTAACCCTAAACCTAAACCTAACACTCACCCTAACCCTAACGCTAACCGTCACCCTTAGCCTAACCCTCACGTTTACCCTTACCGTCACCCCCACCCTAAACCTCACCCTAATCCTAACAATCAACCTAACACTCACCCTAACCCTAACTCTACCCCTGAACCTCACCCTCACCCTACCCCTAACTCTAACACTAATCCTAACACTAAACCACATCCTAACGCTAACCCTAACCCCCAAACGAACGCTAACACTCACCCTCACCCACACCCTCAGCCTAAACCTCAACCTAACCCTCACCCTCACACTAACCCTAACACTAACCCTAAACTTAACCCTCACCCTAACCCTCCCCATAAAACTATATCTAACCCTAAATCTCACCCTCAACTTAACCCTAACCCTAACCATAACCCTAAACCCCACCATAACCCTAACCCAAACCCTCAGCAATACTCTCACCCTCACCATAAATCTAAACATAACACTAACAATAACACTAACCATAACCCTAAACATAACCCTAAACCTAAGCCCAACCCTAATCCTAACACTCACCCTCACCCTAACCCTAAACCTAACCGTATACCTCACCCTAACACTAACCCTCACCCTCACCCAAAACCTAGCACTAACCCTAACCCTAACCCTAAGCCTAATCTTCATCCTAACCCTCACCCTAACCCTAACATTAACCCACACCCGCAACCTTACCCTCACCCTCACCGTAACTCTAACCCTAACCCTAACAATAACACTAACCCAAACCCAAACCATCACCCTAACCGTAATCCTCACCCCCACCCTCACCCTAAGCCTAAGCCTAACACTCACACTAACCCTCATACTCACCCTCACCCTAACCCTAATCCTAAACCTAAACCTATCCCTAAACCTCAACCTAACCCTCAACCTCCCCCTAACCCTAACACTAAACCTAACCCTAACCCTCACCCTAACCCTCACCCTCACCCTAACTCTAACCCTAAACCTCACCCTCACCCTCACCCTAACCCTAACCCTTACCCTAAAACTCACTCTAAACCTCACCCTAACCAAAACCCTCATCCTCACCCTCAACCTCACCGTAACTCTAATCCTAAAACTAACATTAATACTAACCCTAACCCTAACACTAAACCTGACCCTAACCATAACCCTCACCCTCAGCCTCAGCCTCACCGCAAACTTATCCCTAATCATAACACTAACAATAAACCAAACCCTAACCCTAACCCTAAACCTAACCCGCACCCGCACCCTCACCCTCACCCTCAGCCTAACCATAGGCCTAAGCCTAACCCTAAACCTAACCCTCACCATAATCCTAACCTTAACCCTAAACCTAACCCTAACCCTAACCCTAAACCTCAGCCTCACCTACACCCTTACCCAAACCCTAACCCTAACCGTCAGCCTAACCCTAAGCCTAAACCTAACCCTAACCCTAACCCTAACACTTACCCTCACCCTAACACTAACCCTAACTCTCACACTAACCCTCACAGTAACCCAAACTCTCACCCTAACCCTAAACCTCACCCTAACCCTAACCCTCATCCTCACTCTAAACCTCACACTAACCCTAACCCTAATCCTCAATCTATCCCTCACCCTCACCCTAACTCTCACCCTAAACCTAACCCTCATCCAAACACTCACCCTAAACCTAACCCTATCCATCACCCTAACCCTAAAACTCACCCTCACACTCACCCTCAGCCTAAACCTAAGCCTAAGCCAAAGCCTAACCCTAACACTCACACTCACCCTAGCCCTCACCCTAAACCTAATCCTAACCCTAACCCTCATCATAACCCTCACCCTAACCCTAATCCTAACCATCATCCAAAACCTATTCCTAACATCCAAGATCACCCTCAGTCTAACCATAAGCCTAAGCCTAACCGTAGCCATAACCCTCACCCCCAGCCTCACCCTCACTGCAAACTTAACCCAAAACATAACACTAAAAATAACCCTAATCCTCACCTCACCCTCCCATTCAGCCTAAACCTAAGCCTAACCCTAGGCCTAACCCTAACCTTCACTGTTACCCTAACCCTAACCCTAAACCTAAACCTAACCCGAAACCTAACCCTAGTCCTCAGCCTCACCCTCACCCTAACCCAAACCCCAACCCTAACCCTTACCCAAACCCTAACCCTCACTGTCACCCTCACAGTAACCGTAACCCTAAACCTAACCCTAACAATAGCCCTAACCCTAATATTAACCCTCATCCTAACCATAATCCTCACCCTAACCTAAACCCTCACCCTAACACTTAACCTCACCCTAACACTAACCCTAACCCTAACATTAACCCTCACACTAACCCTAACCCTATCCCTAAACCTAAACCTCAACCTAACCCTCAACCTCACCCTAACCCTAACACTAACCCTATCCCTAACCCTCACCTTAACCCTCTCCCTAACCCTATATCTAACCCTAAACCTTATACTCACCATAACCCTAACCCTAACCCTAAACCCCACCCTAATCCTAACCCTAACCCTCACCCGCACCCTCACCCTCACTGTAACTCTAACCCTAACCCTAACAATAACACTAACCCTAACCCAAAACATCACCCTAACCCTAATGCTCACCGCCACCCTCACCCTCAGCCTAACCCTAAACCTAACCCTAACACTATCCCTAATCCTCACCCCCACCCTCACCCTCAGCCTAACCCTAACACTAAACCTCACACTAACCCAAATGCTAACACTCTCCCTCACCCTAGCCCTCACTCTAAAGCTAATCCTCAATCTAACCCTCACCCACACCCTTCCCCTAACCCTAACCCTGACGCTAACTCTAATTCTACCCCTAAACCTCACCCTCACCATAACCCTAACTCTAACCCTAAACCTAAAACTAAACCTCAACCTCACCCTAAACCTAACCCTCACCCTAAACCTAACCCTCACCCTCACCCTCACCCTCAGCCTAAACCTAAGGCTAACACTGACCCTAACCCTAACCCACACACTTAGCCTAACCCTAACCCTAATCCTTATCCTAACCCTAAACCTAACCCTCACCCTCACCCTAACCCTAATCCTAACCCTAACCCTAACCCTCAACCTCAGCCTCACACTAACCCCAATTTTAACACTAAACCTCACCCACATCCTAACCTAACACTAACCATAACCCTAACCCTCCCCCTAACTCTCAACCTAACCCTAACACTAAGAATAACCCTAACCCTAAACCTCAACCTAACCCTCACCCTAACCCTAACTCTATCCCTAAACCTCACCCTCACCCTAACCCTCACTCTAACCCAAACCCAAACCCTAATCCTCACCCTGACCCTAACCTAAACTTCACCCTCACCCTCACAGTAACCGTAACCCTAAACCTAACACTAAACCTATCCCTAACCCTCACCCTAACCCTCTCCCTAACCCTATATTTAACCTTAAACCTCACCCTCACCCTAACCCTTACCCTAACCTTAAACCCCACTCTAACCCTAAACCTAACCCTCAACCGCACTCTCACCATCACTGTAACTCTAACCCTAACCCTAACAATAACACTAACCCTAACCTGAAACATCACCCTAACCCTATTGCTCACCGCCACCCTCACCCTCAGCCTAACCCTAAACCTAACCCTAACACTATCCCTAATCCTCACCCCCAGCAAACCCTAAGCCTAAGCCTAACCCTCACCCTCACCCTCACCCTAACCCTAGTCTTAAACCTCACCTTATCCCTAAACCTCAAACTAACCCTCATCCTAACCCTAACCCTAACCCTCACCCTAACCCTAATCCTCAACCTAACCCTTACCCTAAACCTAACTCTACCTCGAAACCTCACACTCACCATCAGCTTAAACCTAAGGCTAAGCCTAAGCCTAATCCTAACCCTCACACTCACCCTAACCATAACCCTAATCCTAACCCTAACCCTAACCCACACCCTTACCTTAACCCTCACCCTAACCCTAACCTTAACACTAACCCTAAACCTAACCCTCACCCTCAGCCTTACCCGAATCCTAATTCTAACACTAAACTGCACCCACATCTTAACGCTAATGCTAACCTAACCCTAACCCTAACCCTAAACCTCCCCATAACTCTCAACCTAAAGCTAACACTAACACTAACCCTAACCCTAAACCTCAACCTAACCCTCAACCTCACCCTAACCCTAACACTAACCCTATCCCTAACCCTCACCTTAACCCTCTACCTAACCCTATATCTAAACCGAAACCTCACCCTCACCCTAACCCTAACCCTAAACCCCACCCAAACCCTAACCCTAAACCTCACCCTCACCCTCAAACTCACTGTAACTATAACCTTGACCCTAACAATAACACTAACCCTAACCCGAACCATCACCCTAAACCTAATGCTCACCTCCACACTCACACTCAGCCTAACCCTAAACCTAACCCAAAAACTAACCCTGATCCTCACCCCCACTCTCAACCTCAGGCTAACCCTAAGCCTAAGGCTAACCCACACCTTCACCCTCACCCTATCCCTACTCCTAAACCTAACCCTATCCCTAAAACTCAAACTAACCCCCACCCTCACCCTCACCCTAACACTAACCCTAACCCTAAACCTCACCTTAACTCTGTCCCTAACCCTAACACTAACCCTAAACCTCATCCTCACCCTAATCCTAAACCTAACCCTAACCCTAACCCAAACCCAAACCCTCAACCTAACGCTAGCCCTAACCCTAAACCTAACCCTAAGCCTAACCATAAACTTAACAGTAATGCTCAGCCTCACCCTCACCCTAAGCCAAACCCTTAACCTAATCCTCACACTCACCCTCAGCCTAACCCTAAGCCTAACCCTCACCCTATCCATAACCCTCATCGTAACCCTCACTCTAACCCTAAGCCTAACCCTCAATCTAACCCTAACCCTAACCCTAAACCTAACACTAATCCTCAGCTTCACCCTCACACTAACCCAAAACCTAACCCTAAACCTCACCGTAACCCTAAGCCTAATGGTAACCATAAACCTAACCCTCTCCCTCACCCTCACCCTCACCCTACCCCTAATCCTAACCTAACCCTATCCCTAAACCTAACCCTCACCCTAAACCTCAGCCTAGCCCTCACCCTAACCCTAATCCTAACCCTAAACCTCATCCTAACCATCACCCTAACCCTAACACTACCCCTCACCCTAACCCTAACCCTAACCCTCACCCTCATGCTCGGCCTAAGCCTAAGCCTAAGCCTAAACCTAAGCCTAACCCTAAACCTCACCCTCACCCTAACCCTAACATTAACCCTAATTCTAGCTGTAAACATCACTCTCAACCTAACCCTAATTCTCACCCTAACCCTAAAGCTAAACCTCATCCTAACCCTAACCTAACCCTCAGCATCACCCTAACTGTAACCATAAGCCTACCCCTAAACATAACAATAACCCTAAACCTAACCCTAAACCTTTACCTATCCATAACCCTCACCCTAACCGTAACCCTCACTCTAACACTTACCCTCACCCTAACACGAACCCTAACCCTAACACTAACCCTCACACTACATCTAACCATCACCCTAACCCTAAACCTCACCCTAACCCTGACACTAACCCTCACCCTCTCCCTAGACCTCACCCTAACCCTAACCCTCATCCTCACCCTAAACCTCACACTAACCGTAACACTAATCCTCAATCTAACCTTCACCCACATCCTTCCCATAACCCTAACCCTCACCATATCCCTAACCCTCACCGCACCATAACCATTACCCTCAGCCTAACCCTCAAGTTTGCCCTTACTGTCACCCCAACCCTAACCCTTACCCTAACCCTAAAACTCACCTAACCCTCACCCTAACCCTAACTCTACCCCTAAACCTCACCCTCAACCTAACCCTAACTCTAAATCTAAACCTAACATTAAACCTCATTCTAACGCTAACCCTAACCCTCAAACTAACCCACACTATAAACGTAAACCTAACCCTAACCCTAACAATAACCCTAACCCTAACCCTCACCTTAACCATAACCCTCACCCTAACACTCTCACCCTAACCCTAACCCTAACACTAACACTAACCCTTACACTAACCCTAACCCTCACCCTAATCCTAAACCTCACCCTAACCCTAACTCTAACCCTAACCCTCACCCTCACCCTAGCCCTCACCCTAAGCCTAATTCTAACCCTCACCCTCAACCTAACCCTATCCCAATTCCTCACCCTAAACCTCACATTAAACCTAACCCTAATCACTTAATTAACAATCAACCTAACCCTAACCCTAACCCTAAACCTAAACCTATCCGTAACCCTCAACCTTATTTTAACCCTCACCCTCAACCTAAACCTCCCCTTTACCCTTACCATCATCCTCACCCTCACCCTAAACATCATCCTAACAGTCACCCTAACTGTAAACCTAACCATGACCCTAAACCTAACCCTCACCCTCACCCTAGCCCTCACCCTAACCCTAATCCTAACCCTAACCCTCATCCTAACCCTCACCTTAACCCTAACCCTAATCATCACCCTAACCCTAACACTCAACCCCATCCTCATCCTCAGTCTCACCCTAACCCTAATCCTAACCCTAACCCTCACCCTAATCCTAAAGCTCAACCCTAACCCTAAAACTAAGCCTAACCTTCACCATCATCCTAGCCCTCACCCTATCCCTAATTCTAACCCTCATCCTCACCCTAAACCTCACACTAACCCTAATCCTAACCCTAATCCTCAATTTAAACCTCACCCTCACCCTAACCCTAACCCTTACCCTAACACTAAACCTAACACTAACACACACTTATTTTAACCCTCACCCTCAGCCTAAATATCACCTTTACCATTACCATCATCCTCACCATTATACTACCCCTAACCCTAAACTTCACCCTAACCCTCACCCTAACCGTAAACCTAAACATCACCCTAACCTTCAACCTCAACCTCAACCTCACGCTCAGCCTAACCCTTAGCCAAGCCTAACCCTTACCCTAACCCTCACCTTCACCCTAGCCCTCACGCTAAACCTAATCCTAACCCTAAACCTCATCCTAAACCTCAACATAACCCTAACCCTAACCATCACCCCAACCATAATCCTCACCCCCACACTCACCCTCACCCTAACCCTAAACCTAACCCTAACTCTAACCCTAATCCTAACCCTTAACCTCAACCTAACCCTCACCCTAAACTTAACCCTAACACTAATCCTCACCCTAACCCGGGAAAAACCCTCTCTCTAACCCTAAATCTAATCCTATACCTCACTCTCACCCTAACCGTAATCCTAACCCTAACACTAAACCTCACCCTAAACCTAACGCTAAACCTCACCCTATCCCTAACCGATAAACTTCACCCTCACCCTAACCCTAATTCTAACCCTAACCCTAACAATAAACCTCACCCTAAACCTAAACCTAACCCTCAACCTAAACCTAACCCTAACCCTCACCCTCATATTCAGCCTAAACCTAAGGCTAACCCTAACCCTATCCCTCACCCTAACCCTAAAGCTAATCCTAATCCTAATCCTACCCTAACCCTAATCCTCACCCTCACCCTAACCCTCACCCTAACCCTAACCCTAACCCTAACCCTAACATTAACCCTCACCCTCAGCTTCACCCTAACCCTAATTTATCCCTAAAACTCACCCTCACCCTAACCCTAATGCTAACCCTAAGCCTCACTCTAACACTAACCCTCCCGCTAACTCTCACCTTAACCCTAAGACTAACACTAAACCTAACCCTAACACTAAACCTCACCCTAACACTAACCCTAACCCTCACCCTCACCATAACCCTCATCCTCACACTCACCCTCAGCCTAACATTTCACCTAACCCTAATACCAACCCTAAACCTAACACTAACCTAACTCTCACCCTAACACTCACCCCAACCCTAACCCTAACCCTCACCCTCACCCTATCCCACACCCAAACCCTAAGCCTAAGATTAACCGTCACCCTAACCCTCACACTAACCCTAACCCCAACACTCACCCGAACCATAACCCTCACCCTAACTCTAATCCTAATCCTAATCCTATCCGTATCACTCACACTCACCCTCACCTTAACCCTAATCCTAATCCTAACCCTAACACTAACCCTCACCCCCACACTAAACCTCACCTTAAAACTAACCCTAACAGTAACCTAACATTAACCCTAACCCTAACCCTCACCCTAACCTTATCTCTAACCCTAAACCCCACCTTCACCATAACACAAACCCTAACCCTAATCCTAAACCTCACACTAAACATATACCTTACCCTAACACTTACGCTAACCCTAACACTAACACTAACCCTCCACTAACGCTAACCATCACCCTAAACCTAAACCTCAACCTAACCCTAACCCTAACAATCAACTTGACCCTATCCCTCACCCTAACCTTAACCTTCATCCTCACCCTAAACCTCACAGTAACCCTAATACTAATCCTCAATCTAACCCTCACACTCACCCTAAACCTTACCCTCATCGTCACCCTTACCATAACCCTCACCCTCAGCCTAACCCTCACCTTTACTCTTACTGTCACCCTCATTCTAACCCTCACCCTAATCCTAACCCTCATCCTAACCCTCACCCTTACTGTAACACTAACCATCACCCTAACCGTAACCCTCACCCTCACGTTCAGCCACAGCCTAACCCTAAGCCTAAACCTAAACCTAAACTTAAACTTCACACTCACCCTAGCCCTCACCCTAACCCAAATCCTAACCCTAACCCTCATAATAACACTCAACCTAACCATACCCCGAAACATCATTCTAAACCTAAGCCTCATCCCCAACCTCACCCTCAGCCTAACCCTAAACCTAAGGATAACCCTAACCCTAACCCTTACACTCACCCTCACACTAACCCTAACCCTCACCCTAACCCTAATCCTAACTCTACCCCTCTCCCTAACTCTAACTCTCACCCTCACAATAACCCTAACCCTTACCCTCATCCTGACCCTAAACTTAACCCGAAACCTAACTCTCACCCAAACGCTAACCCTAACCCGAACCCTAACCCTAACCCTCACCCTCATCCTCACCCTCACCAAAACCCTAATCCTAAACCTAACCCTATACTAACCCTAACCCTCACCCTAACCCTCACTCTAACCCTAACCCTAACCCTAAACCTAACACTAACCATCACACGATCCCTCACCTTAACACTAACTCTAACCCTAAACCTCAGTCTCACCCTAACCCTCACCCTCACCTTCATGCTCAGCGTTTCACTAAGCCTAACACTAACCCTAACCCTAACCGTCACACTCACCCTCACCCTAACCGTAAACCTAATCCTAACCCTAAACCTAAACTTCACCCTAACCCTAACCCTCACCCTAACCCTAACCCTAACAATAACCCTAAACCTAAAACTCACGCTATCCCTCACCCTAACCCTAACTCTAACCCTAAAGCTCACCCTCACCCTCACCCTAACCCTAACCTAAAACATCACCCTCACCCTAGCCCTCACCCTAAGCCTAACCCTAACCTGAACCCTAACCTGAACCCTAAACCTACCCCTACCTCTAACCCTAAACCTCACCCTAAACCTAACACTTACCCTCACACTCACCCTAGCCCTCACCTTAACCCTAATTGTATCCCTAACCCTCATCCTAACCCTCACCCTCACCCTAACCCTAACCCTCCTAACCGTAAACCTAATTCTAATCCTCAACCTAACCCTAAACCTGACCCTCACCGTAACTCTAACCCTAACCCTCACCCTATCCATAAACCTAATCAGAAACCTAAACCTCACCGTAACCCTCACCCTAACCCTCACCCTAACCCTAGCCCTCATCCAAATCCTAATCCTCACCCTAACCCTCATGCTAACCCTCACCCTAACCCTAAACTTAACCCTCACCTAACCTTAACCCTCACATTCAACATTACCCTTAGCCTAACCCTAAGCCCAACCCTAAACCTAACCCTAACCCACACACTCACCCTCACCCTCACCCTAATCCTAATCCTAGCCCTAACCGAAACTCTAACCTTAACCCTAACCCTAAACCTCACCCTAAACTTAACCCTAACCCTCAGCCTCACTGTAAGGGTAACCCTAACCCTAACCCTAAAAAGAACTCTAACCCTAACCCTAAACCTCACCCTAAACTTAACCCTAACCCTCAGCCTCACTGTAAGGGTAACCCTAACCCTAACCCTAAAAAGAACTCTAACCCTAACCCTAACCCTCACCCTAACACTTACCCTCACCCTTACACTAACCCTAACCATAACACTAACCTTCACACTAATCTTAAACCTCAACCTAAACCTAAATCTCACCCTAACCCTAACCCTAAACCTAACGCTCACCCTAGCCCTCACTCTAACCCTAATTCTAACCCTAACCCTCACCCTAAACCTAACCCTCATCCTCACCCTAAACCTCACACTAACCCTAACCCTAATTCTCAATGTAACCCTCACCCTCACCCTACCCTAACCGTAACCCTTACCCTAACCCTCACGCTAACAATAACCCTTACCCTTATCTTAACCCTCACCCTCAGCCTAACCCTCACCTTTACGCTTACCATCACCCTCACTTTAACCCTAACCCTCACGCGAAACCTCACCCTAACCTTAAACCTAACCATCACCCAAACACTAACCCACACCTTCAACCTCACCTTCATACTAACTCTAAGCCTAACCCTATACCTAAACCTAATCCTCAACCTCACCCTAGCCATCACCCTAACCCTAATCCTAACCCTAACCCTCATCCTAACCCTCAACCTAACCCTAACTCTAACCATCACCCAAACCCTAATCCTCACGCCCAACCTCACACTCAGCCTAAACCTAAGCCTAAGCCTAACACTAACAGGAACCCTCACACTCACCCTCACCCTCACCCTCACCTAACCCTAACTGTAACCCTAACCATAAACCTCAACTTAAACCTCACCCTAACCCTAACCCTAACACTAACGCTAACACTAAACCTCACCCTAAACCTCCCACTAACCCTAACAGGAACCCTCACACTCACCCTCACCCTAACGCTAATCCTAACCCTAACCCTAAACCTAACCCTAACACTAACCCTAACTCTCACCCTTACCCTCACCCTCACCCTCACCATAACTCTAACCCTAACCCTAACAATAACACTAAGCCTAACCCTAAACCTAACCCTAACACTAATCCTATCAATAAACCTCACCTCAGCCTCACCCTCACTGCAAACATAATGATAACCATAACACTAACAATAATCCTAACTCTAACCCTAATTCTAACCCTCACCCTCCCCCTAACCCTCATCCTATCCCTAACCCTTACCCTAACCTTAACCCACACCCTCACCATAACTCTAACCCTCAGCCTAACCCTCACCCTCACCCCAAACCTAACCCTAAACCTCAACTGAACCCTAACCCTAAACCTCGCCCTCACCCTGGCCCTCACCCTAACCCTAATCCTAACCCTAATCCTCAACCTAACACTCATCCTAACCCTAACCATAACCCTCACCCTAAACCTAATCCTATCCCTAACCCTCAACCTAACCCTAACCCTCACCCTCACTGTAACCCGAACCTTATATCTCACCCAAACCCTAAACTTAACCCTCATCCTATCCCTCACCCTAACCATTACACTAACCCTTACCCTAACCCTCACCATAACCCTCAACCTAACCCTAACTCTAACCCTAAATCTCACGCTCACCCTCACCCTAACCCTAACCATAACCCTAAAACTCACTCTACCCCTAAACCTCCCCCTCGCCCTCCCCCTCTCTGTAACTCTAACACTAACCCTAACAATAACACTAAAACTTACCCTAACTCTATCCCTAACCATCACCCTCACCGTAACCCTAACACTAACCCAAACCCTCACCATAACCCTAACCCTAACACTCACCCTAAACCTTACCCTAACCCTAACTCTAACCCTAAACCTCACCCTCACCCTAACCCTAATTCTAACCCTAACACTAAAACTCACCCTAACCCTAACCCTAACCCTCACTCTAAACCTAAACCTCACCCTCACCATAAACCTAACCCTAACACTCACCATAACTCTAAAATTAATCCTAACCATAAGCCTCACCCTAATGCTAAAACTAACCCTCAGCCTCACCCTAGCCCTCACCCTAGCCGTAATCCTAAACCTAAACCTAAACATAACCTTAACCCTCACCCCAACCCTAAAACCCTAACAATCACCCTAACCCTCACCTTAAAACTAACCCTAACCCTAAATCTCACATTAAACCTAACCCTAACCCTAACCCTCAACCTCACTCTAACCCTCACCCTAATTCTAACTGTAACCCTAACACTTACCCTAAACCTTACCCTGAAACTCAGCCTCACCCTAACCCTAACTCTAACCCTAAACCTCAACCTCACCCTATCCCTAACCCTAACCCTAAAGCTAAACCTCACCCTAAATCTCACCCTCACCCTAGTCCTTACCTTAACACTAATCCTAACCCTAACACTCATCCTAACCCTCCCACTAACCGTAACTCTCACCCTCAACCTCACCCTTACCCTCAGCCTAAGCCTAAACCTAAACCTAACCCAAACCCTCTCCCTAACACTCACTCTAAACCTAACCCTAACACTAACACTAAAGCGAACCCTCAACCTAGCCTTCACCCTAAACCTAACTCTAACCCTAAACCTCACCCTCACCCTAACACTAACACTAACTCTAAACCTCAACCTAACCCTAACCCTAACCCTAAGCCTAAACCTCACCCTAACCCTAACCATAAACTTAACCCTCACCCTAGCCCTCAACCTAACCCTAAACCTAACCTTAACCCTCATCCTAACCCACCCCATAACCCTAACCCTAACCCTCATCCTAACCCTAAACCTCACACTCACCCTCACTCTCAGCCTAACCCTAAGCATAAACCTAAGCCTAACCATAAACTTAACCCTAAACCTCACACTCACCCGCACCCTCACCCTCACCGAAATTCTAACCCTAACCCTAACCCTAACCCTAAAATTCACCCTAAGCCTAACCTTAAACCTAACCCTAACCCTCACCCTCACCCTAACCCTAACCCTAACCCTAACCCTCACCCTAACCCTCCGCCTAACCCTATATCTAACCCTAAACCTCACCCTCATTCGAAAACTAACCGTAATCCTAAACTCCACCCTAACCCTAAGCCTAACCCTCACCCCCACCCTCACCTTCACCGGAACTCAAACCCTAACCCTGACAATAACACTAAACCTAACCCTAACCATCACCCTAACCCTAATCCTCACCCGCACCCTCACCCTCACCCTAACCCTAAGCCTAAGCCTAACCCTCACCCTAACCCTCATACTCATGCTCACCCTAACCCTAATCCTAAACCTAACCCTATCCCTAAACCTCAACCTAACCCTCACCCTCACCCTAACCCTAACACTATCCCTAACCTTAAACCTCACTCAAACCCTCCCCCCAAACCTAACTCTAACCCTAAAACTCACCCTCACCCTAACAATAACTCTACCCCTAACCCTATTCCTCATCCCCACACTCACCCTCATCCTAACCCTCACCCTAGCACTCACCATAAGCCTAATTCTAAACCTCAACCTCACCCTAACCCTAACCCTCATGCTCACCCAAAACCTAACACTAACCCTAACCCGAACCCTAGTCCTCAATCCAACCCTCACCCTAACGCTAACCTTAACCCTAAACCTAAACCTAAACCCCACAATAAACCTAACCCTAAACCTCACCCTCACCCTAGCCCTCACCATAACCTTATCCTAACCCTAACCCTCATCCTAACCCTCACCCTAACAATAACCTAACCCTAACCCTCAACCTAACCCTAACCCTCACCTTCACTGTAAAACTTAACCTAACCCTCACCCTAACCCTAAACTTAACCGGAACCCTAACTCTCACCCTAAGCCTAACCCTTACCCTGACCTTCACCCTAACCCTCACCTTAACCCTAACCCTCACCCTGACCTGAAACCTATCCCTAAACCTCACCCTCAACCTAACCCTAACTCTAACCCTAACCCTAAAATTAAACCTCACCCTATCCCTAACCCTAATGCTCACACTCAACCTCATGGTCAGCCTAACCCTAAGCCTGACACTATCCCTACCCCTAACCCTCACACTCACAATACCCTAATCCTAATCCTAACACTAAGCCTTACCCTCACCCTCACCCTAACCCTCACCATAACCCTAATTCTAACACTAACCCTAACCCTAACACTCAGCCTAACCCTAAACCTAACTCTAACCTTAAACCTCAAACTAATCTGCACCCTCACCCTCACTGTAATTCTAACCCTAACTTTAACCCTAACCCTAAACCTAACCCTAACCTTCCCCCTAACCCTGTATCTAACCCTAAACCTCATCCTCACCCTAACCCTAACACTAACCCTAACCCTAACCCTCACCCTAACCCTATACCTAACAGTAAACCTCACCCTCACCTTCACCCTAACACTAAACCTAACCCTAAACCCCACCCTAACCCTAAACCTAACCCTCACCCGTACTTTCATCTTCACCGAAACTCGAACCCTAACACTAACAATAACACTAACCCTAACCCTAACCATCACCCTAACCCTAATCCTCACCCCCATTCTCACCCTCAGCCTAACCCTAAGCCTAAGCCTAACCCTCACCCTAACCTTCATACTCACTCTCACCCTAAACCTAATCCTACCCCTAAGCCTATCCCTAAACCTCAACCAAACACACACCCTCACCTTAACACTAACACTAACCCTAAACCTCATACTAACCCTCCCCCTAACCCTAATTCTAACCCTAAACCTCACCCTCAACCTAACCCTAACTCTAAACTTCACCCTAAACTTAACCCTCACCCTCAACCTCATTGTAACTCTAACCCTAACCCTAAGAATAACACCTACCCTAACCCTAATCCTAACCCTAACCATACCCCTCAGCCTCAGCCTCAACCTAACCCTAACCCAAAACTAACACTAACCCTCACTCTAACCCTAAGCCTAACCCTAACCCTAACTCTAACCCTCACACTCAACCTCACCGTAATCCAAATCGTAAACCTAAACCTATCCCTAACCGTCACCCTAGCACTCAATCTAACACTAATTCTAACTCTCACCCTCACCCTAAACCTAACCCTCATCCTCACCCTAAACCTCACACTAACCGTAACCCTAACCCTAATGCTCAATCGAACCCTCACTCTAACCCTAACCCTAAACCTAAACCTAATCCTAACCCTCACCCTTATCTTAATCCTCACCCTCAGCCTAAACCTCACCTTTACCCTTACCATCATACTCACCCTAACCCTCAACCTCATCCTAACCCTCACCCTAACCCTAAACCTAACCATCACCCTAACCCTAACACTCACCCTCAACCTCACACTCAGCCTAAACCTAAGCCTAATCCTAAGCCTTACCCTTACCCTCATCCTAGCCCTCACCCTAACCATCACCCTAACCCTAACCCTCACCCCCAGCCTCACCCTCAGCATAACCCTAACCCTAAGCCTAACCCTAACCCTAAACCTCACATAGCCTAACCCTAACCCTAATTCTAACCCTAACCCTAAACCTAAACCTCAACCTATCCCTCAACCTAACCTTAACCCTAACACTAACCCTAACCTTAACCGTTGACCTAAAGGTCCCCCTAACCCTAAATATAATCCTAAAACTCACCCTAATCCAAATACTATCCCTAAACCTCACCCTAACCCTAACCCTAACCCTCACTGTAACCCTAGCCATATCCTAAACCTCACCCTAAACCTAACCCTAAACCCCACACAAACACAAATCCTAACACTCACCCACACCCTAGCCCTCACCCGAACCCTAATCATAACCCTAATCCTCATCCTAACCCTCACCCTAACACTTACACTAACCCTCAATCTAATCCTAAGCCTAACCCTAACCTTCAACCTAACCCTAATCCTCAACCTCAATGTAACCCTAACCCTAACCGTCACTCTGACCCTAAACTTAACCCGAACCCTAATTCTCACCCTAACCCTATCCCTAAATCTCACCCTAACCCTAACTCTCACCCTCAGCCTCACCCTAAACTTAACCCTAAGCCTAACCCTAACCCTCACACTCACCCTAAAAGTTACCCTAATCCTAATCCTAACACAAAGCCTTACCCTCAACCTTACCCTAACCCTCACCGTAACCCTAACTCTAACACTAACCCTAACCCTAACCCTCATCCTCAGCCTCACCCTAACGCTAACTCTAACACTATACCTCACCTTCACTCTAACCCTAACCCTAAACCTAACCGTACACCTCACCCTAACCTTACCTTAAACCTCACCCTCACCCTAGCCCTCACCCTAACCCTAATCCTAACCCTAACCCTCATCAATCCCTCACCCTAACCCTAACCCTAACCCTCACTCTCACCCTCACCCTCACCCTCAATCTAACCCTAACCCTCAACCTACCCCTAACCCTCACCCTCAATTTACCCTTACCCTTACCCTCACCCTAACCCTAAACTTACCCTGAACCCTAACTCTCACCCTAACCCTAACCCTAATACTCACCCTAACCATAACCCTCACCCTCACCCTCATCTTCAGCCAAACACTAAGCCTCACCCTAAAACTAACCCTAAACCTCACATTCACCCTAACCCTAACCCTAATCCTAATCCTAACACTAACCCTAAACATCACCTTCACCCTCACCCTTACCTTAAACCGAACCCTACCAATTAATCCTAACCCTAACCCTAACCCTAAACTTCATCCTCACCCTAAACCTCACACTAACCCTAACACTAATCCTCAATCTAACCCTCACCCTCACCTCACCCTAGCCCTCACCCTCATCCTAACCCTCATCCTCACCCTACACCTCACACTAACCCTAACACTAATCCTCAATCTAACCCTCACCCTCACCCTAAACCTAACCCGCACCCTTACCATATCCCTCTCCCTCAGCCTAACTCTCACCTTACACTTACTGACACGCCCACCCTAACCCTACCCCTCACACTGACCCTAACCCTACCCCTAAACCTCACCCTCACCAGAACCCTAACTCTAACCCTAACCCTAACCCTAACCCTAACCCTCACCCTCACAGTAAAAATAACCCTAAACCTAACCCTAACTATAACCCTCACCCTCACTGTAACCCTAATCCTAACGCTAACCCTCAACATAACCCTAAATCTCACCCACATCTTAAACATAACCCTCATCCTAACCCTCACCCTAACCCTAAACCTAACCCTATACCTCACCCTAACCCTAATCCTACCTCTTACCTTCACCCTAGCCCTCACCCGAACCCTAATCCTAACCCTAAACTTCATCCTCACCCTCACCCTAACACTTACACTAACCCTCACCCTGATCCTAAGCCTAATCCTAACCCTCAACCTAACCGTAACCCTAACCCTCACCCTCAATGTAACCCTAAAGCTAACCGTCACTCTGACCCTAAACTTAACCCGAACCCTAACTCTCACCCTAACCCTACCCCTAACTCTCACCCTAACCCTAAAACTCACCGTCACCCTCACCCTAAGCCTAACCATAACCCTAACCCTAACCATCACACTCACCCTAACACTTAACCTAATCCTAATCCTAACACTAAACCTTACCCTAAACCTCACCCTAACCCTCACAGTAAACCTAACTCTAAGACTAATCCTAACCCTAACCCTCACCCTCAGCTTCACCCTAACGCTAACTCTAACCCTAAACCTCAAAATCACCCTAACCCTAACCCTAAACCTAACCCTAAACATCACCCTAAACCTACCCCTAAACCTCACCCTCACCCTAGCCCTCACCCTAACCCTAATCCTAACGCTAACCCTCATCCTAACCCTCACCCTAACAATAAACCTACCCCTCACCCTCACCCTCACCCTAACCCTAAAACTAAACCTAACCCTAACCCTCAACCTAACCCTAACCCTCATCCTCAATTTAACCTTACCCTAACACTCACCCTAACCCTAAACTTAACCTGAACCCTAACTCTCACCCTAACCCTAACCCTAACACTCACCCTAACCATAACCCTCACCCTCACCCTCACCCTCACCTTCAGCCAAACACTAAGCCTAACCCTAAACCTAACCCTAAACCTCACACTCACCCTAACCCTAACCCTAATCCTAATCCTAACACTAACCCTAAACCTCACCCTCACCCTCACCCTAAACTTAAGCCTAACCCTAACATTAATCCTAACCCTACCCGAACCCTAAACCTCATCCTCACCCTAAACCTCACACTAACCCTAACACTAATCCTGAATCTAACCCTCACCCTAATCCTCACCCTAGGCCTCACCCTAACCCTAACCCTCATCCTCACCCTGAACCTCACACTAACCCTAACACAAATCCTAAATTTAAACCTCACCCTCACTCTAACCCTAACCCTCACCCTAAACCTAACCCTCACCCTTACCATAAACCTCACCCTCAGCCTAACTCTCACCTTTACCATTACCATCACCCCTACCCTAACCCTCACCCTAACTTACCCCTCACCCTGTCCCTAACCCTACCCCTAAATCTCACCCTCAACCTAACCCTAACTCTAACCCTAACCCTAACACTAAACCTCACCCTATACCTAACCCTAACACTCACCCTCAACCTCATGCTCAGCCTAACCCTAAGCCAAAGCTTAACACTTACCCTAAACTTCACCCTCACCCTAGCCCTCACCCTAACCCTAATCCTACCCCTAACCCTCATCCTAACCCTTACCCTAACCCTAACCATAAACATCACCCTAACCCTGATCCTCACCCTCACCCTCACCCTCAGCCTAATCCTAAGCCTAAGCCTAAGCCTAACCATAACCCTTACACTCACCCTCACACTAACCCTAATCCTTACCCTAACCCTAAACCTCAACCTAAACCTAACCTTAACTTTAACCCTAACACTAACGCTAACATTAACCCTCGAACTAACCCTTCAACTAACCCTAAATCTAACCCTAACCCTACCCTCAAACTCACCCTCAACCTCACCATAACTCTAAACCTAACCCTAACAATAACATTAATCCTATCCCTAAACTTAACCCTAACCCTAACCCTAATCCTATCACTCACCCTCACCCCAACCATAATCTTAACCCTAACCCTCATCCTAACCCTAAACCAAACCCTAACCCTAAGCCTAAACCTTACACTAACACTAACCCTAATCCTCATCCTCACCCTAGCCCTCAACCTAACCCTAATCCTAACCCTAACCTTCAACCTAACCCTAAAATTAACCGAACCCTAACTCTCACCCTAAACCTATCCCTAACCCTCACCTCAACCCTAACCCTCACCCTCACCCTCACTCTCAGCCTAACCCTAAGCCTAAGCCTAAGTGTAACCCTAATACTCACACTCACCCTAACCCTTACCCTAATCCTAATCCTAACCCTAGGTCTAACCCTCACCCTCACCTTCACCCTCACCCTTGCCCTAACCCTCACCCTAACCCTAACTCTAACACTAACCCTAAACCCAAACCTCAACCTCAGCCTCACCCTTACCCTAAATGTAAACCTGAACCACACCCTCACCCTAACCCTAACTCTTACCCTAACCCTAACACTAAACCTCACCCTAACCCTAAACCTAACCCTCACCCTCACAGTAACCATAACTCTATTGCTAACCCTAACAATAACCCTCACCCTCACTGTAACCCTAATCCTAACACTAACCCTCAAAAAAACCCTAACTCACACCCTCACCTTAACCCTAACCCTCATTCTAAACCTCACCCTAACCCTAACCCTAAGCCTAAACCTCATGCTAACCCTAACCCTAACCCTCACCCTAATCCTAAGCCTAACCCTAACCCTCAACCTAACCCTAACCCTCACCCTCACTGTAACACTAACCCTAACCCTCACCCTAACCCTAAACTTAACCCGAACCCTAACTCTCACAAAAACCCTACCCCAAACTCTCACCCTAACCCTAACCATCACCCTCACCCTCACCCTAAGCCTTACCCTAAACCTAACCCTAACCCTAAACCTAACCCTCACACTCACCCTAACCCTTACCCTAATCCTAATCCTAACACTAAGCCTTTCCCTCACCCTTACCCTAACCCTCAACTTAAGCCTAAACCTAATATTAATCCTAACCCTAAACCTAACCCTAAACCTCATTCTCACCCCTAACCTCACACTAACCCTAACACTAATCCTCAATCTAACCCTCACCCTCACCCTATTCCTAACCCTAACCCTCACCCTAAACCTAACTCTCACCCTTATCATAACCCTCACACTCAGCCCAAACCTCACCTTTACCATTACCGTCACCCCCACGCTAACCCTCACCCTAACCCTAAACTTCACCCTGACCCTAACCCTACCCCTATACCTCACCCTCAACCTAACCCTAATTCTAACCCTAACCCTAACACTAAATCTCACCCTATCCCTAACAATAACCCTCACCCTCAACCTCATGCTCAGCCTAACCCTAAGGCTAACCCTAATCCTAACCCTCACACTCACCCTAACCCTTACCATAATCCTAATTCTAACACTAAGCCTCACCCTCACCCTCACCCTAACCCTCACCATAAACCTAACTCTAACACTAAACCTAACCCTAAACCTCACCCTCACCGTAACCGTAACCCTAATCCTAACCCTAACAATAACCCTAACTCTAATCCTAAACCTCACCCAAACCACAACCCTCACCGTAACCCATACCCTAACCAAAACACTAAGCCTCACACTAACCCTAACCCTAACCTCACCCTAACCTTAACTCTAACCCTAACCCTAAAACTAAAAACTTCAACGTACCCATAACCCTAATCCTCACCAGCAACCTCAACATAACCTTAACCCTAACAATAACCCTAACCCTAACCCTTATCCTAACCCTGAAACTCACCCAAACCCTAAACCTAATCCTAACCCTCACGCTCACCCTAAACCTCACCATTACTGTAACCCTAACCCTTATCCTAACACAAACCCTAACAAAAACCCTCACCGTAACGCACACCATAACCCAAACATTAACCCTCACACAAACCCTAAACCTAACCTCTCCCTAACCCTAAATCTAACCCTAACACTAACACTAAAAACCTAAACCTAACCTTAACCCTAACCCTCACTCTCACCCTCACCGTAACCGTAACCCTAAAAATAACCCTAACCCTAACCCTAATCCTAACACTCAACCTCACCCTAACCCTAAACCTAACCCTAACCCTCACCCTAACCCTAACCCTCACCGTTACCGTAAACCTTCCCCTCATCCTAACCCTCACTCTAACTCTAACCCTAACCCTAAACCTCACCCTAACACTAATCCTAACCCTCACCACAACCCTAACCCTAACCCTAACCCTCAACCTAACTCTAAACCTCACACTCAACCTAAACCTAACCCTAACCCTCATCCTAAACCTAAACTTAACCTGAACCCTAACTCTCACCCTAACCCTAACCCTCACCCTTACCCTCAGTGTAACCCTAAGCCTAACCCTAACCCTAACTCTTTCACTCACACTCACCCTAACCCTTACCCTAATCCTAATCCTAACCCTAACTCTAACCCTCACCCTCAGCCTCACCTTAATCCTAACTCTAACCCTAAACCTCAACGTCAACCTAACCCTACCCCTAACCATAAACCTCACCCTAACCTAACCCTAAACCTCACCCTCACCCTAGCAATCACCCTAACCCTAATCCTAACACTAACCCTCATCCTAACCCCTACATAACCTTAACCCTAACACTCACCCTATCCCTAAACCTCACCCTCACCCTTAGACTAACCCTAAGCCTAACCGTAAACCTAACCCTAAACCTCACACTCATCCGCACCGTCACCCTCACCATAAATCTAACCCTAACCCCAACCATAACCATAAACATCACCCTTACCCTAACCCTAACCCTAACCTGAACCCTAACCCTCATCCTTACCCTAACCCTAACACTAAACCTAACCCTAACCCTCACCCTAAAACTCCCCCTAACCCTAAACCAAACCATCACCCTAACCCTAATCCTAACCCCAACCATCACCCTCAGTCGAACCATTAGCCTAAGCCTAACCCTCAGCCTAACCCTCACCCTAAACCTCACCCTAACCCTAATAGTAAACCTCAACCTAACCCTCACCTCACCCTAACCCTAACACTAATCCTCATTCTATCCCTAACCGTAACCATAAACCTAACCTCACCCTAACCTTCCGCGTAACTCTAACTCTAAACCTAAATATCACCGTCACCCTAACCCTAACCTAAACCCGAACCCTAAACCTCACCCTAACCCTAACATCACCCTCACCCTCAACCTCACCGTAACTCTAACCCTAAACCTAACAATAACACTAACCCTAACCCTAACCGTAACTCTAACCATAACCCTCACCCTCAGCCTCACCCTCACTGCAAACTTAACCTGAACCATAACACTAACAATAACCCTAAACCTAAGCCTAACCTAACCCTAATTCTAATCCTAACCACCACACTCACCCTCAGCCTAACCCTAAGCATAACCCTAACCCTAAACCTAAACCTAATTCTCAGCCTCAGCCTCACCCTAACCCAAACTCTACACCTAATCCTCACCCTAATTCTAAGCCTAACCCTAACCCTAACCCTAACCCTCACACTCACCCTCAAACTAACACTAATCCTAAACCTAACCCTATCCCTATCCCTAACCCTCACCCTAACCCTCACCCTAGCGCTCACCCTATCCCTAACCCTAACCCTCAGCCTCAACCTAGCCCTCAACCTAAACCTAACCCTCACCCTCACTGTAACCCTTACCCTAACCCTCATCCTAACCCTACACTTAACCTGTACCCTAACTCGCACACTAACCCTAACCCTAGCGGTCACCCTAACCGTAACCCTCAACCTTACCGTAACCCTCAACCTCAGCCTAACCCTCATGTTTACCCTTACCTTCACCCCTACCCTAACCCTCACCATACCCTCACACTCACCATAACCCTCACCCTCAAACTAACTCTACCCTAAACCTCACCCTCACCCTAACCATAACTCTAACCATAACCCTAACACTAAAACTCACCCTGACCATAACCCTACCCCTCAAACTAAACATAACCCTCACCCTCACGCAAACCTTCAGCCTAAACCTAAGGCTAACCCTAACCCTAACCATAACCCTCACACTCACCCTAACCCTAACCCTAATCCTAATCCTAACCCTAAACCTAACCCTCACCCTCCCCCTCAGCCTCACTCTAACCCTAATTCTAACCCTAATCCTCACACTCACCCTAACCCTAATACTGAAACTCACCCTCACCGTAACCGAAACCCTAAACCTAACTCTAACCTTAGGCCTAACCCTAACCCTAACTCTTCACCTAACTCTCACCCAAACCCTAACCCTAACATTAACCCTAACCCTAAACTTCATCATAACCCCAAACCTAAACCTCACCCTCACCCTCACGGAAACCAAAAGCCTAAACCTAACCCTAACAATAACCCTAACACTAATCCTAACCCTCACCCTAATCCAAACACTCACCCTAACCCAAACCCTATCCCTAAAACTTACCCTCACCCTAACACTAACCCTAACCCTAACACTAACCCTCACAGTAAACCTAACCAAAACCATAACCCTAAACCTCAAACTAACCCTCAGCCTCACCCTAACTCTAACACTAACCCTATCACTAACCCTCATCCTAACCCTCCCCATAACCCTATTTCTAACCCTAAACCTCACCCTCACACTAACCCTAACCCTAACCCTAAACCCCACCCTAAACCTAACCCTAACACTCACCAGCACCTTCCCTCTCACAGTAACTCTAAGCCTAACCGTAATAATAACACTAACCCTAACCCAAAATATCACCCTAACCCTAATCCTCACCTCCACCCTCACCATCAGCCTAACCCTAAACCTATGCCTAACCCCCACCCTAACTGTCACACTCACCCTCACCATACGCCTAATACTAAATCTAACCCTATCCCTAAACCTCAACCTAACCATCCCCATAACACTAACTCTAACCCTAAACCTCACCTTCACCCTAACCCTAACCCTAAACCTCAGCCTAAACCTCACCCTAACCGTAACCCTCACCTCAACCCTCAATCTCACCGTAAATCTAACCCTAACCCTAAAAATAACACTAACCCTAACCATAACCATAACCATTACCCTCAACTTCAACCTCACCCTCAGTGCAAACTTAACCCTAAACATAATACTAACAAAAACCCTAATACTAAACCTAACCCTAATCCTCAACCCCACCCTCACCCTCAGCCTAATCCTAAGACTAACCCTAACCCTAACCCTAACCCTAACCCTAACTCTAACCCTAACCCTAAACCTAACCCTAATCCTCAGCCTTACCCTCACCCTAAACAAAACCCTAACCCTAACCCTCACTCTAACCCTAAGCCTAACCCTAACCATGACTCTCACACTGACCCGCAACCGAACCCTAATTCTAAACCTAACCCTATCCCTAAACCTAACCCTCACCCTAACCCTCACCCTAGTCCTCACCCTAACACTAATCCTAAACCTAAACCTCATCCTAACCCTCACCCTAACCCTAACCCTAACCCTCACCCTAACCCTAACCCTAACCCTCACCCTCATGCGTGGCCTAAACCTAAGCCTAAGCCTAATTCTAACCTAAACCCTCACCCTAACCCTAACCCTAACAATAACACTAACCCTAACTCTATCCCTAAACCTCACTCTCACACTAACCCTAACTCTAACCCTTACTCTAAACCTATACTTCATCCTAATCCTAAACCTAACCCTCACCCTCACCCTCACCCTCACTGTAACGGTAACCCTAAGCCTAACATTAACAATAACCCTAACCCTAACCCTACCCCTCAACCTAACCATAACCCTCAACCTAATCCTAACCCTCACCCTCACCATAACCCTTACTCTAATACTCACCCTAACCCTAAACTTAACCCGAACCCTAACTCTCACCTTAACCCTAACCCTAACACTCACCCTAACCCTAACCCTCAACCTTACCATAACCATCACCTTCAGCCTAACCCTCATGTTTACCCTTACCGTCACCCCTACCCTAACTCTAACCCTAACCCGAACACTCAAACTAACTCACAGCCTAAAACTAACTCTACCTCTAAATCTCACCCTCACACTAACCATAACTCTTACCCTAACCCTAACACTAAACCTCACCCTAACCCTAACCCTAACCCTCAAACTAACCCTAACCCTCATCCTCACCCAAACCCTCAGCCTAAACTTAAGGCTAACCCTAACCCTAACCATAACCCTCACACCCAATCTAAACCTAACCCTAAACCTCATCATAACCCGAACCCTAAACCTCAGCCTCACCCTCACCCTCAGCCTCACCCTAACCCTGATTCTAACACTAAACCTCACCCTCACCCTAACCCTAATCCTAACCATCACACTCACTGTAACCGAAACCCTAAACTTAACCCTAACCTTAACCTAACCCTAATCCTCCACCTCTCACCCTAACCCTAACCCTAACACTAAACCTAACCCTAAACCTCACCCAAACCTGCACCCTAAGCCTAAATCCAACCGTAAACCTCACCCTCATCCTAACCCTCACTCTAAACCTAACACAAAACCTAAACCTCACCCTCACCCTCACCATAACCAAAACCTTAAACCTAACCCTAATAATAACCCTAACCCTAATCCTATCCCTCACCCAAACCATAACCAACACCCTAACCAAAACCCTCACCCTAAAACTTACCCTCACCCTAACACTAACCCTAACCCTAACACTAACCCTCACACTAACCCTAACCCTAACTATAACCCTAACCCTCACCCTCACCCTAACCCGAACACTAACCCTATGCCTAACCTTCACCCTAACCCTCCCCCTATCCCTATATCTAAACCTAAACCTCACCCTCACACTAACCCTAACCTAACCCGAAACCCCAACCTAACCTTAACCCTAACCCTCACCCGCAACCTCACCCTCACCGTAACTCTAACCGTAATCCTAACAATAACATTAACCTTACCCGAACCATCACCCAAACCCTAATCCTCACCCCCACCCTCACACTCAGCCTAAACCTAAGCCTAAGCCTAACCCTCACCCTAACCTTCACACTCACCCTCACCCTAACCCTAATACTAAACCTAACCCTATCCCTAAACCTCAACCTATACCTCACCCTCCCCTTAACACTAAAACTAACCCTAACCATAAACCTCACACTGACCCTCCCCCTAACACTAACTTTAACCCTAAACCTCACTCTCACCCTAACCCTAAACCTAAGCCTAACCCTAAACCTAACCCTAACACACACACTCACCCGCATGCTAACACTAATCCTAACCCTCAGGCTAACACTAACCCTAAACCTCGCCCTAACTCTCACCCTAACCCTAACACTAACACTAACCCTAACCCTAACCCTCAACCTAACCCTTACCCTAACCCTAACTCTAACCCTAAACCAAACCCTCACCCTAAACCTCACCCTAACCCTAACCCTAAACCTCACCCTCACCCTAAACATAACACTCACCCTAACCCAAAACCTCACCCTACGTCTTAATGTCACTGTTACACTAACACTAACGATAACAGTAACCCTCACACTAACACTAACCCTAAATCTAACCCTAAACCTAAACCTCACCTGAACCCTAATCCTAACCCTAACGGTAACCCCACACTAACCCTAAACCTAACCCTCACCTGCATCCTCACCCTCACCGTAAATCTAACTCTAACCCTAACAATAATAATAACCCTAACCCTAACCGTAACCCTAACCCTAACCATAAACATAACCCTCACCCACAGCCTCACCCTCACCCAAACTTAACCCTAACCATAACACTAACAATAACCCTAACCCTAAGCCTAACCCTAACCCTAACTCTAATCATCACACCCACCCTCAACCTCAGCCTAACCTTAAGTCTAACCCTAACCCTAATCCTAATCCTAACCCTCAATATAAGCCTAGCCCTCAGCCTTAACCAAATCCTAACCCTAAACCTTATCCTAAACCTCAAACTACCCCTATCCCTAACCCTAAACCTCACCCTAACCCGAACCCTAACCCGAACCCTCAACCTCACCTTCAGCCTAACCCTAATCCTAACACTAAACCTAAGCTAACAAACACACTCATCCGCACCGTAAACCTAATCCTATCCCTCACCCTAACCCTAACCCTAAACCTCCCCCTAACTCTCACTCTAACCCTAACCCTAACACTAACCCTAACCCTAAACCTCAACCTAACCCTCACCCTAACCCTAACTCTAACCCTAAAATTCATCCTCACCCTAAACCTCACCCTAACAATAACCCTCACCGTCACCCACACCCTCAGCCTCACCCTCACCGCAAACTTAACAGTAACCATAACAATAACAATAACCCTAACCCTAAGCCTAACCCTAACCCTAACTCTTATGCTCACACCCACCCTCACCCTCAGCATAACCCTAAGTCTAACCCTAACCCTAACCCTAATCCTAACCCTCAATGTGACCCTAACCCTAAACCTAAACCTAACACTAACCCTAAACCTAACCCTAACTCTCAACCGAACCCTAACCCTAACGCTAACCCTAACCCTCACCCTAACCCTAAACATAACCGAACAGTAATTCTCACCCTAACCCTAACTTTAACCCTCATCCTAACTCTCACCCTAACACTAAACGTAAACCTCACCCTCACCCTCACCCTAACCCTAACCCGAAACCTAACCCTCAACCTAACCCTAAACCTGACCCTCACCCTAAACCTTACCCTAACCCTCAACCTAACCCTAAACTTAACCGAACCCTAACTCTCACACTTACCCTAACCCTCACCCTAAACCTAACCATAACCCTAAACCTCACCCTGAGCCTAGCCCTCACCCAACCCTAGCCCTAACCCTAACCCTCTTCCTAACCCTCCCCCTAACCCTACCCTAACCCTCACCCTAACGCTAACCCTCACCGTCAACCTCACCCTCAGCGTAACCCTAAGCCTAACCCTAAACCTAACAATAACACACACATTAAACCTCACCCTAACCCTAATCCTAACAATAACCCTCAAACTCACCCTAACCCTAACCCTAACCCTAACCCTTACCCTCAACCTCAGCCTAACCCTAAGCCTATCCCTAACCCTAAAGCTAACCTTCACACTCACCCTAACCCTAACCCTAATCCTACTCGTAACCCTAACTCTAACCATCACCCTCAACCTAACCCTCATTTAAGCCTAACCCTAACATTAATCCTAAACCTAACCCTCACCCTCAGACTCACCCTAAACCTAACTGTAACACTAAACCTCAACCTGACCCTAACCCTAACCATAACCCTATCCCTAAACCTCATCCTAGCCCTAAATCTAACCCTCACCCACACCATAACTGAAACCCTAACCCTAATGCTATCAATAATCCTAACCCTAACCCTAACCCTCACCATAACCCTAACACTCACTCTAAACCTAACTCTCACCCTAACATTTACCATCACCCTAACACTAACCCTAACCCTAACACTAATCCTCACACTAACCCTAACAATCATCCTAACCCTAAACCTCACCCTAACACTAACCCTAAACCTCACCTTCTCCCTAGCCCTCACCCTAACCCTAACCCTCATCCTCACCCTAAACTTCACAATAACCCTAACACTAATCCTCAATCTAAACCTCACCCTCACCTGAAACTTCACCCTAACCCTCACCTTAACCCTAACCCTCATCCTTACTGTAACCCTCACCCTCAGCCTAACCCTCACCTATATCCTTACTGTCAACGCCACCCTAACCTTCACTCTAACGCTAACCCTCACCCTAACCCTAACTCTACCCCTAAACCTCATCCTCACCCTAACCCTAACTCTAACCCTAATCCTAACACTAACCTTCACCATAACCCTAACTCTAACCATCACCCTAACCCTAATCCTCACCCCCACCCTAAACCTCAGCCTAACCCTAAGCCGAACCCTAACCCTAACCCTAAACCTCACACTCACCCTCACCCTAACCCAAATCCTAAACCTAAACCTAACCTTAACCCTAAACCTCAACCTAACCCTCACCCTAAACTTAACCCTAACACTAACCCTAACCCTAACCCTCGAACCAACCCTCCAACTGAACCTAAATCTAAACATAAACCTCACCCTCACCCTAACCCTCACCCTCACCATAATTCTAACCCTAACCCTAACAATAACACTAATCCTAACCCTAAACCTAAACCTAACCCTAACCCTAACCCTAATGCTAACACTCAACCTCACCCTAACCCTAATCCTAACCCTAAACCTCACCCTAACCCTAACCCTCACCCTCACCGTAACCCTAACCCTCATCCTAACCCTCACCCTAACCCCAACCCTAACCCTAAACCTTACCCTAAAACAAACCCTAATCCACACGCTCACCCTATCTCTCACCCTAACCCTAATCGCAACCCTAATCCTCACCCTAACCCTCACTTGAACCCTAACACTAACTCTCATTCTTACCCTAACCCTAACCCTAAACCTAACCCTAAAACTGACGCTCTCCCTAACCCTAACCCTCACCTTCACCCTAAACTTAACCGAACCCTAACTCTCACCCTAACCCTAACCATCACACTCACCCTCACCCTCATCATAACCGTAATACTCACACTAACCATAACACTCACACTGATCCCCAAACTAACAATAACCCTATCCCTAAACACCACCCTAACCCTACCCCTAACCCTCACCCTCACCCTAAGCCTCAGCTTAACCCTAAGCCTAAACCTAACCCTAACCCTAACCCTCAAACTTACCCTAACCCTTACTCTAATCCTAGTCCTAACCCTAAAGCTAATCCTCACCCTCACCTTCACCCTAACCCTAACCCTCACCCTAACCCTAATCCTAAACTTCATCCTAACCCTCACCCTAACACCAAGCCTAACCCTCACCCTAACCCTCACCCTAACCCTATTCCTAACCCTTACCCTCATCCTAACCCTCCCCCTAACCCTTACCCTAATCCTTACCCTAACCCTAGCACTTACCTTCAACCTCATCCTTAGCCAAACCCTTAACCTAAACCTAAACCTAACCTAACACACTCACTCACCCTCACCTTAACCCTTACCATAACCCTAATCCTAACCCTAACCCTAAGCCTCACACTCTGCGTCAGCTTAACCCTAACTCTAACCCTATACCTCACACTCACCCTAACCCTAACCCTAAACCTAACCCTAAACCTCACACTAACCCTAAAACTAAACCTCAACCTCTTCCTAGCCCTCACTCTAACAATAATCCTAACCCTAACCCTCATCCTAACCCTCCCCATAACCCTAAACCTAACCCTCACCCTAACCCTAACCCTCACCCTCACACTCATCATCAGCCTAACCCTAAGCCTAACCTTAAACCTAACCCTAACCCTCACACTCACCCTAACCCTAACCCTATTCGTAATCCTAACCCTAACCCTAACCCTCACCCTAACCCTAAACCTCACCCTTAACCGCAGCCTAAACCTAAGCCTATCCCTAACCCTAAACCTACCCCTCAAACTCACCCAAACCCTAACCCTAATCCTACTCCTAACCCTAACTCTAACCCTCACCCTCATCCTAACCCTCACCTTAAGCCTAACTCTAACATTAATCCTAAACCTAACTCTCACCCTCAGCCTCATCCTAACCCTAACTCTAACACTAAGCCTCACCCTGACCCCAACCCTAACCCTAACCTTATAACTAAACCTCATCCTAGTCCTAAACCTAAGCCTCACCCTCACCCTCACCATAACCGTAACACTAACCCTAATGCTAAAAACAATCCTAATCCTCACCCTAACCATAACACTCACGTTAACCCTAACCCTCACCCTAACACTTAGCTTCAACCTAACACTAACTCTAACCCTAACACTGACCCTCACACTAACCCTAACCATCACCATAGACCTAAATCTCACCCAAACACTAACATTAAACCTCACCCTCTTCCTAGCCCTCACCCTAACCCTAACCCTCATCCGCACCCTCAACCTCACACTAACCCTAACACTAACCCTCAATCTAACCCTCACCGTCACCCTAAAGCTAACACTAACCCTCACCCTAACCCTAACCCTAAACCTTACCGTAACCATCACCCTCAGCCTAACCCTCAATTTTACCCTTACCTTCAACCCTAAGCTAACCCGCAACCTAACCCTAACTGTACCCAAAACCTCATCCTCACCGTGACCGTAACTCTAACCCTAACCCTAACACTAAACCTCACCCTAACCCTCACCCTAACCTTAAACCTCAACTTCACACTCACCCTATCCCTTACTCTAACTCTAATCCTAACCCTAACCCTAATCCTAAACCTCCTGCTAACCCTAACTGTCAACCTCAACGTCACTCTCAGCTTCACCGTAAGCCTAACCCTAAACCTAAACCTAACACACACACTCACCCTCACTCTAACCCAAATCCTATCCCTAAAACTAACCCTAACCCTCCCCCTAACTCTCACTCTAACCCTAAACCTAAAACTAACCCTTACCCTAACTCTCAACCTAAACCTCACCCTAACCCTAACTCTAAACCTAAACCTCAACGTCACCCTGACCCTAACTCTAACACTAACACAAACCCTAAACGTCACCCTAACACTAAGCCTAACCCTAACCAACACCCTCAACCTCAGGCTAATCCTAAGCCTAAACCTAACCCTCACACACACCCTAACCCTAACCCTAAACCTCACCCTAACCCTAACCCTCACCCTCAACCGCAGCCTAACCCTAAGCCTATCCCTAATCCTAACCCTAACCCTCACACTCACCCTAAAACAAAACTTAATCCTACTCCTAACCCTAACCCTAACTCTCACCCTCAACCTAACCCTCACCTTAAGCCTAACCCTAACATTAATCCTAACCCTAAACCTCACCCTCAGCCTCACCCTAACCCTAACTCTAACACTAAACCTCACCCTAACCCTAACCCTAACCCTAACCGTAAACCTCATCCTAGTCCTAACCCTAACCCTCACCCTCACCCTCACCATAACATTAACCCTAACCATAACGCTAACAATAATCCTAACCATAATCCTAAACCTCACCCTAACCATAAGCCTCGACCTAACCCTAACCCTCACCCTAACAATTACCCTCACCCTAACACTAACCCTAACCCTTACACTAAACCTCACACTAGCCCTAAACATCACCCTAACCATAAACCTCACCCTAACACTAACACTAAACCTCACCCTCTCTCTAGACCGCGCCCTAACCCTGACCCTCATCCTCACCCTAAAATTCACACTAACCCTAACCCTAAACCTCAACCTAACCCTGAAACTAACCAGTAACCCTAACCCTCATCCTCACACTAAAATTCACACTTACCCTAATCCTAACCCTAGACCTAACCCTGCAACTAAACCTAAATCTAACCATAAAACTCACCCTCACCCTAACACTAACCCTAACCCTAAACCTAACCCTAACTCTAACCCTAATCCTCACCCTCACCATCAATCTCAACATAACTCTAACCCTAACCCAAACAATAACAGTAATCCTAACCCTAAATCTAACCCTAACCCTAACCCTAACCCTAATGCTAACACTCAACCTCACCCAAACCCTAATCCAAACCCTAAACCTCACCCTAACCCTAACCCTCACCCTCACCGTAACCCTAACGCTCATCCTAACCCTCACCCTAACCCTAAACCTAACCCTAAACGTTACCGTATCACTAACCCTAATCCTCACCTTCACCCTAGCCCTCACCCTAACCCTAATCGTAAAGCTAATCATCATGCTAAGCCTAACCCTAAGTCTAAGCCTAACCCTAACCCTAACCCCAACCCTCAATTTAACCCTAACCCTAATCCTAACACTAACACTAACCCTAAACCTAACCCTAAACCAAACCCTAATCCTCAGAATCACCCTCACCCTAAACCAAACCCAAACCCTCATCCTAACTCTAAGCCTAAACCTAACCCTAATCCTCAGCCTCACCCTCACCCTAACCCAAACCCTAACCCTCATCCTAACTCTAATCCTAACCCTAACCCTAATCCTAACCCTCACACTCACCCTCACCCTAACTCTAATCCTAAACCTCACCCTATCCCTAACCCTAACCCTCACTCTAACCCTCAGCCTAGCCCTCACCCTTACACTTATCCTAACCGTAAACCTCATCCTAACATTCAACCTAACCCTAAACCTAACCCTAACCCTCACCCAAACACGAACCTTAACACTCACCCTCATGCTCGGCCTAAGCCTAAGCCTAAGCCTAAGCCTAACCTTAATCCCAATCCTCACCCTAACCCTAACTGTAACCCTAAACCTCACCCTCACCCTAAACCTCACCCTAACACTAACCCTAAACCTCACCCGCACCCTCACCATAACCGTAACCTTAAACTGAACACTAACAATAACCCTAACCCTAATCCTAACCTTCACACTAACCATAACCGTCACCCTGACCCAAACCCTCACCGTAAGACTTACGCTCACCATAAAACTAACCCTAACACTGACACTAACCTCACACTAACACTAACCCTAAATCTAACCCTAAACCTCAACCTCACCCTAACCCTAACCCTAACCGTAACCCTAAACCTCACACTAACCCTAACCTTCACACTCACCCTAAACATCACCCGAACCATAAACCACAGCCTAACACTAACCCCAACCCTCACCCTCAACCTAGACTTCACCCTAACCCTAACCTTCATCCTCACCCTAAACCTCACATTAACCCTAACACTAATCCTCAATCTAATCCACAACCTCACCCTAAAGCTAACACTAACCCTTAACCTAACCCTAACCCTCACCCTTACCGTAACCCTCATCTTCAGCCTAACCCGCGCCTTTACACTTACCGTCACCCCCACGCTAATGCGCACCCTAAACCTAACCCTTACCCTAACCCTAAATGTACCCCGAAACTTCAACCTCAACATAACCCTAACTCTAAAACTAACCCTAATACTAAACCTGACCCAAGCCCTAATCCTAACCCTCACCCTCACCATAACCGTTACCCTAACCCTAAAGGTAACAATAACCCTAACCCTAACCCTAACCCTAACCCTCACACGAACCATAACCCGCACCCTAACCCTAACCCTCACCCTAACACATACCCTCACCCTAACAATAAGGCTAACCCTAACACTAACCCTCACACTAACTCTAAACCTCACCCTAATCCTAGACCTCACCCTAACCCTAAACCTAACCCTAATCCTCACCCTGACCCTAGCCCTCACCCTAACCCTAATTCTAACCAGCACCCTCATCCTAACCCTAACCTTCATCCTCACACTAAACCTCACACTAACCCTAATCCTAATCCTAATCCTAAATCTAACCCTCACCCTAACCCTAACCCTAACCATTACCATAACCCCAAACTTTAACTTAACACTCACCCTTACCTTAATACTCAACCTCAACCTAAACATCAACTTTACCCTTATCGTCATCACCCCAACCCTCACCCTAACCCTAAACCTCATCCCAACACTCACCCTAACCGTAAACCTAACCATCACCGTAACCCTAACCTTCACGCTCAACCTCAGGCTCAGCCTAAGCCTAAGCCTAAGACTAACCCTCACCCTAACCCTAGACCTCACCTTAACCCTAATCGTAATCCTAAACCTCATCTTGACACTCATCCTAGCCCTAACCCTACCCACCACCCTAAACCAAATCTTCACCCCCACCCTCACACTCAGCCTAACCCTAAGCCTAAGCTTAACCCTAACCCTAAACCTCACACTCACCCTCACCCTCACCCTAACCCTCACAATAACCCTACCCATAACGCTAAACCTCAACCTAACCCTCTCCCTAACCTTAACCCTAAAACTAACCCTAACCCTAACCCTCGACCTAACCCTCCAAATAACCCTAAATCTAACCCTAAATCTCACACTCACCCTAACCCTAATCCTAACACTAACCCTAAACTTCACCCTATCCCTATCCACGTTCTCTCCCTAAACCTAACACTAACCCTAACCCGAAACCTAATCCTCAATCGAACCCTCACTCAAATGCTAACCTTAACCCTAAACCTAAACCTCACAATAACCCTAACCCAACACCTCACCCTCACCCTAGGAATCACCCTAACCCTAATCCTAACCCTAACCCTCATCCTAACCCTCACCCTAACAATAACCCTAACCCTAACCCTCAACCTAACCCTAATCCTCACCTTCACTGTAAACATTAACCTAACCCTCACCCTAACCCTAAACTTAACCCGAACCCTAACTCTCACACTAAGCCTAACCCTCACCCTGACCCTCACCCTAACCCTCACCTTAACCCTAACCCCCTCCCTGACCCGAAACCTATCCCTAAACCTCACCCTCAACCTAACCCTAACTCTAACCCTAACCCTAAAATTAAACCTCACCCTATCCCTAAACCTAACGCTCACACTCAACCTCATGCTCAGCCTAACCCTAAGCCTAACACTATCCCTAACCCTAACCCTCACACTCACAATAACCCTTACCCTAATCCTAATCCTAACACTAAGCCTTACCCTCACCCTCACCCTAACCCTCACCATAACCCTAATTCTAACACTAACCCTAACCCTAACAATCAGCCTAACCCTAAACCTAACTCTAACCCTAAACCTCACACTAACCTGCACCCTCACCCTCACTGTAATTCTAACCCTAACCTTAACCCTAACCCTAAACCTCACCCTAACCGCAATCCTAACCCTAACCCTAACCCTAACCTTCCCCTTAACCCTATATCTCACCCTAAACCTCATCCTCACCCTAACCCTAACCCTAACCCTAACCCTCACCCTAACCCTATATCTAACCCTAAACCTCACCCTCACCTTCACCCTAACCCTAAACCTAACCCTAAACCCCACCCTAACCCTAACCCTAACCCTCACCGGTACTTTCATCTTCACCGAAACTCAAACCCTAACCCTAACAATAACACTAACCCTAAAAATCACCCCTCATCCTCACCCCCATTCTCACCCTCAGCCTAATCCTAAGCCTAAGCCTAACCCTCAACCTAACCCTCATACTCATGCTCACCCTAAACCTAATCCTAATCCTAAGCCTATCCCAAAACCTCAACCAAACACACACCCTCACCTTAACATTAACTCTAACCCTAAACCTCACACTAACCCTCCCCCTAACCCTAACTCTAACCCTAAACTTCACCCTAACTTAACCCTCATCCTCAACCTCATTGTAACTCTAACCCTAACCCTAACAATAACACTAAACCTAACCCTAATCCTAACCCTAACCATAACCCTCAGCCTCAGCCTCAACCTAACCCTAACCCAAACCCTAACACTAACCCTCAGCCTAACCCTAAGCCTAACCCTAACCCTAACCCTAACCCTCACACTCAACCTCAAACTAATCAAAATCGTAAACCTAAACCTATCCCTAACCCTCACCCTAGCACTCAACCTAATGCTAATTCTAACCCTCACCCGTACCCTAACCCTAACCCTCATCCTCACCCTAAACCTCACACTAACCGTAACCCTAACCCTAATGCTCAATCGAACCCTCACTCTAACCCTAACACTAACACTAAACCTAATCCTAACCCTCACCCTTATCTTAATCCTCACCCTCAGCCTCAACGTGAGGTTCACACTTACCATCATACTCACTCTAACCCTCAACCTCATCCTAACCCTCAACCTAAACGTAAACCTAACCATTACCCTAACCCTAACCCTCACCCTCAACCTCATGCTCAGTCTAAACATAAGCCTAAGCCTAACCCTTACCCTTACCCTCACCCTCACCCGAGCCCTCACCCTAACCATCACCCTAAACCTAATCCTCACCCCCAGCCTCACCCTCAGCATAACCCTAACCCTAACCCTAACACTAACCCTCACATAGCCCAACCCTATCACTAATGCTAACCCTAACCCTAAACCTAAACCTCAACCTAACCCTCAACCTAACCTTAACCCTAACACTAACCCTAACACTAACCGTTGACCTAACCCTCCCCCTAACCTTAAATATAAACCTAAAACTCACCCTCACCCTAACCCAAATACTAACCCTAAACCTCACCCTAACCCTAACCCTCACCCTCACTGTAACCCTAAGCCTTATCCTAAACCTCACCCTAAACCTAACCCTAAACCGCAACCAAACACTAATCCTAACACTCACCCACACCCTAGCCCTCACCCGAACCCTAATCCTCACCCTCACCCTCACCCTAACACTTACACTAACCCTCACCCTAATCCTAAGCCTAACCCTAATCTTCAACCTAACCCTAACCCTCAACCTCACTGTAACCCTAACCCTAACCATCACTTGGGCCCTAAACTTAACCCGAACCCTAACTCTCACCGTAACCCTACCCCTAAATCTCACCCTCACCCTAACACTCACCTTCAGCCTCACCCTAAACTTAACGCTAAGCCTAAGCCTAACCCTAACCCTAACCCTCACACTCACCCTAACAGTTCTCTAATCCTAATCCTAACACTAAGCCTTATCCTCAACCTCACCGTAACCCTAACTCTAACACTAACCCTAACTCTAACCCTCACCCTCAGCCTCACCCTAACGCTAACTCTAACCCTATACCTCACCCTCACTCTAACCCTAACCCTCACCCGCACCCTCCCCCTCACAGTAACTCTAAGCCTAACCATAACAATAACACTAACCATAACCCAAACCATCAACCTAACCCTAATCCTCACCCCCACCCTCACCCTCAGCCTAACCCTAAGCCTATGCTTAACCCCCACCATAACTGTCACACTCACCCACACCATACCCCTAATACTAAATCTAACCCTATCCCTAACCCTCAACCTAACCCTCACCCTCCCCGTAACCCTAACAATAACCCTAACCCTAACCCTCACCCTCAACCTCATGCTCAGCCTAACCCTAAGCCTAAACCTAACCCTCATCCTAAACCTCACCCTAACCCTAACCCTAACCATCACCCTAAACCTAATCCTCACCCCCACCCTCACCCTCAGCCTAAACCTTAGCCTAAGCCTAACCCTAACAAAAACCCTCACAGTCACCCTCACCCTCACCCTAATCCTAACCCTAACCCTAACCATATCCCTAAACCTCATCCTAACCCTCACCCTATCCTTAAACCTAAAACTAACCCTAACCCTATCCCTAACCCTCGAACTCACCCTCCAACTAACCCTAAATCTAATCCTAAACCTCACACTTACACTAATCCTAATCCTATCCCTAACCCTAAACCTCACCCTAACCCTAACCCCAACCCTCACCCTCACCCTCAACCTCACCCTCACTGTAACTCTAACCCTAACCCTAACAATAACACTAATCCTAGCCCTAAATCTAACACTAACCCTAATCCTCACCATCACGGTAACCCTGACCATCAAACTAACCCTCACACTAACCCTAACCCTAACCCTAAAACTTAATCTAACACCAACCCTAACCCTCACCCTCACCCAAGCCCTCAATCTAACCCTAATCCTAACCCTAATCCTCATCCTTAACCTCTACATAACCCTAACCTTAACCCTCACCCTAACCCTAAACCTAACCCTAACTCTGAACTGAACCCTAACCCTAAACCTACCCCTCACGCTAACCCTAAACATAACCGAACCCTAATTCTCACCCTAACCCTAAATCTAACCTCATCCTAACTCTCACCCTAACACTAAACCTAAACCTCACCCTCACCCTCACCCTTATCCGAACCCTAACCCTCAACCTAACCCTAAAACTTACCCTCACCCTAACCCTTACCCTAACCCTCAACCTAACCCTAAACTTAACCTGAACCCTAACTCTCACACTTACCCTAACCCTAACCCTCAACCTAACCATAACCCTAAACCTAACCCTCACCCTCAACCTCACCCTCAGCCTAACCCTAAGCCTAACCCTAAACCTAACAATAACACACTCACTAACCCTCAACCTAACCCTAATCCTAGCAATAACCCTCACACTCACCCTAAACCTAACCCTAACCCTAACCCTTACCTTCAACCTCAGCCTAACCCTAAGCCTATCCCTAACCCTAACCCTAACCTTCACACTCACCCTAAACCTAACCCTAATCCTACTCCTAACCCTAACTCTAACCATCAACCTCAACCTAACCCTCACTTAAGCCTAACCCTAACATTAATCCTAAACCTAACCCTCACCTTCAGACTCACCCTAACCTTAACTCTAACACTAAACCTCAACCTGACCCTAACCCTAACCATAACCCTATCCCCAAACCTCATCCTATCCCTAAATCTAACACTCACCCACACCATAACGGAAACCCTAACCCTAATGCTAACAATAATCCTAACCCTAACCCTAACCCTCACCCTAACCATAACCCTCACCCTAACCCTAACCCTCACCCTAACACTTGCCCTAACCCTAACCCTAACCCAAACCCTAACCCTCACATCACCCTCACCATAAATCTAACCCTAACCCTAACAATAACACTAATCCTAACCCTAAACCTAACCGTAACCCTAACCCTAACCCTAATGCTAACACTCAACCTCACCCTAACCCTAATCCTAACCGTAAACCTCACCCTAACCCTAACCCTCACCCTCACCGTAACCCTAACCCTCATCCTTACCCTCACCCTAACCCTCATGCTTACCCTCATCCTAACCCCAACCCTAACACTAAACCTTACCCTAAAACAAACACTAATCCTCACGCTCACCCTAGCGCTCACCCTAAAAGTAATTGTAAACCTAATCCTCACCCTAACCCTCACACGAACCCTAACACTAACCCTCATCCTTACCCTAACCCTAAACCTCAACCTAACACTAACACTGACGCTCACCCTAACCCTAACACTCACCCTACCCCTAAACTTAACAAAACCTAAATATCACTCTAACCCTAACCATCACACTCACCCTCACCCTCACCATAACCATAATACTCACCCTAACCCTAATAATCACACTAATCCCCAACCAAACACTAACCCTATCCTTAAACCCCACCCTAATCCTACCCCTAACCCTCACCCTCACCCTCAGCCTCAGCCTAAACCTAAGCCTAAACCTAACCCTAACCCTAACCCTCAAACTCACCCTAATCCTTACTCTAATCCTAATCCTAACCCTAACCCTAATCCTCACACTCACCCTAACCTTCACCCTAACCCTACCCCTCACCCTAACCCTAATCCTAAACCTCATCCTAACCCTCACCCTAACACTAAGCCTAACCCACACCCTCACTATCACCCTAACCCTAAACCTAAGCCTAACCCTTATCCTAACCCTCCCTCTAACCCTTACCCTAAACCATACCCTAACCCTAACCCTCAACTTCAACCTCATCCTTAGCCTAACCCTTAACCTAAACCTAAACCTAACCTAACACAATCACTCACCTTCACCTTAACCCTAATGCTAATCCTAACCCTCACTCTCACCCTCAGTGTAACCCTAAGCCTAACCCTAACCAGAACATTAACCCTCACACTCACCCTAACCCTTAACATAATCCTAATCCTAACCCTAACCCTAAGCCTCACACTCAGCCTCAGGTTAACCCTAACTCTAAACCTATACCTCACACTCACCAGAACCCTAACCCTAAACCTAACCCTAAAGCTCACCCTGACCCTAACTGTAAACCTCAACTTCTAACACTAATCCTAAACCTAACCCTCATCCTGACCCTCCCCATAAACCTAACCATAACCCTCACCCTAAACCTAACCCTCACCCTCACCCTCATCATCAGCCTAACCCTAAGCCTAACCCTAAACTTAACCCTAACCCTCACACTCACCCTAACCCTAACCCTACTCCTAATCCTAACCCTAACCCTAAACGTCACCCTTACCCTAAACCTCACCCTCAACCTCAGCCTAACCCTAAGCCTATCCCTAACCCTAAACCTAACCCTCACACTCACCCAAACCCTAACTGTAATCCTACTCCTAACCCTAACTCTAACCCTCACCCTCAACCTAACCCTCACCTTAAGCCTAACCCTAACATTAATCCTAAACCTAACTCTCACCCTCAGCCTCATCCTAACCCTAACTCTAACACTAAACCTCATCCTGACCCTAACCCTAACCCTAACCTTATAACTAAACCTCATCCTAGTCCTAAACCTAAGTCTCACCCTCACCCTCACCATAACCGTAACCCTAACCCTAATGCTAAAAACAATCCTAACCCTCACCCTAACCATAACACTCACCTTAACCCTCACCCTCACCCTAACACTTACGTTCACCCTAGCACTAAATCTAACCGTAACACTAACCCTCACACTAATGCTAACCATCACCCTAACACTAAACCTCACCTTAAAACTAACCCTAAACCTCAACCTCTTCCTAGCCCTCACCCTAAGCCTAACCCTCATCCTCACCCTAAACCTCACACTAACCCTAACACTAATCCTCAGTCTAACCCTCACCCTCACCCTAAAGCTAACACTAACCCTCACCCTAACCCTAACCCTAACCCTTACCGTAACCATCACCCTCAGCCTAACCCTCAACTTTACCCTTACCGTCACCCCCAAGCTAACCCGCACCCTAACCCTAACTGTACCCCTAAACCTCACCCTTACCGTAACCGTAACTCTAACCCTAAACCTAACACTAAACCTCCCCCTAACCCTAACCCTAACCTTAAACGTCACCCTCACACTCACCCTAGCTCTTACTCTAACTCTAATCCTAACCCTAACCCTCATCCAAAAACCTCCGGCTAACCCTAACCGTCAACCTCAAACTCACCCTCAGCTTAACCATAAGCCTAACCCTAAACGTAAACCTAAAACACACTCACCTTCACTCTAACCCAAATCCTATCCCTAACACTAACACTAACCCTAACCCTCCCCCTGACTCACTCTAACCCTAAATCTAAAACTAACACTTACCCTAAACCTGAACCTAAACCTCACCCTAACCCTAACTCTAAACCTAAACCTCAACCTCACCCAAACCATAACCCAAACCCTAAACATCACCCTAACACTAATCCTAACCCTAACTCACACCCTCAACCTCAGGCTAACCCTAATCCTAAGCCTAACCCTCACCCTCACACACACCCTAAACCTAACCCTAAAACTCACCCTAACCCTAACCCTCACCCTCAACCTCAGCCTAACCCTAAGCCTATCCCTAATCCTAACCCTAACCCTCACACTCACCCTAACACAAACCCTAATCCTACTACTAACCCTAACCCTAACCCTCACCCTCACCCTAACCCTCACCTTAACCCTAACCTTAACATTAATCCTAACCCTAACCATCACCCTCAGCCTCACCCTAAACCTAACTCTAACACTAAAACTCACCCTAACCCTAACCCTAACCCTAACCCTAAACCTCATCCTAGCCCTAACCCTAACCATCACCCTCACCCTCACCATAACCTTAACCCTAACACTAACGCTAACAATAACCCTAAACCTAACCCTTAGCCTCACCCTAACCCTAACCCTCACCCTAACCCTAACCCTCACCCTAACACTTACCCTCACCCTAACACTAATCCTAACCCTAACACTAAACCTCACACTATCCCTAAGCATCACCCTACACATAAACCTCACCCTAACCCTAACCCTCATCCTCACCCTAAAATTCACACTAACCCTAACCCTAAACCTCCTAAACCCTGAAACTAACCTTAACCCTAACACTTACCCTAATCCTAACCCTAGACCTATCCCTCCAACTAAACCTAAATCTAACCATAAACCGCACCCTCACCCTAACACTAACCCTAACCCTAAACCTAACCCTAACTCTAACCCTAATCCTCACCCTCACCATCACTCTCAACATAACTCTAACCCTAACCCAAACAATAACAGTAATCCGAACCCTAAATCTAACCCTAACCCTAACCCTAACCCTAATGCTAACACTCAACCTCACCCAAACCCTAATCCAAACCGTAAACCTCATCCTAACCCTAACCCTCACCCTCACTGTAAACCTAACGCTCATCCTAACCCTCACCCTAACCCTAACCCTAACCCTAAACGTTACCCTATCACTAACCCTAATCCTCACCTTCACCCTAGCCCTCACCCTAACCTTAATCGTAAACCTAATCCTCATTCTAACCCTCACCCTAAATCTAAGCCTAACCCTAAACCTAACCCCAAACCTCACTGTAACCCTAACCCTAACCCTAACACTAACACTAACCCTAAACCTAACCCGAAACCTAACCCTAATCCTCAGACTCACCCTCAGCCTAACCCAAACCCTAACCCTCATCCTAACTCTAATCCTAACCCTAACCCGAATCCTAACCCTCACACTCACCATCACCCTAACTCTAATCCTAAACCTCACCCTATCCCTAACCCTAACCCTCACTCTAACCCTCAGCCTAGCCCTCACCCTTACACTTATCCTAACCCTAAACCTCATACTAACATTCTCCCTAATCCTAAACTAACCCTAACACTCACCCAAACACGAACCCTAACACTCACCCTCATGCTCGGCCTAAGGCTAAGCCTAACCTTAATCCCAATCCTCACCCTAACCCTAACTGTAACCCTAAACCTCACCCTCACCCTAACAGTAACCCTAACCCTCATCCGCACACACACCATAACCATAACCTTAAACCGAACCCTAACAATAACCCTAACCCTAATCCTAACGCTCACAATAACCATAATCGTCACCCTGACCCAAAACCTCACGTTAAGACTTACGCTCACCGTATCACTAACCCTAATGCTAACACTAACCTCACACTAACACCAACCCTAAATCTAACCCTAATCCACAACCACACCCTAACTAACCCTAACCATAACCATAACCCTAAACCTCACCCTAACCCTAACCCTCACACTCACCCTAAACATCACCCGAACCATAAAACTCAGCCTAACACTAACCCCAACCCTCACCCTCACCCTAGCCTTCACCCTAACCCTAACCCTCATCCTCACCCTAAACCTCACACTAACTCTAACACTAATCCTCAATCTAATCCTCAACCTGACTCTAAAGCTAACACTAAGCCTCACCCTAACCCTAACCCTCAACCTTACCGTAACCCTCACCCTCAGCCTAACCCTCGCCTTTACCTTTACTGTCACCCCCATGCTAATGCGCACCCTAAACCTAACCCTTACCCTAACCCTAACTCTACCCCTAAACTTCAACCTCAACATAACCCTAACTCTAACACTAACCCTAATACTAAACCTGACCCAAACCCTAAACCTAACCCTCACCCTCACCATAACCGTAACCCTAACCCTAAAGTTAACAATAACCGTAAACCTAACCCTAACCTTCACACGAACCATAACCCACACCCTAACCCTAACCCTCACCCTAACACATACCCTCACCCTAACACTAACGCAAACCCTAACAATAACAGTCACACTAACCCTAAACCTCACCCTAATCCTAAACCTCACCCTAACCCTTAACCTAACCCTAATCCTCACCCTGACCCTAGCCCTCACCCTAACCCTAATTCTAACCATCACCCTCACCCTAACCTGAAACTTCATCCTCACCCTAAATCTCACACTAACCCTAATCCTAATCCTAATTCTAACCCTCACCCTAACCCTAACCCCAAACTTTAACCTAACCCTCACCCTTACCTTAACCCTCAACCTCAACCTAAATATCACCTTTACCCTCATCACCATCACCCTAACCCTCACCCTAACCCTAAACTTCATTTCAACCCTCACCCGACCGTAAACCTAACAATCACCCTAACCCTAAACCTGACCCTCAACCTCACGCTCAGCCTAACCCTAAGCCTAAGCCTAACGCTTAACCTGACCCTCACCCTAACCCTAGACCTCAACCTAACCCTAATCTTAATCCTAACCCTCATCTTGACACTCATCCTAGCCCTAACCCTAACAATCACCCTAAACCTAATCTTCACCCCCACCCTCACACTCAGCCTAACCCTAGCCTAAGCCTAACCCTAACCCTAACCCTCACACTCACCCTCACCCTCACCCTAATCCTAAACCTAACCCTAACAATAACACTAAACCTCAACCTAAACCTCTCCCTAACCTTAACCCTAAAACTAACCCTAACCCTAACCCTCGACCTAACCCTCCAAATAACCCTAAATCTAACCCTAAATCTCACCCTCACCCAAACCCTAATCCTAAACCTAACCCTAAACCTCACCCTATCCCTATCCCTAACCCTCACCCTCACCCTCACCCTCATCACAACTCTAAGCCTAACCCTAACAATAACACTAATCCTAACCCTAAACCTAACACAAACCCTAACCCTAATCCTAACACTCACTCTCATGCTAGGCCTAATCCTAACCCTAACCCTCACCCTAACCCTAATCCTCATTCTCACCGTAACCCTCACCCTCACCCTAACCCTAATCCTAACCCTAATCCTCATCCTTACCCTCACCCTAACCCTAACCTTAACCCTCACCGTAGCCCTAACCCTAAGCTTAATCCTCATCGTAACCCTAAAACTCATGCTCGCCATAACTCTAACCATAATCCTCACCCTATCCCTAAACATAATCAAACCCTAACTCTCACCCTCACCATAACCCTAACCCTCATCCTTACCCTAACCCTCACCCTTAACCTCACCCTAATCCTAACCCTCACCCTAAACCTCACCCTAACCCTAACCCTCACCCTCACCCTCACACTCACCATAACTCTAACCCTAACCCTAACAATAACACTAATCCTAAACCGAAACCTAACCCTAACCCTAATCCTAACACTCACCCTCACACTAACCCTAATCCTAAACCAAACCCTCACCCTAATCCTAATCATCACCCTCACCATAACACTAACCCTCAACCCAACTCTCACCCTAACCCTAAACCTTAATCTAACACTAACCCTAACCCTCAATCTCACCCTAGCCCTCACCCTAACCCTAATCCTAACCCTAAACTTCATCCTTACCCTCACCCTAACCCTAACCTTAACCCTCACCCTAGCCCTAAACCTAACCCTAATCCTCAACGTAACCCTAAACCTCACACTCACCTTAAACCTAACCCTAAGCCTCACCCTAACCATAAACATAACTGAACCCTAATTCTCACCCTAACCCTAACCCTAACCCTAAAACTTAATCTAACACTAACCCTAACCCTCATCCTCACCCTCAGCCTAACCCTAAGCCAAAACCTAACCCTAGCCCTAACGCTGACACTCACCCTAACCCTTACCCTAAACCTAACCCTAACCTTAAGCCTAACCCTCACCCTCAACCTAACCCTCACCCTAGCCCTAAATGTCACACTAACCCCAACCCTAACCCTCAACCTCAGCCTCATCTTACCCCTAACTCTAACCCTAAACTTCACCATCACCCTAACACTAACCCTACCCCTAACCCTAAACCTCACCCTCACCCTAGCGCTCACCCTCTACCTACAACTAACCATAACCCTCACCCTCACCCTAACCCTAATCCGATCCCTCAACCTCAACCTAACCCTAACACTCACCCTCACCATAACCCTTACCCTAACCCTCAACCTAACCCTAAACTTAACCCAAACACTAACTCTCACCTTTACCATAATCCTAATGATCAAGCTGAACCTAACCCTAAACCTCATCCTCACTCTAGCCTCACCCAACCCTAATCCTAACCCTATCCCTTTTCCTAACCCTCCCCCTAACCCTTACCCTAACCCTCATCCTAACACTAACCCTCAGCCTCAACCTCACCCTCAGACTAACCCTAAGCCTAACACTAAACCTAACCCTAACACACAAACTCACCCTCACCCTAAACCTCACCCTAACCCTAACCCTCATCTTAACCATCCACATAACCCTAAACCTAACCCTGACACTAACCCACACCCTTACCCTCAATCTAATTCTAAGCCCAACCCTAATTCTAACCCTCACACTCACCGTAACCCTAAACCTAAACCTCACCCTAACCCTAACCCTCACCCTCAACCTCAGACTAACCCTAAGCCTATCCCTAAACCTATGCCTAACCCTCACACTCACCCTCACCCTAACACTAATCCTACTCCTAACCCTAATCCTAACCCTCAGCCTCAACCTAACCCTCACCTTAAGCCTAAGCTTAACATTAATCCTAACCCTAACCCTCGCCCTCAGCCTCACCCTAACACTAACTCTAACACTAAACCTCACCCTGACCCTCAACCTAAACCTCACGCTCATCCTAGCCCTCTCCCTAACCTTAATCCTAACACTAACCCTCATGCTAACCCTCCCCCAAACCCTTACCCTAACCCTCACCCAAACCCTAATCCTCACCCTCACCCTCACCCTCAGCCTAACCTGAAGCCTAACCCTAAACCTAACACTAACATACACTCTCAACCTCACCTTAACCCTAATCCTAACCCTAACCCTCACCCTCACCCTCAGTGTAACCCTAAGCCTAACCCTAACCTTAACCCTAAACCCTCACACTCACCCTAACCCTTACCCTAATCCTTATCCTAAACCTAACCCTAACCCTCACCCTCAGCCTCACCTTAACCCTAACTCTAATTCTAAACCTCAGCCTCACCCTAACCCTAACTCTAACCCTAACCCTAAACCTCACCCTAACCTTAACCTTAAACCTCACCCTCACCCTAGCCCGCACCCTAACCCTAATCCTAATCCTAACCCTCATCCTAACCCTCCCCCTAACCTTAACCCTAACCCTCACCCTAACCTTAACCCTCACCCTTACCCTCACTCTAACACTGACACTTACACTAACCTAAAACCTAACACTAACTGGAACCCTAACACTCACCCTCAGCTTCACCCTAACCCTAACTCTAACCGTAAACCTCACAGTCACCCTAACCCTAACCCTAATCCTAACCCTAACCCTCACCCTAACCCTAACCCTCACCCTCACTGTAACCCTAAACCTCATCCTAACCCTCACCCTAATCCTATCCCTAACCCTAAGCCTTAACCTAACACTAACCCTAGTTCTCACCCTCACCCTATCCCTCACCCTAACACTAATCATAACCCTAATCCTCATGCTAACCCTCATCCTAACCCTAAAACTAACCCTAATCCTTAACCTAACCCAGAACCTCAACCTAACCCTAACCCTAATGCTCACCATATCCCTAACCCTAACCCTCACCCTAACCCTGAACTTAACTGAACCCTAACTCTTTTTTTTTTAATTTAATTTAATTTTATTTGAGAACATACTGTACAGAGGGGTTACAATTACATTGGCAGGATAATGCATACATTTCTTACCAAGCATTGCAGCCTCCTCCTTTGTTTACCCTTCACCTCCCTTCCCAGTCTCCCCCCTCCCCCCCACCCAATCATACCCCTCCCCCCCCACACCGACATTGTAAAGCTTGCTTTTACATGACATTTTGTAATTCTCCTTGTTGCAACAGGTCCACCTGAATCCTTAAACGACTTGTTGTCCCCATCTCCTCCACATATTATACTGACATCAAATAAAGTGAAAGCGGGGGTTACACTGTGGGGGAGGGACATACAAAGCAACAAAGAAATAATCTTATAAATGCGTTAGAAACACATGCATGAAAGAAACGAAAACATTAAAATACATAACTAAGGATTCATTTTCCTAACATCACATTATCTGACCTTTTCTGCTTGACTCATACCTATACTAGATATTGCAAATAAGGGAAACCATGGGACCTATGTTTCTTTGGGCCTGGCTTACTTCACTTAATATAATTTTTTCCAAGCCTTTCCATTTCCTCACAAATGGGGAAATGTCATTCTTTCTGATGGAGGCATAGAATTCCATTGTGTATATATACCACATTTTCTTGATCCATTCATCTACTGAGGGGCATCTGGGTTGGTTCCATATCTTAGCTATGGTAAATAATGCTGCAATAAACATAGTTGTGCTGGTAGCTTTAGTGTGGTCTTGTTTGTATACATTTGGGTAAATGCCCAAAAGTGGGATTGCTGGATCATAGGGGAGATCTATGTGAAGTCTTTTGAGGAACCTCCATACTGCTTTCCAAAGTGGTTGAACAAGTTTACATTCCCACCAACAATGTAGTAAGGTTCCTTTCTGTCCACATCCCCTCCAGCATCTGTTGTTGTTAGAGTTCTTGATTTTTGCTGTTCTAACTGGAGTGAGGTGATATCTCAATGTTGTTTTGATTTGCATTTCTTTTATGGCTAGGGATGTTGAACATTTCTTCATGTGTCTATTGGCCATCCTTCTTTCTTCTTCAGAGAAGCTTCTCTTTAAGTCTTTCGCCAACTTATTTATTGGGCAGTTGTTTCTTTGAGGATTTGTTGTTGGGTGGCTTAATTTTTTGAGTTCCAAGTATATTTTAGATATGAGACCCTTGTCCGTTGTATGGCTAGTAAAGATCTTCTCCCAATCGGTGGGCTTTCTATTGATCTTGCTAGCTATGTCATTTGCCCTGCAGAAGCTCTGCAACCTTATGCAATCCCATTTGTCCAACCTTTCTTTGATTTGTTGTGCTTCCGGGTCTCTATTCAGAAAATTTCGGCCTGAGCCAAGGAGACCTAGGGTTTCTCCTATTCCATCCTGTAATGTTTTCAGAGTGTCTGCTTTGAGTTCAAGGTCTTTGATCCATTTGGAGTTGATTCTGGTGCAGGGTGATATATAAGGATCTAGCTTTAGTTTTCTACATGTAGTTAACCAATTTTACCAGCACCATTTACTGAAGAGGCTGTCTTTCTTCCATTCTATTGTTTTAGCTTCCTTATCGAAGATTAGATGGCTATAGGTCTGTAGGTTCATTTCTGGGTTTTCTGAACCATAACTCTTACCCTAATCCAAACCCTCAACCTAACCCTAAACCTAACGCTCACCATAACCCTAACCCTAATCCTAACACTCACCGTAACCCTCACCCTAACACTAAACCAAACCGTAGCCCTCACTCTCACACTAACACTAATCCAAACCCTAACCTTCACACTCAACCTCACCCTTAGCCTAACTCTTAGCCTAAACCTAAAGCTAACACACACACTCAACCTCACCCTAACCCAAATCCTAACCCTAACCCTCACCATCACCCTAACTCTAACCCCAAACCTCACCTTCATCATAATCCTCATTCTAACCCTAACCCAAACCCTAAACCTCACCCTAACCCTAAACCTATGCCTCACACTCACCGTAACCAAAACCCTAAACCTAACCCTAACAATAACCCTAACCCTAATCCTAACGCTCACCCTAACCATAACACTCACCCTAACCCAAAACCTCACATTAAAACTTACCCTCAACCTAACACTAACCCTAACCCTAACACTAACCCTCACATTAACCCTAACCATGACCCTAACCCTAACCTCAACCTAAACCTCACCCTCACCCTAACTCTAACAGTAACCCTATCCCTAACCCTAACCCTAACCCTCCCCATAACCCTATATCTAACCCTAAACCTCACCCTCACACTAACACTAACCCTAACCCTAAACCACAACCTAACCCTAACCCTAACCCTCACCCGCACCCACAACCTCAACCTAACCCTAAGCCTAAGCCTAGCCCTCACCATAACCGTCACACTCACCCTCACCCTAAATCTAATACTAAACCTAACACTATCCCTAAACCTCAAACTAACCCTCACCCTAACCCTAAACCTAACCATCACCATAACCCTAACCCTCACCCTCAACGTCATGCTCAGCCTAACCCTAAGCCTAAGCTTAACCCTTACCCTAAACCTCACCCACACCCTAGACCTCACCCTAACCCTAATCCTAATCCTAATCCTTATCCTAACCCTCACCCTAGCCCCAACCCTAACCACCACCCTAAACCTAATCTTCACCCCCACCCTCACCCTCAGCCTAACTATAAGCCTAATTCTAAGACTAACCCTAACCCTCACCCTCACACTCACACTCACCCTACTCCTAAAAATAACCCTGACCATAACCCTAAACCTCAACCTAACCCTCACCCTAAACTTAACCCTAAAACTAACCCTAACCCTAACCCTCGACCTAAACCTCCAACTAACCCTAAATCTAACCTAAACCTCACCCTCACCCTAACCCTAATCCTAACACTAACCCTAAACCTCACCCTAAAGCTAACCCTAACCCTCACCCTCACCCTCACCGTAACTCTAACCCTAACCCTAACAATAACACTAACCCTAACCCAAACCATCACCCTAACCCTAATCTTTACCCCCACCCTCACCCTGAGCCTAACCCTAAGCCTAAGCCTAGCCCTCACACTAACGGTCACACTCACCCTCACCTTAACCCTAATACTAAACCTAACCCTATCCCTAAACCTAAACCTAACCCTCATCATCCCCGAACCCTAACACTAACAATAACCCTAAACCTCCCCCTAACCCTCCCCCTAACACTAACTCTAACGTTAAACCTCACCCTCACCCTAACCCTAACCATAAACCTCACGCTAAACCTCACCCTAACCCTAAACTTAACCCTCACCCTCAATCTCACTGTAACTCTAAACCTAACCCTAAAAATAACACTAACCCTAACCTTAACCCTAATATTATCCATAATCCTCACCTTCAGCCTCAACCTCAGTGCAAACTTAACCCTAACCATAACACTAACAATAACCCTAATCCTAAACCTAACCCTAATACTCAACCCCACCCTCACCCTCAGCCTAAACCTAAGCCTAACCCTAACCCTAACCTAACTGTAACCATAACCCTAACCCTAACACTAACACTAAACCCAACCCTAAATCTAACCCTAATCCTCAGCATCACCCTCACCCTAACCAAAACCATAACCTTACCCTCACTCTAACCCTAAGACTAACCCTAACACTGACCCTCAGACTCATCCTCAACCTAACCCTAAACCTAAACCTAACCCTATCCCTAAAACTAACCCTCACCCTAACCATCACACTAGTCCTCACCCTAACACTAATCCTAACCCTAAACCTCATCCTAAACCTCACCCTAAAACTAACCCTAACCCGCACCCTAACCCTAACCCTAACCCTCACACTCATGCTTGGCCTAAGCCTAAGCCTAAGCCTAAGTGTAACTCTAACCCAAACCCTCACCCTAACACTGACCCTAACACTACCCCTAACTCTAACCGTAAAACTCACTCTCACCCTAACACTAACTCTAACCCATACCCTAAACCTAAACCTCATACTAACCCTAACCCTCACCCTCACCCTCACCCTCACCGTAACCGTAACCGTAACCCTAACCCTAACAATAACCCTAACCCTAACCCTAACACTCAACATAACCATAACCCTCACCCTGACCCTAACCCTCACCCTAACACTAACCCTAAAACTAACACTAACCCTCACACTAACCCTAATCATGACCCTAACCCTAAACCTCACCCTAAACCTAAACCTAACCCTCACCCTCACCCTAGCCCTCACCCTAACCCTAACCCTCATCCTCACCCTAAACCACACACTAACCGTAACACTAATCCTCAATCTAACCCTCACCCACACCCTCCCCTAACCATAACCCTCACCCTAATCCCTAAACCTCACCCCACTGTAACCCTGAACCTCAGCCTAACCCTCACGTTTAACCTTACCATCACCACCACGCGAACCCTTACCCTAAACCTAACCCTCACTCTAACTCTCACCCTAACCCTAATGACACCACAAAAACTCAACCTCACCCTAACCCTAAACTTGACCCTAACCCTATCTTTCAACCTCACCTTTAACCTTACAATAACCCTAACACTAAAACTCAATTTAACCCTCATCATAACCCTAATCCTAACCCTTAACCTAACCCTAAACCTAACCCTAACACTCACCCTTATCTTAACCCTATCCCCCAGCCTAAACCTCACTTTTACCCTTACCATCATCCTCAAACTAAACCTCCTCCTAACCCTAAACCTCATCCTAAACTTCACAATAACCGCAAACGTAACCGTCACCCTAAACCTAACCATCACCCTCACCCTAGTACTCACCCTAAACCTAATCCTAACCCTAACCCTCATCCTAACCCTAAACCTAAACCTCACCCTCACCCTCACACTAAGCCTAATCCTAACCCCACCCTAACCCTAACCCTAAACCTCACCCTCACCCTTACCCTAACCCTAAACCTAACCCTCACTCTCAACCTCACCCTCAGCCTAACCCTAAGCCTAACCCTAAACCAAAACCTAACACACACACTCACCCTCACCCTAACCCTAATCCTAACCCTAACACTAACCCTATACCTCCTCCTAACTCTCACCCTAACCCTAAACCTAACACTAACCCTAACCCTAACCCTCAAGCTAACCCTCACCCTAACCCTAACTCTAACCCTAAACCCCACCCTCATTCTAAACCTCACCCTAACCCTAACACTAACCCTCACCCTCGCCCGTACCATAACCATAAACTTAAACGCAACCCTAACAATAACCCTAACCGTAATCCTAACCCTCAGACTAACCATAACCCTCACCCTGACCGAAACCCTCACCCTAAGACTTACCCTGACTGTAACACTAACCCTAATGCTAACACTAACCCTCACACTAACACTAACCCTAAATCTAACCCTAAACCTCAACCTCACCCGAACCCTAACCCTAAACCTCACCCTAAACCTAACCCTCACCCTCACCCTCACCGTAACCGTAACACTATCCCAAACCCTAACAATAAACATAAACCTAACCCTAACACTCACCCTAACCATAACCCTCACCCTAACCCTAATGCTCACCCAAACTCTTACCCTCAACCTAACACTAATCCTAACCGTAACACTAACCCGCACACTAACCCTAAACATCACCGTAAACATAAACCTCATCCTAACACTAAACCCAACCCTCACCCTCACCCTAGCCTTCACCCTAATCCTAACCCTCATCCTCACACTAAACCTCACACTAACACTAACACTAATCCCCAATCTAACCCTCAACCTCACCCTAAAGCTAACACTAACCCTCACCCTAACCCTAACCCTCACCCTTACTGTAACCCTCACCCTCAGCCTAACCCTCAACTTTACCCTTACTGTCACACCGACGCTAACCCGCACCTAACATTAACCCTCACCCTAACCCTAACTGTACACCTAAACCTCACCCGCACCATAACCCTAACTCTAATCCTAACACTAACACTAAACCTCACCCTAACCGTAAACCTAACCCTCACCATCACCATAACCGTAACCCTAACCCTAAACCTAACAATAACCCTAAACCTAACACTAACCCTCACATTAACTCTAAACCTCACCCTAATCCGAAACCTCACCCTAACCCTAACCCTAACCCTAATTCTCACCCTCACCCTAGCCCTCACCCTAGCCCTAATTCTAACCATCACCCTGACCCTAACCCTAACCTTCATCCTCACCCTAAAGCTCACACTAACGCTAACCCTAATCCTCAATCTAACCCTCAATCTAGCCCTAACCTTAACCCTTACCTTAACCCTAAACTTAACCCTAACCCTCATTCTTATCTTAACCCTCACCTGTAGCGACCGTCTACTCGACCAGCGAGGAAAAACGACCACCACACCAGGAGTCTTCTCAGATCACGCTTTATTGGAGAGCCTTTTAGTTGTAGGAGAGCTTGGGCGCGAGAGAGCGTGCACACGAAACACAGCTGCTTATATAGGAGAATCGGAACGCGGGTCTTTCTATTGTTGGTCGCCTGCCTTTCACCGTCACCAGGTGTCATGGGATTGGCTGGGGACTCTACCTGGCTCGTGCACGCGCACAGCCCAGGCGTCCCGCCAAGCACCGTCTGGGGTGGTTACCTCAAAGCTGCAAGGGAGTGGGCGGAGTCTCGCCTCGGCTCCCTACAGTTCCCCCTTCTTTGTTTTATGGCAACAGGTAAGAGTAGAGGTCGGGCCTCTGTCTAAAACATTAATGAGAGGACCTTGCACTGGCCTTCACCTGAGGGGCGCCTTCCCCAGTGATGACCAGGCCCGTCTGATGCCTTTTTTGCAGAGGTAGGATCTTGGGCATCAACCCACTTGCAACCCAGCATGCTCTTCTTGAGGGGATGAGACCCTCAAGTGCAGTGCACTTGCCTAGCACCCTGTCCCAAATTGCAAATTGCATACCTGTCCCGGTGCAATGGGATCCCCTGATCCCTCGGGGTGCTAAGGCTATGCAGAATGGAAAGGCTTAACTGCCTCTTAGGGCCGACAGCCAAATCTGGGGTGAGGATCCACTCTCCAAAGCGGCTAATGCTTGCAAGATAACAACCTTGTCCTGTAGCGACCGCCTACTCGACCAGCGAGGAAAAACGACCACCACTCCAGGAGTCTTCTCAGATCACGCTTTATTGGAGAGCCTTTTAGTTGTAGGAGAGCTTGGGCGCGAGAGAGCGTGCACCCGAAATACAGCCGCTTATATAGGGAATTCGAACACGGGTCTTTTCTATTGTTGGTCGCCTGCCTTTTACCGTCACCAGGTGTCATGGGATTGGCTGGGGACACTACCGGGCTCGCGCACGCGCACAGCCCAGGCGTCCCGCCAAGCACCGTCTGGAGTGGTAATCCTCAAAACTGCAAGGGAGTGGGCGGAGTCTCGCCTCGGCTCCCTACAGTTCCCCCTTCTTTGTTTTATGGCAACAGGTAAGAGTAGAGGTTGGACCTCTGTCTAAGACATTAATGAGAGGACCTTGCACTGGCCTTCGCCTGAGGGGCGCCTTCCCCAGTGATGACCAGGCCCGTCCGATGCCTTTTTTTGCAGAGGTGGGATCTTGGGAATCAACCCACTTGCTACCCAGCATGCTCTTCTTGAGGAGATGGTACCCTCAAGTGCAGTACACTTGCCTGGCACCCTGTCCCAAATTGCAAATTGCATACCTGTCCCGGTGCAATGGGATCCCCTGATCCCTCGGGGTGCTAAGGCTATGCAGGATGGTAAGGCTTAACTGCCTCTTAGGGCCGACAGCCAAATCTGGGGTGAGGATCCACTCTCCAAAGCGGCTAATGCTTGCGAGATAACAACCTTGTCCCTTCTGGTTTGGGCTCGAAGGCGACAGACCAACCATAGGCAGACCACGCATCCTCCCAAGCAGCAGGCTAAAAACATTCCAACTCCCACCCGCTCTTTGGAAAAGGACACCGCAGAGGCAATCCAGTCAGAAAATTGTAACAGCCCACAGCATCATTGGTTTAGCTATCACAGGGATTGCTTTTAGCACTGTTGCTAACAGCAGGAAGATCAGCTGTATCAGGAGACGAGTGGATGGCATCTTCAAGATGGGGTTCTTCTGCAGTCTCCACTGGCCTGCTCAGTCTCGTTGGCACCCAGTGAGGTACTTCTTGACTCTGTGGAAAAACACAAACAGCTCCCCTGGATCTTGTTATTACCGGATCCGGTCCATACCATTTATTATTAATAACATCCTTCCACATAACCATGTCTTTAGTATCCATGGAGTCTCTTGTCATATGCCGATCTGCGGCAGACTGATCTTTGTCATTTAGAATTAAAAAATTAAGGGTAAAGAGCGCAAGAGAAAGTCTTTCCCTGGGAGACGCGGACTCAGCAACTCCCCCTTTTTGTTTTTGAAGCATTTCTTTTATGCTTCTATTAGCTCTTTCCACTATACCTTGTCCTTGAGGATTGTAGGGCAATCCAGTGGTTTGGGCAACCTGCATTTGTGCGCAAAAGGCGCGAAAACCATGGGAAGTATAAGCAGGGCCATTATCCGTCTTGAGTCTAAGGGGCTTTCCCCAAGCTGCCCAAGCTTCTAAGCAGTGTATTCTGACGTGAGACACCTTTTCTCCTGCCAAAGGTGTGGCATGAATGACACCAGAAAAGCTGTCCACAGACACATGTAAATATTTCAACTTACCAAATTCCGTCAGATGAGTAACATCCATTTGCCATAGGGCATTTGGTCTCAACCCCCTGGGGTTTACCCCCACATGGGGAGGATGAAGAAAGGTAACACAAGATTTACAGGCTTTAACAATATCTCTTGCCACATGCCTGGACAAATTATATCTTTTCCTAAGGGTATTAGCAGGTACATGATACAATCTATGAAAGTCTTTTGCCAATTCTACAGGATCAGCAGCAACCAGAGCCATAGCCCGAGTTGCCTGGTCCACCAAATCATTACACTTTGCCATCGGGCCCGGCAACATAGAGTGGGCACGAATATGTCCAATATAAAAAGGATGTTTTCTGTTTAAGATGAGGGATTGAATCTGTAACAAAACATTAGAAATTGTACTGGCCTGCTTAATTGAAGCAGCAACTTCAAGAGAAGCAACGGCATTTACAACATATAATGAATCAGAAAATAAATTAAAAGGTTGATCAAATCTTTTAAAAACTTCAAGCACGATTAAACATTCAACAGCCTGTGGGACATTCGGCCGAAAATTAAAGACTACCGGCTGTTTGTGTCCTTGAACAAAAAAGGCACCTTGTCCAGATTTTGATCCATCCGTAAAGATGGTCAGAGCATCAACCAAGGGCTCCTTTGAAGTGACAACAGGAAAATACACTAAATTTTTGTTAACTATGGCAAGCAGAGGATGCTTAGGATAATGATTATCAATTACATTTGGAAATGAGCAAACAAGAATTGCCCACATATCCATTGTGGCTGCTAAAATTTCAACTTGCTCGCCATCCAGGAGCGGACCTTACATTCCAGCCTTTTAATAATCATGAAATAGGGCGATGATTCTCTCTGGCTACTTCCTGCTGACAAGGGGCGTCGACAATAGGGGTAAAAGGCTGGAATTTGGTCTCCTCCCAGAGAAGGTAGTGAACAGCAGCTGTCCCTTGGTTGCGTGAGTCCTTAGATGAAATCTGGAGAAGTCTCATGAGCATTGAGGGGCTGGAAAAAAAAAATACTAGAGAGCAAATAAATGGCAAGAGGAAGGACTTGGGGCTGAAAATGTTGGTAGAAATGTCCCTAGTTACTTCTGACATCTGGTGACTAGGTAGAGAATTCAGGTGACAAAGGCAAGAATATAAATCCCTGTTCAGTTAATAGGTAGACAGGTATAGACATTGGATGGGCAGGCTTCTTACTTCTACTGACCTCCCGGCTCAGGTTAATTTTGAAAGGGCAGGCACAAAGTAGCTGATGTGACATCATCTCCTCTTACTCCTTTCCACGTTCCCTTGTTCCCTAGACTGGCTGAGTCTAGGTGCTCGTTGCTGGGATGGCTTGTCCCAGTTGGTATTCAAGATTTGAACTCAAGGCCTGGGCACTGTCCCTGAGCGCTTCCGCTCAAGGCTAGCACTCTACCACACTGAGTTATAGTACCACTTGCAGAGTTTAGCTGGGAGATGGAGTCTTAGGGATTTTTTAGCCCGAGCTGGCTTTGAACTGAAATCTTTGCCACAAAAGCCCTTTATTATTTTCAATTAAAGCAACATGGAGATCAAGTAGAATAAGTAGAGCTTACCTGGTTCTTATCAAGAATTGACCAACAAATATTCTGAAATGACAAAACTCATTAGATGTGATGAAAATTTTAGCATAGATATGCCCAGTATTTTAGAACCATTTAGTCAGTAGTAGAATACACAACACAAAACAAAAAAGGCAAAACTTAAAACCTAAAATTTCAACTTGCTCACGGGTATATGGAATAATTAATTTATCTGGAATTTTTGCAAAATGCATTAAACAATACTTTATACCCAAAATTGCCTGCTTTTTTTTTATTTTTATTTTTTTATTTTTTATTTATTTTTTTTTTTTCAGATCAAAATTGCCTGTTTAGCCACTAATTTAGGAAAATATTGAACAGGTTTTGTTCCCACAGAATCATAGCATTAATAGTTAGCCTTTGAAGCAAGGCAGTGGTATAATTGGCCGTCACTCCATAAGTCCTGACTGCCTCAACTAAATCTTTTAACTGGGAGTAGGAAACCGGCTCAAAATTTCTTTCAGCAGTAATGGGATTCTCAAAAACTGGAAAGTCGGCCGCTAAAGGCGACCAGGTGCTGCCTTTTATAAAGTGACTCTTCCCTGCCGGCGGGCACGGCGGGGGGGCCGACGGGTGAGGGGCAGCTCCGTTTCCTCTCCCTGGCTGCTGCGGTACTCCCACCCCTAGGGGGCGCCACCCTCCATATCTGTCTGCCTCGTGCTCCGCCGCAGCCTCTTCTAACTCTTCACTATCAGCTGGATCGAGCTGCTCTCCCTCCTCCTCTAACATTTCTTCCTCTGAGTCACTCACAAGATTACTATATTCTTGGTCCCGCCCTTCCACATGTAGGGCTGAGAACCGGTTTGCTTTTAAAGAAGGGCACGGAGGTCTCCTTGAGACCCCCTCCCTAAAACCCTTCTCCTTTTGTGAGGGCTGCAGCACCTCTCGCTTCAATTCTTTAGGATCCTTCTGTCTTTTTTCCCTTTTTCTTTTAGGCCTCTTTTCCTCCCCATTACTGTATACTGACTCTGATAGACTATCCTGATGCTGCATTAGTACTTTGCGTCCTTCCTGGATTAAATCAAACCCTCCCTCCTCAAGGCAAGTGCGCACCATCAAAAAGACAAGCCACAAGGGAAGAAGCAATGCAAGCAACCAATAAATATCTAAATCTACAGTGAACAGCATACCGGGGGATATTTACCAACGTCTCCTCTAAGCGTGTTGAGTTCTGGCTCCAATTCGGCCTCTCGCGCGGGTCCCGTCCCAGGTTCGTTCCCGGGTTTCAGCACCAGTTGTAGTGACCGCCTACTCGACCAGCGAGGAAAAACGACCACCACTCCAGGAGTCTTCTCAGATCACGCTTTATTGGAGAGCCTTTTAGTTGTAGGAGAGCTTGGGCGCGAGAGAGCGTGCACCCGAAATACAGCTGCTTATATAGGGAATACGAACACGGGTCTTTTCTATTGTTGGTCGCCTGCCTTTTACCGTCACCAGGTGTCATGGGATTGGCTGGGGACACTACCGGGCTCGCGCATGCGCACAGCCCAGGCGTCCCGCCAAGCACCGTCTGGAGTGGTAATCCTCAAAACTGCAAGGGAGTGGGCGGAGTCTCACCTCGGCTCCCTACATTGTCCCTTCTGGTTTGGGCTCGAAGGCGACAGACCAACCATAGGCAGACCACGCATCCTCCCAAGCAGCAGGCTAAAAACATTCCGACTCCCACCCGCTCTTTGGAAAAGGACACCGCAGAGGCAATCCAGTCAGTAAATTGTAACAGCCCACAGCATCATTGGTTTAGCTATCACAGGGATTGCTTTTAGCACTGTTGCTAACAGCAGGAAGATCAGCTGCATCTTCAAGAGCAGGTTCTATTGCACTCTCCACCGGCCTGGTCAGTCTCGCTGGCACCCAGTGAGGTACTTCTTGACTCTGTGGAAAAACACAAACAGCTCCCCTGGATCTCGTTATTACCGGATCCGGTCCATACCATTTATTATTAATAACATCCTTCCACATAACCATGTCTTTAGTATCCATGGAGTCTCTTGTCATATGCCCATCTGCGGCAGACTGATCATTGTCATTTAGAATTAAAAAATTAAGGGTAAAGAGCGCAAGAGAAAGTCTTTCCCTGGGGGACGCTGACTCAGCAATTCCCCCTTTTTGTTTTTGAAGCATTTCTTTTATGCTTCTATTAGCTCTTTCCACTATACCTTGTCCTTGAGGATTGTAGGGCAATCCGGTGGTGTGGGCAACCTGCATTTGTGCGCAAAAGGCGCGAAAACCATGGGAACTATAAGTAGGGCCATTATCCGTCTTAAGTCTAAGGGGCTTTCCCCAAGCTGCCCAAGCTTCTAAGCAGTATGTTCTGACGTGAGACACCTTTTCTCCTGCCAGAGGTGTGGCATGAATGACACCGGAAAAGGTGTCCACAGACACATGTAAATATTTCAACTTACCAAATTCCGTCAGATGAGTAACATCCATTTGCCATAGGGCGTTTGGTCTCAACCCCCTGGGGTTTACCCCCACATGGGGAGGATGAAGAAAGGTAACACAAGATTTACAGGCTTTAACAATATCTCTTGCCACATGCCTGGACAAATTATATCTTTTCCTAAGGGTATTAGCAGGTACATGATACAATCTATGAAAGTCTTTTGCCAATTCTACAGGATCAGCAGCAACCAGAGCCATAGCCCGAGTTGCCTGGTCCACCAAATCATTACACTTTGCCATCGGGCCCGGCAACATAGATTGGGCGTGAATATGTCCAATATAAAAAGGATGTTTTCTGTTTAAGATAAGGGATTGAATCTGTAACAAAACATGAGAAACTGTACTGGCCTGCTTAACTGAAGCAGCAACTTCAAGAGAAGCAACGGCATTTACAACATATAATGAATCAGAAAATAAGTTAAAAGGTTGATCAAATCTTTTAAAAACTTCAAGCACAATTAAACATTCAACAGCCTGTGGGGCATTCGGCCGAAAATTAAAGACTACCGGCTGTTTGTGTCCTTGAACAAAAAAGGCACCTTGTCCAGATTTTGATCCATCCATAAAGATGGTTAGAGCATCAGCCAAGGGCTCCTTTGAAGTGACAACAGGAAAATACACTAAATTTTTGTTAACTATGGCAAGCAGAGGATGCTTAGGATAATGATTATCAATTACATTGGGAAACGAGCAAACAAGAATTGCCCACATATCCATTGTGGCTGCTAAAATTTCAACTTGCTCACGGGTGTATGGAATAATTAATTTATCTGGAATTTTTGCAAAGTGCATTAAACAATACTTCATACCCAAAATTGCCTCTTTTTTTATTTTTTTTATTTTTTTATTTTTATTTTTATTTTTTCTCAGATCAAAATTGCCTGTTTAACCACTAATTCAGGAAAATATTGAACAGTTTTTGCTCCCACAGAATCATAGCATTAATAGTTAGCCTTCGAAGAAAGGCAGTGATATAATTGGCCGTCACCCCATAAGTCCTGACTGCCTCAACTAAATCTTTTAACTGGGAGTAGGAAACCGGCTCAAAGTTTCTTTCAGCAGTAATGGGATTTTCAAAAACTGGGAAAGCGGCTGCTAATCGCAACCAGGTGTTTTCTTTTATAAAGTGACTCTTCCCTGCCGGCGGGCACGGCGGGGGGGCCGACGGGTGAGGGGCAGCTCCGTTTCCTCTCCCTGGCTGCTGCGGTACTCCCACCCCTAGGGGGCGCCACCCTCCATATCTGTCTGCCTCGTGCTCCGCCGCAGCCTCTTCTAACTCTTCACTATCAGCTGGATCGAGCTGCTCTCCCTCCTCCTCTAACATTTCTTCCTCTGAGTCACTCACAAGATTACTATATTCTTGGTCCCGCCCTTCCACATGTAGGGCTGAGAACCGGTTTGCTTTTAAAGAAGGGCACGGGGGTCTCCTTGAGACCCCCTCCTCTCTGAAACCCTTCTCCTTTTGTGAGGGCTGCAGCCCCTCTTGCTTTAATTCTTTAGGATCCTTTTGTCTTTTTTCCCTTTTTCTTTTAGGCCTATTTTCCTCCCCCTTACTGTATGCTGACTCTGATAGACTATCCTGATGCCATGTTAGTACTTTGCATCCTTCCTGGATTAAATCAAACCCTCCCTCCTCGAGGCAAGTGCGCACCATCAAAAAGACAAGCCACAAAGGAAGAAGCAATGCAAGCAACCAATAAATATCTAAATCTACAGTGAACAGCATACCGGGGGATATTTACCGTCTCCTCTCCGCGTGTTGAGTTCTGGCTCCGATTCGGCCTCTCGCGCGGGTCCCGTCCCTGGTTCGTTCCCGGGTTTCGGCACCAGTTGTAGCGACCGTCTACTCGACCAGCGAGGAAAAACGACCACCACACCAGGAGTCTTCTCAGATCACGCTTTATTGGAGAGCCTTTTAGTTGTAGGAGAGCTTGGGCGCGAGAGAGCGTGCACACGAAACACAGCCGCTTTTATAGGAGAATCGGAACGCGGGTCTTTCTATTGTTGGTCGCCTGCCTTTCACCGTCACCAGGTGTCATGGGATTGGCTGGGGACTCTACCTGGCTTGTGCACGCGCACAGCCCAGGCGTCCCGCCAAGCACCGTCTGGGGTGGTTACCTCAAAGCTGCAAGGGAGTGGGCGGAGTCTCACCTCGGCTCCCTACACTCACCCTCAGCCTAAACCTCATCTTTACTCTTACCATCATCCTCACCCTAACCCTCACCCTTCCCCTAAACCTCATCCTAACCCTCACCCTAACCATAAACCTAACCATCACCTTAACCCTAACCTCACCCTCAACCTCATGCTCATCGTAACCCTTAGCCTAAGCTGAAAACTTACCCTAACCCGCACCCTCACCTTAGCCCTCATCCTAACCCTAATCCTAATCCTAACCTTCATCTTAACCCTCAACCTAGCCCTAATGCTAACCATCACCCGAAACCTAATATTCACACCCACCCTCACACTCAGCCTAAGGCTTACCCTAACCTTAACCCTAACACTCACCCTCACCCTCATCCTAATCCTAACCCTAACACTAACCATAACCCTAAACCTCAACCTAACCCTCACCCTAACCTTAACCCTAAAATTAAACCTAACCCTAACCCTCGACTTAACCCTGCAACTAAAATTAAATCTAACCCTAAACCTCACCCTCAAACTAAACCTAATCCTAACCTTAACCCTAAACTTCACCATAACCCTAACCCTAACCCTCACTCTCACCCTCACCCTAAACATAACTCTAACCCTAACCCTAACAATTACACTAATCCTAAACCGAAACCTAACCCTAACCCTAACTGTAATCCTAACACTCAACTTCATGCTAACCCTTATCCTAACCCTAACCCTCACCCTAACCCTAATCCTCACCATCACTGTAACCCTAACCCTCAACCTAACCCTCACCCTAACCCTAACCCTAAACCTAAACCTTAATCTAACACTAATCCTAACCCTCAAGCTCACCCTAGCCCTCACACTAACCCTAATCCTAACCCTAATCCTCATCCTTACCCTCACCCTAAGCCTAACCTTAACCCTCACCCTAGCATTAACCCTAAGTCTAATCCTCAACGTAACCCTAAACCTCATGCTCGCCGTAACCCTAACCCTAACCCTCACCCTAACCCTAAACATAACCGAACCCTAACTCTCACCCTAACCCTAACCCTAACACTCACCCTAAACCTAACCCTCACTCTCACCCTAACGCTAATCCTCACCCTAAACCTAACCCTCACCCTAAACCTAACCCTCACCCTCACCCTCACCCTCACCCTCACCATAACTCTAACCCTAACCCTAACAATAACACTAATCCAAAACTGAAACCTAACCCTAACCCTAACCCTAACACTAATCCTAACACTCATCCTCGGGCTAAACCTAATCCTAAACCTAGCCCTAACCCTAACACTAATCATCACCCTGACCTTAACCCTAACCCTCAAACTTACCCTCACCCTACCCTAAACCTAACCCTAAACCTTAATCTAACGCTACCCCTAACCCTCACACTCAACCTAGCCCCAGCCCTCACCCTAACCCTAATCCTAACCCTAATCCTCATCCTAACCCTCACCCTAACCCTAACCTTAACACTCACCCTAGCCCTAATCCTAAGCCTAATCCTCAACGTCACCCTAAACCTCATGCTCAACTTAACCCTCACCCTAACACTAATCCTAACCCTAAACCTTAATCTAACACTAACCCTAACCCTCATCCTCACCCTCACCCTCAGCCTAACCCTAAGCCAAACCCTAACCCTAGCCCTAATGCTCACACTCACCGTAATCCTTACCCTAAACCTAATCCTAACCCTCACCCTCAAACTTATCCTCACCCTAACCCTAAATCTAACACTAAGCCTAACCCTAAACCTCAACCTCAGTCTCATCTTACACCTAACTATAAACGTAAACGTCACCCTCACCCTAACACTAACCCTACCCCTAACCCCAAACCTCACCCTAACCCTAACCCTAACCCTAAACCTCACCCTCACCCGAGCCCTCACCCTAACACTAATCCTAACCCTAACCCTCACCCTAACACTAACCATAACCCTCACGCACACCCTAACCCTAATCTGAACCCTCACCCTCATCCTAACCCTAACCCTTACCCTTAATGTAACCCTTACCTTAACCCTCAACCTAACCCTAATCTTAACCCAAACACTAACTCTCACCCTTACCATAATCCTAACCCTCAAGCTAACCCTAACCTAAACCTCATTCTCACCCTAGTCTCACCCAAACCTAATCCTAACCCTATCCCTTTTCCTAACCCTCTCCCTAACCCTTATCCTAACTCTCACCCTAACATTAACCCTCAGCCTCAACCTCACCCGAAGCCTAACCCTAAGCCTAACCATAAACCTACCATAACACACACACTCACCCTCATCCTAAACCTCACCCTAACACTAACCCTCATCCTAAACCTCCCCCTAACCCTAACCCTAACCCTAACACTAAACCACACCCTCACCCTAAGCATAATCCTAAGCCTAAGCCTAACCCTAACCCTCACACTCACCCTAACCCTAACCCTAAACTTCACCCTAACCCTCACCCTCACCCTCAACCTCAGCCTAACCTTAAGCCTTTCCCTAACCCTAGCCCTAATCCTCACAATCACCCTAACCCTAATCCTACTCCTAACCCTAATCCTAACCCTCAACCTAAACCTCACCTTAAGCTTAAGCCTAATATTAATCCAAACACTAACCCTCACCCTCAGCATCACCCTAACCCTAACCCAAACCCTAAACTTCACCCTGACCCTAAACCTAAACCTCCCCCTCACCCTAGCCCTCAGCCTAACCCTAATCCTAACACTAAACCTCATCCTAACCCTCCCCCTAACCCTTACCCTAACCCTCACCCTAAAACTAACACTTACCCTCAACCTCACCCTCAGCCTAACCCTAAGCCAAACCCTAAACCTAACTCTAACACACACACTCACCCTCACCCTAACCCTAATCCTAACCCTAACCTCACCCTCACCCTCACCCTCAGTGTAACCTTAAGCCTAACCCTAACACTAACACTCACACTCACCCTAAACCTTACCCTAATCCTAATCCTAAACCTAACCCTAACACTCACCCTCAGCCTCACCTTAACCCTAACTCTAACCTTAAACCTCACCCTCACCCTAACCCTAATCCTAACCCTAAACCTCACCGTTACCCTCACCCTCACCCTAACCTTAACCCTCACCCTAGGCTTAACCCTAAGCCGAATCCACAACTTAACCCTAAACTTCATGCTCACCGTAACCCTAACCCTATCCCTCACCCTAACCCTAAATATCACTGAACCCTAACTCTCACCCTAACCCTAACCCTAAACCTCACCCTAACCCTAAACATAACCGAACCCTAACCCTAACCCTAACACCCACACTAACCCGAACCCTCACTCTCACCCTAACCTTAATCCTAACACTAACACTAAACCTCACCCTAAACCTAATCCTCACCCTCACCCTCACACTCACCCTCACCATAACTCTAACCTTAACCCTAACAATAACACTAATCCTAACCCGAAACCTAACCCTAACCCTAACCCTAACCCTAATCCTAACACTCATCCTCAGGCTAACCCTAATCCTAAACCTAACCCTCACCCTAACCCTAATCATCATCCTGACGGTAAACCAACCCTCAAACTTACCCTCACCCTAACCCTCAACCTCACCCTAGCCCTCAGCCTAACCCTAATCCTAACCCTAATCCTCATCCTTACCCTCATCCTAACCCGAACCTTAACCCTCACCCTAGCCCTAACCCTAAGCCTAATCCTCAACATAATCCTAAACCTCAAGCTCACCTTAACCGTAATCCTAACCCTCACCCTAACCCTAAACATACACAAACCCTAACTCTCACCCTAACCCTAACCCTAAACCTTAATCTAACACTTACCCTAACCCTCACCATCACCCTCAGCCTAACCCTAAGCCAAGCCCTAACCCTAGTCCTAATGCTCACACTCACCCTAACCCTTACCCTAAACCTAATCCTAACCCTAAGCCTTAAACTCACCATCAACCTAACCCTCACCCTAACCCTAAATCTAACACTAACCCTAACCCAAACCCTCAACCTCAACTTCATCCTACCCCTAACTCTAACCGTAAACCTCACCCTAACCCTAACACTAACCCAACCCCTAACTCTTACCCTAACCCTCACCCTAACACTAACCCTCAGCCTCACCCTCATTCTCAGCCTAACCCTAAGCCTAAGCCTAACCCTAACTCTAACCCTAAACCTCACCCTCACCCTAACCCTAACCCAAACCCTAACCCTAAACCTCACCCTAACCCTAAACCTAAACCTCACCCTAACTCTAGCCCTAAACCTCACCCTCACCCTAGCCCTCACCCTAACCCGAATCCTAATCCTAAAATTCACCCTAACCCTCCTCCTAAACCTAACCCTAACCCTCACGGTAACCCTAACCCTCATCCTCACACTCACCCTAACCCTGACCCTTACCTTAACCCTAAACCTAACATTAACTGTCACCCTTACACTCAACCTCCACTTCACCCTAACCCTAACACTAACCCTAAACCTCATCCTCATCCTAACCCTTACCCTAAAACTAACCCTAACCCTCACTCTAACCATAACCCTCACCCTCACCTTAACCCTAACCCTCATCCTAACGCTCACCCTAACCCTAACTATAACCCCAAAACTTACCCTAACACTAACCCTAGTTCTCACCCTCACTCTAGCCCTCACCCTAACACTAATCGTAAACCTAATCCTCATCCTAACCCTCACCCTAACCCTAAAATTAACCCTCAACCTTATCCTAACTCAAACCCTCAACCAAACCCTAAACCTAACGCTCACCATAACCCTAACCCTATTCCTAACACTCATCCTAACCCTCACCCTAACACTAAACCAAACCCTCACCCTCACTCTCACACTAACCCTAATCCTAACCCTAACCCTCACACTCAACCTCACCCTTTGCCTAACCCTTAGCCTAAACCTAAACCTAACCCTAACACACACACTCACCCTCACCCAAAACCTAATCCTAACCCTAACACTCACCCTCACCCTAACTCTAAACGTAAACCTCACGTTCATCCTAACCCTAACTCTAACCCTAACCCAAACCCTAAACCTCATCCTAACTCTAACCCTAAACCTCACCCTCACCGTAACCAAAACCCTAAACCTAACCCTAACAATAACCCTAACCCTAATCCTAACACTCACCCTAACCATAACACTCACCCTAACCCAAACCCTCAGCCTAACACTTACCCTCACCCTAAAACTAACCCTAACCCTAACACTAACCCTCACACTAACCCTAACCATAACCCTAACCCTAAACCTCAACCTAACCCTCACCCTCACCCTAACTTTAACACTAATCCTATCCCTAACCCTCACCCTAACCCTATATCTAACCCTAAACCTCACCCTCACACTAACCCTAACCCTAACCCTAAACCCCACCCTAACCTTAACCCTAACCCTCACCCGCACCCTCACACTCACCGTAAATCTAATCCTAACCCTAACAATAACACTAACCCTAACCCAAACCATCACCCTAACCCTAATCCTCACCCCCTCCCTCACACTCAGCCTAACCCTAAGCCTAAGCCTAGCCCTCACCCTAACCGTCACACTCACCCTCAAACTCACCCTAATAATAAACCTTACCCAATCCCTAAACCTCAACCTAACACTCAACATCCCCGTAACCCTATCACTAACAATAATGCTAAACCTCTCCCTAACCCTCAACCTAACACTAACTCTAACCCTAAACCTCACCCTCACCCTAACCCTAACCCTAAACCTCACGCTAAACCTCACCCTAACCCTAACCCTCACCCTCACCCTCAATCTCACCATAACTCTAAACCTAACCCTAAAAATAACACTAACCCTAACCCTAAACCTAACCCTAACCCTTACCCTCATGCTTGGCCTAAGCCTAAGCCTAAGCGTAACTCTAATCCAAACCCTCAGCCTAATACTAACCCTAACACTAACCCTAACTTTAACCGTAAACCTCACTCTCACCCTAACCCTAACTCTAACCCTTACCCTAAACCTAAACCTCATACTAACCCTAACCCTAACAATCACCCTCACCCTCACCGTAACCGTAACCGTAACCCTAACCCTAACAATAACCAAACACTAACCCTAACCCTCAACCTAACCATAACCCTCACCCTAACACTAACCCTCACCCTAAAACTTACCCTCACCCTAACACTAACCCTAACCCTAACACTAACCCTTACATTAACCCTAATCATCACCCTAACACTAAACCTCACCCTAAACCTAAACCTAAACCTCACCCTCACCCTAGCCCTCACAATAACCCTAACTCTCATCCTCACCCTAAACCTCACACTAACCCTAAAACTAATCCTCAATCTAACCCTCACCCACACCCTTCCCCTAACCCTAACCCACACCCTAACCCTCAACCTCACCCCAATGTAAACCTCACCCTCTGCTTAACCCTCACGTTTACCCTTCCATCACCCCCACACTAAACCTTACCCTAACCCTAACCCTCACCCTAACCATCAACCTAAGCCTAATGCCACCCCAAAACCGCAGCCTCACCCTAACCCTAACCCTAATCCTCATCCTCATCCTAAACCTTACACTAATCCTAACCTTAAACCTAAATTTAAACCTCATCCTAAACCTAATCCTAACCCTTACCCTAACCCTTAACCTAACCCTCACCCTAACACTCACCCTAACCCTATCTCTTACACTAACCTTAAACCTAACCCTCAACCTCAGCCTCACCCTTACCCTAACTCTAACCCTAAACCTCATCCTCACCCTAAGCCTAACCCTAACCCTAACCCTAAACCTCACCCTAACCCTAACCCTAAACCTCAACCTCACCCTAGCCCTCACACTAATCCTAATCCTAAACCTCATCCTATCCCTCACCCTAACACTAACCCTAACACTCACCCTCACCCTCACCCTACCCCTAACCCTCAACCTAACCCTAACCCTCACCCTAACAGTAACTTTTACCCTAACAGTCACCCTGACCATAAATTTAACCCAAACCCTGTCTCTCACTGTAAACCTAACCCTCACCCTAACCCTCACCCTAGCCCTCACCCTAACACTAATCCTAAACAAAAACCTCATCTCAACCCTCACACTAACCCTAACCCTAACCCTCACCCTATCCCGAACCCTAACCCTCCCCCTGATGCTCAGCCTAGGCCTAAGCCTGAGCCTAACCCTAACCTTAACCTTAACACTAACCCTAACTCTAACCCTAAATCTCACCCTCACCCTCACCCTAACCCTAACCCTATCAATAACCTTAACCCTAACCCTTACCCTCACCCTAACCCTAACCCTCACCCTAAACATAACCCTCACACTAATCCCAACCCTCACCCTAACAATTACCCTCTCCCTAACTCTAACATTAACCCTAACACTAACCCTCACACTAACCCTAAACATCACCCTAACGCTAAACCTCACCCTAACACTAAACCTAACCCTCACCCTCATCCTAGCTCTCACTCTAGCCCTAACCCTCATCCTCAGCCTAAACCTTACACTAACCCTAACACTAATCCTCAATCTAACCCTCACCCTCACCCTAAACCTAACACTGAACTTCACCATAACACTAAACCTCACCCTTACCATAATCCTCACTCTCAGCCTAACCATCACCTTTACCCGTAACGTCACCCCCACCCTAACCCGCACCCTAAACCTAACCCTCACCCTATCTCTCACCGTAACCCTAACTCTACCCCTAAAGCTCAACCTTACCCTAACCCTAACTCTAACCATAAACCTAACACTAACCCTCACACTAACCCTAACACTAACCCTCACCCTCACCCTCACTGTAACCGTAAACCTTTCCCTAAACCTAACAATAACCCTAAACCTAACACTAACCCTCACACTAAACATAACACCCTAATCCTAAACCTCACCTTAACCCTAACCATGAACCTAGCACTCACCCTCACCCTTAGCCCTCACCCTAACCCTAATTCTAACCGTCACCCTCACCCTAACCCTAACCCTCATCCTCACCCTAAACCTCACACTAACCCTAACCCTAATTCTCAATCTAACCCTCACGCTAACCATAACACTAACAGTTACCATAAACCTAAACCTAAACCTGACACTCACCCTTATCTTAACCCTCACTCTCAGCCTAAACTTCAACTTTATCCTTACCATCATCCTCACCCTAACCCTCACTCTAACCCTAAACCTCATCCTAACCCTCACCGTAACCGTAAACCTAACCATCACCCTAACCCTAAACCTCACCCTCAACCACACGCTCAGCCTAACCCTAAGCCTAAGCCTAACCCTTAACCTAACCTTCACCATCACCCTAGCCCTCACCCTAACCCTAACCCTAATCCTAAACCTAACCCTTATCCTAACCCTCACTCTAACCCTAAACCTAACCAACACGCTAACCCTAATCCACACCCCCATCCTCACCCTCAGCCTAACCCTAAGCCTAAGCCTAACCCTAACCCTCACACTCACCCTAAACCTAATCTTAACAGTAACCCTAAGCATAACCCTAAACCTCATCCTAACCCTCACCCTAACCTTAACCCTAACACTATCCCTAACCCTCACCCTCGACCTAACCCTCCAAGTAACCCTAAATATAACCATAAACCTCACCCTCATCTTAAACCTAATCCTTACCCTAACCCTAAACATTACCTTATCCCTAACCCTAACCCTCACCCTCATGCTCAGCCTAAGCCTCAGCTTAAGCCTAACACTAACCCTAACCCTAATGCTCACCCTTATCCTAACCCTAACACTAACCCTAAGTCTAACCCTAAATGTCACCCTCGCCCTAACCCTAACCCTAAATCTCACACTAAACCTAAACCTAAACCTCACCCTCACCATAGCCCTCACCCTAATCCTAATCCTAACCCGGATCCTATCCCTTACCGTAACACTAACCCTAACCCTCACCCTCACCCTAACCCTAATCCTAACCCTAACCCTCAACCTAAACCTAACACTCACCATCACCGTAACACTTACCCTAAAAGTCACCCTGACCCTAAACTTAAACCGAACCCTAACTCTCACCCTAACCCTTACCCTAACCCTAACCCTCACACTCACCCACACCCAAACACTAATCCTAAACCTATCCACATCCCTAAACCTAAGCCTCACACTAACCCTCACCCTAGCCCTCACTCTAACCCTAATCCTAACCCTAAGCCTCATCCTAACACTCACCCTAACCCTAACCTTAACCCTCACCCTATTCCGAACCCTAACCCTCATCCTGATGCTCGGCCTAAGCATAAGCCTAAGCGTAATCCTAACCCTAACCCTTACCCTAACCCTAACCCTTACACTAACCTTAACTCTAACCCTAAATCTCACGCTCAACATAACCCGAACCCTATCAATAACCCTAACCCTAACTCTAACCCTCACCCTCACCCTAAAAATAACCGTCACCCTAACCGTAACCCTCACCCTAACACTAACCATCACCCTAAAACTAACCCTCACACTAACCCTAAACATAACCCTAACCCTAAAACTCACCCTAACACTAACCCTAACCCTCAGCCTCACCCTAGCTCTCACACTAACCCTAAACATAACCCTAACCCTAAAACTCACCCTAACACTAACCCTAACCCTCAGCCTCACCCTAGCTCTCACCCTAACCCTAACCCTCAGCCTCACACTAAACCTCACACTAACCCTAACACTAATCCTCAATCTAACCCTAACCCTCACCCTAACCCTAATCCTAACCCTAACCCTTAACCTCAACCTAACGCTCACCGTAACTTTAACCCTAACACTAATCCTAAACCTGACCCTCACCCTCACCCTAACAATAACCCTAACCCTAAACCTCACCCTAATCCTAACCCTAAACCTCATCCTCACCCTAGGCCTCACCCTAACCCTAATTCTAACCCAATACTTCTTCCTTACCCTCACCCTAACACTAACCCTAAACCTCACCATAACCCTAACCCTAATCCTAACCCTAACCCTCAAAATAACCCTAACCCTCACCCTCACTGTAATCCTTAATCTAAACCTCACCCTAACCCTAAACTTAATGCAAACCCTAACTCGCACCCTAACCCTAAACCTAACCCTCAACTAAACCCTAATAGTCAACCTTACCGTAACCCTCACCTCAACCTAACCCTCACGTTTACCCTTACCGTCACCCGTACCCTAACCATCATCCTAACCCTAATACTCACCCTAAACCTCAGTCTAAAACTAAACCTACCCCTAAACCTCACCCTCACCCTAACAATAACTCTAACCGTATCCTTAACACTAAACCTAACCCTAACCATTACCTTCAAACTAACCCTAACCCTCACCCTCACCCAAACCCTCAGCCTAAAACTAAGGCTAACCCTAACCCTAACCGTAACCCTCACACTCAACTAAACCATAACCCTAAACCTAACAATAACCCTAAACATAACCCTAACCCGCACCCTAACCATAACCCTCACCCTAACCCTAATCCTCACCATAACACTAAATCTCACCCTAAATCTAACCCTAAACCTCACACTAACCCTCAAACTAACCCTAAACCTCACCCTAATCCTAAACCTCACCCTAACCCTAACCCTAATCCTAACCCTCACCCTCATCCTAAACCTCACCCTAACCCGAACACTAACCCTCACACTCACACTAACCCTAACCCTCATCCTCACCCTAAACCTCACACTAACCCTAACACTAATCCTCAATCTAAACCTCACCCTAACCCTAAACCTAAACCTAACCCTCACCCTTAACTTAACCCTCACCCTCAGCCTAAACCTCACCTTTACCCTTACCATCATCCTCACCCTAAACCTCACCCTAAGCCTAAACCTCATCCTAACCCTCACCCTAAACATAAACCTAAACATCACCCTAAACCAAACACTCACCCTCACCCTAGACCTCACCCTAACCCTAATCCTAATTCTAACCCTCATCCTAACACTCACCCTAACACTAACACTAACCATCACCCTAAACCTAATCCTCACCCCCACCCTCACCCTCAGCTTAAACCTAAGCCTAAGGCAAACCCTAATCCTAACCCTCACACTCACCCTCATCCTCACCCTAATCCTAACACTAACCCTAACCACAACCCTAAACCTCAACATAACCTTCACCCCATCCTTAACCCTAAAACTAACCCTAACCCTAACCCTCGACCTAACCCTCCAACTAACCGTAAATCTAACCCTAAACCTCAAGCTTACCCTAACCCTCATACTAACCCTATCCCTAAACGTCACCCTAACCCTAACCCTCACACTCACCCTCACCTTCACCCTCAACATAACTCTAATCCTAACCCTAAAAATAACACTAATCCTAACCCTAAACATAACCCTCACCCTAACCCTAACCCTAATACTAACACTCACCCTCATGCTAACACTAATCCTAACCCTAACCCTCACCCTAACCCTAATCCTCACCCTCACCTTAACCTGAAACCTCAACCTAACCCAAACCTAACACTAAAGCAAACCCTAAACCTTGATCTAACATTAACCCTAACCCTCACCCTCACCCTAGCCCTCACCCTAAGCCTAATCCAATCCTTAACCCTCACCCTAAACCTAAACTTAACCCTCACCTATACCCTAACCCTAACCCTAACTCTCAACCTAACCCTAAACCTCAAGCTCATCGTAACCCTGACCCTAACCCTCACCCTAACCCTAAACATAACCGAACCCTAACTCTCACCCTAACCCTAACCCTCACATTAACCCTAACCCTCACACTCAACCTCACCCTCAGCCTAACCCTAAGCCTAACCCTAACCCTAACCCTAACGCACACACTCACCCTAACCCTTACCCTAAACCTCATCCTAACACTAAGCCTAACCCTCAACCTCAACCTAAACCTAACCCTAAACCTCACCCTCACCCTAGCCCTCAACCTAACCCTAATCCTAACTCTAACCCTCAAACTAACCCACAGCCTAACACAAAACTTAACCTCACCCTCACCCTCACCCTAACCCTAATCTGAATCCTAACCCTCAACCTAACCCTCACCCTCACAGAAAACCTTACCCTAGCACTCAACCTAACCCTAAACTTAAACCGAACCCTGACTCTCACCGTAACCCTAACCCTAAACCTCACCCTAAACCTAAACCTAAACCTCACCCTCACCCTAGCCCTCACCCAACCCTAATCTTAACCCTAACCCTCTTCCTCATCCTCCCCCTAACCCTTACCCTAAGCCTCAACCTAACCCTAAAACTTACCATCAACCTCACCCTCAGCCTAACCCTAAGCCTAACCCTAAACCTAACCCTCACATTCACCCTAACCCTAACCCTAAAACTCTCCCTAAAACTAACCCTCAACCTCAACCTTATGCCTATCCCTAACCCTAACCCTAACCCTCACACTCACCCTAACACTAACCCTAATCCTACTCCTAACCCTAACTCTAACCCTCACCCTCAACCTAATCGTCACCATAAGCCTAACCCTAACATTAATCCTAACCCTAACTCTCACCCTCAGCCACACCCTAAACCTAACTCTAACACTAAAACTCACCCTGACCCTAACCCTAACGCTAACCCTATAACTAAACCTCATCCTTGCCCTAATCTTAACCCTCACCCTCACCCTTACCATAACCTTAACCCTAACCCTAACACTAACAATAACCCTAACCCTAACCCTAACCAACACCCTAACCCTCAACATAACGCTTACCCTCACCCTAACACTAACCCTCACCCTAACACTAAACGTCACACTAACCCTAAACATTACCCTAACCATAAACCTCACCCTAACACTAACCCTAAAACTCACCTTTTCCCTAGACGTCGCCCTAACTCTAACCCTCATCCTCACCCTAAACTTCACACTAACCCTAAAACTAATCCTCAATCTAACCCTCACCCTCACCCTATCCCTAACCCTAACACTCACCCTAACCTTAAACCTCACCCTTCCCGTAACCCTCACCCTCAGCCTAACCCTCAACTTTACCCTTACCGTCACCCTCACCCTAACCCTAACTCTAACCCTAACCCTCCCCCTACCCCTAACTCTACAGCTAAACCTCAACCTCACCTTAACCCTAACTCTAACCCTGAGCCTAAAACTAACCCTCACCTGAACCCTAAGTGTAACCATCACCCTAACCCTAATCCTAACCCCCACCGTCACCATCAGCCTAACCCTAAGCCTAAGCCTAAGCCTAACCCTAAACCTCACACTCAGGCTCACCCTAACCTAATCCTAACCCCAACCCTAACCCTAAACCTAAGCCTCAACCTAAACCTCAACCTAATCCTAACACTCACCCTGACCGTCACCCTCAACATAAATCTAACCCTAACCCTAACAATAACAGTAATCCTAATGCTAAACCTAACCCAAACCCTAACCTAACCCTAATGCTAACACTCAACCTCAACCTAAACCTAACCCTAACCCTAACCTTAACCCTAACCCTAACTCTCACCGTAACACTATCCCTCATCCTAATCCTCACCCTAATCCTAAACCTAACCCTAAACCTTACTCTAACACTAACCCTAATCCTCACCCTAAGCCTAAGCCTAACCCTAAGCCTAACCCTCACACTCACCCTCACCCTCACCCTAATCTTAAACCTAAACCTAACCGTAACCCTAAACTTCAACCTAACACTCAGCCTAACCTTAATCCTAAAACTAAACCTAACCCTCACCCTCGACCTAACCCTCCAACTAACCCTAAATCTAACCCTAAAACTCACCCTCACCCTAACCCTAATCCTAAACCCTAACCCTAAACATCAACCTAAACCTAACCCTAACCCTCACCCTCACTGTCACCCTCACAATAACTCTAACACTAACACTAACTATAACACTAATCCTAACCCTAAGCCTAACTCCAATGCTAATACTCACACTCAAGCTAACCCTAATCCTAACCCTAACCCTCAGCCTAACCCTAATCCTCACCCTCACTCTAACCCTAACCCTCAACCTAATCCTCGCCCTAACCCTAACCCTAAACCTAAACCTTAATCTAACACTAACCCTAAACCTCAACCTCACCCTAGCCCTCACCCTAACCCTAATCCTAATCCTAATCCTCATCCTTACCCTCACCCTCACCCTAACCTTAACCCTCACCCTAACCCTAACTCTAACCCTAACTCTCAACCTAACCGTAACCCTCACACTCACCCTAAACCTAAACCTCACCCCCACCCTCACCCTCAGTCTAAACTTAAGCCTAACCCTAACCCTAACCATATCGCTCACACTCACCCTAACCCTGACCCTAAACATAATCCTAACCCTATGCCTAACCCTCACACTCAACCTAAACCTCACCCTAACCCTAAATCTAACACTAACACTAACACTAACCCTCAAACTCAGCCTCAACCTAACCCTAACTCTAACCCTAAACCTCACCCTCACCCTAACCTTAACACTAACCCTAACCCTAAACCTCACTCTAACCCTAACCGTAAACCTCACCCTCACCCTAGCACTCACCAAAACCTTAATCCTAAGCCTAACCCTCATCGTAACCCTCACCCTAACACTAAACCTAACCCTCACCGTCACCTTCACCCTAACCCTAATCCGAACCCTAACCCTCAACCTAACCCTAACCCTCATCATCACCGTAACCCTTACCCTAACCCTCAACCTAACCCTAAACTTAAACCGAACCCTAATTCTCACCCTTACCCTAACCCTAACCCACACTAAAAACCTAAACCTAAACCTCACCCTCACCCTAGCCCTCACCAAACACTAATCCTTACCCTAACCCTCTTACTAACCCTCCCCCTAACCCTTACCCTAACCCTCACCCTAACTCTAACCCTAACCCTCAAACTCACCCTCAGACTAACCCTAAGCCTAACCTTAAACCTAACCCTAACACACACAATCACCCTCATCCTAACCCTAATCCTAATCCTAACCCTCATCCTAACCCTCCCCATAAAGCTAAACCTCATCCTAACCGTAACCCACACCCTCACCCTCAGCCTAATGCTAAGCCTAACCCTAACCCTAACCCTCACACTCATCCTAACCCTTACCCTATACCTCACGCTAACCCTAACCCTAACCCTCACCCTCAGCCTAACCCTAAGCCTATCCCTAACCCTAACGCGAAACCTCACACTCACCCTAATCCTAACCCTAAACCTACTCTTAACCCTAATCCTAACCCTCACCATCAACCTAACCCTCACCAGAAGCCTAACCCTAACATTAATTCTAACCCTAACCCTCACCCTCAGCCTCACCCTAACCCTAACTCTAACAATAAAACTTATCCTAACACTAACCCTAAATATAACCCTAAACCTGACCCTCAACCTTACCCTAACCCTAACCCTAACCCTCACCTGCACCCTCACCCTCACTATAACTCTGACCCTAACACTAACCATAACACTAATACTAATCAGAACCATCACCCTAAACCTAACCCTCACACTCATGCTGGGCATAAGCCTAAGCATAAGCCTAACCCTAAACCTCACTCTAACCTTAACCCTATCACAAACCCTAACTCTAAACCTAAACCTCACTGTCACCCTAACCCTAATTCTATCCCTAACCCTAAACCTAAACCTCATCCTAACCCAAACTGTAACCCGCACCCTCACCAACACCGTAACCGTAACCGTAACCCTAACCCTAACAACAACCTTAACCATAACCCTAACCCTCACCCTAACCATAACACTCACCCTAAAGCTAACCCTCACCATAACACTTACCCTAACCCTAAAAATAACCCTAAACCTAACACTAAACATCACACTAACCCTAACCATCACCCTAACCATAAACCTCACACTAACCCTATCCCTAAACCTCATCCAACCCTAGCCCTCACCCTAAACCTAACCGTCATCCTCACCCTAACCCTCAAACTCACCCTCAGAATAACCTAAACACTAAACCTAAACCTCACCCTAACCCTCACCCAAACCCTAAACCTAAACCTAACACTAACCCTAACCCTAACCCTATCCCTAAACCTAACCCTAACCATCACCCTAACAGTCATCCCAAACCTAAACCTAAACCTAAAACTAACCTTAACCCTAACCCTCACCCTCAGCCTCACCCTAACCCTAATTCTAACCCTAAGCCTCACCCTCACCCTAGCGCTTGCCGAAACCCTAATCCTAAACCTAACCCTAATCCTATTCCCCCCTAACCCTAACCCTAACGCTAACCCTAAGCCTCAGCCTAAATCTAAGCCTAAATCTAGACCTAACTCTAACAAACACTCTGACCCTCACCTTAACCCTAAACCTAATCCTATCCCTAACCCTAACACTAACTCTTACCCTCCCCTAACTATGACCCTAACCCTAACCCTAAGCGTCACCCTAATCCTAAACCTCACCCTCACCCTAACCCTAAATCTAACCCTAACCCAAACCCTAAACCTCAACCTAACCCTAACCCTAACCCTCACACTCACCCTCACCGTAACCATAACCCTAAACCTAAACCTAACAATAACCCTAACCCTAACCCTAACCTTCACCCTAACCATAACCGTCACCCTAACCCATAACCTCACCTTAACACTTACCCTCACCGTAATACTAAATCTAACACTAACACTAACCCTCACACTGACCCTAACCCAAACCAAACCCTCAAACTCAACCGAACCCTCACCCTCAACCTAAACCTAACACTACCCCTAACCCTAATCCTCACCTTAACCCTCCCCCTAACCCTATATCAAAACCTCAACCTTACTCTCAACCTAACCTAACCCTAAACCTAACCCTAACACTAACCCTAAACCTAACCCTAAACCTAACCCTAAGCCTCAGCCTCAACCTCACCCTAACCCAAACCGTAAACCTCATCATAACTCTAATCCTAACCCTAACCCTAATCCTAATCCTCAGACTCACCCTAACCCTAACCCTAATCCTAAACCTAACCCTATCCATAACCCTAATCGTCACCCTAAGCCTCAGCTTAGCCCTCACCCTTAAACTTATCCTAACCCTAAACCTCAACCTAACTCTAAACATGACCCTAAACCTAACCGTAAACCTCACCGGAACCCTCACCCTCTCCCTCACACTCATGCTCAGCCTAAGGCTAAGCCTAACCCTAACCCTAACCCTCACCCTAACCCTAAATCTAACCCTAACCCTAAACCTAAACCTCATCCTAACCCTAATCGGAACACGCACCCACACCCACAGCGTAACCGTAAGCCTAACCCTAACCTTAACAACAACCTTAACCATAACTCTAAACCTCACCCTAACCATAACACTCACCCTAAAGCTAACCCTCACCCTAACACTTACCCTAACCCTAACAATAACCCTAAACATAACACTAACCCTCACACTAACCCTAACCATCACCCTAACCCTAAACCTGACACTAACCCTATACTTAACCCTCACCCAAACCTAGCCCTCACCCTAACCCTAACCCTCATCCTCACCCTAACCCTCACCCTAACCCTCACCCTCACCCTCAGCCTAACCCTAACCCTAAACCTCACCCTAACCCTCACCCTAACCCTAACCCTAAACCTGAACCTAACACTAACCCTAATCCTAACCCTCACCCTCAGCCTCAACCTAACCCTATATCTAAACCTAAACCTCAACCTCAGCCTAACCCTAACCCTAAACATAAACCTCACCCTAACTCTAACCCTAAACCTCACCCTCACACTAGCCCTGGCGTTATCCCTAATCCTAACCCTAACCCTAATCTTAATCCTCCCCCAAACCCTAACCCTAAACCTAACCCTAACCATCACACTCACCATCAGCCTAAACCTAAGCCTAACCCCAGACCTAACCCTAACAAACACACTGACCCTCACCCTAAACCTAACCCTAATCCTATCCCAAAACCTAACACTAAACCTTACCCTCCCCCTAACTCTCACGCTAACCCTAACCCTAAGCGTCACCCTAAACGTAATTCTAAACCTAAACATCACCCTCACCCTAACCCGAACTCTAACCCTAACCCAGACGCTAAACCTCAAACTAACTCTAAACCTAACATTCACCCTCAGCCTCACCCTAACCCTAAATCTAACCCTAAACCTCACCCTCACCCTAAACCTAACCCTAACCATAAACCTCACCCTAACTCTAACCCTAAGCCTCACCCTCACCCTAGCACTTGCCCTAACCCTAATCCTAACCCTAACGCTAATCTTAACCCTCCAACTAACCCTAACCCTAACCCTAACCATCACTCTCACCCTCAGCCTAAACCTAAGCCTAACTCTAGACCTAACCCTAACAAACACACTGACCCTCACCCTAAACCTCAACCTAATCCTATCCCTAACCCTAACACTAACCCTTACCCTCGCCTAACTCTCACCCTAACCCTAACCCTAAGCATCACCCTAAACTTAAACCTCACCCTCACCCTAACCCTAAATCTAATCCTAACCCAAACCCTAAACCTCAACATAACCCTAAACCTAACCCTCACCCTCACCCTCACCGTAAATGTAACCCTAAACCTAAACCTAACAATTACCCTAAACCTAACCCTAACCCTCACCCTAACCCAAAACCTCACCCTAATACTTACCCTCACCCTAACACTAACCATAAAACTAACACTATCCCTCACACTGAACCTAACCGTAACCCTAACCTTAAACCTCAAGCTAACGCTCACCCTCAACCTAAACCTAACACTATTCTAACACTAACCCTCACCCTATCCCTCCCCATAACCCTATATCTAAACCTCACCCTCACCCTAACAATAAACCTAACACTAACAATAACACTCCCCCTAAACCTAACCCTAAACCTAAACGTAATCCTCAGCCTCAAACTTACCCTAACCCAAACCCTAACCCTAACCCTCATCCTAAACCTAACCCACACCCTCACCCTCAGCCTAATCCTAAGCCTAACCCTAACACTAACCCTCAACCTCAGCCTAATACTAAGCCTATCCCTAACCCTAACCCTAACTCTGACACTCACCCTAATCCTAACCCTAATCCTACTCCTAACCCTAACCCTAACCCTCACCCTCAACCTAAACCTCACCATAAGCCTAACCCTAACATTAATCCTAACCCTAACCCTCACCCTCCGCTTCACCCTAACCCAAACTCTAACACTAAAACTTATCCTAACACTAACCCTAAATCTAACCCTAAACCTCACCCTCAACCTAACCCTAACCCTAACCCTAACAGTAAACCCCACCCTAACCCTAACCCTAACCCTCACCTGCACCCTCACCCTCACCGTAACTCTAACACTAACACTAACAATAACACTAATCCTAAACAGAACCATCGCCCTAACCCTAACCTTCACCCTCATGCTTAGCCTAAGCCTAAGCCTAAGCCTAAGCCTAAGCCTAACCCTAACCCTCACCCTAAACCTAACCCTATCACAAACCCTAACTCTAACCCTAAACCTCACTGTCACTCTAACCCTAATTCAATCCTTAACAGTAAACCTAAAACTCATCCTAACCCTAACCGTAACCCTCACCCTAACCCTCACCTTAACCGTAACCCTAACCCTAACAATAACCTTAACCATAATCCTAACCCTCACCCTAACCATAACCCTAACCCTAAACGTAAACCTCACCCTAACACTTACCCTAAACATAACAATAAACCTAACCCTAACACTAACCCTCACACTAACCCTAACCATCACCTTAACCCTAAACCTAATACTATCCCTAACCCAAAAACTAACCCTTACCCTCCCCTAACTCTGACCCTAACCCTAACACTTAGCGTCACCCTAACCCTAAACCTCACCCTCACCCTAACCCTAAATCTAACCCTAACCCAAACCCTAAACCTCAACCTAAACCTAACCCTAACCCTCACCCTCACCCTCACTGTAACCTAAACCTAACAATAACCCTAACCCTAACCCTAACCCTCACCCTAACCATAACCGTCACCCCAACCCATAACCTCACCCTAACAATTACCCTCACCCTAACATTAACCCTAACACTATCCCTCACACTGACCCTAAACCTAAACCTAATCTTAAACCTCAACCTAACCCTCACCCTCAACCTAAACCTAACACTACCCCTAACCCTAACCCTCACCCTATCCTTCTCCTTAACCCTATATCTAAACCTAACCTTCACCCTAACCTTAACCCTAACCCTAACACTAACACTAGCCCTAAACCTACCCCTAAACCTAACCCTAATCCTCAGCCTCAACCTCACCCTAAACCAAACCCAAACCCTAAACCTCATCCTAACTCTAAGCCTAACCCTAACACTAATCCTAACCCTCACACTCACCCTAACCCTAATCCTAAACCTAACCATATCCCTAACCCTAATCCTCACCCTAACCCTCAGCCTAGCCCTCACCCTTAAATTTATCCTAACCCTAAACCTCAACTTAACTCTCAACCTAATCCTAACCCTCACCCGAACCCGAACACGAACCCTCACCCTCATGCTCCGCCTAAGCCTAAGCCTAAACCTAAGCCTAAGACTAACCCTAACCCTAACCCTAACCATAATCCTCACCTTCACTGTAACATTAACCCTCAACCTAATATTCACCCTAACCCTAACCCTAACCCTAAATCATAAGCTAACACTAAACCTAACCCTCAATCTCACGCTAGCCCTCACCCGAACCCTAATCCTAACCCTAATCCTCATCCTTACCCTCACCCTAACCCTAACCTTAACCCTCACCCTAACCCTAACTCTAACCCTAACTCTCAACCTAACCCTAACCCTCACGCTCACCGTAACACTAACCCTAACCCTCAACCTAACCCTAAGCCTCACACTCAACATAAACCTAACCCTCACCCCCACACTCACCCTCAATCTAACCCTAAGCCTAAACCGAAACCTAACCATATCGCTCACACTCACCCTAACCCTTATCCTAAACCGAATCCTAACCCTAAGCCTAACCCTCACACTCAACCTAAACATCACCCTAACCCTAAATCTAACACTAAACCTAACCCTCAAACTCAGCCTCACCCTAACCCTAACTCTAACCCTAAACCTTACACTCACCCTAACCCTAACACGAAACCTAACCCTAAACCTCACACTAACCCTAACCCTAAACCTCACCCTCACCCTAATCCTAACCGTAACCCTCATCCTAACCCTCACCCTAACACTAAACCTAACCCTCACCGTCATCCTCAATCAACCCCTAATCCGAACCCTAACCCTCAACCCAACCCTAACCCTCACCTTCACCATAACCTTTGTCCTAACGCTCAACCTAACCCTAAAATTAAACCGAACCATAACTCTCACACATACCCTAACCCTCACCCTCACCCCAAACCTAAACCTAAACCTCACCCTCACCCTAGCCCTCACCTTAACCCTAATTTAACCCTCACCTTCACCCTAACCCTAACCCACATCCTCACCCTACACCTCACACTAACCCTAACCCTAATCCTCAATCTAACAACCAGCCTGACCCTAACCCTCACCCTTACCTTAACCCTAAACCAAACACTAACCCTCACCCTAAACCTCAACCTCAGCAAAAACCTCACCTTTACCCTTACCATCATCCTCACCCTAACCCTCATCCTAACCCTAAACCTCACCCTCACCATAACCCTAATCCTCAACCTAACCCTCACCCTAACCCTAACTCTAACCCTCAACCTTAATCTAACACTAACCCTAAACCTCACCCTCAACCTAGCCCTCACCCTATCCCTAATCTTCATTCTTAACCTCACCCTAACCCTAACCTTAACCCTTACCCTAAACCTAATCCTAACCTTAAGCCTCCACCATACCCTAAAACTCAAGCTCACCATAAACCTAACCCTAACCCTCACACTAAACCTAAATTTAACGGAACCCTAACTCTCACCGTAAACCTAATCCTAACCCTCACTCTCAACCTCACCCTAAGCCTAACCCTAACCCTAACCCTCAAACGCACCCTAACCCTTATGCTAATCCTAATCCTAAACTTAAGCCTAACCCTCACCCTCAACATAACCCTCACACTAACCCTAACTCTAACACTAACCCTAAACTTAACCCTGAATTTCAGCCTCACCCTAACCGTAACTCTAATCGTAAACCTCACCCTCACCCTAACCCTAACTCTAACCCTAACCCTAAATGTCACCCTAACGCTAACCCTCACCGTAACTCTAACCCTAACACTAACAATAACACTAATTCTAAACAGAATCATCACCCTAACCCTAAACGTCACCCTCATGCTCGGCCTAAGCCTAAGCCTAAGCCTAAGCCTAAGCCTAACCCTAACCCTCACCCTCACCCTAACCCTAACCCTATCACAAACCCTAACACTAACCCTAAACCTCACTGTCAGCATAACCCTAATTCTATCCCTAACCCTAAACCTAAACCTCATCCTAACACTAACCGTAAACCTCACCCTCACTCTCACCTTAACCTTTACCCTAACCCTAACAATAACCTTAACCATAACCCTAAACCTCACCATAACCATAACCCTCACCCTAAACCTAACCCTCACCCTAACACTTACCCTAAACCTAACTATAACCCTAACTCTAACACTAACCATCACCCTCACCCTCAGCCTAAACCTAAGCCTAACTCTAGACCTAACCCTAACAAACACACTGACCCTCACTCTAACCCTAAACATAATCCTATCCCTAACCCTAACACTAACACTTACCCTCCCCTAAACCTCATCCTAACCCTAACCCACACCCTCATCCTCAGCCTAATCCTCAGCCTAACCCTAAACCTAACCCTAACACTCACCCTAACCCTAACCCTATACCTCACACTAACCCTAACCCTAACCCTCCACCTCAGCCTAACACTAAGCCTATCCCTAACCCTAACCCTAACCCTCACACTCACCCTAACCCTAACCCTAATCCTACTCCTATCCCTAAACCTAACCCTCACCCTCAAAATAAACCTCAACTTAAGCCTAAACCTAATATTAATCCTAAACCTAATCCTCACCCTCAGCCTCAGCCTAACCCTAACTCTAACACTAAACCTCACCCTAACACTAAACCTAAATCTAAACCTAAACCTCACCCTAAACCTAACCCTAATCCTAACCCTAACCGTAAACCCCACCGTAACCCTAACACTAACCCTCACCTGCACCCTCACCCTCACCGGAACTCTAACCCTAACACTAACAATAACACTAATCCTAAACAGAACCATCACCCTAACCCTAACCCTCACCCTCATGCTCGGCCTAAGCCTAAGCCTAAGCCTAAGCCTAACCCTAACCCTCACCCTAAAACTAACCCTATCACAAACCCTAACTCTAACCCTAAACCTCACTGTCAGCCTAACCCTAACTCTATCCCTAACCCTAAACCTAAACCTAATCCTAACCCTAACCGTAACCCTCACCCTCAACTCACCTTAACCTTAACCCTAACCCTAACAATAACCTTAATCATAACCCTAACCCTCACCCTAACCATAATCCTCACCCTAAACCTAACCCTCACCCTAACACTTACCCTAACCCTAACAATAACCCTAAGCCTAACACTAACCCTCACACTAACACTAACTATCACCGTATCCCTAAACCTCACGCTAACCTTATCCCTAACCCTCACCCAAACCTAGCCCTCACTCTAAACCTAACCCTAACCCTCACCCTCAGCCTAACCCTAACCCTAAACCTAACCCTAACACTCACACTAACCCTCACCCTAACCCTAACCCTCACCCTGAGCCTCACCCTAACCCTAATTCTAACCCTAAACCTCACCCTCACCCTCACCCTAACCCTAACCATAAAGCTCACCCTAACTCTAACCCTAAGCCTCACCCTCACCCTAGCGCTTGCCGAAACCCTAATCCTAACCCTAACCATAATCCTATCCCTCCCCATAACCCTAACCCTAATCCTAACCCTAAAACATCACCCTCACCCTCAGCCTAAATCTAAGCCTAAATCTAGACCTAACCATAAAAAACACACTGACCCTCACCTTAACCCTAAACATAATCCTATCCCTAACCCTAACACTAACCCTTACCCTCCCCTAACTCTTACCCTAAGCCTAACCCTAAGGGTCACCCTAACCCTAAACCTCACCCTCACCCTAACCCTAAATCTAACCCTAACCCAAACCCTAAACCTCAACGTAACCCTAACCCTAACCCTCACCGTCACCCTCACCCTCACCGTATCCGTAACCCTAAACCTAAACTTAACAATAACACTAATCCTAACCCTAACCCTCACTCTAACCCATAACCTCACCCTAACACGTACCCTCACCCTAACACTAATCCTAACATTAACACTATCCCTCACACTGACCCTAATCCTAACACTACCCTTAAACCTCAACCTAACCCTCACCCTCAACCTAAACCTAACACTACCCCTAACCCTAACCTCACCCTATCCCTCCCCCTAACCCTATATCTAATCCTAACCCTCACCCTAACCCTAACCCTAACCCTAACACTAACACTACCCCTAAACCTAACCTGAAACCTAACCCTAATCCTCAGCCTCAACCTCACCCTAAAAAAACCCTAACCCTAAACCTCATCCTAAATCTAAGCCTAACCCTAACCCTAATCCTAACCCTCACACTCACCCTAACCCTAATCCTAAACCTAACCCTATCCCTAACCCTAACCCTCACCCTAACCCTCAGCCTAGCCCTCACCCTTAAACTTATTCTAACCCTAAACCTCAACCTAACTCTCAACCTAACCCTAACCCTCACCCGGACCTGAAACCGAACCCTCACCCTCATGCTCGGCCTAAGTCTAAGCCTAAGCCTAAGCCTAACCCTAAACCTAACCCTCACCCTAACCCTAATCCTCACCTTCCCTGTAACCCTAACCCTCAAACTAATACTCACCCTAACCCTAACCCTAAACCTTAATCTAACTCTAACCCTAACCCTCAAACTCACCCTAGCCCTCACCCTAACCCTAATCCTCACCCTTACCCTCACCCTAACCCTAACCTTAACCCTCACCTTAACCCTAACTCTAACCCTAACTCTCAACCTAACCCTAACCCTCACGCTCACCATAAACCTAACCCTAACCCTCAACCTAACCCTAACCTTCACACTCACCCTAAACCTAACACTCACCCCCAACCTCACCCTCAATCTAACCCTAACCCTAACCCTAACCCTAACCCTAAACCTAATCCTAACCCTAAGCCTAACCCTCACACTCAACCTAAACCTCACCCTAACCCTAAATCTAACACTAACACTAACCCTAACCCTCAAACTCAGCCTCACCCTAACCCTAATCCTAACCCTAAACCTTACACTCAACCTAACCCTAACACTAAACCTAACCCTCACAGTCACCCTCACTCAACCCCTAATTCGAACCCTAACCCTCAACCCAACCCTAACCCTCACCTTCACCATAACCTTTATCCTAACGGTCAACCTTACCCTAAAATTAAACCGAACCATAACTCTCACACATACCCTAACCCTAACCCTCACCCCAAACCTAAACCTAAACCTCACCGTCACCCTAGCCCTCACCAAACCCTAATCCTAAACCTATCCCTCTTCCTAATTGTCCTCCTAACTCTTACCCTAACCCTCACCCTAATTCTAACCCTAAACCTCAAACTCACCCTCAGCCTAACCCTAAGGCTAACCCTAAACCTAACACTAACACACACACTCACCCTCACCCTAACCCTAATCCTAAACCTAACCCGAATATTAAAACTCCCCATAACCCTAACCCTCAACCTAAGCCTAACCCTCACCCTAACCCTCACCCTAACCCTCACATTCACCCTAACCCTAACCCTAATCCTACTCCTAACCCTAACCCTTACCCTAAACCTCAAACTAACCCTCACCTTAAGCCTAACCCTAAAATTAATCCTAACCCTATCCCTCACCCTCAACCTCACCCTAACCGTAAATCCCCGCCTAACCCTAACCCTAACCCTCACCTGCACCCTCAGCCTCACCGAAACTCTAACCCTAACACTCACAATAACACTAATCCTAACGAGAAACATCACCCTAACCCTAACCCTCACCCTCATGCTCAGCCAAAGCCTAAGCCTAAGCCTAACCCTAACGCTAACCCTCACCCTAACCCTAACCCTATCTCAAACTCTAACTCTAACCCAAAACCTCACTGTCACCCTAACCCTAATTCTATCCCTAACCCTAAACCTAACCCTCAACCTAAACCTAAATGTAACACACACCCTCACCCTCACCATAAACCTAAACCTAACACTAACAATAACCTTAACCATAACCCTAATCCTCACACTGAACATAACCCTCATGCTAACCCTTACCCTCACCCTAACATTTACCCTAACCCTTTAAATAACCCTAACCCTAACACTAACCCTCACACTAACACTAACCATCACCCTAACCCTAAACCTCACACTAACCCAATCCCTAACGCTCACACAACCCTAGCCCTCACCCTAACCCTAACCCTCATCCTCACCCTATCCCTCACTCTCACGCTCACCATCAGCCTAAACCTAACGCTAAACCTAACCGTAACCCTCACCCTAATCCTCACCCTAATCCTAACCCTAAAGCTAACACTAACCCTAACCCTAACCCTCACCCATAGCTTCACCCTAACGCTTACTCTAACCCTAAACCTCACCCTAACAATAACCCTATCCATAAACCTCACCCTAACTCTAACCCTAAACCTCACCCTCACTTTAGCCCTTGCCCTAACCCTAATCCTAACACTAACCCTAATCCTAACCCTCCCCCTATCCCTAACCCTAACCCTAACCCTAACCCTAACCATCACCCTCACCCTCAGCCTAAACCTAAGCCTAACCCTAGACCTAACCCTAACAAACACACTGACCCTCACCTTAACCCTAACCCTAATCCTATCCCTAACCCTAACACTAATACTTACCCTCCCCCTAACGCTCACCCTAACCCTAACCCACACCCTCATCCTCAGCCTAATCCTCAGCCTAACCCTAAACCTAACCCTAACACTAACCCTAACCCTAACCCTATACCTCACGCTAACCCTAACACTAACCCTCAACCTCAGCCTAAGCCTAAGCCTATCCCTAACCCTAACCCTAACCCTCACACTCACCCTAACCCTAACCCTAACCTTAACCATAAACCTCACCCTAACTCTAACCCTAAACCTCACTCTCACCCTAGCCCTTGCCCTAACCCTAATCCTAACCCTAACCCTAATACTAACCCTCCCCCTATCCCTAACCCTAACCCTAACCCTAACCATCACCCTCACCCTCAGCCTAAACCTAAGCCTAACCCTAGACGTAACCCTAACAAACACACTGACCCTCACCTTAACCCTAACCCAAATGCTATCCCTAACCCTAACACTAACACTTACCCTCCCCCAACTCTCACCCTAACCCTAACCCGAAGCGTCACCCTAACCCTAACTCTAACCCTAAACCTCACCCTCACCCTAACCCTAACCCAAACCCAAACTCTAAACCTCAACCTAACCCTAACCCAAACCCTCATCCTCACCCTCACCCTTACCATAACCCTAAACCTAAACCTAACAATAACCCTAACCCTAACCCTACCCCTCACCCTAACCATAACAGCCACCATAACCCATAACCTCACCCTAACACTTACCCTCACCCTAACACTAACCCTAACCCTAAATGTCACCCTAACGATAACTCTATACCTCTATACCTAGACCTAACCCTAACAAACACACTGACCCTCACCCTAACCGTAAACCTAATCCTATCCCTAACCCTAACAGTAACCCTTACCCTCCCCTAACCCTCATCCTAAACCTAACCCACTTCCTCATCCTCAGCCTAATCCTCAGCCTAACCCTAAACCTAACCCTAACACTCACCCTAACCCTAACTCTATACCTCACACTAACCCTAACCCTAACCCTCAACCTCAGCGTAACCCTGAGCCTATCCCTAACCCTAACCCTAACCCTCACACTCCCCCTAACACTAACCCTAATCCTACTCCTAACCCTAACCCTAACCCGCACCCTCAACCTAACCCTGACCTTAAGCCTAACCCTAACATTAATCCTAAACCTAAACCTCACCCTCAGCCTCAGCCTAACCCTAACTCTAACAATAAACCTCACCATAACACTACCCTAAATCTAAACCTAAACCTCACCCTCAACCTAACCCTAACCCTAACCCTAACTGTAAACCCCACCCTAAGCCTAACCCTAAACCTAACCTGCACCCTCACCCTCACCGGAACTCTAACCCTAACACTAACAATAACACTAATCCTAAACAGAACCATCACCCTAACCCTAACCCTCACCCTCATGCTCAGCCTAAGCCTAAGCCTAAGCCTAAGACAAACCCTAACCCTCAACCTAAACCTAACCCTATCACAAACCCTAACTCTAACCCTAAACCTCACTGTCACCCTATCCCTAATTCTATCCCTAACCCTAACCCTAAACCTCATCCTAAACCTAACCGTAACCCTCACCCTCACCCTCACCTTAACCGTAACCCTAACCGTAACAATAACCTTAACCATAAACCTAAACCTCACCCTAAACATAACCCTCACCCTAAACCTAACCCTCACCCTAACACTTACCCTAACCCTAACAATAACCCTAACCCTAACACTAACCCTCACACTAACCCTAACCATCACCGTAACCGTAAACCTCACGCTAACCCTATCCCTAACCCTCACCCAACCCTAGCCCTCACCCTAACCCTAACCCTATTCCTCAACCTAACCCTCAACCTCATCCTCACCCTCAGCCTAATCCTAACCCTAAACCTAACCCTATCCCTCACGCTAACCCTCATCCTAACCCTAAACCTAAACCTAACACTAACCCTAACCCTAACCCTCACCCTCAGCCTCACCCTAACCCTAACTCTAACCCTAAACCTCACCCTCACCCTCACCCTAACCCTAACCATAAACCTCACCCTAACTCTAACCCTAAGCCTCGCCCTCACCCTAGCGCTTGCTGAAACCCTAATCCTAACCCTAACCCTAATCCTATCCCTCCCCCTAACCATAACCCTAACCCTAACCCTAAAACATCACCCTCACCCTCAGCCTAAATCTAAGCCTAAATCTCGACCTAACCCTAACAAACACACTGACCCTCACCTTAACCCTATTCATAATCCTATCCCTAACCCTAACAGTAACACTTACCCTCCCCTAACTCTGACCCTAACCCTAACCCTAAGCGTCACCCTAACCCTAAACCTCACTCTCACCCTAACCCTAAATCTAACCCTACCCCAAACCCTAAACTTCAACCTAACCCTAACCCTAACCCTCACCCTCACCCTCACCCTAACCGTAACCCTAAACCTAAACCTAACAATAACCCTAACCCTAAACTTAACCCTCACTCTAACCATAACCGTCACCCTAACCCATAACCTCACCCTAACACTTACCCTCACCCTAACACTAACCCTAACACTAACACTATCCCTCACACTGACTCTAACCCTAACACTACCCTTAAACCTCAAACTATACCTCACCCTCAACCTAAACCTAACACTACCCCTAACCCTAACCCTCACCCTATCCCTCCCACTAACCCTATATCTAAACCTCAACCTCACCCTAACCCTAACCCTAATACTAACACTAACACTACCCCTAAACTTAACCCTAAACCTAACCCTAATCCTCAGCCTCAACCTCACCGTAACCCAAACCCAAACCCTAAACCTCATCCTAAGTCTAAGCCTAACCCTAACCCTAATGCTAACCCTCACACTTATCCTAACCCTAATCCTAAACCTAACCCTATCCCTAACCCTAACCCTCACCCTAACCCTCAGCCTAGCCCTCACCCTTAAACTTATCCTAACCCTAAACCTCAACCTAACTCTCAACCTAACCCTAACCCTCACCTGGACCCGAAGCGGAACACTCACCCTCATGCTTGGCCTAAGCCTAAGCCTTAACCTAAGCCTAACCCTAACCCTAACCCTCACCCTAACCTTAACTCTAACCCTAACCCTAAGCCAAAACCTCATCCTAACCCTAAACTAATCCTCACGCTCACCCTCACAGTAACAGTAACCCTACCCCGAAACCTAACAATACACCTAACCCTAAACCTAACACTCACCCTAACCCTAACCCTCACACTTACCCTAGCCTTCACCCTAACCCTAACAATCATCCTCACCCTAAACCTCACACTAAACCTAAAGCTAATCCTCAATCTAACCCTCACTCTCACCCTAATGTTAACACTCACACTCACCCTATCCCTAACCCTCACCCTTACCTGAACCCTCACCCTCAGCCTAACCCTCAGCTTTACCCTTACCGTCACTCCCAGGCTAACATGCACCCTAACCCTAACCCTCATACTAACCCTAACTGTACCCCTAAACCTCACCCTCACCATAACCTAAGTCTAACCTTCACCCTAACCCTAAACCTCATCCTAACACTCACTCTAACCCTAAACCTCATCCTAACACTCACCCTAACTGTAAACCTAACAATCATCATAACCCTAACCCTCACCCTCAACCTCAAGCTCAGCCTAACCCTAACCCTAAGCATAACCCTTACCCTAAACCTCACCCTCACCCTACCCCTCACCCTAACCCTAATCCTAATACTAACCCTCACACTAACCCTAACCCCAAACATCACCCTAAACCTAATCCTCACACCCACCCTCACCCTCATCCTAACCCTAAGCCTAAGCCTAAGCTTAACCCTAACCCTCACACTCACCCTCACCCTCACCCTAATCCTAACCCTAACCCTAACCATAAACCTAAACCTCAACGTAACGCTCACACTAACCTTAATCCTAAAACTAAACCTAAGGCTCACCCTCGACCTAACCCTCCAACTAACCCTAAATCTAACCCTAAACCTCACCCTCACCCTAACCCTATTCCTAATCCCTAACCCTAAACCTCAACCTAACCCTAACCCTAAACCTCACCCTCACCCTCACCCTCAAAATAACTCTAACACTAACCCTAACAATAACACTAATCCTAACCCTAACCCTAACCCTAATGTTAATACTCACACTCAAGCTAACCCTAATCCTAACCCTAACCCTCACCCTAACCCTAATCCTCACCCTCACTGTAACCCTAACCCTCAACCTAATCCTCACCCTAACCCTAACCCTAACCCTAAACCTTAATCTAACACTAACCCTAACCCTCAAACTCACCCTAGCCCTCACCCTAACCCTAATCCTAACCCTAATCCTCATCCTTACCCTCACCCTAACCCTAACCTTAACCTTCACCCTAACCCTAACTCTAACTCTAACTCTCAACCTAACCATAACCCTCACACTCACCCTAAACCTAAACCTCACCACCACCCTCACCCTCAGTCTAACCTTAAGCCTAAGCCTAACCCTAACCATATCGCTCACCCTCACCCTAAGCTTAACCCTAACCATAAACCTCACCCTAACTCTAACCCTAAGCCTCACCCTCACCCTAGCGCTTGCCGAAACCCTAATCCTAACCCTAACCCTAACCATCACCTTCAACCTCAGCCTAAACCTAAGCCTAACCCTAGACCGAACCCTAACAAACACACTGACCCTCAACTTAATCCTAACCCTAATCCTATCCCTAACCCTAACAATAATCCTTACCCTCCCCCTAATTCTCACCCTAACCCTAACCCTAAGCTTCACCTTAACCCTAACTCTAACCCTAAACCTCACCCTCACCCTCACCCTAACCCTAACCCTAACTCAAACCCTAAACCTCAAACTAACCCTAACCCTAACCCTCACCCTCACCCTCACTGTAACCATAACCCTAAACCTAAACCTAACAATAAACCTTACCATAACCCTAACCATCACCCTAACCATAACCGTCACCATAACCCATAACCTCACCCTAACACTTACCCTCACCCTAACACTAACCCTAACACTAACACTAACCCTCAAACTGACCCTAACCCTAACCCTATCCCTAAACGTCAACCTAACCCTCACCCTCAACCTAAACCTTACACTACCTCTAATCCTAACCCTCACCCTAACCCTCCATCTGACCCTATATCTAAACCTCACCCTAACCCTAACCCTAACCCTAAACCTAACACTAACACTACCCCTAAACCTAACCCTAATCCTCAGCCTCAAACTCATCCTAACCCAAACCCTAACCCTAAACCTCATTCTTACTCTAAGCCTAACCCTAACACTAATCCTAACCCTCACACTCAACTGAACCCTAATTCTAAACCTAACCCTATCCCTAACCATAACCCTCAACCTAACCCTCAGCCTAGCCCTCACCCTTAAACTTATCCTAACCCTAAACCTCAACCTAACTCTCAACCTAACCCTATCCCGAACCTAAACCGAACCCTACCCGAACCCTCATGCTCGAGGTAAGCCTAAGCCTAAGCGTAAGCCTAATCCTCCCCCTAACCCTACCCCTAACCCTATTTCTAAACCTAAACCTCAGCCTCACCCTAACCCTAACCCTAACCCTAAACCCCACCCTAAACCTAACCCTAACCCTCACTTGCACATTCACCCTCACAGTAACTCTAACCCAAACCCTAAAAATAACACTAAACCTAACCCGAACCATCACCCTAACCATAATCCTCACCCCCACGCTCACCCTCAGCCTAACCAGAAGCCTAAGCCTAATCTTCACCCTAACCCTCACACTCACCCTTAATCGAACCCTAATCCTAAACCTAACCTTATCCTTAAACCTCAAACTAACCCTCAAACGCACCCTAACTGTAACACTAACCCTAACCCTAAACCTCACCCTCACCCTCACCCTAAACCTAACCCTAACCCTCACCCTCACCCTAAACCTAACCCTAACCCTCACCCTCACCCTAGCCCTCACCCTAACCGTAATTCTAACACTCACCCTCACCCTAACCCTAAACCTCATCCTCTCTCTAAACCTCACACTAACTCTAACCCTAATCCTCAATCTTTCAATCAACCTGACCCTAACCTGGCCCCATACTCTAACCCTAATCCTAAACCTAACCCTCACCCTTATCTTAACCCTCACCCTCACCCTAAACCTCACCTTTGCCCTTACCTTCATCCTCACCCAAACCCTCACCTTAAACCTTATTCTAATCCTCAACCTCACCCTAGCCCTCACCCTAACCCTAATCCTAAACCTAACCCTCATCCTAACCCTTACCCTCACCCTAACCCTAACCATCACCATAACCTAATCCTCACCTCTACCCTCACCCTAAGCCTAACCCTAAACCTAAGTCTAACCCTAACCCTAAACCTCACACTCACCCTCACCCTAATCCTAAACCTAACACTAACCCTAACCATAACCCTAAACCTCATCCTAACCCTCACCCTAACCTTAACCCTAACACTAAACCTAACCTTAACCCCTGACCTAACTCTCCAACTAAACCTAACCCTAACCCTAAACTTCAGCCTCACCCTAACCCTAATCCTAACCCTAAACCTAACCTTAACCCTAACCATAATCCTAAAACTCACCCTCACCCTAACCCTAATCCTCACCCTAACACTCACTGTAACCCTAACCCTCACTCTCACCTTAACCCTATTCCTCAACCTAACCCTCACCCTCAACCTAATCCTAACCATACCCTAACCATAACCCTAAACCTCAACCTAAACCTCACCCTAACCTTAACCCTAACACTAACCCTAAACTTCACCCCGGAACTAAACCTCAAACTAACCCAAAATCTAAACCTAAACCTCACCCTCACCCTAACCCTTATCCCAAACCTAAAGCTAAACCTAAACCTAATCCTAACACTAACCCTCACCCTAAACCTAATCCTAACACTCACCCTCACCCTAACCCTAATCCTATCCCTAACCCTTACCCTAACACTCACCCTCACACTCACTGTAACCCTAACCCTCAACCTAACACTCACCCTAAATCTAAACCTAACCCTAAACCTTAATCTAACACTAACCCTAACCCTCACCCTCACCCTAGCCCTCTCCATAATGCTAATCCTAACTCTAATCCTCATTCTTACCCTCACCCTAACCCTAAATTTAACCCTCAATCTAACCCTAACCCTAACCCTAATCCTCAACCTAAACCTAACCCTCAAACTCACCCTCACCCTCATCCTAAACCTCATCCTAATGCTATGCCTAAACCTCACCCACAACTTAACCCTCGCTCTAACCCTAACTCTAACACTAATCCTAACACTAAACCTCACACTAACCCTAACCCTCACCTCAGCCTCACTCTAACCCTAACTCTAACCCTAAACCTCAACCTCACCTTAACCCTAACCCTAACCCTAACCATAAACCTCAGCCTAACCCTAACGCTAAACCTCACCTGCCACTAGCCCTCACCCTAACCATAATCCTAACCCTAACCCTCATCCTAACCCTCACCCTAACCCTAACTCTACCCCTAAAACTCACCCTCCATCTAACCCTAACTCTAACACTAACCCTAACACTAAATCTCACCCTAACCCTAACCCTAACCCTCAAACTGACCCTAACCCTCACCCTCACCCTCACCCTCAGCCTAAACCTAAGGCTAACCCTAACCCTAACCCTCACACTCACCCTAACCAAAACCCGAATCCTAATCCTAACCCTAATCCTAACTTCACCCTCACCCTCAGCCTCACCCTAACCCTAATTCTAACCCTAAACCTCAGCCTCACCTATCCCTAAGGCTAACACTAACCATAAACCTAACCCAAACTGTAATCCTAACCCACCCTTACTCTCACCCTAACCCTAAACCTAACACTAACCCTAACACTAAACCTCAATTTAACCTTCACCCTAACCCTAAATCTAACCCTAATCCTCACACTCACCCTAACCCTCACTCTAACCTTAAACCAAAACCTAAACCTCACCCTAACCCTAACCCTAACCCTCATCCTCACCCTCACCATAACTGAAACATTAAACCTAACCCTAACAATAACCCTAATCCTTATCCTAACCCTCACCCTAACCCTAACCCTCACAATAACCCAAACCCTCACCCTAACACCAACCCTCACCCTAAAACTAACCCTAACCCTAACATTAACCCTCACACTAACCCTAATTCTAACCCTAACCCTAAATCTCAACCTAACCCTCACCCTCACCCTAACCCTAACAATAACCCTATCCCTGACCCTCACCCTTTCCCTCCCCCTAACACTATATCTAACCCTAAACCTCACCTAAACCCTAACCATGATCCTAAACCAACCCTAATCCCCACCCTAAACCTAAACCTAACCCTAACCCTCACCCCCACCCTCACCCTCACGGTAATTCTAACCCTAACCTTAACAATAACACTACCCCTAACCCTAACCATCACCCTAACCCTAATCCTCACCCCCACCCTCACCCTTAGCCTAACTGTAAGCCTAAGCCTAATCCTCACCCTAAATCTCACACTCAGCCTCACCCTAACACTAACCCTCACCCTTACCTTAACCCTCACCCTCATCTTAACAGTCACCCTCAGCGTAAACCTCACCTTTACCCTTACCATCATCCTCACCCTAACCTCACCCGAACCCTAAACCTCATCCTAACCCTCACACTAACAGTAATCCTAACCATCATGCTAACCCTAACCCTCACCCTCAAAATCACCCTCAGCCTAACCCAAAGCCTAAGCCTAAGCCTTACCCTAACCCTAGCCCTCACCGGAGCCCTCACCCTTACCCTAATCCTAACCATCACCCTAACCCTAAACCTCACCTCCACCCTCACCCTCAGCCTAACCCTAAGCCTAAGCCTAGCCCTAACCCTAATCCTCACCCCCACCCTCACCATTAGCCTAACCATAAGCCGAAGCCTAATCCTCACCCTAAACCTCACACTCAGTCTCACCCTAACCCTAAACCTAAACCTAACCATATCCCTAAACCTCAAACTAACCCTCACCCTCTCACTTACCCTTACACTAACCCTAACCCTAAACCTCACCCTATCCCTCCCCCTAACCCTAACCATAACCCTAACCATAACCATAACCCTCACCTTCAGCCTCATGCTCACAGCAAAATTAACCCTAACCATAACACTAACAATAAACCTAACCCTAAGCCTAACCCACACCCTAACTCTAATCCTCAACCCCACCCTCACCCTCATCCTAAGCCTAAGCCTAACAATAACTCTAACCCTAAACCTAACCCTAAAACTAACCCTAATCCTCAGATTCACCCTCACACTAACCCAAACCCTAACCCTAACCCTCACCCTAACTCTAAGGCTAACCCTAACCCTAAACCTCACACTCACACTCACCCTAACCCTAATCCTCAACCTAACCCTTTCCCTAACCCTAGCCCATACCCTAATCCTAACCATAGCCCTCACCATTACCCTAATCCTAACCTTAAACCTCAATCAAACCTTCACACTAACCCGAACCCTAACCCAAACCCTAACCCTCACCCTCATGCTCGGCCTAAGCCCAAGCCTAAGCTTAAGCTTAAACCTAACCCTAACCCTCACCCTAACCCTAACACTAACACTAACCCTAACTAACCCTAACTGTCACCCTCACCCCAACCTTAACTCTAACCCTTACAGTAAAAGTAAACCTCATCCTAACCCTAACACTAACCCTAAACTTAACACTAACACTAACCATAACCCTAACCCTAACCCTAACAATAACCCTAACACTAACCCTCACACTCACCCTAACCATAACCCTCACACTAACACTAACCCTCACCCTAACACTTACCCTCACCCTAACATAAACCCTAATGCTAACTCTAACGCTCACACTAACCCGAAGCATCACCCTAACCATAAACCTCGCCCTAAAACTAACCCTAACCCTCATCCTCACCCTAAACCTCACACTAACACTAACACTAATCCTCAATCTAACCCTCACCATCACCCTCACCCAAACACTAACCCTCACCCTAACCCTAACCCTCACCCTTACTGTAACCCTGACCCTCAGCCTAACCCTCAAATTTACCCTTAACTTCAACCCCACCCTAACCCAAAGCCTAACCCTAACCCTGAACCTAACTCACACCCTAAACCTAACTCTACCCCTAAACCCCACCCTCACCTTAACCCTAAAACTAACCCTAACCCTAACACTAAACTTCACCCTGACCCTAACCCTAAATCTCACCCTCACACTCACCATAACCGTAACCCTAACCCTAACAATAACACTAACCATAAGCCTCACCCTAACCATAACCCTCACCCTAAACCTAACCCTCACCCTAACACTTACCCTCACCCTAACACTGCCCCTAACCCGACCACTAAACCTCTAACCCTAACTCTAACCCTCACCATAATCCTAAACCTCACCCTAACCCTAACCCTAACCCTAACACTCACCCTCAACCTAGCCCTCACCTTAACCCTAATTTTAACCCTCACCCTCACCCTAACCCTAACCCACATCCTCACCCTAAACCTCACACTAATCCTAACCCTTATCCTCAATCTAACAATCACCCTGACCCTAACCTTCACCCTTACCTTTACCCTAAACCAAACACTAACCGTCACCCTAACCATCAACCTCAGCCTAAACCTCACCTTTACCCTTACCATCAACCTCACACTAACCCTCACCCTAAACCTAACCCTCACCCTCACCATAACCCTAACCCTAAAGCTAACACTCACCATAACCCTAACTCTAACCCTCAACCTTAATCTAACACTAACCCTAAACCTCACCCTCAACCTAGCCCTCACCCTATCCCTAATCTTCATCCTTAACCTCACCCTAACCCTAACCTTAAACCTTACCCTAAACCTAATCTTAACCCTAAGCCTCAACCTTACCCTAAATCTCAAGCTCACCTTAAACCTAACCCTAACCCTAAATTTAAACGAACCCTAACTCTCACCATAAACCTAAACCTAAACCTCACTCTCAACCTCACCCTCAGCCTAACCCTACACCTAAGCCTAACCCTAACCCTCACACTCACCCTAAACCTTATGCTAATCCTAATACTAACCTTAAGCCTAACCCTCACCCTCAACCTAACCCTCACACTAACCCTAACTCTAACACTAACATAAACCTAACCCTCAATTTCAGCCTCACCCTAACCCTAACTCTAACCATAAACCTCACCCTCATCCTCACCCTAACCCTAACCCTAAACATCACCCTAAAACTAACCCTAAACCTTAACCTCAAACTAGCCCTCACACTAACCCTAATCCTATCCCTAACCCTCATCATAACCCTCATCCTAACACTAACCCTAAACTTCACCTCACCCTAACCCTAATCCTAACACTAACCCTCAACCTAACCCTAACCCTCACCCTCACCGTAACCCGTACCCTAAACCTCAACCAAACCCTAAACTTAACCCGAACCCTAACACTCACCCCAACCCTAACCCTAACCCTCACCCTAACCCTAACCCTCACCCTTACCATAACCTTCACCCTCAGCCTAACCCTCACCTTTAACCTTAACGACACCCTCAACCTAAAACTAACCCTAACCCAAATTCTAACCCTAAACCTCACCCTAACCCTAACCCTCACCCTCACCCTCCACCTCACCATAAGTCTAACTGTAACCCTAACTATAACACTTACCCTAACCCTAATCCTAACCCTAACCATAAGCCTCACGCTCAGCCTCAACCCCAGCCTAACCCTAATCCTAACCCTAACTCTCATCCTAACTCTCCCCATAACCCTAACCCTAACCCTAAACCTAACGCTAAACCTAACCCTAAACCTAATCGTAATCCTCAGCCCCACCCTCACCCTATCCCAAACCCTAACCCTAACCCTCCCCCTAACACTAACTCTAATCCTAAACCTCACCATCACATTAACCCAACCCCAAACCTAACCCTAAACCGCACCCTAACCCTAACCCTCACCCTAAGAATGACAATAACCCTAACCCAACCCTAACTATTACCCTCACCTTCAGCCTCATGCTCACCACAAACTTAACCCTAACCATAACACTAACAATAAGCCTAAACCTAAACCTAACCCTAACCCTAACTCTAATCCTCAAACCCACCCTCCCCCTCATCCTAACCATAAGCCTTATCCTAACTCTAACCCTAACCCTCACCATAACCCTAACCCTAACCCTAATCCTAACACTAAACTTAATCCTAAACCTAACCATAAACCTAACCCTAATCTTCATCCTCACCCTCACCCTAACCCAAACCATAACCCTAACCCTCACCCTAACTCTAAGCCTAACCCTAAACCTAAACCTCACACTCACCCTCAATCTAACCCTAATCCTAAACCTAACCCTATCCCTAACCCTAGCCCTCACCCTAACCCTAACCCTAGCCACCACCCTTACCCTAATCCTAATCCTAAAACTCAATCTAACCTTCACACTAACCCGAACCCTAACCTGAACCCTAACCCTCACCCTCATGCTCGGCCTAAGCCCAAGCCTAAGCCTTACCCTAACCCTAACCCTAACCTCACCCTAACCCTAACACTAACACTAACCCAAACTCTAACCCTAAATCTCACCCTCATCCTAACCTTACCTCTAAACCTAACCTTAAAACTAAACCTCAATCTAACCCTAACCCTAACCCTAACCCTAAACATAACCCTAACCCAAAACCTAACCCTAACAATAAACCTAACTCTAACCCTCACCCTCACCCTAACCATAAACCTCACCCTAACCCTAACCCTCACTGTAAAACTTACCCTCACCCTAACATAAACCCTAACGCTAACACTAACGCTCCCATTAACCCTTAGCATCACCCTAACCATAAACCTCACCCTAACACTAACCCTATCCCTCAACCTCACCCTAAACCTCACACTAACCCTAACACTAATCCTCAATCTAACCCTCACCCTCACCCTAACCCTAACACTATCCCTCACCCTAACCTTAACCCTCACCCTTACTGTAACCCTCACCCTCAGGCTAACCCTCAAATTTACCCTTAACTTTAACCCCACCCTAACCCTCACCTGAACCCTTACCTTGACCCTAACCCTCACCCTAACCCTAACTCTCCCCCTAAACATCACCCTCACCTTAACCCTAACTCTAACCCTAACCCTAACACTAAACTTCACCCTAACCCTAACCCTAACTCTCACCCTCACACTCACCGTAACCATAACCCTAACCCTAACCCTAACCATAACCCTAACCCTTACGCTCACCCTAATCATAACCCTCACCCTAAACCTAACCTTCACCCTAACACTAACCCACACCCTAGCCCTCACCCTAACCCTAATTCTAACCTTCACCCTCAACCTCATCATAACTCTAACCCTAACCCTAACAATAACACTTCCCCTAACCCTAATCCTAACCATAACCATAACCATAACCCTCACCCTCAGCCTCAACCTCAGCCTAACCATAAGCCTAAGCCTAAGCCTAACCTTAACCATAATCCTAACCCTAACCCTAAATCTAACCCTAACCATAACCCTAAACCTAACCCTAATCCTCAGCCTCACCCTCATCCTAACCCAAACCCTCACCCTGACCCGCACCCTAACCCTAAGCCTAACCTTAACCCTAACCCTCACACTCACCCTCACCCTTACCCTAATCCTAAACCTAACTCTATCCCTAACCCTAACCCTCACCCTAACACTCAAGCTAACATTCACCCTCACCCTAACCCTAACCCTCACCCTAACCATAACACTCACCCTAACCCTAACCCTCCCCCTACCACTTACCGTCAACCTAACACTAACTCTAACGCTAACACTAACCTTCACACTAACCCTAACCCTCACTCTAGCCCTCACACTAACCCTAATTCTAACCCTCACCCTCTCCCTAAACCTGACTTTCATCCTCACCCTAATCCTCACACTAACCGTAACACTAATCCTCATTCTAACCCTCATCCTATCCTTAACCCTAACCCTTACACTAACCCTAAACCTAACCCAACCCTCACCCTTATCTTAACCCTCACCCTCAGTGTAAACCTCACTTTTACCCTTACCATCATCCTCACCCTAACCTCACCCTAACCCTAAACCTCATCCTAACCCTCACCCTAACCATAAACTTAACCATCACGGTAACCCTAACGCTCATTCTCAAACTCACCCTCAGCCTAACCCTAAGCCTAAGCCTAATCCTTACCCTAACCCTCACCCTCCCCCGAGCCCTCACACTTACCCTAATCCTAACCATCACCCTAATCCTCATCCCATCCTCACACTCAGGCTAACCCTAACCCTAAGCCTAAGCCTAAACCTCACCCTCACACTCACCCTCACCTTCACCCTAATCCTAACACTAACCATAACCCTAACCCTAAACCTCAAACTAACCCTCACCCTAACCTTAACGCTAACACTAACCCTAACCCTAACCCTTGATCTAACACTCCCCCTAAACCTAAATCTAACCCTAAACCTCACCCTCACCCTAACCCTAATCATAACCATAAACCTAAACCTCACCCTAACACTTTCCCAAAACCTCACCCTCATCCTCATCCTCACCCTCACTGTTACTGTGACCTTAACCCTAACAATAACACTAATCCTAACCCTAAAGCTAACTCTAACCCTAACCTTAATCCTAACACTCACCCTCACCCTAACCTAATACTAAACCTAAACCTCAAGCTAACCCTAACCCTCACATCACCATAACCCTAACTCTCATCCTAACCCTCACACTAACCCTAACCCTAACCGTAAACCTCACCCTAACCCTAACCCTAAACCTCACCAGCCCCTAGCCTTCACCCTAAACCTAATCCTAACCCTAACCCTCATCCTAACTCTCACCCTAACACTAACCCTAACCCTAACCCTCTACCTAACCCTAATCCTAACCCTAACTCTCAAACTGACACTAACCCTCACCCTCACGGTAACCCTTAACCTAATCCTAACCCTAATCCTAAAATTAACCCGAACCCTAACTCTCACACTAACCCTAACCCTCACCCTCACCCTAAACATAACCCTCACCCTTGCAATAAACTTCACACTCAGCCTAACCGTCACGTTTTCCCTTACCTTCACCCGCATCCTAACCCTCACCCTAACCCTAACACTCAAACTAACTCTCACCCTAACCCTAACTCTACCCCAAAATCTCACCCTCACCCTAACCCTAACTCTAACACTAAACCTAACACTAATCCTCACCCTAACCCTAACCCTAACCCTCAAACTAATCCTAACCCTCACCCTCACCCTCACCCTCAGCCTAAACCTGAGGCTAACCCTAACCCTAACCCTAATCCTCACACCCACCCTCACCCTCAGCCTAACCCTAAACCTAACCCTAACACTAACCCTCACTGTAACCCTAACCCTAACCCTAACCTAAAAACCTAACCCTAACCCTAACCCTAAACCTAACCCTACTCCTCACCCCCATACTCACCCTAACCCAAACCCTAACCCTAACCCTCCCCCTAAGTATAACTCTAATTGTAAACCTCACCCTCACCCTAACCCTTACCATAAACCTATCCCTAAACTGCACCCTAACCCTAACCCTCACCCTCAACCTTATTTTCACCGTATCTCTAACCCTAACCCTAAGAATAACACTAACCCTAACCCTAACCATAAACCTCACCTTCAGCCTCATGCTCACCTCATGCTCACTTAACCCTAAGCATAACACTAACAATAAGCCTAAACCTAAGCCTTACTCAAACCCTAACTCTAATCCTCAAACCCACCCTCACCCTCATCCTAACACTAAGGCTAATCCTAACTCTAACCCTAACTCTATCCATAACCCTAACCCTAACACTAACACTAACACTAACCCTAACAATAAACCTAACCCTAAAAATAAGCCTAATCCTCAGCCTCAACCTCACACTAACCCAAAGCCTAACCCTAACCCTCACCCTAATTCTAAGCCTAACCCTAACTCTAAACCTCACACTCACCCTCACCCTAACCCTAATCCTAAACCTAACCCTATCCCTAACCCTAGCCCTCACTCTAAACCTAACCCTAGCCCTAACCCTTACCCTAATCCTAACCCTAAACCTCAATCTAACCTTCACCCTAACCCGAACCCTAACCCGAACCCTACCCCGAACCCTCATGCTCAGCATAAGCCTAAGCCTAAGCCTAAGCCTAACCCTCACCCTAAACCTAACACTAACACTAACCCTAACTCTAACCCTAAATCTCACCCTCACCCTACCCTTAACTCTAACACATACCCTAAAACTAAACTTCATTCTAACCCTAACACTAACCATAACCATAACCATAACCATAACTCTAACCCTAACCATAACAATAACCCTAACCCTCACACTCACCCTAACCATAACCCTCACCCTAAACTTAACCCTCAACCTATCCCTTAAACTCATGCTAACCCAACACTCACACTAAGCCTAAACCTCAACCTAACCCTAACTGTCACCCTCATCATCACCCTAAACTTCACCCTCACCCTAACCCTCACCCTCACCCTCATCCTCACCCTAACCCAAAACCTAACCCTAACCCTCACCCTAACCCTAATCCTCACACTAACCCTAAACTTAACACTTACACTTATGCTCACACTAACCCTCACCCTAACCCTAACCCTAACTCTAAGTCTCCCCCTCACCCTAACCTTCACCTTAACCCTAACCCTCACCCAAACCCTAACCCTCACACTCACCCTAAACCTCACCCTCACCCTAAAGCTAACACTAAACCTAAACCTCACCCAAACACTCACACTAAACCTAACCCTCACTCTCACCATAACCCTAACACTAAACATTACCCTAACATGAAAACTAACACTCACTCACACCATCACTCTAATCATAACCCTAACCGTATCCCTAACCTTAACCCTCACCCTCAAACATACCCTCACCCTAATCCTAACCCTAACCCTAATACTAAAACTAACACTAACCCTAACCCTAATCCTAACCCTAACTCTAAACCTAATCCTCATCCTCACCCTCAAACTAACCCAAAGCCTAACCCTAACCCTCACCCTAACTCTAAGCCTAACCCTAACCCTAAACCTCATACTCACCCTCACCCTAAACCTAATCCTAAACCTAATGGTATCCCTAATCCTAGCCCTCATCCTAAGCTTAACCCTAGCCCTCACCCTTACCCTAATCCTAACTCCAAACCTCAATATAAATTTCGCCCTAACCCGAACCCTAAACGGAACCCTAACCCTCACCCTCATGCTCGGCCTAAGCCTAAGCTTAAGCCTAAGCCTAACCCTAACCCTCACCCTAACCCTAACACTAACACTAACCCAAACTCTAACCCTAAATCTCACCCTCACCCTAACCTTAACTCTAACCATAACCCTAAAACTAAACTTCATCCTAACCCTAACCCTAAACCTAACCCTAACCCTAACCATAACCATTACCCTAACCCTAACCCTAAACCTAACAATAACCCTAACCCTAACCCTCACACTCACCCTAACCATAACCCTCACCCTAATCCTAACCCTCACCCTAACACTTACCCTCAACCTAACATAAACCCTAATGCTAACACTAACGCTCACACTAACCCTAAGCATCACCTTAACCGTAAACCTCACCATAACACTAATCCTAACCCTCATCCTCACCCTAAACCTCACACTAACACTAACACTAATCCTCAAACTAACCCTCACCCTCACCCTAATCCTAACACTAACCCTCACCCTAACCCTAACCCTCACCCTTACTGTAACTCTCACCCTCAGGCTAACACTCAAATTTACCTTTACTTACAATCCCAACCTAACACACACCCTAACCCTAAACCTCACCCTAATCCTAACTCTACCCCTAAACCTCACCCTCACCTTAACCCTAACTCTAACCTTAACCCTAACACTAAACTTCACCCTAACCCTAACCCTAACTCTCACCCTCACACTCACCGTAACTGTAACCCTAAACCTTACCCTAACAATAACCCTAACCCAAACCCTCACCCTAACCATAACTCTCACCCTAATCCTAAACCTCACCCGAACACTTACCCTCACCCTAACCGTAATCCTCACACTAACCCTAACCCTAACCCTAACCCTAATCCTCACATGAACCCTCACCCAAACCCTAACCCTAACCCTAACTCTCACCCTCACCTTAACCCTCACCTTATCCCTTAAGCTCATGCTGGCCCAACCCTCACACTAAGCCTAAACCTCAACCTAACCCTAAACCTAACCCTCACCATCACCCTCAACTTCACCCTCACCCTAACCCTCACCCTCACCATCACCCTCACCCTAACCCAAAACCTAACCCTAACCCTCACCCTAACCCTACCCCTCACACAACCTTAAACATAACCCTCACCCTCACCATAACTCTAACCCTCTCCCTAACCCTAATCCTCACACTAACCCTAAACCTAACCCTAACCCTTATCCTCACACTAACCCTCACCCTAAACCTAACCCTAACTCTAAGTCTCACCCTCCCCGTAAACTTCACCTTCACCTTAACCCTCAGCCAAACCCTAAACCTCACACTCACCCTAACCCTCACCCTCACCCTAAAGCTAACACTAAACCTAACCCTCACCCTAACACTCACACTAAACCTATCCCTCACTCTCACCCAAACACTAACACTAAACTTTACCCTATATCTAACCCTAACCCTTACCCTAACCATAACTCTAATCCTAATCCTCACACTAACCCCAACACTAACCCACACACTAAAACTCACCCTAATCCTCACCCTCACCCAAACCCTAACCCTCACCCACACCCTCACCTTCAGCCTAAGCCTAACCCTAACCTTAACCCTAATCCTAAACCTGAACCTCACCCTCACCCTGAACCTAACCCTAACCCTAAACCTCACCATCACCCTCACCCTAATGCTAACCGTAAACCTATCACTAACCCTCACCCTAAACCTAACCCTCAACCTAACCCTCAATCTAACACATACCCTCACCCTCACCTTTACCCTCACCTTAACACTCACCCTAAACCTCACCTCACCCTAAACTTCACCCTAAACCTTACCCTCACCCTAACCCAAACCTAACCCTAACCCTCACCGTCACCCTAACCCTAACCATAACCGTATCTCTAACCCTAACCCTAATCTAAAAACTAACCTTCACTCTCACTGTCACTCTAACCATAACCCTAACCGTATCCCTAACCTTCACCCTAACGCTATCCTTCACCCTAACCCTCACCCTAAAGCATACCATCACCTAATCCTAACCGTAACCCTCAACCTAACCGAAATCCTCTCCCTAAACCTCATCCTCAGGCTAAAACTCATCCTAACCTTTACCCTCAACCTCAACCTAACCCTAAACTTACCCCTCACCCGATCCCTCACCCTAACCCTAACCCTCAACCTAACCCTAACCCTAACACTAACCCTCACCCTCACCATAGCCCTCATTCTAACCCTAATCCTAACCCTAACATTCACCCTAACCCTAACCCTCACCCTAACACTAACCCTCACCCTCACTTTAACCCCCACCCTCACCCTAAACCTCATCCTAAACATAACCCTAACCCTAACCCCAAACCTCACCCTAACCCCCACCATAACCCTAAACCTAACCCTAACCCTCACCCTAACCCTTACCCTCACCTTCACCCTACCCCTCACACTAACTCTAACCCTCCTCCTAACCCTAAACCTAACCCTCATCCTCACACTAACCCTAAACCAAACCCTAACCCTAACCCTCACACTAAACCTTACTCTAACACTAACCCTAACATTAAGTCTCACACTCACCCTAACCATCACCCTAACCCTTACCCTCATGCTCACCCAACCCTCACATTAACCCTAAACCTCAACCTAACCATTAACCTAACCCTCAACCTCACCCTAACCCTAACCCTAATCATAACCCTAAACCTCATCTTCACCCTCTCCCTTACCCTAAACCTAACTCACACCCTCCACCTCACACTCACCCTAACCCTAACACTCACCCTCACCCTCACCCAAACACTAACCCTAACCCTAACCTTCACCCTAAACTTAACCCTCACCCTAAACTTAACCCTAACCCTCACACTAACCCGGAACCTAACCCTTACCCTCACCCTAAACATAACCCTAAACCTAAACCTCACACTAAACCTAACCCTCACCCTCACCCTAACCCTCACCATAACAATAATCTTAACGCTAACCCTAAACCTAACCCTCACCCTCACCCTAACTCTAACCCTAACGCTAACAAAAACCCTATTCCTATGCCTAATCCTAACACTCATCCTCACTCTCACCTTAACCCTAACTCTAACCCTAAGCCTAACCCTAACAATAACCCTAACCCTAACCCTAACCGTCACACTAACCCTAATACTAACCCCATCCCTTAGCCTAATCCTCATCCTAAACCTAAACCTAATCCTAAACCTCGGCCTAACTCTACAGATCACCCCAACCCTAACCCTCACCCTCACCCTCACCCTAGTGTAACCCTAACCCTAACCCTAATTCTAACCATGAACCACACCCTCACCCTGAAAATAACTTTAAAACTAACACTCACCCTCACCATCACCCTAACACTAACCTTACCCGTATCCATAACCCTCACCCTAACTTTAACACTCACCCTAACACATACCCTCAACCTAATCCTAACCCTAACCCTAAAATTAACCCTCACCTTAAACCTAACCCTCTCCTTAAACCTCACTCTCAACCTAAACCTCACCCTAAACCTTACCCCCACACTAACCATAACCCTAACCCTAACCTTCATCCTCACACTAACACTAACCCTAACACTAACCCTCACCCTAATGTTAACCCTTACCCTAAACCTCACCCTCACCCTAACCCTCACCGTCACACTAACCCTCACCCTTTCCCTAAATATCACCCTTACACTAACCCTCACCATAACACAAACCCTAACCCTGACCCTTAGCCTCACCCTCACCCTAAGCCTAACCCCAAACCTAACCCTAATCCTAAACCTAACCCTCTCCCTCACCCTCACGCTAACCCTAATGTTAACCCTAACCCTAACCCTCACCCTAACCCTCACCCTCAACATAACCCTAACTCTAAAACTCACCCTCAACATAAGCCTAACCCAAACGCTCACCCTAATGCTAACCCTAAACCTCAACCTCACACTAACCCTCAACGTCACCCTAACCCTCACCCAAACCCTATCCCTCACAATCACCCTAACATTCACACTTTCCTTAACCCTCAACCTTTCCCTAAATATCACCCTAACACTAACCCTCACCCTAACCCTAACCCTAACCCTGACCTGAAACCTCACATTAACCATCACCCTAACACTAAGCCTAACCGTAAACCTAACCCTAATCCTAAACCTAACTCTCTCCTTCACCCTCATGCTAACCCTAATGCTATCCCTAACCCTAACCCCCACCCTCACCCTAACCATAAACCTAACCCTAACCCTAACAATACCCCTAACACTAACCCTAAACCTATCCCTTACTCTCAACCTCACCCTAACCCTAACCCTCACCCTCACCCTAACCCTAACACTAAACCTAACCCTCACCCTAACACTCACCCTAACACTCACACTAAACCTAACCCACACTCTCACCCTAACTCTCACACTAAACCTTACCCTAAATCTAACCCTGAACCTTACCCTCACCTTAACTCTAATCCTCACACTAACCCTAACCCTAACCCTAACCCTCATCATAACCCTCACTCTCACTCTAACCCTAACCCTAAACCTCACCCTAATGCTAACCCTCACCCTCACCCTCACCCTCATCCTAACCCTCACCATCACCCTAACCCCAACCCACATCTTAACCCTCACACTCACTCTAACCGTCACCCTCACCATAACCCACACCCTCACACTAAGTATCACCCTAACCCTAAACCTCACCCTAAACCTAACCCTAACCCTGACCCTAGGCATCACCCTCACCATGACCTTCACCCTAAGCCTAACTGTAAACCTAACCCTAATCCTAAACCTAAACCTCTCCCTCACCCTCATGCTAACCCTAAAGCTAATCTAAACCCTAAACCTCACCATAACCCTTACTCTCACCCTAACCCTAACACTAATCCTCACACTAACCCTGACCCTAACCCTCACTCTAAACCTAAACCTAACCCTCACCCCCACCTCAAGCCTTAGCTTAACGCTAACCCTAACCCTAATCCTAACCCTGAACCTCACCCTCACCCTGAACCTAACCCTAAAACTAACCCTCACCCTCATCATCACCCCAACCCTAACCCTAAACTTATCCCTAACCCTCATTCTAATGCTAAATTTAACCCTCACTCTAACACATACCCGCACGCTAATCCTAACACTATTCCTCATCCTAACCCTCACCTAAACCCCAATCCTTTCCCTAAACCTCACCCTCACACTAAACCTCACCCGAACCCTTACCCTCAACCTAACCCTAACTCTAAACCTACCCCTCACCCGAAACCTCACCATAACCCTAACCCTAATCCTAACCCTCACCCTCACCCTAACCCTAACCCTCACCCTAATGCTAACCCACACCCTCATCCCCACCCTCACCCTAACCCTCACCGTCACACTAACCTTAACCCACAACCTAAACCTCACACTCACCCTAACAGTCACCCTCACCATAACCCAAACCCTCACCCTAAGTATCACCCTAACCCTAACCCTCACCCTAACCCTAACCCTAACCCTCACCCTAAGCCTCACCCTCACCATGACACTCACCCTAAGCCTAACCGTAAACCTAACCCTAATTCTAAACCTAAACCTCTCCCTCACCCTCATGCTAACCCTAAAGCTAACCTTAAACCTAAACCTCACCATAACCCTTACTCTCAATCTAACCCGAACCCTAATCCTCACACTAACCCTAACCCTCACCCTAAACCTAACCCTAACCCTCAACCTCACCCTAACCCTAACACTCAGCCTTACTCTCACCCTTAGCCTAACCGTAACCCTAACCCTAATCCTAACCCTGAACCTCACCCTCACCCTGAACCTAACCCTAAAACTAACCCTCACCCTCATCGTCACCCAAACCATAAACCTAAGCCTATCCCTAACCCTCATCCTAACCCTAACCCCAACCCTCACTCTAACACATACCCTCACCCTAATCCTAACGCTATCCCACACCCTAACACTCACCTTAACACCAACCCTCTCCCTAAACTTCACCCTCATCTTAAACCTCACCCGAACGCTTACCCTCACCCTAAACCTAACCGTAAACCTACCCCTCATCCAATTCCTCACCCTAACCCTAACCCTCACCCTCACCCTAACCCTAACCCTAAACCTCACCTTCACCCTAGCCCTCATTCTAACACTAATCCTAACCCTAACCCTCACTCTAACCCTAAAGCTAACCCTAACCCTCACCCTAACCCTAACAATAACCCTAACTCTCAGCCTCACCCTGACCCTCAACCTAACCCTTACCCTCACCGTCACCCTACCACTCACACTAACCCTAACTCTCACCCTAACCCTAAACCTCACACTAACCCTAACTTTTACCCTCACACTAACACTCACCCTTACACTTACCCTAACCCTAAGTCTCACCCTCACCCTAACCCTTACCCTACCCCTTAACGTCACGCTCACCCAACCCTCAAACTAACCCTAAACCTCAACCTAATGGTAACCCTAACCCTCAACCTCACCGTAACCTTAACCATAATCCTAACCCTAAACCTCATCTTCAACCTCTCCCTTAACCTCTCCCTAACCCTAACACTCAACCTCACTCTCACCCTCAGCCTAATCCTGACCCTAACCCTAATCCTAAAGCGGAACCTCACCCTCACCCTGAACCTAAACTTAAAACTAACCCTCAACCTCACCGTTACCCTAACCATAACCCTAACCGTATCCCTAACCCTCACCCTCACCCTAACCCTAACCCTCACCCTAACCCTCACCCTAACACATACCCTCACCATAATCCGAACCCCAACCCTCATCCTAACCCTAAACCTATCCCTAAACCTCATCCTCACCCTAAAACTCATCCTAACCTTTACCCTCACCCTAAACCTAACCCTAAAAGTACACCTCAACCGAACCCTCACCCTAACCCTAACCCTCAACCTAACCCTAACACTAAACCTAACCCTCACCCTCAACCTAGCCCTCATCCTAACGCGAATCCTAACCCTAAACCTCACCCTAACCCTAACCCTCACCCTCACCCTAACCCTCATGCTAAACATAACCCTAACCCTAACACCAACCATCACCTTAAACCCCACTATAACACAAAACCTAACCCTAACCCTCACCCTAACCCTTACGCTCACCGTCACCCTACTCCTCACACTAAACCTAACCCTCCCCCTCCCCCTAACCCTAATCCCAATCCTCAAACTAACCCTAAACCAAACCCTAACCCTTACCCTCATACTGACCCTCACCCTAACACTAACACTAACCTTAAGTCTCACCCTCAACCTAACCCTCAACCTAACCCTTACCCTCACGCTCACCCAACCCTCAAACTAACCCTAAACCTCAACCTAAACGTTAACCTAACCCTCAACCTCATCCTAACCCTAACCTTAATCCTAACCCTAAACCTCATCTTCACCCTCTCCCTTAACCTAAACCTAACCCTCACCCTCAACCTCACCCTCAAACTAACCCTCACCCTCACCCTCACCCTAACGCGAAACCTAACCCTAACCCTCAACCTAAACTTAACCCTCACCATAAACTTAGCCCTAACCCTCACCCTCACCCTCACCCTAACCCTAAACCTAACCCTAACACTCACACTAACCCTAACCCTAACCCTAATGCTAACCCTAAAGCTCAACCTTACCCTAACCCTCACCCTAACCTTTACCCTCACCCTAAACCTAACCCTAAACCTATCTTACACCCGAAACCTAACCCTCACCCTCACCCTAACACTAACCCTAACCATAACCAAAACCATATTCCAAAGCCTAATCCTAACACTCATTCTCACCCTCACCCTAACACTAACTCTAACCCTAAGCCTAACAATAACAATAACCCTAACCCTAAACCTCACCCTAATCCTAATCCTAACTCCAACCCTCAGCCTAATCCTCATCCTAACACTAACTCTAACCCTAACCCTAAACCTCACCTTAACCCTCAACCTAACCCAAAATCTAAAACTAACCCTAACCCTAATCCTCACCTTCAGCCTCACCCTAACCCTAATTCTAACCCTAACCCTCACCCTCAACATAAACCTTACCCTAACCCTCCCCTTAACCCTAAACTTAACCCAAACCCTAACCCTCACACTAACCCTAACTCTCACCCTCAGGCTCACCCTCAGCCTAACCCTAAGCCGAACCCTAAACATAAACTTAACACACACACTCACCCTCACCCTAAACCTAATCCTAAACCTAACCCTAACCCTAACCCTAAACCTCCACCTAACTCTCACCATAACCCTAATGCTAACACTAACCCTAACCCTCAACCTAACCGTCACCCTAACCCTAACTCTAACCCTAAACCTCCTGCTCACCCTAAACCTAACTCTAACCCTAATCCAAACCCTAAACCTCAACCTAACCCTAAACCTAACCCTAAACCTAGAGCTTAACCTAAACCTCATCCTAACCCTAACCCTAACTCTTAACCTCACCCTCACCATAACCGTAACCCTAACCCTAACTCTAACAATAACCCTCATCCTAAACCTAAACCTCACCTTAACACTTACCCTCACACTAACACCTTAACTAACACCTTAACTCTAACACTAACCCTAACCATCACCCTAAACCTAACCCTCACTCTAACCGTATCCCTAACCCTCACCCTCACCCTAGCCCTCACCCTAACACTAACCCTCATCCTCACCCTAACCCTCACACTCACCCTCACCCTCAGCCTAACCTTAACCCTAATCCTAATCCTAAACCTATCCCTGAACCTCAACCTCACCCTAACCCTAACCATAAAACTAACAGTAACCCTAACCCTAAACCTCACCCTCAGCCTCACCTAAACCTAACGCTAATCCTAAACCTCACCGTCACCCTAACCCTAAACCTAACCCTAACCATAAACCTCACCCTCACCCTAGACCTTACCCTAACCCTAATCCTAACCCTAATACTCATACTAACCCTCCCCCTAACGCTAACCATAACCCTCACCCTAACCCTAAAACTCACCCTCACCCTCAGCCTAAACCTAAGTATAAACCCTAGACCTAACCCTAACACACACAATCACCCTCAACCTAATCCTAATCCTATCCCTAACCCTAACTGTAACCCTCCCCTTAACTATCACCATAACCCTAACCCTAAACTTCACCCTAAGCCTAACTATAACCCTAAACCTCACCCTCACCCAAACCCTAACTCTAACCCTAACCCCAACCTAAACCTCAACCTAACCATAACCCTATCCCTCACCCTCACAGTAACCGTAACCCTAAACCTAACCCTAACAATAACCCTAACTCTAATCCTAACCTTCACCCTTACCGTAACACTCACCCTAACCCATATCCTAAACCTAACACCCTCATCCTAACACTAAACCTAACCCTAACACTAACCCTCACACTAACCATAAACTTAACCCTAACCCTAAACCTCAACCTAAACGTCACCCTCAACCTAACCCTAACACTAACCCTAGTCCTAACACTCACCCTAACCCTCCCCCTATCTGTATATCTAAACCTCACCCTCACCCTAAGCGTAAGCCTCACCTTTACCCTTACCATCATCCTCACCCTAACCTCACCCTAACACTAAACCTCATTCTAACCCTCACCCTAACCGTAAACCTAACCCTCACCCTAACCCTCACACTCACCCTCAACCTAACCCTAATCCTGAAGGTAAACCTATCCCTCAACCTCAACCTAACCTTCACCCTCACACTAACCAAATCAGTAACCTTAATCCTAAACTTCTCCCTAACACTCCCCCTAACCCTAACTCTAACCCTAAACCTCACCCTCACCCTAACCCTAACCCTTATCCTAAACCTCACCATAACCCTAACCCTCAAACTCACCCTCAACTTCACCGTAACTCTAAACCTAACGGTAACAATAACACTAACAATAACCCTAACCTTAAGGTTAACGGTCACACTTAGCCTCACCCTCACCGCAAACTTAAACCTAAACATAACCCTAACAATAAACCTAACTCTAAGCCTAACCCTAAAACTAACCCTAAACCTAACCCTAACCCTCACCATAACCCTAACCGTAACCCTAAACATAACACTAACCCTAACCCTAAACCTAACCCTAATCCACAGCCTAACCCTCACCCTAACCCAAACCCTAACCCTAACCCTCACCCTAACTCTAAGCCTAACACTAACCCTAACACTAACTCTCACACTCACCCTCACCCTAACCATAATCCTAAACCTAACCCTATCCCTAACCCTAGCCCTAACCCTAACACTCAACCTAGCCCTCACCCTTACCCTAATCCTAACCCTAAACCTCATCCTAAACCTCGACCTAACTCTAACACAGACACTCACCCTAACCCGAAGCCTACCCCTAACACTAACCCAAACTCTAACCATAAATCTCTCCCTCATCCTAAACCTAACTCTAAACCTAACCCTTAACCTAACCATCATCCTTACCCTAACCCTAACCCTCACCCTCACTGTAATTGTAACCCTAACATTAAGCCTAATCCTAACAATAACCCTAAACCTAACCATAAACCTCACACTCACCCTAACCCTAAACTTAAACCGAACCCTAACTCTCACCAAAACCCTAACCTAACCCTCACACTTATCCTAACCCTCAACCTCACCCTCAGCCTAAACCTAAGCCTAACCCTAACCCCAACCCTAACCCTCACACTCACCCTAAAACTTACCCTAATCCTAATCCTAACCCTAAGCCTAACCCTCACCCTCAACCTAACCCTCACACTAACCCTAACACTAACACTAACCATAACCCTCAAACTCAGTCTCAACCTAACCCTAAATCTAACCCTAAACCTCAACTTCACCCTAACCCTAACCCTCAACCTAACTCTAAACCTCACCCTAACCCTAATCCTAAACCTCACCCTCATCCTAGCCCTCACCCTAAACCTAATCCCAACCCTATCCCACCTCCTAACACTCACTCTAACACTAACCCTAACCCTCACCCTCACCCTAACCCTAATCCTAACCCTAACCCTCAACCTAACCCTAACTGTCAGCTTCACCGTAACCCTTACCCTAACCCTAAACTTACCTGAACCCTAACTCTCACCCTAACCCTAACCCTAACCCTCACCTTAACCCTCACCCTTACAGTACCCATCACCCTTAGCCTAATCCTCACGTTACCCTTACCATCACCCCCACCCTAACACTCACCCTAACCCTAACACTCAACCGAACCCTCAACCTAACCCTAACTCTACCCATAAACCTCACCCTCAACCTAACCTTAACTCTAACACTAACCCTAACCCTAAATTTAACACTTACCCTCACCCTCACCCTCAGCCTAAACCTAAGGCTAACCCTAACCCTCACACTCACCCTAACCCTAACCCTAATCCTAATCCTGACCCTAAGCCTAACCCTCACCCTCTCCCTCAACCTCAACCTAACCCTAATTCTAACCCTTAACCTCAACCTCACCCTAATCCAAAGGCTAACCTAACCCTAACACTAACCCTAACCCTCCCCCTAACTTTCACCCTAACCCTCCCCCTAACACTAACCCTAACCCACAACCTCAACCTAACCCTCAGTCTAACCCTAACCCAAAGCCTAAAACTCACCCTAATGCTAACCCTAAACCTAAACCTCAAACTAGCCCTCAACCTAACACTAAATCTAAACCTAACCCTCATCCTAACCCTCACCCTAACACTAACCCTAACCTTCACCCTGACCCTAACCGTAATCCTAACACAAACCCTCAACCTAAACCTAACCCTCACCCTCACCGTAACCCTTACCTAACACTAAACCTAACTCTAACCCTAACTCTAACCCTAAACCTCACCCTCACCCTAAATCTAAACCTCACTCTAACCCTAACCCTAAACCTCAACCTCACACTAGCCCTCACCCTAACCCTAATCCTAAGCCTAACCCTCATCCTAACCCTCACACTAACACTAACCCTAACCTTCACCCTCACCCTAAATCTAACACTAACCCTAACCCTAACCCTAATCCTAAACCTAAAACTAACTCTAATCCTAACCCTCATCCTAACCCTAACCTGAACCATAACTCTAACCCTAAACCTCACACTCAACCTAACCCTAACTCTAACCCTAACCCTAACCCTAAAACTCCCCTAAATCTAACCCTCATCCACACCCTCACCGTACCCCTAACCCTAAACCTAACAATAACCCTAAAACTAACCCTAAACCTCACCCTAACCATAACCCACAACCTAACACTAACCCGCACGCTAACACTTACCCTCACCCTAACACTAACCCTAACTCTCACACTAACCCTCACAGTAACCCTAACTCTCACCCTAACCCTAAAACTCACACTAAACCTAACCCTAACCGTCAGTCTCACCCTAGCCCCCCCACCCTAAACTTGATTCTAACCCTAACCCTCACCCTAACCCTAACCCTCATCCTCACCCTAAAGCTCACACTAACCCTAACCCAAATAGTCAATCTATCCCTCACCCTGACCCTAACACTCACCCTAAACCTAACCCTCATCCAAACACTCACCCTAACCCTATCCCTTTCCATAACCCTAACCCTAAATCTCACCCTAACCCTCAAACTCAGCCTAAACCTAAGCCTAAGCCGAACCCTAACCCTAAACCTAAACCTAACCCTCACCGTAACCCTAACCCAAACCCTCACCCTAACACTAACCCTAAACCTAAACCTAACCCTAAACTTAACCCTAAACCTAACCCTAATCCTCAGCCTCACCCTCACTCTAACCAAAACCCTAACCCTAACCCTCACCCTAAATCTAAGCCTAAACCTTACCTTAACCCTAAGTCTCACACTCACACACCCTAACCAGATTCCTAAACCTAACCCTATCCCTATCCCTAGCCCTGACCCTAACCCTCACCCTAGCCCTCATGATTACTCTAATCCTAACCCTAAACCTCATCCTAAACCTCACCCTAACCCTAACTCTCACCCTCACCCTAACCCGAAGAATAACCCTCACCCTCATGCTTGTCCTAAGACTAAGCCTAAGCCTAACCCTAACATTAACCCTCACCCTAAACCTAACTCTAACACTAACCCTAACTCTAACCCTAAATCTCACCCTCATCCTAAACCTAACTCTAAACCTAACCCTAAACCTAAACCTCATCCTAACCCTAACCCTAACCCTCACCCTCACTGTAACTGTAAACCTAACCCTAACCCTAACCCTAACAATACCCTAACCCGAACCCTCACTCTAACCCTAAACTTATCCGAACCCTAACTCTCACCCTAACCCTAACCCTAACGTTCACCCTTACCCTAACCCTCACCCTCGCCCTCACCCTCAGCCTAAACCTAAGCCTAACCCTAAACCTAACCCTAACCCTCACAGTCACCCTAACACTTACCCTAATCCTAATCCTAACACTAAGCATAACCCTCACCCTTAACCTAACCCTAATCATCACTGTAACCCTAAACGTAACCCTAACCCTAATCCTAAACCTAACCCTAATCCTCAGCCGCAACCTTACCCTAACCCAAACACTAACCATATCCCTCACTCTAACCCTAAGCCTAACCCGAACCCTAAACCTAACGCTCACACTCACCCTCACCCTAAACCTAATCCTAAACCTGACCCTATCCCTAATCCTAACCCTCACCCTAAGCCTCACAATAGCCCTCACCCCAACGCTAATCCTAAACCTAAACCTCATCCTAACCCTAACCCTAAACCTCACCCTAACCCTAAACTTAACCGAACCCTAACTCTCACCCTAACCCTAAACCAAACCCTCACACTTACCATAACCCTCAAGCTCACCCTCACCCTCAGCCTAAATCTAAGCCTAAGCCTAACCCTAAACCTAACCCTCACACTCACCCTAACCCTTACAGAAATCCTAATCATAACCCTAAGCCTAACCCTCACCCTCTACCTAACCCTCACCCTAACCCTAACTCTAACACTAACCCAAACCCTAACCCTCAACCTCAGTCTCAACCTATTCCTAAATCTAACCCTAAAACTCATCCTCATCCTAACCCTATCCCTAACCCTAACTCTAAATCTCACCCTAAACCTAAAACTAAACCTCACCCTCACCCTAGCCCTCACCCTAACACTAATACTAATCCTAACCCTCATTCTAACCCTCACCCCAACACTAACCCCAACCCTCACCCTTACCCTTACCCTAATCCTAACCCTAACCCTCAACCTAAACCTAACTCTCACCCTCACCCTAACCCTTACCCTAACCCTCACCCTAACCCTAAACTTAACCCTTACCCTAAATCTCACCCTAACGCTAACCCTAACCTTAACCCTCACCCTTAGCCTAACCCACACGTTTACCCTTACCGTCACCCCCACCCTAAACCTCACCCTAACCCTAACACTCATCCTAACACTCACCCTAACCCTAATTCTACCCTAAACCTCACCCTCAACCTAACCCTAACTCTAACACTAACCTTCACATTAAACCACACCCTAACCCTAACCCTAACCCTAAAACTAACCCTAACACTCACCCTCACCCTCGCCCTCAGCCTAAACCTAAGGCTATCTCTAACCCTCACACTCCCCCTCTCCCTAACCCTAATCCTAATCCTAACCCCAAATCTAACACACAATCTCACCCTAAACCTCACGCTACCCTAACTCTAACACTAACACTTAGCCAAACCCTCAACCTAACACTCATCCTAACCCTATCTCTAACCCTAAACCTCAAACTCATACTGACCCTAACCCTAACCCCAAACCTCACCCTAACACTAACCCTAAACCTCACCTGCACCCTAGCCCTCATCCTAACTCTATTCCTAAATGTAACCTTCATCCTAACCCTCACACTAACCCTAACCCTAACCCTCACCTGAACCCTAACCCTAAACCTAAAACAAACCCTAACCCTAACCCTCATCATAACCCTCACCTGAACCCTAACTCTAACCCTAAACTTCACACTCACCCTAACCCAAACTCTAACCCTAATCCTAACCCTAAACCTCCCCTAATTCTAACCCTCACCATACCCCTAACCCTAAACCTAACAATAAGCCTAACCCTAACCCTAACCCTAACCCTAAACCTAAAGCCAACCCTAACCCTAACCCTAAACCTTATCCTAATCCTCATCCTCACCCTCACCCAAACCCAAACCCTAAACTTAACCCTCACCCTAAACTTAAGCCTAATCCTAACCCTAACACTAACCCTCACACTCACCCTCACCCTAATCCTAATCCTTACCCTAACCCTATCCCTAAGCCTAAGCCTCACCTTAAGCCTCACCCTAGCCCTAAGCCTAACCCCAATGCTAACCCTAAAACTCATCCTAACCCTAACCCTAACAATAACCCTAACCCTCAGCCTAACCCTAACCTTAACCCTCAACTTCATTCTCGGCCTAAGCCTAAGCCTAAGCCTAATCCTAACCCTAAACCTCACTGTAACCCTAACTGTAACACTAAGGCTAACTCAAACCCTAAATCTCACTCTCACCCTAACCCTAACTCTAACCCTAACCCTAAACCTAAACCTCATCCTAACCCTAACCATAACCCTCACTCTCACCCTCACTTTAACTGTAACTCTAACCCAACCCTAACAATAACGCTAATACTAACCCTAACCCTCACCCTAACCATAACCCTCACCGTAACCCAAACCCTCACCCTAACAAATACCTTCACCCTAACCCTAACCCTAACCCTAACATTAACCCTCACACTAATCCTAACCCTAACCCTAAACTTCAAACTAACCCTCACTCTCACACTAACCTAACACTAACCCTAAACTTAACCTCACCCTAATCCTCCCCATCAAACTATATGTAACCCTAAACCTCACCCTCAACTTAACGCTAAACCTAACCCTAACCCTAAACCCCACCATAATCCTAACCCAAACCCTCACCCTCACAGGCACCATAACTCTAACCCTAACCCTAACAACAACACTAATCCTAATCCTAAACCTAGCCCTAACCCTAAGCCCAACCCTAATCCTAACACTCACCCTCACCCTAACCATAATCCTAACCCTGAACCTCACCCTAACACTAACCCTAACCCTCACCCAAACCCTAGCACTAACCCTAACCCTAATCCTAACCCTAATCCTCATCCTAACCCTCACCCTAACCTTAACCCTAACCCTCACCCGCACCCTCATCTCACCGTAACCCCAACCCTAACACTAACAATAACACTAACGCAAACCCGAACCATCACCCTAACCATAATCCTCACCCCCAACCTCACCCTCAGCCTAACCCTCACCCTAACCCTCATACTCACCCTCACCCTAACCCTAATCCTAAACCTAACCATATCCCTAAACCTCAACCTAACCCTCCCCCTACCCCTAACCCTAACACTAACCCTAATCCTAACCCTCACCCTAACCCTCCCCCTCATGCTAACTCTAACCCTAAACGTCACCCTCACCTTAACACTAACACTAACCCTAACCATAAAACCTCACACTAAGCCTCACCCTAACCAAAAACCTCACCCTCACCCTCAACCTCACCATAACTCTAACCCTAACCCTAACAATAACACTAACCCTAACCCTAACCCTGACCTTAAACCTAACCATAACCCTCACCCTCAGCCTTACCCTCACCACAAACCTAACCCTAGCCATAACACTAACAATAAACCTAACCCTAACCCTAACCCTAAACCTAATCCGCAACCCCACCCTCACCCTCACCTTCAGCCTAATCCTCAGCCTAAGCCTAACCCTAATCCTAACCCTCACCAGAATCCTAACCTTAACCCTAAACCTAAGCCTAACCCTAAACCTAACCTTAAACCTAATCCTAATCCTCAGCCTCACCCCCAAGCTAACACAAACCCTAAACCTAACCCTCACCCTAAACCTAAGCCTAAACCTAACCCTAACCCTCACCCTAACACTTACCCTCACCCTAACACTAAACCTAACTCTCACACTAACCCTCACAGTAACCCAAACTCTCACCCTAAACCTAACCCTAACCCTAACCCTCAGCCTCACCCTAGCCCCCACCCTAAATTTAATTCTAACCCTAACCTTCACCCTAACCCTAACCCTCATCCTCACCCTAAACCTCACACTAACCCTAGCCCTAATCCTCAATCTATACCTCACCCTCACCGTAACCCTCACCCTAACCCTTACCCTAACAATCACCCTAATCCTAACCCTCACCCTTAGGGGAACACTCACCCTAACCGTAAACCTCACCTTTACTCTTACTGTCACGCTCACCCTAACACTAACCCTAACTCTAACCATCATCCTAACCCGAACCCTAACCCGAACCCTAACCATCACCCAAAACCTATTCTTCACCCCAATCTCACGCTCAGCCTAACCTTAAGCCTAAGCCAAACCCTAACCATAACCCTCACCCTCAGACTCACCCAAACCGCAAACTTAACCCAAAACATAACAATAACAATAACCCTAATTTTAACCCTAACCCTAACCCTAATGCTCACCGCCACCCTCACCCTCATCCTAACACTAACCCTAACCCTAGGCCTAACCCTAACCCTCATTGTAACCCTAAACCTAACCCTAACCCTAAATCTAAACCTAACCCTAAACCTAACCCTAATCCTCAGCCTCAGCCTCACCCTATCCCAAACCGTAACCCTAAACCTAACACTAACCCTAAACCTAACGCTCACACTCACCCTCACCCTAAACCTAATCCTAAACCTAACCTTATCCCAAACCCTAACCCTCACCCTAAGGCACACCCTAGCCCTCACCCTAACCCTAATCCTAAAACTAAAACTCATCCTAAACCTAAACCTAACCCTCACCCTAACCCTAACCCTCACCCTCATGCTCTGCCTAAGCCTAAGCTTAAGCCTAAGCCTAAACCTAAGCCTAACCCTCACCCTAACCCTAAACCTAACACTAACCCTAACTCTAACCCTAAACCTCACCCTCTCCCTAACCCTAACTCTAACCCTAATCCTAAACCTAAACCTTATTCTAACTCCAAACCTAACCCACACCCTTACCCTCACCGTAAACTTAACCCTAGACCTTACACTAACAATAACCCTAACCCTAACCCTAACACTCACCCTAACCATAACCGTAACACTCACGGTAAACCTAACCCTCAACCTAACACTACCCCTAACCCTAACACTAACCCTCACCCTAACCCTAACTCTCATCCTCACCCTAAACCTCACACTAACCCTAACACGAATCCTCAATCTAACCCTCAACCTCACCCTTACCCTAACCCTAAACCTCACCCTAACACTAACAATAACTCTAAGCCTAAAACTCACTCTCACCCTGACCCTAACTCTAAACCTAACCATAAAAAGAAACCTCATCTTTACCCTAAACCTAAGCCTCACTCTCACCCTCACCTTAACAATAACCCTAACTCTAACCCAAACAATTACTCTAACCCTTACCCAAACCCTCACCCTATCCATAACCCTCAACTTAACCCAAAGCCTCACCTTAACACTTACCCTCACCCTAACACTAACCCTAACCTTAAAACTAACCCTCCCCCAACCCTAAACCTCACCATCACCCTAACCCTATCCCTAACCCTAACCCTAAACCCCACCCTAACCCTAACGCTAACCCTCAACCTCAACCTCACCCTCACCATTACTCTAACCCTAAAACTAAAATTACACTAACCCTAACAATAACCATCAACCTAACCCTAATCCTCACCCCCACCCTCACCCTCAGCCTAAGCCAAAGCCTAAGCCTAAGCCTAAACCTAACCCTCACACTCACCCTCACCCTAACCCTAATCCTAACCCTAACCCTAACCCTAACCCTAAAGCTCAACCTAACCCTCAAGCTAACCTTAACCCTAACACTAACCCTAACCCTAACCATTGAACTAAACCTCCCCCTAAAACTAAACCTAACCCTAAACCTCACCCTCACCCTAACCTAAACCTAAACCTAACCCTATCCCTAAACCTCAACCTAAGCCTCACCCTCACCCTAACCCTAACACTAATCCTAACCCTAAATCTCACCCCAACCCTCCCTCTAACCCTAACTCTAACCCTAAACCTCACCCTCACCCTAACCCTAATCCTCACCCTAAGCATAAACCTCACCCTAACCCTAACCCTAAACCTTACCCGCACCCTAACCCTAACCCTAAACCTAAAGCTAAACCTCAACCTAAACCTCACCCTATCCATAACCCTCACCCTCACCCTCAAACTCACAGTAACTCTAACCCTAACCCTAACAATAACACTAATCCTAACCCTAACCCTAACCCTAACCTAACATAACCCTCACCCTCAGCCTCAACCTCACCATAACTCTAACCCTAACCATAACACTAACAATAACCCTATCCCTAATCCTCACCCCCAACCTCACCCTCAGCCTAACCCTAAACCTAACCCTAACCCTCAACATAACCCTAACCCTAACCCTAACCCTAAACCTAACCCTAATCCTCAGCTTCATCCTAACCCTAACCAAACCCTAACGCTGACCCTCACCCTAACCCTAACCCTAACCCAAACCCTAACACTCACCCTCACCCTAAACATAATACTAAACCTAACCCTACCCCTAACCCTAAACCTCATCCTAACACTCACCCTAATCCTAACCCTAAACCTCACCCTCATGATAGGCCTAAGCCTAAGCCTAACCCTAACACTAACCTTAAAACTAACCCTAACACTAACATTAATTCTAAATCTAAACCTCACTCTCACACTAACCCTAACTCTAACCCTAACCCTGAACCTAAACCTCATCCTAACCCTAACCCTCACACTCGCCCTAATATTAACCCTAATCCTAATCCTAACCCTAAGCATAATCCTCACCCTCACCCTAACCCTCACACTAACCCTAACTCTAACACTAACCCTATCAATAACCCTCACCCTCAGCATCACCCTAACACTAACTATAACCCTAAACCTCACACTAACCCTAACCCTAAACCTAAACCTCAACCTAAACCTCACCTTAACCCTAACCCTCACCCTCAACCTCAACCTGAAAGTAACTCTAACCCTAAACCTAACCCTAACCCTAACCCTAACCCTAACCCTAACCATAACCCTCACCCTCAGCCTCACCCTCACCGCAAACATAACCCTCACAATAACCCTAACCCTAACCCTAACCCTAATCCTCACCCCCACCCTCAACCTCAGCCTGTCCCTAAGCCAAACCCTAACCGTAACATTAACACTAACCCTCACCATATTCCTAACTCTAACCCTAATGCTAAACCTAACCCTCACACTCACCCTTACATTAACCCTAACCCTGACCCTAAACATAACCCTAATCCTCAGCCTCACCCCCACCCTCACCCTAACCCAAAACCTAACCCTTACCCTCACCCTAACCCTAAGCCTAACCCTAAACCTAACCTAACACTCACACTCACCCTCACCCTAACCCTAATCCTAAATGTAACCCTAACCCTAACCCTCAAACTAAGCCTCACCCTAGCCCTCACCCTAACCCAAACCCTAACCCTAAACCTCATCCTAACCTTCATCCTAACCCAAATCATAACCCTCACCCTAACCATAATCATAAGCCGCACCATCATGTTCTGCCTAAGCCTATGCCTAAGCCTAAGCCTAGCCCTAACCCTAACCCTCACCCTAACCCTAACCCTAACACTAAACCTAAGCCTAAACCTAATCCTCAATCTAACCCTCACCCTAACAATAACACTAACGCTACACCTAAACATAACCCTCACCCTCAGTCTAAACGTCACTTTACCCTTACCATCATCCTCACCCTAACACTAAACTTCATCCTAACCCTCACCCTAACCGTAAACCTAACCATCACCCTAACCCTAACCCTCACCCTCAACCTCACGCTCAGCCAAACCCGAAGCCTAAGCCTAAACCTTACTCTAAACCTCACCCTAATACTCAGCCTCACCCTCACCCTAACCAAACCCTAATCCTGACCCTCACCCTCACCCTAATCCTAACAATAACCCTCACACTCACCCTCACCCTAACCCTAACCCTAACCTTTACCCTCTACCTAAGCCTAAACCTAACCCTCACCCTAAACATCACACTCACCCTAACCCAAACCCTAATCGTACTCCTAACCCTAATCCTAACCCTCACCCTCAATCTAACCCTCTCCTTAAGCCTAACCCTAACATTAATCCTAACCCTAACCCTCATCCTCAGTCTCAACCTAACCCTAAGTCTAACACTAAACCTCACCCTGACCCTAAACCTAAACTTAGCCCTATGCCTCAACCTCAACCGAACCCTAAACCTAACCCTCAACCTCACCCTAACCATAACCCTCACCCTAAACCTAACCCTCACCCTAACACTTACCCTCAGGCTAACACTAACCCTAACCCTAAAAATAACCATCACACTAACCCTAACAATCATCCTAACCCTAAATCTCACTCTAACATTGACCCTAACCCTTACCCTCACCCTAGCCCTCACCCTAACCCTAACCCTCAACCTCACCCTAAACCTCACACTAAACCTAACACTAATCCTCAATCTAACCCTCACCCTCACCCTCACCCTAACCCTAACCCTTACCCTAACCCTAACCCTCACCCTTAACGTAACCCTCACACTCAACCTAACCCTTAACTTTACCCTTACCGTCACCCCCACCTTAACCCTGACCCGTAACACAAACTCCACCCCTAAACCTCAACCTCACCCTAACCCTAACTCTAACCCTAACACTAACACTAAACCTCAACCTAACCCTAAACCTAACCCTCACCCTCAACCTCACACTCAGCCTAACCCTAACCCTAAGCCTACCTAACCCTAACCATAACCCTAACCCTCACACACATCCTAACCCTTACCCTAATCCTAATCCCAACCCTAAGCCTAATCCTCACCCTCACCATAACCCTCACCTTTACCCTAAGCCTAAATCTCACCCTAACGCTAACCCTAAAACTCACCCTCACTCTAGCCCACACCCTAACCATCACCCAAACCCTCACACTCACGCTAAATCTAACCCTAAATCTAACAATAACCCTAACCCTAAGCTTAAGCCTAACCCTAACTCTAACCCTCACCCCCACCCTCATCCTCAGCATAACCCTAAGCCTAACTCTAACCCTAATTCTAAACCTCACAGTAACACTAAATCTAACCCAAAACTTAACCCTAACCCTAACCCTAATCCTCAGCCTTGCACTAACCCTAACCCAAACCCAACCCTAACCCTCACCCTAACATTAAGCCTAACCCTAACCCTAACCCTAATCCTCACACTCACCCTCACTCTTACCCTTATCCTAAACCTAACCCTACCCCTAACCCTAACCCTCACCCTAACCCTCAGCCTAGCACTCACCCTAATCCTAATTCTAATCCTAAAACACATCTTAACACTCACCCTAACCCTAACCCTAACCCTCACCCAAACCCGAACCCTAACCCTCACCCTCATGCTTGGCCTAATCCTATGCCTCAGCCTAAGCCTAAACCTAACCATAACTCTCAGCCAAAACTAAGCAGAACACTAAAACTAACTCTAACCCTAAATCTCACCCACACCCTAACCCTAATCCTAACCCTAACCCTAAACCTCATCCTAACCCTTACCTTAAACCTCAACCTCACCCTAGACCACTCCCTAACCCTAATCCTAATCCACATCCTAACCCTCACTCTAACACTAACCCTAAACCTCACCCTCACCCTCACCCTAATACGAACCCTAACCCTCAACCTAACCCTAACCCTCACCTTCAAGTTAATCCTTACATTAACCCTCACCCTAACCCTAAACTTAACCCAAACCCTATCTCTCACCCGAACCCTAACTCGAACCCTAACCCTAACATTAACCCTAACCCTAACCCTCACCCTAACCATGACCCTCACCCTAACCCTAACCCTCACCCTAAAACTTACCCTCAAACTAAAACTAACCCTAAAGCTAACATTAACACTCACACTAACACTACCCATCACCCTAACCCTAAATCTCACCCTAACTCTAAATCTAACCCTCATCCTAACCCTAAACCTCACACTAACCCTAACACTAATCCTCAATCTAACCCTCACCCTAACCCTAACCCTAAACTATACCTCACCCTAACTCTAACACTCACCCTTACCGTAACCCGCAACATCAGCCTAACCATCACCTTTACCCTTACCGTCTCCCCCACACTAACACGCACTGTAACCGTAACCCTCTCCCTAAACCTCACTCTAACCCTAACTCTACACCTAAAACTCACCCTCACCAAAAGCCTAACTCTAACCCTCACCCTAACGCTAAACCTCACCCTAACCCTAACCCTCATCCTCACCCTCACCATAACCGTAACCCTAATCCGAAGCCTAAAAATAACCCTAACCCTAACCCTAAACCTCACCCAAAACATAGCCCTCACCCAAACCATAGCCCTCACCCTAACCCTAACACTAACCCCAACCCTAACACTAACCCTCACATTAACCGTAACCCTCAGCCTAATCCTCAACCTCACCCTAACCCTAACCCTAAACCTAACACTCACCCTCACCCTAGCCCTCACTCTAACCCTAATTCTAACCCTCACCCTCACTCTAACCCTAACCCGCACCTTCACCCTCACAGTAAGCTTAACCCTAACCCTAACCCTAACAATAATGCTAAGCCTAACCATAACCATAACCCTAACCATAACCCTCACCCAAACCCTAACCCTCACCCTAACACTTTCCCTAGCACTAACCCTAACCCTAACACTAATCCTCACACTAACCCTAACCATCACCCTAACCCAAAAACTCTCCCTAACCCTATACCTAAACCTCACCCTCACCCTAGTCTTCAGCCTAAACCTAACCCTCATCATCAACATGACCCTCACCCTAACCATCACCCCCAGCCTAACCCTAAACCTAATCCTAATCTTAACTCTAAACCAAACCCTCACCCTCACCGTCAGCCTCACCCTAACCCTAACTCTAACCCTAAACCTCACCCTCACCCTCACGCTAACCCTAACCCTAAAGCTCACCCTGAACCTAACCGGAAACCTCACCCTCATCCTAGCCCTTATCCTAACCCTAACCCTAAACCTAACCCTCACCCGCACCCTCTCCAACACTGTAACTCTAACCCTAATCCTAACAATAACACTAACCCTAACCCAAACCATAACCCTAACCCTAATCCTCACCCCCACCCTCACCCTCAGACTAACCATAAGCCTAAGCCTAACCCTCACCCTAACCCTCAGACTTACCCACACCCTAACCCTGATCCTAACCTTAACCCTAACCCTAACCCTAAACCTCACCCTAACCCCAACCCTCACCCTCACCCTCAACCTCACCGTAACTCTAAGCCTAACCCTAAAAATAATACTAACCCTAACCCTAAAACTAACCCTAACCCTAACCCTAACCCTAACAAAAACCCACACCCTCAGCCTCAGCCTCACCAAAAACTTAACCCTAACCTTAACACTAACAATAACCCTAAAACTAAGCCTAACCCTAACCCTAACCCTAATCCTCACCCCCAACCTCACCCTCAGCCTAACCCGAAGCCTAAACCTAACCCTAACCCTACCCTCAATGTAACCCTAACCCTAACCCTAAACCTAATCCTAATCCTCATCCTCACCCATATTCTAACCTTAACCCTAACCCTAACCCTAACCCTTAACCTCACCCTAACCCTAATCCTAAACCTAACCCTAACCCTCACACTAACCCTCAACCTAGCCCTCATCCTTACCCTAATCCTAACCCTAAACCTCATCCTAACCCTCAACCTAACCCTCACTCTGATCCTAACCCTCACCCTCACACTCATGCTCTACCTAAGCCTAAGCCTAAGCCTAAAACTAACCCTAACCCTCACCCTACTACTTACCCTCACCCTAACACTAACCCTAACCCTAGCCCTCAACCTAACACTTACCATTACCCTAACACTAACCCTATCCCTAACACTAACACTCACACTAACCCTAACCATCACCCTAACTCTAAACCTCACCCTAAACCTAAAGCTAACCCTCACCCACACCCTAACCCTAACCCTAACCCTCATCCTCACCCTAAACCTCACACTAACCCTAAAACTAATCCTCAATCTAAACCTCACCCACAACCTTCCCCTAACCCTAACCCCCACACTAAACCTAACCCTCTCCCCACCGTCACCCTCACCCTCACCCTAACCCTCACGTTAACCCTTAACATCACCCCAACCCTAACAATTACTCTAACGATAACTCTACCCCTAATCCTCACCCTCACCCTAACGCTAACTCTAACCCTAACCCTAACCCCCAAGCTAACACTAAACTTAACCCTAACACGAACCCTAACCCTAACCCTCAACCTAACCATAACCCTCATCCTAACCCTAATCCTCACACTAAAACTTACCCTCAACCTAACACTAACCTTAACCCTAACACGAACCCTAAACCGAACCCACGAATTAACCCTACCCTAACCCAAATCTAAGGCTAAACCTCACCCTCACCCTAACCCTCATCCTACCTGTAACCCTAAACCTCAACCTAATTATAATCTTAACCCTCACCCTCAACCTCACCCTCACCCTCACCTTAACTCGAACCCTAACCCAAACAATAACACTATTTTTAACCCTAAACCTAACCCTAACCATAATCATAACCCTAATCCTCACACTCACCCTCAGCCTAACCCTAATCCTAACCCTAACCCTCACCCAAACCCTAAGTCTCACCTTTACCATAACCTTAAACTTCATCCTAACCCTCACCCTCACCCTAACCCTAACCCTAAACCTAACCGTAATCCTCAGCCGCACACTCACCCTAACCCAAACCCTAACCCTAAGACTAAGCCTAACCCTAACCCTAACGCTCACACTCACCCTCACCCTAAACCTAATCCTAAAACTAACCCTATCCCTAACCCTAACCCTCACACTAAGCCTCACCCTAGCCCTCAACCCAACCCTAATCCTAAACGTAAACCTCATCAGAACCCTAACCCTACTCCTCACCCTTACCCTAACTCTAAACCTCACCCTCATGCTTGGCCTAAGCCTAAGCTTAAGCCTAAGTCTAACCCTAACCCTAACCCTAAACCTAACACTAAACCTAACTCTAATCCTAAACCTCACCCTCACCCTAACCCTAATTCTAACGCTAAGCTTAAACCTAAACCTCATCCTATCCCCAACCCTAACCCACACCCTTACCCTCACCTTAAACAAAACCCTAACCCTAACACTAACAATAACCCTAACCCTAATCCTAACACTCACGCTAACCATAACCATAACACTCACCCTAACCCTAACCCTCAACCTAACACTAACCCTAACCCTAACACTAACCCTCACACTAACCCTAACCATCACCCTAATCCTAAACCTCATCCTAACCCTCACCCTAACCCTCACCCTCACCCTAACCCTCACCCTAACCCTAACGCTCATCCTCACCCTAAACCTCACACTAACCCTAACAATAATCCTCAATCTAACCCGCAACCTCACCCTAAACATAGCCCTAAAACTCACCCTAACCCTAACCCTCACCCTAACCCTAATCCTCATCCTCAACCTCACCCTCAGCCTAACCGTAAGCCTAACCCTAAACCTAACCCTTCGAATAACACTAATCCTAACCCTAAACCTAACCCTAACTCTAAACCTAACCCTAATCGTAACACTCACACTCATCCTAACCCTAATCCTAACCCTAACCCTGACACTAACCCTAATCCTAATCCTAAACCTAACCCTAGCGCTCACCCTCACACTAACCCTCAACCTAACCCTCACCCTAACACTAACCCTAAACCTAAGCCTCACCTTCAGGCTCAATCTAACCCTAACTCTAACCCCAAAATCTCAACCTCACCCTAACCCTAACCCTAAACCTAACCCTAAACTTCACCATAACCATAACCCTAAACCTCACCCTAACCCTAAGCCTAAACCTAAGCCTAACCCTAACCTTCACACTCACCCTCACCGTAACCTAAACCCTAACCCTAAACATAACAATAAACCTAACCCTAACACTAACCCTCACATAAACCATAACCCTCAACCTTACCCCAACCCTCAACCTAACACCCTCACCCTAACCCTAACCCTAACCCTCACCCTCACCCTAGCACTCACCCAAAACCTTACACTCATCCTCAACCTAAATCTCACCCTGAACCTAACCCTCACCCTTACAGTAACTCTCACCCTCAGCCTAACCCTCATGTTTACCCTTACCGTCACTCCCACACTAACCCTCACCCTAACCCTAACCCTCACCCTAACCCTCACCCTATCCCTAACTCTACCGTTAAACTTCACCCTCACCCTAACCCTAATTCTAACCCTAACCCTAACACTAAACTTCACCCTAACCCTAAACCTAACCCTCAACCTAAAACTAAACTTAACCCTCACCCTCACATTCAGCCTAAACCTAAGGCTAACCCTAACCCTAACCCTCACACTAACCCTAATGCTAATCCTAATCCTAACCCTAACCCTAATCCTCACCCTCAACCTAACCCTCACCCTAACCCTAACCCTAACACTAACCCTAACATTAAACCTCACCCTCAGATTCACCCTAACCCTAATTTATCCCTAAACCTCACCCTCACCCTAACTCTAATGCTAAACATAAGTCTCACCCTAACCCTGACCCTCCCCCTAACTCTCAACTTAAACCTAAGACTAACACTAACCCTAACCCTAACACTAAATCATACCCTAACCCTAACCCTAACCCTCACCCTCACCATAACCCTCACCCTCACCCACGCCCTCAGCCTAACATTTTGCCTAAGCCTAATCCCAACCCTAAACCTAACACTAACCAAACCCTCACCCTAACCCTCACCCCAACCCTCACCCTCAACCTCAACCTCACCCTAGCCCACAACCAAACCCTAAGTCTAAGATTAACACTCACCCTAACCCTCACACTAACCCTAATCCCAACACTCACCCTAACCGTAAACCTCACCCTCACCCTAACTCTAATCCTAATCCTAACCCTAACCCTAACACTCACACTCACTCTCACCTTAACCCTAATCCTAATCTGAACCCTCACACTAACCCTCACCCCCACACTAAACCTCACCTTATCCCTAACCTAACAGTAACCTAACCCTAACCCTAACCCTAACCCTCACCCTAAATTTAACTCTAACCCTAAACCTCACCTTCACCATAACCCAAACCCTAACCTTAATCGTAAACCTCACCCTAAACCTATACCTTACCCTAACACTTATGCTAACCCTAACACTAACACTAACCCAAACACTATCCCTCACACTACCACTAACCATCACCCTAAACTTAAACCTCACCCAAACCCTAACCCTAACCCTCAACTTTACCCTATTCCTCACCCTAACCCGAACCATCAGCCTCACCCTAAACCTCATACTAACCCTTACACTAATCCTCAGTCTAACCCTCATACTCACCCTAACCCAAACACTCACCGTCAACCTTACCATAACCCTCACCTCATCCTCAACCTAAATCTCACCCTGAACCTAACCCTCACCCTTACAGTAACTCTCACCCTCAGCCTAACCCTCATGTTTACCCTTACCGTCACTCCCACACTAACCCTCACCCTAACCCTAACCCTCATCCTAACCCTCACCCTATCCCTAACTCTACCGTTAAACTTCACCCTCACCCTAACCCTAATTCTAACCCTAACCCTAACACTAAACCTCACCCTGAGGGTTAGGCTGAGGCCTAACCCTCATCTTTACTCTTACTGTCACCCTCATCCTAACCCTCACCCTAATCCTAACCCTCATCCTAACCCTCACCCTTACTGTAACACTAACCATCACCCTAACTCTAACCCTCACCCTTACCTTCAGCCTTAGTCTAACCCTAAGCCTAAGCCTAAACTTAACCCTAAACCTCACACTCACCCTAGACCTCACCGTATCCCTAATCCTAACCCTAACCCTCATTATAACACTCAACCTAACCATAACTGGAACCATCATTCTAAACCTAATCCTCATCCCCAACCTCACCCTCAGCCTAACCCTAAGCCTAAGGATAACCCTCACCCTAACCCTTACACTTACTCTCATACTAACCCTAATCCTAACCCTAACCCTAAACCTAAACCTCAACCTAACCCTCACCCTAACCCTAACCCTAACCCTCACCTTAGTCCTCACAATAACCTTCAGTCCAAACCTAACCCACACCCTCACCATAACCCAAACCCTCAGCCTAAACCTCACCCTAACCCTAGCCCTCATCCTAACCCAAATCTTAACCGTACCCCTCATGCAAACCCTCACCCTAAAACTCAACCTAAACCTAGCCCTAATCCTATCCCTCAACCTAAACCTAAACCTCACCCTCAACATAACCCTAACCCTAACCCTCACCCTATCCCTAAACCTAACCTTAACCCTAACCCTAAACCTCACCTTAAACCTAACCCTAACTCTCACCCTAAACCCAACCCTAAACCTCACCCTAATCCTAAACCTAACCCACATCCTAACACTCACCCTAACCCTCACTGTAACCCTAACTCTCACCCTCACCTTCAGCCTATCCCTAAGAAAAACCCTAACCCTAACCATAAACCCCACACTCACCCTCACCCAAAACCTAATCCTAAACCTAACCCTATCCCTAACCCTAACCCTCACCGTAATGCTCACTCTAACCCTAACCCTAACTGTAACCCTAAACCTCACCCTCACCCTAACTCTCACCCTTACACTCACACTCAGCCTTTCCCTAAGCCTAACCCTAACCCTAACCCTAACCCTTAACCTCACCTTCACCCTAACCATAAAACTTACCCTAACCCTAACACTTACCCTCACCCTCACCCCAGCCCTGAGCTTAACCCTAATTGTACCTCTAACCCTCATCCTAACCCTCACCCTAACCCTAAACCTAATTCTAACCCTCAACCAAACCCTAACCCTGACCCTCACCATAACCCTAACCCTAACCCTCACCCTAACCCTAAACCTTACCCAAAACCTAAACCTCACCATTACCCTAAACCTAACACTCACTCTCAACCTAGCCCTCATCCTAACGCTAATCCTAACCCTTTCCCTCATGATAACCCTTACCAAATCCCTAACCCTAACATTCAACCTAAACCTAGCCCTAATCCTAACCCTCAACCTAACCCTAACCCTCACCCTCAAGATAACCCTAACCCTAAACCTCAACCTATCCCTAAACCTAAACCTAACATTAAAACTCCCCTAACCCTAACCCTAACCCTCACCCTAAACATAACCCTCACCCTCAACCTAACCCTTAGCCTAACCCTAAGCCTAACCCTAAACCTAACCCTACCCCACACACTCACCCTCACCCTCAACCTAATCCTAACCCTAACCCTAACCCTCACCCTCACCCTCGACTTAGCCTTCACCCTAAGCCTAATCCTAGCCCTAACCCAAAGTCTAACTGTAACCCTAACCCTAAACCTAACCCTAAACCTAACCTTAACCCTCACCCTCACTGTAAGTTTAACCATAAACCTAACCCTAACAATAACCCTAACCCTAACCATCACCCTAACACTTATCCTCACCCTTACACTAACCCTAACCATAACATTAACCTTCACACTAATCTTAACACTCAACCTTAACCTAAACCTCAACCTCACCCTAAACCCAACCCTAATCCTCACGCTCACCCTAGCCCTCACCCTAACCCTAATTCTAACCCTAAAGATCACCCTAAACCTAACCCTCATCCTTACCCTAAACCTCACACTAACCCTAACCCTAATTCTCAATCTAACCCTCACCCTCACCCTAACCCTAACCATAAAGCTTACCCTAACCCGCACCCTAACCCTAACCCTTACCCTTATCTTAACCCTCACCCTCAGCCTAACCCTCACATTTACACTTACCATCACAATCACCCTAAACCTAACACTCATCCTAACCCTCACCCTAACCGTAAACCTAACCATCACCCTAACCCTAACCCTCACCCTCAACCTCACACTCAGACTAACACTAAGCCTAAGCCTATACCTAACCCTATCCCTCAACCTCACCCTAGCCCTCACCCTAACCCTAATCCTAACCCTAACCCTCTTCCTAACCATCAACCTAACCCTAAACCTAACCATCACAAAATCACTAATCCTCGCCCCAACCTCACCCTCAGCCTAATCCTAAGCCTAAGCCTAACCCTAACTCTAACCCTAACCCTAAATCTAAACCTAATCCTCATCCCCATCCTCACCCTCAGCCTAACCCTAAGCCCAACCCTAACACTAACCCTATCTCCAACCCTAACTCTAAATCTCACCCTAACCCCAACCCTAACCCTCACCCGCAACCTCACCCTCACCATAACTCTAACCCTAACCCTAACAATAACACTAACTCTAAACCTAACCCTCACGCTAACCCTAATCCTCACCCCCACCCTCATCCTCAGCCTAACCCTAACCCTAACGCTAAACCTCACCCTCAGCCTAAATCAAACCCTAACACTAACCCTAAACCTAACCCTCAGCCTAACCCTAACCCTAACCCTAAACCTCAGACTCACCCTCAACCTAACCATAATCCTAAACCTAACCCTACCCCTAACCCTCACACTAACCGTCACGCCAGTGCTCACCTTAACCCTAATCCTAACCCTAACCCTCATCCTTACCCTCAATCTAACCCTAACTCAAGCCCTCACCCTAACCCTAAGCCTCACATTCAACCTCAGTCTAAGCCTAACCCTAAGCCTAACCCTAAACCTAACCCTAACCCACACACTCATCTTCACCCTAACCCTAATCCTAACCCTAACCTTCACTCTAACCCTAACCCTCACACTAACTCTCACAATAACCATAACCTAAAACTGAACCTAACGCTAACCCTCACACTAACCCTCACCCTAAGCCTAAATTTAATCCTAAACCTCACCCTCAACCTATTCCTAACTCTAAACCTAATCATAACCCTAAACCTCACCCTAACACTAACCCTAACCCTCACCTTCACCCTCAACCTCAACATAACCCTAAGCCTAACAACAACAATAACCCTAACCTAACCCTAAACATCAACCTAACTATAACACTCACCCAAACCCTAAACCTCACCCTAACACTTACCCTCACACTAACACTAACCCTAACCCTAACACTAACCCATACACTAACGCTAACCATCACCCTAGCCCTATAACTCACCCTAACCCTAATCCTAACCCTAACCCTCACCCTCACCCTAGCCCTCACCCTAACCTTAACCCTCACCCTAACCCTAACACTCATCCTCACCCTAAACCTCACACTAACCCTAACCCTAAACCTCAATCTAACCCTTACCCTCACACTAACCCCTAACCCTCACCCTTACCCTAACCCTCACACTAACACTAACCCTCACACTGATCTTAACCCTCACCCTCAGCCTAACCTTCAACTTTACCCTTACCATCACCCTCACGCTAACCGTCACCCTATGTCGAAACCTCATGCTAACCTTCAACCTAAACGTAATACTAACCATCACCCTAATGCTAAACCTTCAGCTCAACCTCACCTTCAGCCTAACCATAAGCCTAAGCCTAATCCTAACCCTAAATCTCACCCTCACCCTGGCCCTCACCATAACCCTAATCCTAACCCTAACCCTCATCCTAACCCTCACCCTAACCCTAACCCTAAAAATCACCAGAACCTTAATCCCCACCCCCATCCTCACCCTCAGCCCAACACTAAGCCTAAGCCTAAGCCTAACCCTAATCCTCACACTCACCCTCACCATAACCCTAATCCTAAACCTAACTGTAAGTCTAAACCTAAACTTCAACCTAACCCTCACCCTAACCCTAACCCTCACCCTAACTATCCCCCTAACCTTAACTCTAACGCTAAACCTTACCCTCACCCTAACCCTAATCCTCACCCTAACCCTAAACCTCACCCTAAACCAAACCCTAACACTCACCCTCACCTTCACCCTCACTCTCACCACAACTCTAACCCTAACATTAACAATAACACCAACCCTAACCCTAAAGCTAAACTTAACCCTAATCCTAACATTAACCCTCACCCTCAGCCTCACCCTCACCACAAAGTTAACCTTAACCATAACACTAACAATAAATGTAACCCTAACCCTATTCCTAACACTCACCCTCACCCTAACCCTAATCCTAACCCTAACCCTCACCCTAACCCTAACCCTCACCCTCACCTTAAACCTAACCCTAAACCTAACCCTAACCCTAACACTAAAACTCACCCTAAACCTAACCCTAACCCTCACCCTAATCCTAACCCTCACCCTCATCCTCAACTTCAGCCTAAACCTAAGGTTAACCCTAACACTAACCCTAACCCTCACACTCACCCTATCCCTAATCCTAATCCTAATCCTAAGCCTAACCCTAACCCTCACCCTATCTCCAAACCTAACACTTACCCTAACACTAACCCTCACCCTCAGCCTCACCCTAACCCTAATTCTATCCCTAAACCTCACCCTCACCCTAACCCTAAGGCTAACCCTAAATGTAACCCTAACCCTAATCCTCCCCCTAACTCTCACCCTAACCCTAACACTATTACTAACCCTAACTCTAACCCTAACACTAACACTAAAGCTCACCCTAACCCTAACCCTCACCCTAACACAGCCTTCACCCTCACCCTCAGCCTAACCCTATGCCTAACCTTAACCCTATCCCTATCCCTCACACTCACACTAAGCCTAACACTAATCCTAATCCTAACCCTAACCCTATCCCTCAACCTCACCCTAAACCTCACCCTAACCCTAACACTAACCCGTACCTTAATCCTCACCTTTAACCTCACACTCAGCCTAACCCTAAGACTAACCCTAAACCTAACCCTAACACACACACTCGCCCTCACCCTAACCCTAATCCTAAACCTAACCCTAACCCTAACCCTAACCCTCCCTCTACCTCTCACCCTAACCCTTACCCTAACACTAACCCTAACCCTAACCCTCAACCTAACCCTCACCCTAAACCTAACTCTAACCCTAAACCTCACTCTCTCCCTAACCCTAACTCTAACCCTAACCCAAACACTAAACTTCACCCTAACCTTAACCCTAACCCTCATCCTCACCCTCACCGTAACTGTAACCCTAAACCTAACTCTAACAAAAACCCTAACACTATTCCTAAACCTCACCCTAACAATAACACTCACCCTAACCCAAACCCTCACCCTAAAACTTACCCTCACCCTAACATTAACCCAAACCCTAACCCTAAACCTAAACCTCAATCTCACCCTCACCCTAACCCTAACTCTATCCCTAACCCTAAACCTAAATTCATCCTAACCCTAAACCTCACCCTCACCCTCACTGTAACTGTAATCCTAACCCTAACAATAACCTTAACCCTAACCCTAACCCTCATCCTAACCGTAAACATCACCCTAACCCTAACCCTCACCCTAACACTTAGACTCAACCTAACACTAACCCTGACCTTAACACTAACCCTCACACTAACCCTAACCATCACCCTAACCCTAAACCTCACCCTAACCCTAGACCTCACCCTCAGCCTAACGCTCACCTTTACCCATAAAGTCACCCTCACCCTAACCCGCACCCTAACCCTAATCCTTATACTAACTCTCACCCTAACTTTAACCCCATCTATCACCCTAACCCTAAACCTGACCCTCACCCTCAACCTCAGCCTAACCCTAAGCCTAAGCCTACCCCTAACCTTAACACTCTCGCTCATCCTAGCCCTCACCCTAACCCTAATCAAAACACTGACCCTCCTCCTAACCATAACCCTAACCATCATTCTAAACCTAATCCTCATCCCCATCCATACCTTCAGCCTAACCCTAAGACTAAGCTGAACCCTAAACCTAACCCTCAGGGAAAATGTAGTCCTAAACCTAATCCTAACCTTAACATTAAACCTCAACCTAACCATCACCCTAACCTTAACCCTCACAACAACCCTAACCCTAACCCTCACACTAAACCTCCCCCTAAACCTAACTCTAACCCTCAAGTTCACCCTCACCCTAACCATAACCCTAATCCTAAAACCCTAACATTAACCCTCACCCTCATGCTCGGACTATCCCTAAGCCTAAGCATAAGACTAACCCTAACCCTCACACTCACCCGCACCTTAACCCTAACCATAACACTAACCCTTAACCTAACACTCACACTAACCTAACCCTAACACTAAATCTAACCCTAAACCTCACCCTCACCATAACCCTAACCCTCACGCTCACCCTCGGCCTAACATTAAGCCTAACCTTAAACCCACCCCTAACCCTAACCCTAACACTAACCCTCACCCTAACCCTCAACCTAACCCAAACCTTAACCCTCACCCCAGGCCATAACCAAACCCTAAGCCTAAGCCTAACCCTAACTCTAACCCTAACCCTCACACTCGCCCTAAAAATAACCCTAATCATAACCCTAAACCTCACACTAACCCTAACCCTAAAACTCACCCTCACCCTAAACCTCACCCTAACCCTAACCCTAAACCTAACTCTAACCCTCACCATATACATAACCCTCACAATAACCCTAAACCTCACACTAGCCCTTAACCAAACCCTCACCCTCACCCTCACCCTAATCCTAACCCTAACCCTCACCCTCACCCTAAACGAAACCCTATCCCTAACACTCACCCTAACCCTATGCCTAACCCTAACCCTAACCCTAACCCTCACATTCACCCTCAATCTAAACCTAATCCTAAACCTAACCCTATCCCTAACCCTAACCCTAACCCTCACACTAACCATCAACCTAGTGCTCAACCTAACCCTAATCCTAACCCTACACCTCATCCTAACCCTCACCCTAACCTTAACCCGAACCTTAACCCTAACGTTAACCCTAACCCTCACCCTCACTCTCATTCTAAGCTTAAGCCTAACCGTAAGCTTAAGTCTAACCCTAACCCTCACACTAACCCTCACCCTAACCCTAACACTAACACTAAGGCTAAATCTAACCCTAAACCTCACCCCCACCCTAACCCTAACTCTAACCCTAACCCTTAACATATACCTCACCCTAAACCTAACCCTAACCCTCACCTTCACCATAACCATAACATTAACACTAATCCTAAAAATAACCCTATACCTAACCCTAACCTTCATTCTAACCATAACCCTCACCCTAACTCTAACCCTCATCCTAACACTTAACCTCACCCTAACACTAACCATAACCCTAACACTAACACTAACACTAACCATCACCCTAACCCTAAACCTCACCCTCACCCTAACCCTCACCCTCACCCTAGCTCTCACCCTAACCCTAACCATCATCCTCACCCTAAACCTCACACTAACCCTAAAACTAATCCTCATTCTTAACCTCACCCTCACCCAAACCCTAACCCTAAACCTCAACCTAACCCTAACCCTCACCCTCACCCTCAGACTCACGCTAACCCTCAGCCTAACCCTTACCCTCACCCTAGACCTCTACCTAACCCTAATCCTAACCCTAACCCTAAACCTAACCATCACCATAAACCTAAAACTCATTCCCACCCTCACCCTCACCCTCAGCCTAACCCTAAGCCTAAGCCTAAGCCTAATCCTAACACTCACACTCACCCTCACCATAACCCTAATCCTAAACCGAACCCTAAACCTCAACCTAACCCTCACCCTAACCCTAACACTAACACTAACCCTAAACCTAATCCTAACCCTAACCCTCACCCTCACCTTAACCGTAACCCTAAACCTAACCCTAACAATAACCATAACCCTAAAACTAAGCCTAACCCAAAACATAACCCTCTCCCTAAACCTAACACTCACCCTAACACTTACCCTCACCCTAACAGTAACCCTAATCCTAACACTTACCGTCACATTAACCCTAACCATCACCTTAAACCTAAACCTCAACATAACCCTCAACCTCAGACTAGCCCTCACCCTAACCCTAACCCTCATCCTCACCCTAAACCTCACACTAACCCTAACACTAATCCTCCATCCAACCCTCACCCTCACCCTAACCCTAACCCTAATCCTCACCCTAACCCTCACCCTAACCCTAACCATCAACTTTACCCTTACTGTCACCCTCACCGTAACCCTCACCCTAACCTTAACACTCATCCTAAAACTCAGCCTAACCGTAAACCTAACCATCACGCTAACCCTAACCCTTAACCTGAGCCTCAGCCTCAGCCTCAGCCTAACCCTAAGCCTAAGCCTAACCCTAACCCTAAACCTCAACCTCACCCTCGTCCTCACCCTAACCCTAATGCTAACACTAAACCTCATCCTAACCCGAACCATAACCCTAACAATAACGCTAACCCTAAACCCTAACCATAACCCTCACCCCAACCCTAATCCTCTGCCTAACATTTACCCTCAACCTAACACTAACCCTAACCCTTACACTAACCCTCACACTAACTCTAACCATCACCCTAACCATAACACTCACCCTAAACATAACCCTAACCCTCACCCTCACCCTAGCCCTCACCCTTACCCTAACCCTCATCCTCACCCTAAACCTCACAGTAACCCTAAAATTAATCCTCAATCTAACCACACCCTCACCCTAACCCTAACCCTAAACCTCACCCTAACCCTAACCCTCACATTTATCGTAATCGTCACTCTCAGCCTAGCCCTCAACTTTACCCTTATTTTCACCCTCACACTAACCCTCACACTAACCCTAACCCTCATCCTAACCCTCACCCTGACCGTAACCCTAAGCATCACTCTAACCCTAACTCTCACCCACACCCTTAAACTAACACTAAACCTCAGACTAACCCTCACACTAACACTAAGTCTAAGCCTAAACCTCAACTTCACCCTAACCCTAAACCTCACCCTCACCCTCAGCCTAAACCTAAGCCTAACCCTAAAACTACCCCTCACACTCACACTCACCTTCATCCTAACCCTACCCCTAACACTAACACTAACCATAAACCTCACCCAAAACCTTACCATAACCCTAACTCTAACCCTAAACCTCACATTCGCCCAAACCCTAACCCTAACCATAACCCTATACCTCAGCCTAAACCTAATCCTAAACCTCACCCTCACCCTAAACCTCACCTAACCCTAACCCTAAACCTCACATCACCGTAGCCCTCACCCTAACGCTAAACCTAACCGTAATCCAAACCCTAAACATAACCCTCACCGTAACACTATCACTCACACTAACCCTAAACCTAAACCTCAACCTCACCATCAGCCTAACCCTAAGCCTAACCCTAAACCTAACCCTAACCCACGCACTCACCCTCACCCTAACCCTAATCCTAATCCTAACCATAACCATAACCCTCACCCTAACCCTATCACTCACCCTAACCCTAACCCTAAACCTAACCCCAACCCTCAACTTTACCATTACTGACACCCCCATCCTTACACTCACACTAACTCTCACCCTCATGCTAACCCTCTCCCTGGCCGTAATCCTAAGCATCACCCTAACCCTAACCCTCACCCACACCCTAACTTTAACACTAACCCTCACACTAACCCTCACCCTAACCCTAACAATAACCCTAACCCTCACACTAAACCTCACCCTAAACCTAACCCTCACCCTCAACCTAACCCTAAGCCTAACCCTTACCCTAACCCTCACACTCACCCTAACCCTAATCCTAATCCTAACCATAACCATAACCCTCATCTTACCCCTAACACTCACTCAATCCCTAAGCCTAACACTAACACTAACCCTAACCCTAACACTAAACCTCATCCTCACCCTAACCCTAACCCTAAACCTAACCCTAAGCCTAACACTAAACTTCACCCTAACCCTAGCTCTCACTCTAACCCTAATCCTAACCCTAACCCTCATCCTGACCCTCACACTAACCCTAATGCTAACCCTCAACCTAAACCCAACCCTCACACTTAACCTCACCCTCAGCCTAACGCTAAGCCTAACCCTAAATCTAACCCTAACCCACACACTCAACCTCACCCTAACCCTAATCCTAACACTAACCCTAACTCTAACCATAACCCTCACAGTAACCCTCACCCTAACCCAAACCCTAACACTAACACTAACCCTCACCCTAAGCCTAAATCTAACCCTAAACCTCACCCTCACCCTCACCCTAACTCTAACCCTAATCCTAACCCTAAACTTCACCCTAACCCTAACCCTAACCCTCACCCTCACCCTCAATGTAACACTAAACCTAAAACTAACAATAAACCTAACCCTAACTATAACCCTCACCCTAACCCTAACCCTCACCCTAACACTTACCCTCACCCAAACAGTAACCCTAACACTAACACTAACCCTTACACTAACCCTAACCCTCACCCTAACCCTAAACCTCACCCTAACCCTAACCCTAACCCTCATCCTCACCCTAGCCCTCACCCTAACCCTAATTCTAACCCTTACCTTCACCTAACCCCAACCCTCATTCTCACCCTAAACCACACACTAACCCTAACCATGCTCCTCAATCTAACCCTCACCCTCACCCTAATCCCTAACTCTCAACCTTAACCTAACCCTCATCCTAAACCGTAACCCTCACGCTTATCTTAGCCCTCACCCTTAGAATACCCCTCAAATTTACCCTTACTATCACCATTACCCTAACCCTCATCCTATCCCTAAATCTCATCCTAACCTTCAAGCTAAACGTAATCCTAACCATCACCTTAACCCTAACCATAATACTAACCCTAAACCTATCCCTGACCCTAACCCTCCGCCTAAACCTAACACAAAACTGAAACCTAACATTAACACTCACACTTACCCTAAACCTCACCTTAACCCTAAACCTCACCCTAACGCTAGGGTTAGGGGTAGGGTGAGGTTTAGGCTGAGGGTGAGGTTTAGGGTTAGTGTTAGGGTTAGTGTTAGGGTTAGGGTTAGTGTTAGGGTGATCGTGTTAGGGTGAGGGTTAGGATGAGGATGAGGATTACAGTTAGGGTGAGGGTTAGGGTTAGGGTTAGGGTTATTGTTCATTGTAGGTTTAGGGTTATGTTGAGGTTGAGTGTGAGGGTGAGGGTAAGGGTTAGGGTTAGGGTGAGGTTTAGGGTTAGGTTTAGTGTTAGAGTTAGGGTTAGGGTGAGGGTGAGGTTTAGGGTTAAATTTAGGCTTAGGGTGAGGGTTAGTGTTAGTGTTAGTGTTAGGGATAGTGTTAGGTTAGGGTTAGGTTGAGGGTTAGTGTGAGGGTTAGGGTTAGATTTAGTTTTAGGATTAGGGTTAGGGTGAGGTTGAGTGTGTGGGTTAGGGTTAGGTTTAGGGTTAGGCTTGGGGTTAGGCTGAGGATGAGGTTGAGGGTGAGGGTTAGGGGTAGGGTGAGGGTTAGGATTAGGGTTAATGTGAGGGTTAGGATGAATGTTAGGGTTAGGATTAGGGTTAGAGTGAGGGCTAGGGTGAGTGTGAGGTTTAGTATTAGGATTAGGGTGAGGTTTAGGGTTATGTTTAGGGTAAGGGTGAGATTAAGTGTTAGAGTTAGCGTTAGGTTGAGGGTTAGGTTTAGGGTTAGTGTTAGGGTTAGGGTGAGTGTTAGGGTTAGGGTGAGTGTTATGGATATGATTAGGATTAGGATTAGGTTAGGCTTATGGTGTGTGTGAGGGTTTGGGTAAAAGTTAGGCTTAGGGTTAGGCTGAGGGTGAGGGTGAGGGTGAGGGTTAGGGTTAGGGTGAGGGTGAGTGTGAAGGTTTGGGTTAGTGTTAGGGTTAGCCTTAGGTTTAGACTTAGGGTGAGTTAAGGGAGAGGGTTAGGGTTAGGGTTAGTGTTAGGATTAGGGTTAGGGTTTTTTTTAGTTTTAGGGTTAGGGTTAGAGTTAGGGTTAGGGTGAGGGTTAGTGTGAGGGTTAGTGTTAAAATTAAGATGTGGGTGAGGGTTAGGGTTAGGGTGATGATTAGGGTTACGGTCAGGGTGAGGTTGAGTATGTGGGTTAGGGTTAGTGTGAGGGTTAGGCTGAGGGTGACAGTAAGGGTAAAGTTGAGGGTTAGGCTGAGAGAGGATTACGGTAAATGTGAGGTTTAGGGATATGGTGAGGGTTAGGGTTAGGGTTAGGGTGAGGGTTTGGTTTAGACTGAGGATTAATTTTAGGGTTAGTGTGAGGTTTATGGTGAGGATGAAGGTTAGGGATAGGGTGAGGGCTAGGGTGAGGGTGAGGTTTAGGATTAGGGTTAGGGTGAGTGTGAGGATTAGTGTTAGCCTTAGGTTTAGGCTGAGGGTATGGGAGAGGGTGAGGTTTAGGGTTAGGGTGAAGGTTATGGTTAGGTTTATGGTGAGGTTTAGTGTTAGGTTTAGGGTTAGAGTTAGGGTAATGGTGAGGGTGAGGTTTATAGGAAGAGTTGGGTTTAGGGTGAGGGTTAGGGTTAGCGTGAGTGTTAGGGTGGGGATGAAGGTAATGTTAAATGTTAGGGTTGGGCTGAGGGTGAGAGTTACTATAAGGCTGAGGGTTAGGGTTAGGGTGAGGGTTAGGGGTAGGGGTAGGGTGCGGGTGAGGGTTAGATTGATGATTAGTGTTAGGGTTAGGGTGAGGTTTAGGGTAAGGCTGAGTGTTAGGGTTAGGGTTATTGTTAGCGTTATGTTTAGAGTTAAGTTTGCGGTCAGGGTGAGGCTGACGGTGAGGTTTATGGTTAGAGTTAGGTTTAGGGTGAGGGTTTGGGTTAGTGTTATTGTTAGGGTTAGGGTTAGAGTTACAGTGAGGGTGAGGGTTAGGGTTAGGGTGAGGATTAGGGTGATGGTTAGGGTTAGGGATAGGATTAGGTTTAGGCATAGGGTGAGGGTTAAGGTTATGGTGAGGTTGAGGTTTAGTTTTAGGTTGAGGGTTAGGATTAGGTCTAGGTTTAGGGTAAGGATTAGGGTTAGGGTGAGGTTTAGCATGAGGGTTAGGATTAGGAATAGGGTTAGGATGAGGGTAGGGTGAGGCTGAGGGTTAGGGTTACAGTGAGGTTTAGGGTTTGGGTTAGGTTTAGGGTTAGGTTTAGGTTTAGGGTTAGGGTCACGGTGAGGCTATGGGTTAGTGTTAGTTTAAGGTTAGAATAAGGTTTAGGGTTAGGGTGAGGGTTAGGGTTATTGTTAGGGTGAGGGTTAGTATGAGGGTTAGTGTTACAATTTGGGTTAGGGTGAGGGCTAGGTTGAGGGTGAGGTTTAGTGTTAGGGTTAGGGTGAGGTTTAATGTTAGGGTTAGGGGTAGGGTTAGGGTGAATTTTAGGGTTCGTGTTACGGTGAAGGTGAGGGTTAGGTTTGAGGTGAGGGTTAGGGTGAGGACTAAGGTGAGTGTGAAGGTTAGGGTTAAGTTTATGGTTAGGGTCAGGGTTAGGGTGAGTGTGAGTGTGAGGGTTAGTGTTCAAATTAGGCTTAGGCTTAGGGTTAGGCTGAGGATGAGGGTGGGGATGAGGATTAGGATTCGAGTTATGGTTCCGGTTATGGTTAGGTTGAGGGTTAGGATGAGGGTTAGGGTTTGGATTAGGGTTAGGGAGAGGGCTAGGTTCAGTGTGAGGTTAAGGGTTAGGTATAGGCTTAGGCTTAGGTTTTGGCTGAGGCTGAAGGTGAGGGTGAGGGTTAGGGTTAGGGTGATTGTTAGAGTTACGGTTAGGGTGAGGGTTAGGATGAGGTTTAGGATTGGGGTGAGGGTTAGGATGAGGGTGACAGTAAGAGTAAAGATGAGGGTTAGGCTGAGAGTGAGGATTACAGTAAATGGGAGGGTTCGGGTAAGGGTTCGGGTTAGGGTTAGGGTTAGGGTGAAGGTTATGGTTAGGATTAGGGTAGTGTGAGGGTTAGAGTTAGGGTTACGGTTAGGCTTATGGTTAGATTGAGGGTGAGTGTGAGGGTTAGGATTAGGGTTAGGGTTAGGCTTAGGGTTAGAGTGAGTGTTAGGGTTAGGGTTTGGTTTAGGGTGAGGGTGAGGTTTAGGGTTAGGGTTAATGTGAGGGTGAGGGTGAGGATTAGGGTTTGGGTTAGTGTGAGAGTTAGGTTTAGAGTGAGGGCTAGAGTGAGGGTGAGTTTTAGGGTTAGGGTTAGGGTGATGTTTAGGGTTAGGCTGAGGTTTAGGGTTAGGGGAAGGGTGAGGTTTAGGGTTATGGTTAGCGTTAGGGTTAGGGCGAGGGTGAGGTTTAGGGTTAGAGTTAGGGTTAGGGTGAGGGTTAGGGTGAGGGTTAGTGTTAGGGGTAGGGGTAGGGTTAGGATGAGGGTTAGGGGGAGGGTGAGGGTTAGGGTAAGGGTTAGGATTAGGATTAGAGTTAAGGTGATGGTGAGTGTGAGGGTTAGTCTTAGGGTTAGGAATAGGTTTAGGATTAGGGTTAGGTTGAGGGTGAGGTTTAAGGTTAGGGTTAGGTTTAGAGTGAGGGTAAGGGTGAGGGTTAGGTTGAGGGTTAGGGTTAGGATTAGGGTTAGGGTGAGGTTGAGTGTGTGGGTTAGGGTTAGGTTTAGGGTTAGGCTTAGGGTTAGGCTGAGGGTGAGGTTGAGGGTGAGGGTTAGGGTTAGGATGAGGGTTAGGGTTAGGATTAGGGTTAGGATTAGGCTTAGGTTTAGGGTTAGGTTTAGGGTTTGGTTTAGGGTGAAGGTGAGGGTGAGGATTAGGATTAGTGTTAGGTTTAGGGTTAGGGTTAGGCTAAGGGTGAGGGTGGGGGTGAGGATTAGGGTTAGGGTGATGGTTAGGGTTAGGGTTAGTGTTATTTTTAGGGGTAGGGTTAGAGTTACGTTGAGGGTCAGGTTGAGGGTGCGGGTGAGGGTTAGGGTTAGTGTTAGGGTGAGGTTTGGGGTTAGGGTTAGAGATAGGGTTAGGGTGAGGGTGAGGTTTAGGGTTAGAGTTAGGGTTAGTGTTAGGGTTAGGCTTAGTTTTAGGCTGAGGATGAGGGTGGGGGGTAAGGATTAGGTTTAGTTTTAGGGGTAGGGTTAGGTTTAGGGTTATTGTTCATGTTATGGTTAGGGTTAAGTTTGCAGTGAGGGTGAGGCTGAGGGTGAGATTTATGGTAAGGGTTAGGGTGATGGTTAGGGTTACAGTTAGCTTGAAGTTTAGGCTGAGGTTTAGAGCTAGGTTGAGGGTTAGTGTGAGGGTGATGGTAAGGTTAAATTTGAGGGTTAGGCTAAGGGTGAGGGTTAAGGTAAGGGTGAGGGTTTCGGTTTGGCTGAGGGTTAGGTTAAGGGTGAGGGTTAGGGATTAGGGTGAGGGTGAGGGTTAGATTGAAGATTAGAGTTAGGGTTTAGTGTGAGGTTTAGGGTGAGGATGAGGGTTAGGGTTCGGTGAGGGTAAAGGTTAGAATTAGAGTTAGGGTGAGGGCTAGGGTGAGGGTAAGGTTTAGGGTTAGGGTTAGGGTTAGGGTGAGGTTTAGTCTTAGGGTGAGGTTTAGGGTTGGTGTGAGGGTTAGTGTTAGCATTACGGTTAGTGCTATGGTGAGGGTAAGTGTTAGGGTGAGGGTTAGGGTTAAGGTGATGTTTATAGTTAGGGTGAGGGTAAAGGTTAGGGTTATTGTTAATTTTAGGTTTAGGGTTACATTGAGGGTGAGGGTGAGGGTGAGGGTAAGGAATAGGGTTAGGGTGAGGTTTAGGGTTAGGATTAGGGTTAGAGTTAGGGTTAGGATGAGGGCGAGGTTTAGGGTTAGATTTAGGCTTAGGGTGAGGGTTAGTGTGAGGGTTAGGTTTAGGGTTAATGTTAGGTTAGGGTTAGGGTGAGGGTTAGTGTGAGGGTTAGGGTTACAGTTAGGGTTAGAGTTAGGATTAGGGTTAGGGTGAGGGTGAGTGTCTGGGTTAGGGTTAGGTTTAGGGTTAGGCTTATGTTTAGAGTGAGGGTGAGGTTGAGGGTGAGGGTTAGGGTTAGGGTGAGGTTTAGGATTAGGGTTATCATGAGGGTTAGGATGAGGTTTAAGGTTAGGATTAGGGTTAGGGTGAGGGCTAGTGTGAGGGTGAGTTTTAGTGTTAGGGTTAGGATGAAGTTTAGGGTTAGGGTTAGGGTGAGGGTGAGGTTTAGTGTTAGAGTTAGGGTTAGGTTGAGAGTTAGGATTAGGGGTAGTGTTAGGGTTAGGGTTAGGGTGAGTTTTAGGGTTAGGGTGAGTGTTATGGTTATGGTTATGATTAGGATTAGGGTTAGGGTGAGGGTGAGTGTGAGGTTTAGGGTTAGGGTTAGGCTTAGGATTAGGCTGTGGGTGAGGGTGAGGGTGAGGGTTAGGGTTAGGGTGAGGGTGAGGTTTAGGGTTAGAGTGAGGTTTAGTGGCAGGTTTAGGGTGAGGGTTAGTTTTAGGGTTCTGTTTAGTGTTACGTTTAGGGGGAGGTTTAGGGTCAGGTTGAGGGTTAGGGTTAGTGTTAGATTTTGGGTTAGGGTGAGGGTTAGTTTGAGGTTTAGGGTTAGGGTTAGGGTTAGGTTAAGGATTAGGGTTAGGGTAAGGGTGAGTGTGAGTGTTAGGGTTAAGGTTAGGCTTAGGATGAGGGTGAGGTTGTGGGTAAGGATTAGTGTCTGGGTTATGGTTAGGGTTAGATTTAGGGTGAGGGTTAGGATGAGGGTTAGGGTAAGGATTAAGGTTAGGGTGAGGGCTAGGGTGAGGGTGAGGGTTAGGGTTAGGGTTAGGGTGAGATTTATGGTTAAGGTAGGGTTAGGGTTAGTGTGAATGTTAGTGTTAGGTTTAGGTTTAGTGTTAGGGTTTGGGCGAGGGTTAGGGTCAGGTTTTGGGTTAGGGTTAGTGTTAGGGTTAGAGTTAGAGTGATGGTTAGGGTTAAGGATAGCTTGAAGTTTAGGATGAGGTTTAGGGATAGGGTGAGGTAGGGATAAGGTTAGGGTAAGGGTGATGGTAAGGGTAAATTTAAGGGTTAGGGTGAGGGTGAGGGTTAGGATAAAGGTGAGGGTTACGTTTAGGGTGAGTGTTAGTGTACGGGTGAGGGTTAGGGATTATGGTGAGGGTGAGGGTTAGATTGAGGATTAGGGTTAGGGTTAATGTGTAATCCTCACTCTCAGCCTAACCCTCATCTTTACTCTTACTGTCACCCTCATCTTAACCCTCACCCCAATCCTAAACCTCATCCTAACCCTCACCCTAACCGTAACCCTAACAATCACCCTAACCCTAACCCTCACCCTCACCTTCAGCCTCAGCCAAAACCTAAGCCTAAGCCTATACCTAACCCTTAACCTCACACTGAACCTAGCCCTCTCCCTAACCCTAATCCAAACCCTAACCCTCATCCTAACCCTCAACCTAACCATAACCGGAACCATAACTCGAATCCTAATCCTCATCCCCACCCTCATCCGCAGCCTAACCCTAAGCCTAAGCCTAATTCGAACACTAACCCTCACACTCACACTCACCCTAACCCTGACCCTAACCATAAACTTAACCCTAACCTTCACACTCACCTTAGTCCTCACCCTAACCCTCACCTCAAACCTAACCCTCACATTCACCGGAACACGAACCCTAAAACTCACCCTAACCCTACCCTTAACCCTAACATTAAACCTCACCCTAACCCTAACAATAAACCTCACCCTCAACCTAGCCCTCACCCTAACCCAAATTGTAACCCTAACCCTCATACTAACCCTCATCCTAACAATAACCCTAACCCTCACCCTAACCCTAAACCTTATTCTAACCTTAAACTAACACTAACCCATAGCCTCACCGTGACTCTAACCCTAAACCTAAACCTAACCCTAAACCTAACCCAAACCCTAAACCTCACTGTAACCCTAACCCTCAGCCTCACCCTACCCTCATCCTAACCCTATTCCTAATCCTAACCCTTATGCTAAACCTCACCCTAACCCTAATCCTTACCCTAAACCTAGACCTAATCCTAACCCTCAACCTAAAACTAAACCTCAACCTCACCATAAACTTAACCCTCACCCTATGCCTAAACCTAATCCTATCACTAACCCTAACCATCACCCTAATCCTCACCCTAATCCTAACCCTAACAGTAACCCTAACACTAACCCTCACACTAAACCTCAAATTAACACTAACTCAAACCCTAAATGTCACCCTCACCCAAACATTAACCCTCACCCTCACCCTCACCATAAGCCTATCCCTAAGCCTACATCTAACCCTAATCTTAACCCTCATACTCACACTCACACTAACCCTAATCTTAATCCTAACCCTAAACCTAACCCGCACCCTAACACTAACCCTCACCCTAACCCTAACACTAACCCTAAACCTAAACCTCACCCTATCCCTCAACCTTACACTAACTCTAACCCTAAACCTCACCCACACCTCACCTTAAACCTAACCCTAAACATCACCCTCATACTAACCCTCACCCTAACCCTAACACTAACACTAATCCTAATCCTAAACCTCAACCTAACTCTCACTCTAACCCTAACCCTTATTCTCACACAAACGCTAACCCTAAACCAAACCCTATCCCTAACCCTCACCCTCACCCTCACCCTCAGCTTAACGCTAAGCCTAACCCTAACCCTAAGCCGAACGCAAACACTCACCCTAACACTAACCCTAATCCTAATGCTAACCCTAAACCTTACCCTCACCATAACCCTCATCCTCATCCTAACCCTCACCATAACCCTAACCTTAACACTAACCCTAATCCTAACCCTCACACTAACCCTCACCCTAACCCTACACCTAACCCTAAACTTCACCCTCACCCTCACCCTAAACCTAAACCTAAACCTAAACCTCACCCTAACCCTAACCATCACACTAACCCGCACCTTCACCGTAACTCTAACCCTAAACCTAACAATAACACTAACCCTCAACCTAACCCTAAGACTCACCCTCACCGTAACCCTAACCCTAACCCAAACCCTCACCCTAACCCTTAACCTAACCGTAACCTAAACTTCACCCTAACCCTAAACCTAAACCTCACCCTCAGCCTTACCCTGACAGTAAACTTAAACCTAACCATAACACTAACAATAACACTAACCCTAACCCTAATCTAACCCTCACCCTCACCCTAACCCTAACCCTCACCCTAACCCTAACCCTCACCCTCACCCTAACACTCACCCTAACCCTAAACCTAGCCCTAACCCTAAAACTCACAATAATTCTAACCCTAACCCTCACCCTCACCCTTGCACTCAGCCTAACATTAATATTAAACCTAAACCTCACCCTAACCTTAACCCTAACCCTCACCCTAACCCTAAAACCCTAAGAATCACCCTAACCCTAACCCTCACCTTCACCCTCAAGCTCGGCCTAAGCAGAGGACTAGGCCTAAGGCTAACCCTAACCCTCACACTCACCCTCACTCTCACCGTAACCGTAAAACTAACCCTAACCCTAACCCTCACACTAACCCGCACCCTAACGCTAACCTTAACCCTAAACCTCACCCTCACCCTAAACCTAACCTTCACCCTCACCCTCACTCTCCGCCTAACACTAAGCCTATCCCGAACCCAAAACCTAACCCTAACGCTCACACTCAACCTCAGACTAAACCTAAGCCTAAGCCTAACCCAAACCCTAACCCTCACCCTCACCATCACCCTCAGCTTAACACTAAGCCTAAGCCTAACCCTAACCCTAATCCTCACCCTCACACTAGCCCTCACCATAACCCTAACCATAACACTAAACCTAACCCTAACACTCACACTAAACCAAACCCTAACCCTAACAATAACCCTCAACCTCACCCTCACCCTTACACTAACCGTAACTGTAAGCCTCAACCTAACCCTAACCCTAACCCCAAAGATCACCCTCACCCTCACCCTTATCTTAACCTTAACCTCAAACCTAACCCTAAGAATAACCATAACCATCAACCTAAACTTAAAACTAACCCTCACCGTAATTTCTAACCCTAACCCAAACCCTCCCCCTAAACCTAACCCTGACCCTAACCCTAACGCTAAACCTCACCCAAAACCTAACACTAACCCTCACCCTAAACCTAACACTAACCCTAATCCTCACCCTAGGACATACCCTAACCCTAATCTAACCCTAACCCTTACCCTAAACCTCACTCTAACCCTAAACCAAACCCTCACCCTAAATCTAACCCTCAACCTCACCCTCAGCCTCAGCCTAACCCTAAGCCTAATACTAACCCTAACCCTAACTGTCACACTCACAGTCACCGTAACCCTAATCCTAACCCTAACACCAACCATAAGCCTAAGACTAACCCTAAACCTAACCCTCACACTAACCCTCACTCTAACCCTAACCCTAACCCTATTGCTCATCCTAGCACATACCCTGACGCTAATCCTATCCTTAACCCTCACCATAACCCTCACCCTAACCCTTACTCTAAACGTAAACCTAAAGCTAACGCTCAGCCTCACCCTAAACCTAATGCTAACCCTAACCCTAACACTAACACTAACCCTCACACCAACCCTCACCTTAACCCTAATCCTAATCGTAACCCTTACCCTAACCATCACCCTCACTTTAACCCTCATCCTAACCCTACCCCTAACACTAACACTAATACTAACCCTCACCCTAACCCTCACCCTAACCCTAAGTCTAACCCTAACCCTCACCCTCGCCTTAACCGTAAGCCTAAACATAACCCTAAACCTCACCCTAACCCTTACCCTAACCCTCACCCTCACCCTAAACATCACCCTAACCCTAACCATAAACCTCACTCTCACCATAGACCTAACCCTAACCTAACCCTAACCCTAACCCTCACCCTAACAATAAACCTCAACATAACCCTAACTTTCACACTAATCCTAACCCTAACCCTCACCCTCACCCTAAACCAAAACCTATCCCTAATACTCACTCTAACCCTAAGCCTAATCCTAACCCTTACCTGCACACTCATTCTCAATCTAAACCTAATCCTAAACCTAACCCTATCCCTAACCCTAACCCTCACATTAACCATCACTCTAGCGCTCACCCTAACTCTAATCCTAAACCTATACCTCATCCTAACACTCACCCTAACCATAATCCTAGCCCTCACCCTAACCCTAACCCTAACCCTCACCCTCACTCTCAAACTAAGCCTAAGCCTAACCCTAAGCTTAAGCCTAACTCTAAACCTCACACTAACCCTCACCCTAACCCTAACCCTAACACTAATGCTAAAGCTAACCCTAAACCACACCCTCACCGTAACCCTAACTCTAACACTAACCCTTAATATAAACCTCACCCTAAAAGTATCCCTAACCCTAACAGTCACAATAACCGTAACCATAACCCTAACCCTAACAATTACACTAAACCTAGCCCTAACCCTCATTGTAACCATAACTGTCACCATAATCCTAACCCTCACCCTAACACTTACCCTCACCCTAACACTAACCCTAACCCTAACACTAATCCTCACACTAACCCTAAACATCACCCTAACCCTAAACCTCACCCAAACCCTAAACCTCACCCTCACCCTAGCCCTCATTCTAACCCTAACCCTCACCCTAAACCTAGACCTAATCCTAACCCTCAACCTTACCTTAACACTCACATTCATCATAACCTTAACCCTAACCCTGAACCTATGCCTAAACGTAATCCTAACCCTAAACCTCACCCTAACCCTAACCCTCACCCTCATGCTAGCCATCACCCTAATAATAATCCTCAACTTAAGCCACATCCTGACCCTCACCCTAACCCTAAACCTAACTATCACCCTAACCCTAAACCTCACCCTCACCCTCAGCCTAACCCTAAGCCTAATTCTAAACCTAACCATAACCCTCACACTCAACCTCACACAAAACCTAATCCTAAACCTAACCCTAACCCTAACCCTAACCCTCACCCTAACCCTCAACCTAACCCTAACACTAACACTAAACCTAACACTAACCCTCACAGTAAATCACAATTTAACACTAACTCTAACCCTAAACCTCACCCTCACCCAAACCCTAACCCTCAGCCTCAGCCTCAGCCTCAGCCTATCCCTAAGCCTAAACCTAACCCTAACCCTAACCCTCATACTCACCCTCACACTAACCCTAATCCTAATCCTAACCCTAAACCTAACCCTAACCCTAAAACTAACCCTCACCCTAATCCTAACCCTAACACTAACCCTAAATCTAAACCTCACCCTATCCCAAACCCTAACCCTAACTCTAATCCAAAACCTCACCCTCACCCTAACCCTAACCCTAAATATCACACTCATCCTAACCCTCACCCTCACCCCAACCCTAACACTAATCCTAACCCTAATCCTCATCCTAACTCTCACCCTAACCCTAACCCTAAATCTCACCCTAACCCTAACTTTCACCCAAACGTTAACCCTAACACTCAACCTCACCCTCACTCTCAGCTTAACGCTAAGCCTAACCCTAACCCTAAGCCTAACCCAAACACTCACCCTAACACTAACCCTAATCCTAATCCTAACCCTAACCCTAACCCTCACCCTAACCCTCACCCTCATCCTAACCCTCACCCTAACCCTGACCCTAACACTAACCCTAACCCTAAACCTCACCCTAACCCTCATCCTAACCCTAAATCTAACCCTAAATCTCACCCTCACCCTCACCCTAAACCTAACCCTAACCCTAAACCTCACCTAACCCTAACCCTCACAATCACCCTCACCTTCGCCGTAACTCTAACTCTAACCCTAACAATAATACTAAACCTCACCCTAACCCTAACACTCACCCTCACCATAACCTTAACTCTAACCTAAACCCTCACCCTAACCCTTACCCTAACCCTAACCTAAACCTCAAACTAACCATCACCCTCAGCCTAACCCTCACTGTAAACTTAAACCTAACAATAACACTAACAATAACACAAACCCTAACCCTAATCTAACCCTCATTCTCACCCTCACCCTAACCCTAACCCTCACCCTAACCCTAACCCTCACCCTCACCGTAATCCTCACCCTAAAACTCACCCTAGCACTAAACCTAACCCTAACGCTAAACCTCACCCTAACTTTAACCCTAACCCTCAGACTCACCCTAGCGATCACATTAGCCCTAATCTTAAACCTAAACCTCACCCTAAACCTCACCCTAACCCTAAGCCTAACCCTCACCCTAACCCTAAAACCCTAAGAATCACCCTAACCCTAACCCTCACCTTCACCCTCAAGCTCGGCCTAAGCATAAGTCTAAGGCTAAACCTAACCCTCACACTCACCCTCACCCTCACCATAACATAACAATAACACTAACCCTAAACCTCACACTAACCTGCACTCTAACGCTAACCCTAACCCTAAACCTCACACTCAACCTAAACCTAACCCTCACCCTCACCCTCACCCTCCGCCTAACACTAACCCTAACCCTTACCCTAACCCTAACCCTCACCCTCACCCTCACCCTCAGCTTAACACTAAGCCTAAGTCTAACCCTAACCCTAACCCTCACCCTCACACTAGCCCTCACCATAACCCTAACCATAACACTAACCCTAACCCTAACACTCACACTAATCCTAACCCTAACACTAACAATAACCCTAAACCTCACCCTCACCCAAACACTAACCCTAACTATAAACCTCATCCTAACCCTAACCCTAACCCTCAAAATCACCCTAATCCTCACCCTTATCTTAACCTTAACTTTAATCCTAACCCTAAGAATAACCATAACCTTAAACCTAAACTTCAACTTCACCCTCAACGTAACTCTAACCCTAACCCAAACCCTCACCCTAACGCTAACCCTGACCCAAACCCTAACGCTAAACATCATCCTAAACCTAACACTAACCCTCATTCTCACCCTAGGACATACCCTAACCCTAATCTAACCCTAACCCTCACCCTAACCCTCACTCTATCCCTAAACCAAACCCTCACCCTTAATCTAACCCTCACCCTCACCCTCAGCCTAAGCCTAACCCTAAGCCTAACACTAACCCTAACCCTAACTGTCACACTCAGAGTCACCGTAACCCTAATCCTAATCCTAACACCAACCCTAACCCTAACAATAAACCTAAACCTAAACCTCACCCTAACCCTCACTCTAAAGCAAACCCTAACCCTATTCCTCATCCTAGCATATACACTAATGCTAATCCTATCCCTAAACCTCACCATAAGCCTCAACCTTACCCTCACTCTAAACCTAACCCAAAAGCTAACCCTCACCCTCACCCTAACCCTAATGCTAACCCTAACCCTAACCCTAACACTAACCTCACACTCACCCTCACCTTAACCCTAATCCTAATCCTAAACCTTACCCTAACCCTCACCCTCACCCTAACTCTCAGCCTAACCCTACCCCTAACACTAACACTAACAGTAATCCTCACCCTAACCCTCACCCTAACCCTAACTCTAAACCTAACCCTCACCCTCGCCTTAACCCTAACCCTAAACATAAAATAAAACCTCACCCTAACCCTAACCCTAAACCTCACTCTCACCCTAGACCTCACCCTAACCCTAACCCTAACCCTCAATATTGGCCTAAGCCTAAACTTAAACCTAAGCTTAAGCCTAACGCTAACCCTCACACTAACCCTCACACTAACCCTCACCCTAACACTAACACTAACATTAACGCTAACTCTAACCCTAAATCTCACTCTCACCCTAACCCTAACTCTTACCCTAACCCTTAATATAAACCTCACCCTAAACCGAACCCTAAACCTCACCCTCACAGTAACCGTAAACCTAACCCTAACTCTAACAATAACACTAAACCTAATCCTAACCCTCATTGTAACCCTAAGCGTCACCATAAACCTAACCCTCACCCTAACACTTCCCCTCACATTAACACTAACCCTAACCCTAACACTAATCCTCACACTAACCCTAACCATCACCCTAACCCTAAACCTCACCCTAAAACCTAGACCTAATCCTAACCCTCAACCTTACCCTAACCCTCACCCTCATCATATCCTTAACCCTAATCCCCACCCTATTCCTAAACCTAATCCTGACCCTAAACCTCACCCTAACTGTAATCCTAACCCTCACCCTCATGATAGCCCACACCCTAACCATAAACCTAAACCTAACCCTTATCCTAACGCTCACCCTAAACCTAAACCTAACCCTCACCCTAAACCTAACCCTCACCCTCACTGACAGCCTAACTCTAAGCCAATCCTAACCCTAACCATAACTCTCACACTCAACCTCACCCAAAACCTAATCCTAAACCTAACCCTATCCCTAACCCTAACCCTCACCCTAACCCTCACACTTTCCCTAACCCTAACACTTACCCTAACACTAACCCTCACACTAAACCTCAACTTAACACTAACTCTAAACCTAAACCTCACCCTCACCCTAACCCTAAACCTCACCCTCACCCTCACCCTCAACCTATCCCTAATCCTAAACCTAACTCTAACCCTAACCCTCATACTCACCTCTCACTAACCCTAACCCTAATCCTAACCCTAAAACTAACCCTCACCCTAACACTAACCCTCACCCTAACCCTAACCCTAACACTAACCATAACCCTAAACCTCACCCGATCCCTTAATCTAACCCTAACTCTAACTCTAAAACTCATCCTCACCCTCACCCTAAACCTAATCCTAAACATGAACCTCATCCTAACCCTCACCATAACTCTAACCCTACACTAATCCTAAACCTAATCCTAATCCTAACTCTCACCCTAACCCTAACCCTAACTCTCACCCAAACGCTAACCATAACCCTAATCCTCACCCTCACCCTCACCCACAGCTTATTGTTAAGCCAAACCCTAACCCTAAGCCTAACCCAAACACTCACCCTAATGCTAACCCTAATCCTAATCCTAGCCCTAACACTAAACCTCACCCTAACCCTCACCCTCATCCTAACCCTCACCCTAACCCTAACCCTAACACTAACCCTAACCCTAAACCTCACCCTAAACCTCACCCTAACCCTAAATCTAACCCTAAACCTCACCCTCTCCCTCACCCTAAACCTAACACTAACCGTAATCCTCACCCTAGGACATACCCTAACCCTAATCTAACCCTAACCCTCACCCTAACACTCACTCTAACCCTAAACCAAACCCTCACCCTAAATTTAACCCTCGCCCTCACCCTCAGCCTCAGCCTAACCCTAAGCCTAACACTAACCCTAACCCTAACTGTCACACTCACAGTCACCGTAAACCTAATCCTAACCCTAACACCAATCCTAACCCTAACACTAAACCTAAACCTCAACCTCAACCTAACCCTTACACTAACCCTAACCTGACCGCTATTGCTCATTCTAGCACATACCCTAAGGCTAATCCTATCCCTAACCCTCACCATAACCCTCACCCTTACCCTCACTCTAAACATAACCCTAAAATTAACCCTCACCCTCATCCTAACCCTAATGCTAACACTAACCCTAACACTAACACTAACCCTCACAGTCAACCTCACCATATCCCTAATCCTAATCCTAAACCTTACCCTAACCATCACGCTCACCCTAACTCTCATCCTGACCCTACACCCAACATTAACACTAACACTAACCCTCACCCTAACCCTCAACTTAACCTTAACTCTAACCCTAACCCTCACCCTCGCCTTAACTGTAACCCTAACCATAACCCTAAACCTCACACTAACCCTAACCCTAAAACTCACCCTAAACCTCAACCTAAGCATAACCCTAAACCTCACTCTCATCATAGCACTCACCCTAGCCCTAAACGAAACCCTCAGTCTCGGCCTAAGCCTAAACCCTAAGGTTAATCCTAACCCTAACCCTAACCCTAACCCTCATCCTAACCCTAACACTAACACTAACGCTAACTCTAAACCTAAACCTTACCCTCACCCTAACCCTAACTCTAACCCTAAACCTTAATATAAACCTCAACCTAAACCGAGCCCTAACCCTCACCCTCACAGTAACCGTAACCCTAAACCTAACTCTAACAATAAAACTAAAACTAAACCTAACCCTCATTGTAACCATAACCGTCACCATAAAACTAACCCTCACCCTAACAATTACCCTCACATTAACACTAATCCTAACCCTAACACTAATCCTCACTCTAACCCTAACCATCATCCTAACTCTAAACCTCACCCTAAGCCTAAACCTCAACCTCACCCTAACCCTCATCCTAACACTAACCCTCACCCTAAACCTAGACCTAATCCTAACCCTCAACCTAATCCTAATCCTGAACCTAATACTCATCCTAACCCTCACCCTAACCATAAACCTAACCCTCTCCCAAAACCTAACCCTCACCCTCACCCTCAGCCTAACCCTAAGCCTAATCGTAATCCTAACCATAATCATCACACTCAACCTCACCCAAAATCTAATCTTAAACCTAACCCTATCCCTAACCCTAACACTCACCCTAACCCTCACCTTAACCCTCACCCTAACCCTAATCCTAACACTAACCCTAACATTAAACCTCAACTTAACTCTAAGTCTGACCCTAAATCTCACCCTAACCCTAACCCTAAACCTCACCCTCACCCTCACCATCAGCCTATCCCTAAGCCTAAACCTAACCCTAACCCTAACCCTCATACTCAGCCTCACACTAACCCTAATCCTAATCCTAACCCTAAACCTAACCCTCACCCTAACACTAACACTCACCCTAACCCCAACCCTAACACTAACCATAACCCTAAACCTCACCCTATCCCTTACCCTAAACCTAACTCTAACCCTAAAAGTCACCCTCAACCTCACCCTAACCCTAATCCTAAACATCACCATCATCCTAACCCTCACCCTAACCCTAACCCTAACCCTAACCCTAACCCTAACCCTAACCCTAGTCCTCATCCTAACTCTCACCCTAACCCTAACCCTAACTCTCACCCAAACGCTAACCCTAACCCAAACCCTAACCCTAATCCTCACCCTCACCCTCAGCTTAATGCTAAGCCAAACCCTAACCCTAAGCCTATCCCAAACACGAACCCTACAGCTAACCCTAATCCTAATCCTAGCCCTAACTCTAAACCTCAACCTAACCCTCACCCTCTTCCTAACCCTCACACTAACACTAACCCTAACTCTAAACCTCACTGTAAACCTCACCCTAACACTAAATCTAACCCTAAACCTCACCCTCATCCTCACCCTAAACCTAACCCTAACCCTAAACCTCACCCTAACCCTAACCCTCACACTCACCCTCACCTTCAACGTAACTCTAAACCTAACCCTAACAATAACACTAACCCTCACCCTAAACCTAACACTCACGCTCACCGTAATCATAAACCTGACCCAAAACGTCACCCTAACCCTTACCCTAACCCTAACATAAACCTCACCCTAACCCTAAACCTAACCCTCACCCTCAGCCTCACCCTTACTGTAAACTTAAACCTAAACATAACACTAACAATAACAATAACCGTAACCCTAAAATTACCCTCAACCTCACCCTCACCCTAACCTTCACCCTAAACCTAACCCTCACCCTCAATGTAACCCTCACTCTAACACTCACCCTAAACCTAAACCAAAACCTATCCCTGAATCTCAACCTAACTCTAACCCTAACCCTCACCCTCAACCTAGCACTCACCCTAGCCCTAGTCTTAAACCTAAACCTCACCCTAAACCTCACCCTAACCCTAATCCTAACCCTCACCCTAACCCTAAAACCCTAACAATCACCCTAATCCTAACCCTCACCTTCACCCTCAAGATCGGCCTAAGCATAAGCGTAAGCCTAAGGCTAAGCCTAACCCTCACACTCACCCTCACCATCACCGTAACCGTAACACTAAACCTAACCCTAACCCTCACACTAACCCGCACCCTCACGCTAACCCTAACCCTAAACCTCACCCTCACCCTAAAACTAACCCTCACTCTCACCCTCAGCTTAACACTAAGACTAAGCCTAACCCTAACCCTAACCCTCACCCTCACACTAGCCCTCACCATTACCCTAACCATAACACTAAACATAACCCTAACACTCACACTAACCCTAACCCTAACCCTAACAATAACCCTAAACCTCACCCTCACCCTAACACTAACCCTAACTCTAAACCTCATCCTAACCCTAACCCTAACACTCAACATCACCCTCACCCTCACCCTTACCTTAAACTTAACCTTAACCCTAACCCTAAGAATAACCATAACCCGAAACCTAAACTTAAAATTCACCCTCACCGTAACTCTAACCCTAACCCAAACCCTCACCCTAACCCTAACCCTGACTCTAACCCTAATGCTAAACCTCACCCTAAACCTAACACTAACCCTAATCCTCACCCTAGGACATACCCTAACCCTAATCTAACCCTAACTCTCACCCTAACCCTCACTCTAACCCTAAACCAAACCCTCATCCTAAATCTAACCCTCACCCTCATCCTCAGCCTCACTCTAACCCTAATCGTAACACTACCCCTAACCCTAACTGTCACACTCACAGTCATCGTAACTCTAATCCTAATCCTAACACTAACCCTAAACCTAACACTATCCCTAAACCTAACCCTCAACCTAATCCTCACACTAAACCTAAACCAACCCTATTGCTCATCCTAGCACATACCCTAACGCTAATCCTATCCCTAAACCTCACCATAACCCTCACCCTAACCCTCACACTAAACCTAACCCTAAAGTTAACCCTCACCCTCACCCTACCCCTAATCCTAACCCTAACCCTAAGCATAACACTAACCCTCACACTCAATCAAAACTTAACCCTAATCCTAATCCTAACCCTTACCCTAACCCTCACCCTCACCTTAACCCTAATCCTAACCCTACTCCTAACACTAACACTAACCCTAACTTTCACCCTAAGCCTCACACTACACGTCACCCTAACCGAAAATCTAACCCCTACCCTCAACTTCGCCTTAACCGGAACCCTAAACATAACCCTAAAACTCATCCTAACCCTAACCCAAAACCTCCCCCTCACCCTAAACCTGTAACCATAACCGTCACCATAATCCTAACAATCACCCTAACAGTTACCCTCACCCTAACACTAACCCTCACCCTAACCCTAAACCTAACACTAACCCTACACCTCTCCCTATCCCTTACCTTAACCCTAACTCTAACCCAAAACTCACCCTCACCCTCACCCTAACCCTAATCCTAAACATCACCCTCATCCTAACCCTCACCCTAACCCTAACCCTAACACTAATCCTAACCCTAATCCTCATCCTAACTCTCACCCTAAACCTAACTCTCATCCAAACGCTAACCCTAACGCAAACCCTAACCCTAAACCTCACCCTCACCCTCACCCTCAGCTTAACGCTAAGCCTAACCCTAACCCTAAGCCTAACCCAAACACTCACCCTAACACTAACCCTAATCCTAATCCTAACCCTAACTCTAACCCTCACCCTAACCCTCACCCTCATCCTAACCCTCAACCTAACCCTAACCCTAACACTAACCCTAACCCTAAACCTCACCCTAAACCTCACCCTAACCCTAAATCTAACCCTAAACCTCACCCTCACCCTCACCCTAAACCTAACCCTAACCCTAAACCTCACCCTAACCCTAACCCACACACTCACCCTCACCTTCGCCATAAATCTAACCCTAACCCTAACAATAACACCAACCCTCACCCTAACCCTAACACTCACCCTCACAGTAATCCTAACCCTAACCCAAACCCTCACCCTAACCATTACCCTAACCCTAAGCTAAACCTCACCCTAACCCTAAACCTAACCCTCACCCTCAGCCTCACCCTCACTGTAAACTTAAACCTAACTATAACACTAACAATAACACTAACCCTAACCCTAATCTAACCTTCACCATCACCGTCACCCTAACCCTAAACCTCACCCTAACCCTAACCCTCACCCTAACTCTAACCCTAACACTCACCCTCACCCTAGCACTCACCTTAGCCCTAATCTTAAACCTAAACCTCACCCTAAACCTCACCCTAACCCTCACCCTAACCCTAAAACCCTAACAATCACCCTAACCCTTACCCTCACCTTCACCCTCAAGCTCGGCCTAAGCATAAGCCTAAGCCTAAGGCTAAGCCTAACCATCACAGTCACCCTCACCCTCACTGTAACCGTAACACTAACCCTAACCCTAACCCTCACACTAATCCGCACCCTAACGCTAACCCTAATCCTAAACCTCACCCTCACCCTAAACCTAACCCTCACTCTCAACCTCAGCCTAACCCTAAGCCTAAGCCTAACCCTAACCCTCACCCCCACCCTCAGCTTAACACTAAGCCTAAGCCTAACCCTAACCCTAACCCTCACCCTCACACTAGCCCTCACCATAACCCTATCCATAACATTAAACATAACCCTAACACTCACACTAACCCTAACACTAACCCTAACAATAACCCTAAACCTCACCCTCACCCTAACACTAACCCTAACTCTAAACCTCATCCTAACCCTAACCCTAACCCTCAACATCACCCTCACCTTCATCCTTACCTTAACCTTAACTTTAACCCTAACCCTAAGAATAACAATAACCCTAAACCTAAACTTAAAACTCACCCTCACCGTGACTCTAACCCTAACCCTCACCATAACCCTAGTGCTAAACCTTACACAAAAAGTAACCCTAACCCTAATCCTCACCCTAGGATATATCTTAACCCTAATCCTAACCCTAATCCTCACCCTAACGCTCACTCTAACCCTAAACCAAACCCTCACCCTAAATCTAACCCTCACCCTCACCCTCAGCCTCAGCCTAACCCTAAGCCTAACACTAACCCTAACCCTAACTGTCACACTGACAGTCATCGTAACCCTAATCCTAACCCTAACATCAACCCTAAACCTAACACTAAGCCTAAACCTAACCCTAACCCTAACCCTCTCTCTAACCCTAACCCTAACACTGTTGCTCCTCCTAGCACATACCCTACCGCTAGTCCTATCCCTAACCCTCATCATAACCCTCAGCCTAACCCTCACTCTAAACCTAACCTTAAAGCTAACCCTCATCCTCACCCTACACCTAATTTTAACCCTAACGCTATCACTCACATACACCCTCGCCTTAACCCTAATCCTAATCCTAACACTTACCCTAACCCTCACCCTCACCCTAACCCTCATTCTAACCCTGACCCTAACACTAACACTAACCCTAACCTCACTCTAACCCTCACCCTAAACCTAAATCTAACCCTAACCGTCACACTCGCCTTAAACCTAACCCTAACCATAAGTCAAAAACTCACCCTAACCCTAACCCTAAACCTCACCCTCACCCTAAAACTCACCCTAACCCTAACCCTAAACCTCACACTCACCCTAGCCCTCACCCTAAGCCTAACTCTAACCCTAACCCTCACCCTAACCATAACCCTTACCATAACCCTAAATTTCACACTAACCCTAACCCTAACCCTCACCCTCACCCTCACCCTAACCCTAACCCTAACCCTCATCTTCACCCTAAACCAAACCCTAACCCTAACACTCACTCTAACCCTAAGCCTAACCCTAACCCTAACCCTCACACTCACCCTCAATCTAAACCTAATCCTAAACCTAACCCTATCCCTAACCCTGACCCTCATATTAACCACCACCCTAGCAATCACCCTCAGCCTATACCTCACCCTAACCCTCACTCTAAACCGAACCCTAAAGTTAACCCTCAACCTCACCCTACCCCTAATACTAACCCTGACACTAACCTTCACACTCACTTCACCTTAACCCTAATCCTAATCCTAACCCTTAACCTAACCCTCAACCTCACCCTAACCCTCATCCTAAACCTACCCTTAACACTAACACTAACCGTAACCCTCAACCTAACCCTCACCCTAACCCTAAATCTAACCCTAACCATCACCCTCGCCTAAAGGGTAACCCTAACCATAACCCTAAAACTCACCCTAATCCTAACCCTAAACCTCACCCGCACCCTAAACTCGCCCTAACCCTAACCCTAACCCTCACTCTCACCCTAGCCCTCAACCTAAGCCTAACCCTAAACCTAAACCTCACCCTAAACATAACCCTCACCATAACCCTAAGTTTCACACTAACCCTAACCCTAACCCTCACCCTCACACTCACCCTAACTCTAACCCTAACCCTCACTCTCAGCCTAAACCGAACCCTAACCCTAACACTCACTCTAACCCTAAGCCTAAACCTAACCCTATCCCTAACCCTCACACTCACCCTCAATCTAAACCTAATCCTAAAACTAACCCTATCCCTAAACCTAACCCTGTCATTAACCACCACCCTAGCAATCACCCTCAGCCTAACCCTCACCCTAACCCTAAACCTAACACTAACCCTAACCCTACCCTTAACCATCAACCTAAACCTAATCCTCATCCCCACCCTCACCCTCAGCCTAACCCTAAGCCTAAGCCTAAGCCTAACCCTCACACTCACCCTCACCATAACCCTAATCCTAAACCTAACCCTAACCCTAACCCTAAAACTCAACCTAACCCTCACCCTAACACTAACCTTAACCCTCACCTTCAATGTCACCCTCAGACTAACCCTAAGCCTAAGCCTAAACCTAACCCTAACCCTAAACCTCACACTAGCCCTCACCTTAAACCTAATCCTAACCCTTACTCTCATCCTATAACTGATCCTATCCCTAACCCTAACCATCACCCGAACCCTCATCCTCACCCCCAACCTCACCCTCAGCCTAAACCTAAGCCTAAACCTAAACCTAACGCTAACCCTCACACTCACCGTCACCCTAACACTAATCCTAACACTAATGCTAACCCTAATCCTAATGCTAACACTAACCCTAAACCTAAACCTATCCCTCACCCTAACCCTAACCCTAACATTAACCCTAACCCTAACTCTCACCCTAAATATATCCCTAACCCTAACTCTAACCCTAAACCTCACACACATCCTAACCCTAATCCTAACCCTAGCCCTAAACCTCACCCTAATCCTAACGCTAACCCTCACCCTTACCCTCGCCCTCACCCTCAATGTAACTCTAACCCTCACCCTAACAATAACACTAATCCTAACCCTTATCCTAATCCTAACACTAATCCTATACCTAACCCTCACCCTCAGCCACACCCTCACTGCAAACGTCACCATAACCTTAACACTAACAATGATCCTAACCCTAACCCTAATCCTAACCCTCAACCTCACCCTATACCTCATCCTAACCCTAACCCTCACCCTAACCCTCACACTAACCCTAACACTAAACCTCACCCTCATGCTCCGCCTAAGCCTAAGCCTAAACCTAAGCTTAAGCCTAACCCTAACCCTCACACTAACTGTCACCCTAACCCTAACACAAACACTAACGCTAACTCTAACCCTAAACTTCACCCTCAACCTAACCCTAACTCTAACCCTAACCCTAAACAAAAACCTCACCCTAAACCTAACCCTAAACATCACCCTCACTGTAACCCTAACCCTAACCCTAACCCTAACAATAATCCTAAACTTAACCCTAACCCTTATTCTAACCATAACCCTAAACCTAACCCTAACCATCACCCTAACACTGAGCCTCACCCTAACACTAACCCTAACCCTAACACTAATCCTCACACTAACCCTAAACGTCACCCAAACCCTAACCCTCAGCCTCAACCTAGTCCTCACCCTAACCCTAACACTCACTCTCACCCTCACCCTAACCCTAACCCTAACCCTATCCCTCAACCTCACCCTAAACCAAACCCTAACCCTAACACTCACACTAACCCTAAGCCTAAGCCTAACCCTAACACTAACCCTCACACTCACTCTCAATCTAAACCTAAACCTAAACCTAACCCTATCCCTAAACCTAACCCTCACATTAACCATCACCCTAGCGCTCACCCTAACCCTAATCCTAACACTACACCACATCCTAACACTCACCCTAACCCTAATCCTAACTCTCAACATAACCCTAACCCTAACCCTCACCCTCACTCTTGGCCTAAGCCTAAACCTAACCCTAAGCTTAAGCCTAACCCTAAACATCACACTAACCCTCACCCTAACTCTAACACTAACACTAACGCTAACTCTAACCCTAAACCACACCCTCACCCTAACCCGAACTCTAACCCTAACCATTAATATAAACCTCACCCTAAACCGAAACGTAACCCTCACCCTCACAGTAACGGAAACCCTAACCCTAACCCTAACAATAACCCTAAATGTAGCCCTAACCCTCATTGTAACCATAAATGTCAAAATAACCCTAAACCTCACCCTAACACTTACCCTCACCCTAACACTAACACTAACCCTAACACTAATCCTCACACTAACCCTAACCATCACTCTAACCCTAAACCTCACCCTAAACCAAATCTTAACCCTAACACTCACTCTAACCCTAACCCTAACCCTAACCCTAACCTCACCTTCACCCTAACACTAACTCTAACCCTAACCCTTAATATAAACCTCACCCTAAACTTAACCCTAACCCTCACAATAACCGTAACCCTATCCCTAATAATAACCCTAAACCTAACCCTAACCCTCATTTTAACCATAACCATCACCATAACCCTAACCCTCACCCTAATAGTTACCCTCAACCTAATACTAACCCTCACCCTAACCCTAAAACTATCACTAACCCTAACCCTAAACCTCTCCATATCCCCTACCTAACCCTAAATCTAACCCTAAAACTCATCCTCACCCTCACCCTAACCCTAATCCTAAACATCACCCTCATCCTAACCCTCACCCTCACCCTAACCCTAACACTAATCCTAACCCTAATCCCCATCCTAAATCTCACCCTAACCCTAACTCTCTCCCAAACGCTAAGCCTAACCCACACCCTAACCCTAAACCTCACCCTCACCCTCACTCTCAGCTTAACGCTAAGCCTAACCCTAACCATAAGCCTAACCCAAACACTCACCCTAACACTAACCCTAATCCTAATCCTAACCCTAACTCTAACCCTCACCCTAACCCTCACCCTCATCCTAACCCTCACCATAACCCTAACCCTAACACTAACCCTAACCCTAAACCTCACCCTAACCCTAAATCTAACCCTAAACCTCACCCTCACCCTCACCCTAAACCTAATTCTAACCCTAAACCTCACCCTAACGCTAACCCTCATACTCACCCTCACCTTCGCCGTAATTCTAACCCTAACCCTAACAATAACAATAACCATCACCTTAACCCTAACACTCACGCTCACCGTAATCCTAACACAAACCCAAACCCTCACCCTAACCTTTACTCTAACCCTAAGCTAAACCTCACCCTAACCCTAAACCTAACCCTCACCCTCAGCCTCACCCTCACTGTAAACTTAAACCTAACCATAGCACTAACAATAACACTAACCCTAACCCTAATCTAACCCTCACCATCACCCTCACCCTAACCCTAACCCTAACTCTAACCCTAACCCTCACCCTCACCGTAATCCTCACCCTAACACTCACCCTAACCCTAAACCTATCCCTATCCCTAAACCGGACCCTAACTCTTACCCTTACCCTCACCCTCACCTTAGCACTCACCCTAGCCCTAATCTTAATCCTAAACCTCACCCTAACCCTAACCCTAACCCTCAACCTAACCCTAAAACCCTAACAATCACCCTAAACTTCACCCTCACCTTCACCCTCAAGCTCGGCCTAAGCATAAGCCTAAGCCTAAGGCTAAGCCTAACCATCACAGTCACCCTCACTCTCACCGTAACCGTAAAAACTAACCCTAACCCTCACACTAACCCGCACCCTAACGCTAACCCTAACTCTAAAACTCACCCTCACCCTAAACCTAACACTCACTCTCACCCCCAGCCTAACCCTAAGCCTAAGCCTAACCCTTTCCCTCACCCCCACCCTCAGCTTAACACTAAGCCTAAGCCTAACCCTAACCCTAATCCTCACCCTCACACTAGCCCTCACCATAACCCTAACCATAATATTAAACGTAACCCTAACACTCACACTAACCCTAACCCTAAACCTAACACTAACCGTAAACCTCACCCTCACCCTAACACTAACCCTAACTCTAAACCTCATCCCAACCCTAAAACTAACCATCAACATCACCCTCACCCTCACCCTTACCTTAACCTTAACCTTAACTTTAACCCTCACCATAAGAATAACAATAACCCTAAACCTAAACTTAAAACTCACCCCCACAGTAACTCTAACCCTAACCCAAACCCTCACCCTAACCCTAACCCTCACTCGAACCCTAGTGCTAAACCTTACACTTAAAGTAACCCTAACCCTAATCCTCACCCTAGGACATACCTTAACCCTAATCCTAACCCTAACCCTCACCCTAACCCTCATTCTAAACCTAAACTAAATCTCATCCTAAATCTAACCCTCAGCCTCACCCTCAGCCTCAGCCTAACCCTAAGCCTAACACTAACCCTAACCCTAACTGTCACACCCACAGTCACCGTAAACCTAATCCTAACCCTAACACCAACTCTAAACCTAACACTAACCCTAAACCTAACCCTCACCATAACTCTCACTCTAACCCTAACCCTAACACTGTCGCTCATCCTAGCACATACCCTAACGCTAATCCCATCCCTAACCCTCACCTTAACCCTCACCCTAACCCTCACTCTAAACCTAAGCCTAAAGCTAACAGTCAACCTCACCCTACACCTAATCCTAACCCTAACGCTAACACAAACATGCACCCTCACCTTAAACCTAATCCTAATCCTAACACTTACCCTAACCCTCACCCTCACCCTAACCCTCATCCTAACCCTGCCCCTAACAGTAACACTAACCCTAACGCTCACCCTAACTCTCACTGCCCCTAACACTAACACTAACCCTAACCCTAAATCTAACCCTAACCCTCACACTCGCCTTAACCCTAACCCTAACCATAACCCTAAAACTCACCCTAACCCTAACCCTAAAACTCACCCTCACCCTAAAACTCACCCTAACCCTAACCCTAAACCTCACTCTCACCCTAGCCCCCACCCTAAGCCTAACCCTAACCCTAACCCTCATCCTAAGCATAACCCTCACCATAACCATAAATTTCACACTAACCCTAACACTTACCATCACCCTCACCCTCACCCTAACCCTAACCCTAACCCTCACCTTCACCCTAAACCAAACCCTAACCCTAACACTCACTCTAACCCTAAGCCTAACCCTAATCGTAACCCTAACCCTCACACTCACCCTCAATCTAAACCTAATCCTAAACCTAACCCTATCCCTAACCCTAACCCTCATATTAACCACCATCCTAGCAATCACCCTCAGCCTAAACCTCACCCTAACTCTCACTCTAAACCTAACCCTAAAGTTAACCCTCACCCTCACCCTAACCCTAATACTAACCCTAACACTAACCCTCACACTAACACTCACCTTAACACTAATCCTAATTCTAAATCTTACCCTAACCCTCACCCTCACCTTAACCCTCATCCTAACCCTACCCTTAACACTAACACTAACCCTAACCCTCACCCTAACCCTCACCCTACCCTAAATCTAACCCTAACCCTCACCCTCGCTAAAACGGTAACCCTAACCATAACCCTTAAACTCACCCTAACCCTAACCCTAAACCTCACCCTCACCAAAAACTCACCCTAACCCTAACCCTAACCCTCACTCTCACCCTTGCCCTCACCCTAAGCCTAAACTTAACCCTAAACCTCAATCTAACCATAACCCTCATCATAACCCTAACTTTCACACTAACCCTAACCCTAAACCTCACCCTCACCCTCACCCTAACCCTAACCCTAACCCTCACTCTCAGCCTAAACCGAACCCTAAACCTAACACTCACTCTAACCCTAAGCCTAAGCCTAAGCCTAACCCTAACCCTCATACACACCCTCAATCTAAACCTAATCCTAAAACTAACCCTATCCCTAATCCTAACCCTGTCATTAATGACCAGCCTAGCAATCACCCTCAGACTAACCCTCACCCTAACCCTAACCCTAACACTAACCCTAACACTCACCCTCAAGGTCAGCCTAAGCCTAAGGCTAAAAATAACCCTAACCCTCAACCTCACCCTAGCCCTCACCCTAACCCTAATCCTAACCCTAACCCTAACCCTAAACCTCAACCTAACCCTCACCCTAACACTAACACTAACCCTAACACTAACCCTAACCCTAAACCTCAACCTAACCCTCCCCCTAATCCTAACACTAACCCTAAACCTCATTCTCAACCTAACCCTAACCCTAACCCTAATCCTAACCCTCACCCTCACCCTAAACCTCAACCTAACCCTAACCCTCACCCTAACCCTCACACTAACCCAAACCCTAACCCTCACCCTCAAGCTCTGCCTAAGCCTAAGCCTAAACCTAAGCTTAAGCCTAACCCTAACCCTCACACTGTCACCCTAACCCTAACACTAACAGTAACGCTAACTCTAACCCTAAACCTCACCCTCACCCTAACCCTCACCCTAACCCTAACCCTAACACTAACCCTAAACCTCACCTTAACCCTAACCCTAAATCTCACCCTCAGCCTCACCTTCACTCTAAACTTAACCTTAACCATAACACTAACAATATCCCTCACTCTAACCCTAACCCTAACCCTCACCCTAAACCTAACCCTCACCCTCACAGTAACCCTGACCCTAACACTCACCCTAACCCTAAACCTAACCCTAATCCTAAACCTCGCCATAATGCTAACTCTAAACCTCACCCTCAACCTTGCCCTCAGCCTAACCCTAATCCTAACCCTAAACCTCATCCTAACACTCAAACTAACCCTAACGCTAACACTCACCCTAAACCTAACCCTTGCCCTCACCCTCACCCTCAGCCTAAACTTATGCCTAAGCCTAACCCTAACCCTAACCCTCACACTCACCCTCACCCTAACACTTATTCTAACACTAACCCTAACCCTAACCCTAAAACTCACCATAACCCTCTCCCTAACCGTAACTCTATATCTCACCCTAAACCTAACCCGAACTCTAACCATAACCCTAAACGTAAACCTCCCCCTAACTCTAACCCTAAACCTCACCCTCACCCTCACCTTAACCATAAACCTAACCGTAACCCTAAAAATAACCCTAACCCTAACACTAATCCTAACCCTAACCATAACTCTCACCCTAACCCTAACCCTCACCCTAACACTTACCCTCACCCTAAAACTAACCCTAATCCTAACACTAACGCTCACACTAACATTAACCATCACCTTAACCCTAAACCTCAACCTAACACTATCCCTAACCCTCACCCTCACCCTAGCCCTCACCCTAACCCTAATATTAAAACTCAATCTAACCCTCACCCTCACCCTAACCCAAAATCTAATCCTCACCCTAACCCTCACCCTAACCCTAGCCCTCACCTTTACCCTTACTGTCACCCTCACCCTAACCCTATCCCTAACCCTATGCCTCATCCTAAAACTCAGCCTAACCGTAACCCTAACCATCACGCTAACCCTAACCATCAACCTCACCCTCAGCCTAAGCCTAAACCTAAGCCTAAGCCTAACCCTAACGCTAACCCTCACCCTAGCACTCACCCTAACCCTAATCCTAACCCTAACCCTCATCCTAACCCTAACCCTAAAACTAACAATAACCCTAACCCTAACCCTAACCCTCATTCTAACCATAACCCTCACCCTAACGCTAATCCTCACCCTTATACTTACCCTCACCCTAACACTAACCCTAACCCTAAAACTAACCCTCACACTAACCCTTATCATCACCGTAACCCTAACACGCACCCTAACCCTAACTTTAACCCTCACACTCACCCTAGCCCTCACCCTAACCATAATTATCATACTCACCCTAAACCTCACACTAACCCTAAAACTAATCCTTAATCTAAAACACACCCTCAACCTAACCCTAACTCTAACCCTCACCCTTGCCCTAACCCTCACATTTACCAAAATCCTCATTCTCAGCCTAACCCGCAACTTTACCCTTACTGTCACCCTCACCCTAACCTTCACACTAACCCTAACACTCATCCTAACCCTCACCCTGTCTGTAACCCTAAGCATCACCCTAACTCTAACCCTCACCCACACATTAACCCTAACCCTCACCCTCACCCTCAGCCTAAGCCGAAGTCTAAACCTAACCCGAACACTCACCCTCATCCTAACCCTAATCCTAATCCTAACCATAACCATAACCCTCACACTAACCCTAACACTCAACCTAACCCTAACCCTAACCCTGACCCTAACACTAACTGTAACACTAAACCTCACCCTGACCCTAACCCTAACCCTAAAGCTCACCCTAACCCTAACCCTAAACCTCACCCTCACACTAGCCATCACCCTAAACCTAATCCTAAATTTAACCCTCATCATAACCCTCACCCTAACCCTAATCCTAACCCTCATCATAACCCTAATTATCACCCACAACCTCACCCTCAGCCTAACCCTAACCCTAACCCTAAACCTAACCCTAACCCACACACTCACCCTCAACATAATCCTAATACTAACCCTAACCCTAACTCTAACCCTCACCTTCAGCCTCACCCTCAGCCTAACCCTATGTGTAAGCCTAACCCTAAACCTAACCCTCACACTCACCCTCACCCTAACCCTAATCCTAACACTAACCCTAACCCTAAAGCTAACCCTCCCCCTAACGCTAACTCTAACCCTAAACCTCACACTCACCCTAACCCTAATCTTAACCCTAAACCTCACCCTAACCCTAACCCTAAACCCCAGCCTTACCCTCACCCTCACCCTGACCGTAACACTAACCCTAACACTAACAATAACACTAATCCAAACCCTAAACTTAACCCTAACACTAATCCTATCCCTAACCCTCACCCTCAGCCTCACCCTCACTGCAAATGTAACCATAAACTTAACACTAATAATAATCCTAACTCTAACCCTAATCCTAACCCTAACCCTCTTCCTGACCCTAACCCTCACAGTAATTCTAGCCCTCATCCTCAGCATAAACCTAACCCTCATCCTAACCCAACCTCACCCTAACCCGAACCCTAAACTTCACCCTAACACTAAACCTATCCCACCCCCTCAACTTAGTCCTCACCCTAACCCTAATCCTAACCCTAATCCTCATCCTAACACTAACCCTAACCCTAACCCTAATCCTCACACTAACCCTAATCCTAACTTTAACCCTCAACCTAACTCTAACCCTCACCATCACTGTAACCTGAACCCTAAACCTCAACCAAACTCTAAACTTAACCCTCAACCTAACCCTCAACCTAACGCTAACCCTAACCCAAACCCTAACCCTAACCCTCACCCTTACCCTCACCCTCAGCTTAACCATTAGCCTAACCCTAACCCTAAGCATAAACCAAACACTTACCCTAACACTAACCCTAATCCTAATCCTAACACTAACCCTAACACTCACCAACATCCTATCCCTCAACCTAATCCTAAAACTAACCCTAACCCTAACCCTCACACTAACTCTCACCCTAAACCTAAATGTAACACTCAATCTCACCCTCACCCTCATCCTAACCCTAACCCAAACCCTAAACTTCATCCTAACCCTAACCCGGATCCTCACCCTCACCCTCACCGTAACTCTAACCCTAACCCTAACAATAACACTAAACCTAACCCTAAACCTAACACTCACCCTCACCATAACCCTAACCCTAACCCTAAACCTCACACTAACCATCAACCTAGCGCTCAACCTAACCCTAAACCTCACCCTAACCCTGACCCTAACCCTAACCCTAACCCTCACCCTCACACTCGGCCTAAGCCTAAGCCTAAACCTAAGCTTAAGCCTAACTCTAATCCTCACACTAACCCTCACCCTAACCCTAACACTAACAATAACACTAATTCTAACCCTAAACCGCACCCTCACACTAACCCTAACTCTAACATTAACCCTAAACATAAACCTCACCCTCAACCTAACCCTAACCCTCACCCTCACCGTAACTGTAACCCTAACCCTAACCCCAACAATAACCCTAAACCTAACCCTAATCATCATTCTAACCATAACACTCACCCTAAAGCTAACCCTCACCCTAACACTTACCCTCACCGTAACACTAACCCTAACCCTAACACTAATCCTAACAATAACCCTAATCGTCACCCTAAACCTAAACCTCAACCTAACCCTGACCCTCACCCTCATCCTAGCCCTCACCCTAACCCGAACCCTCACCTTCACCCTAAACCTTAGACTAACCCTAAAACTAATCCTCAATCTTAACCTCACCCTCACCCTAACCAGAACCCTAACCCTCAACCTAAACCTAACCCTGACAGTTACCGTAATCCTCACTCTCAGCCTAACCTTAACCTTTACCCTTACCGTAAACCTCACCCTAACACTCACCCTAACCCTAACCCTCACCCTGACTGTAACCCTAAGCATCACCCTAACCCTAACCCTCACCCTCACACACAGCCTCAGCCTAACCTTAACCCTAACCATAACCATAACCCTAACCCTAACCCTAGCGCTCACCCTAACCCTAATCCTAACCCTATCCCCAATCCTAACCCTAAACCCTCACCCACAAAGTAGCCCTAAACCTAACCCTCACCCTAACCCTAACCCTAACCCTAAACATAAACCTCGCCATAATGCTAACTCTACAACTCACCCTCACCTTTTCCCTCAACCTAACCCTAATCCTAACCCTAAACCTCATCCTAACCCTCACCCTAACCCTAACCCTAACCCTCACCCTAACCCTAAACCTCCCCCTCCCCCTCCCCCTCAGCCTAACCCTAAGCCTATGCCTAACCCTAACCCTAACCGCCACACTCACCCTAACCCTAATCCTAACACTAACACTAACCCTAACCCTAACCCTCCCCCTAACCCTAACCCTCACCCTAACCCTAAACCTAACACTAACCCTAACCCTAAACCTCCCCCTAACCCTAACTCTAAACCTAAACCTCACCCTCAACCTAAAACTAACTCTAACCATAACCCTAAACCTAAACCTCAGCCTAACCGTAACCCTGATCCTGACCCTCAACTTCACTGTAACAATACGCCAAACCCTAACCTTAAAAATAACACTAACCCTAACACTAATCCTAACAGAAAACATAACTCTCACCCTAAACCTAACCCTCACCCTAACACTTACCCTCAACCTAAAACTAACCCTAATGCTAACACTAATCCTCACACTAACCTTAACCATCACCTTAACCCTAAACCTCAACCTAACCCTATCCCTAACCCTCACCCTCACCCCAGCCCTCACCCTAACGCTACCCCTAACCCTCACCCTAAACCTCACACTAATCCTAAGACTAATACTCAATCTAACCCTCACCCACACCCTAACCCTAACCCTTATCCTCACCCTAACACTCACCCTAACCCTAACATTCACATTTACCCTTACTGTCACCCTCACTATAACCCTCACCCTAAACCTAACCCTCATCCGAACCCTCAGAATAACCATAACCCTAACCATCATGCTAACACTAACCTTCAAACTCACCCTCAGATTCAACTTAAACCGAAGTCTAAGCCTAACCCTAAACCTCACCCTCACCCTAGCCCTCACCCTAACCCTAATCCTAACCCTAATCCTCATCCTAACACTAACCCTAACCCTAACCCGAACCCTCACCCTAACCCTAATCCTAACCCTAACACTCAACCTAACCCTAACCCTCTCCATCACTGTAACCTGAACCCTAAACCTCACCCAAACCCCAGCCTAACCTTCACATTTAGCCTTATTGTCAACCTCACCCTAACCCTCACCATAACCCTATCCCTCATCCTAACCCTCACCCGGAGTGTAAACCTAAGCATCACCCTAACCTTAACGCTCACCCTAACCCACAGCCTCAGCCTAACCCTAACCATAAGCCTAAACCTAACCCGAACCCTCACCCTCAACCTAGCCCTCACCCTAACCCTAATCCTAACCCTAACCCAAATCCTAACCCTAAACCTAACCCTAACCCTAACCATCACCCTAAACCTAATTCTCATCCCCACCCTCACTCTCAGCCTAAACCTAAGCCTAAACCTAACCCTCACCCTAACCCTCACCCTCACCCTCACCATAACTCGAATCCTCAACCTAACCCTAACCCTAAACCTAACCCTCAAACTAACCTTCACCCTAACCGTAAACCGAACACTAACCCTAACTGTAACCCTCACCCTAACCCTCCCCCTAACCCTAAATCTAAACCTAAACCTCACCCTCAACCTAAACCTCACTCTAACCATAACCCTAAACCTAAACCTCACCATAAACCTAACCCAAAGCCTCACCCTCACCCTCACCCTCACCATAACCATAACCCTAACCCTAACCCTAAAATAACCCTAATCCTAATAATAATCATAACCCTAACCATAACTCTCACCCTAACACTCACCCTCCTCTTAACACTTACCCTCACCCTAAAACGAAACCTAATCCTAACACTAACCCTCACACTAACCCTAACCATCACCTTAACCCTAAACCTCAACCTAACACTATCAATAACCCTCAACCTCACCCTAGCCCTCACCCTAACCCTACCCCTCATCCTCAGCCTAAACCTCACACAAACCCTAACACTAATCCTCAATCTAACACTCACCCTAACCCTAACCCTAATCCTCACCCTAACCCTCACCCTAAACCTAGCCCTCACCTTTAACCTTACTGTCACCCTAACCCTAACCCTAACCCTCAACCTCACCCTCAGCCTCAGCCTAAACCTAAGCCTAAGCCTAACCCTAACCCTAAACCTCACCCTCACCCTAGCCCTCACCCTAACCCTAATCCTAATCCTAACCCTCATCCTAATCCTAACCCTAACCCAAAAAATAGCCCTAACCCTAACCCTAACCCTCATTCTAACCATAAGCCTCACCCTAACCCTAACCCTCACCCTAACACTTACCATCACCCTAACACTAACGCTAACACTAACACTAACGCTCACACTAAACCTAACCATCACCCCAACCCTAACACTCACCCTAACCCTAACCCTAACCCTCACCCTCACCCTAGCCTCACCCTAACCCTAACTATCATCCTCACCCTAAACCTCACACTAACCCTAAATCTAATCCTTAAGCTAAACCACAAGCTCACCCTAACCCTAACTGTAACCCTCACCCTAACCCTAACCCTCACATTTACCGTAATCCTCATTCTCAGCCTAACCCTCAACTTTACTCATACTGTCATCCTCACCCTAACCCTCACACTAACCCTAACCCTCATCCTAATCCTCACCCTGACCGTAACCCTAAGCATCACCCTAAACCTAACCCTCACCCACACCCTAACCCTAACTCTCACCCTCACCCTCAGCCTAACCCTAAGACTAACCCTAACCCTAACACTCACCCTCACCCTAACCCTAATCCTAAACCTAACCATAACCATAACCCTCACACTAACCCTAACACTCACCCTAACCCTAACCCTAACCCTAACCCTAACCCTCACCCTTACACTAACTCTAACACTAAACCTCACCCTGACCCTAACCCTAACCCTAAAGCTTACCCTAACCCTAACCCTAATCCTCACCCTCAAGCTAGCCCTCACCCTAACCCTAATCCTAACCCTAACCCTCATCATAACCCTCACCCTAACCCTAATCCTTACCCTCACAATAACCCTAACCCTCACCCTCAGCCTAAGCCTAAGCATAACCCTAAACCTAACCCTAACCCACAGACTCACCCTCAGCGAAACTCTAATGCTAACCCTAACCCTAACTCTAACCCTAAGCATCCCAGTAACCCTAACCCTAAACCTAACCTAACACTAACCCTAACCCTAACCATCAACCTAACCCTCCCCCTAACCCTAACTCTAACCCTAAACCTCACATTCACCCTAAACCTAATCCTAATCCTATCCCTAAACCTCACCCTAACCCTAACCCTAAACCCCAACCTTACCCTCACGCTCACCCTGTCCGTAACTCTAACCCTAAATCTAACAATAACACTAAAATTAAACCTAAACCTAATCCAAACACTAATCCTATCCCTAACCCTCACACTCAGCCTCACCCTCACTGCAAATGTAACCATAACATTAACACTAACAATAATCCTAACACTAACCCTAATCCTAAACATCACACTAACCCTAACCCTCATTCTAACCCTAACCCTCACGGAAACTCTAACCCTCAAACTCACCATAACCCTAACCCTCATCCTAACCCTCACCCTCACCCTAACCCTCACCCTAAACCTCACCCTAACGCTAACCCTAACCCTCACCCTCACCCTAGCCCTCACCCTAACGCTAATCCTAACCCTAATCCTCATCCTAACACTAACCCTAACCCTAACCCTAATCCTAACCCTAATCCTCAACCTAACCCTAACACTCACCATCACTGTAACCTGAACCCTAACCCTCACCCAAACCCTAAACTTAACCCGAACCCTAACTCTCACCCTAAAGATAACCCTAACCCCCACCCTAAACCTAATCCTCACCCTTACACTCACCCTCAGCTTAAACCTTAGCCTAACCCTAACCCTAAGTCTAACACTAACACTCAACCTAACACTAACCCTAATCCTAATCCTAACCTTAACCCTAAACCTCACCCTCATCCTAAACTTAAAACTAACACTAACCCTAACCCTCACACTAACTCTCACCCTAACCCTAACTCTAACACTAAATCTCACCCTCACCTTCACCCAAACCCTAACCCTAACCCTAAACCTCATCCTAACCCTAAACCTAATCGTGCCCCTAACCCTAACCCTAACCCTCACCCTAACCATAACCCTAACCCTAACCCTAACCCTAACCCTCACCCTAACGCTAACTGTAACCCTATCCCTAAACATAAACCTCACCCTAAACCTAACCCTAACCCTCACCCTCACTATAACTGTAACCCTAACCCTAACCCTAACAATAACCCTAAACCTAACCCTAACCCTCATTCTAACCATAACCCTCACCTAACTCTAACCCTCACCCTAACACTTACCCTCACCTTAACACTAACCCTAACAATAACAATAATCCTCAAACTAATCCTAATTGTCACCCTAACCCTAAACCTCACCCTCAACCTAACCCTCACCCTCACCCTCACACTAGCCCTCACCCTAACCCTAACTCTCATCCTCACTCTAAACCTCACACAAACCCTAAAACTAATCCTCAATCTTAACTTCACCCTCACCCTAACCCTAATCCTAACCCCCAACCTAACCCTAACCCTCACCCTTACTGTAATCCTCACTCTCAGCCTAAACTTCAACTTTTCCCTTACCTTAACCCTCACACTAACACTCACCCTAACCCTAACCCTCATCCTAACCTTCACCCGGACTGTAACCCTAAGCATCACCCTAACCCTTACCCTCACCCTCACCAACAGCCTCATCCTAACCTTCACCCGGAGTGTAACCCTAAGCATCACCCTAACCCTAACCCTCACCCACACCCAGAGCCTCAGCCTAACCCTAACCCTAAGCCTAAACCTAACCCTAACCCTCACTCTCAACCTAAACCTAATCCTAACCCTAACCCTAATCCTAACCCTAAACATAACCCTAACCCTAACCATCACCCTAAACCTAATCCTCATCTCAACCCTCACTCTCAGCCTAACCCTAAGTCTAAGAATACCCCAAACCCTAACCATCACACTCACCCTCAACATAACCCTAATCCTCAACCTAACCCTAACCCTAACCCTAAACCTCAGCCTAACCCTCACCCGAAACCTAAACCTAACACTAACCTTATCCCTAACCCTCACCCTTACCCTCGCCCTAAACCTAACTGTAAACCAAAACCTCACACTCACCCTAAATCTAACCCTAACCCTCAACCTCACCCTCACCCTCAACCTCACCGTAAATCTAACCCTAACCCTAACAATAACCGTAACCCTAACCCTAACCCTAATGCTCACCCTCACCATAACCCTAAACCTAACCCAAGCCTCACACTAACCCTAACCCTAACCCTAACCCTAAACCTAACCCTCACCCTTACCCTAACCCTAAATCTCAGCCTCAGCCTCACCCTCACTGTGAACTTAACTTTAACCATAACACTAACAATAACCCTAACCCTAATCCTAACACTCACCCTCATACTAAACATCACCCTAACCCTAAACCTAAGCCTAATCCTAATCCTCGCCCTAATGCTAACTCTAAACCTCACCCTCACCCTTGCCCTCATCCTAACCCTAATCCTAACTCTAAACCTCATCCTAAACCTCAACCTACCCCTAACCCTAACCCTCACCCTAACTCTAACCCTCACCTTCAGCCTCACCCTCAGCCTAACCCTATGCGTAAGCCTAACCCTAAACCTAACCCTCACACTCACCCTCACCCTAACCCTAATCCTAACACTAACCCTAACCCTAAACCTAACCCTCACCCTAACCCTCCTCTAACCCTAAATCTAAACCTAAACCTCACCCTCAACCTAACCCTAACTCTAACCATAGCACTAAACCTAAACCTCAACCTAACCCTAACCTTAACCCTCACCCTCACCGTAACCATAACCCTAACACTAATCCTAAAATAAGCCTAATCCTAATCCTAATCCTAACCCTAAACATAACTCTCACCCTAACACTCACCCTCACCCTAACACTTACCCTCACCCAAAAACGAACCCTAATCCTAACACTAACCCTCACACTAACCCTAACCATCAACTTAACCTTAAACCTCCAACTAACCCTATCCCTAGTCCTCACCCTAACCCTAGCCCTCACCCTAATGCTACCCCTCATGCTCACCCTAAACCTCACACTAACCCTAACACGAATACTCAATCTAACCTTCACCCTAACCCTAACACTAATTCTCACCCTAACACTCACCCTAAACCTAACCCTCAATTTTAACCTTACTGTCACCCTCACCCTATCCCTAACCCTAAACTTAACCCTCATCCTAACCCTCAGCCTAACCATAACCTAACCATCACGCTAACTCTAACACTCAAACTCAACCTCAGCCTCAGCCCTAACCTAAGCCTAAGCCTATCCCTAACCTTCACCATCACCCTAGCCCTCACCCTAACCCTAATCCTAACCCTAACCCTTATCCTAACCCTAACCCTAACCCAAACAATAACCCTAACCCTAACTCTAACCCTCATTCTAACCATAAGCCTCACCCTAAACCTAACCCTCACCCTAACACTAAGGCTAACCCTAACACTAACCCTCACACTAACACTAACCCTCACACTAACCCTAAAACTCACTCTAACCCTAACACTCACCCTAACCCTAAACCTAACCCTCACCCTCACCCTAGCCCTCACCCTAAACCTAATCCTAACCCTAAACCTAATCGTAACCTAACCCTAACCATCACCCTAAACCTAATCCTCATCCCGACACTCACCCTCAGCCTAACCCTATGCTTAAGCCTCAGCCTAACCCTAACCCTCACCCTCACCCTCACCAAAACCCTAATCCTAAACCTAACCCCAACCCTAAACCACCTAACCCTCACGCTAACCCTAAACCTAACCCTCCCCCTCTCCCTCACTGTAACCATAAACCTAACCCTAAACCTAAAAATAACACTAACCCAAATACTAATCCTTACCCTAACTATAACTCTCACCCTAACCCTAACCCTCACCCTAATACTTACCCTCACCCTAAAACTAACCCTAATCCTAACGCTAACCCTCACACTTAACCCTAAACCTCAACCTAACCCTATCCCTAACCCTCACCCTCACCCTAGCCCTCATCCTAACCCTACCCCTCATCCTCACTCTAAACCTCACACTAACCCTAATACTAATACTCAGTCTAACCCTCACCCTCACCTTAACCCTAACCCTAATCCTCACCCTAACCATAACCCTCACCCTAAAACTTACCCAAAACCTAACACTAACCCTAACCCTAACACTAAACCTCACACTAACCCTAACACTCACCCTAACCCTAACACTCACCCTAAACCTAAACCTAAACCTCACCCCCACCCTAGCCCTCACCCAACCTTAACTATCATCCTCACCCTAAACCTCAAACTAACCCTAAAACTTATCCTCAATCTAAACCACAACCTCACCCTAACCCTAACTCTAACCCTCACTCTAACCCTAACCCTCACATTTACTGTAATCCTCATTCTCAGCCTAACCCTCAACTTTACACTTACTATCACCCTCACGCTAACCCTCACACTAACCCTAACCCTCATCCTAACCCTCACCCTGACCATAACCCTGAGCATCACCCTAACTCTAACCCTCACCCACACCCTCACCATAACACTAACCTTCACAGTAACACTAACACTAAACGTAAACATAACATTCAGCCTAACCCTAACTCTCATCCTCACACTCACCCTCAGCCTAACCCTAAGCCTAACCGTAATCCTCACACTCACCCTCACCCTAACACTAATCCTAATCCTAACCATAACCATAACCCTAATCCTAACGCTAACACTCACCCTATCCCTAACCCTAACACTAACCCTAACCCTAAACATCACCCTAACACTAACTCTAACACTAAACCTCACCCTCACCCTAATCCTAACCCTAAAGCTCACCCTAACCCTAACCCTAAACCTCACCTCATGCTAGCCCCCACCCTAACACTAATCCTAACCCTAACCCTCATCCTAACCCTCAACCTAACCCTAATCCTAACCCTCACCCTAACCCTAAACCTCACCCTCAACCTCACTCTCAGCCTAACACTAAGCCTAACCCTAAACCTAACCCTAACCCACAACTCACCCTCAACATTACCCTAATCCTAACCCTAACCCTAACTCTAACCTTAACACTCATACTAACCCTCACCCTAACCCTAACCTAACACTAACCCTAAACCGAACCCTAACTGTAACCCTCACCCTAAGCCTAAATCTAACCCTAAACCTCACCCTCACCCTAACCCTAACTCTAACCCTAATCCTAACCCTGAACCTCAACCTAAACCTAACCCTAACCCGCACCCTAACTATAAATCTCACCGTAACCCTAACCCTCACCCTAAAACTTACTCTCACCCTAACACTAACCCTAAGCCTAACACTAACCCTCACACTAACCCTAAACCTCACCCTAAGCCTAAACCTCAGCCTAACCCTAACACTAACCCTAACCCTCAACCTCACCCTAGATCTCACCCTAAAACTAATTCTAACCCTTACCCTCACATAACCCTAACACTCATCCTCAACCTAAACCTCACACTAACCCTAACCCTAATCCACACTCTAACCCTCAGCCTCACCATAATCCGTAACCCACAACCTTGCCCTAACCCTCACCCTAACTGTAACCCTCACCCTTATCTTAACCCTCAACCTCAGCCTAACCCTCAAATTTAATCTTATCATCACCCTCAAACTAACCCTCACCCAATCCCTAAACCTCATCCTAACTTTCAAGCTAACCTTAACCCTAACCACCACCCTAAACCTAACCCTCACCCTCACCCTCACCCTAGCCCTCACCCTAATCCTAATCCTAACCCTAAGCATCATCCTAAACCTCACTCTAACACTAACCCTAACCATCACCCTAACACTAACCCTCACTCTCAACCTCACCATCAGCCTAAATCTATTCCTAAACCTAATCCTAACCCTAAACCTGAACCTCAAACTAACCCTCACCCTAACCCTAACCCTAAGACTAAGCCTCACCCTAAACTTAACCCTACCCCTCCCCCTATCCCTAACACTAACCCTAACCCTAACCCAACCCCTAACACCAACACTCACACGTATTCTAACCCTAAACTTCACCTTAACCCTAACCTTAACTCTCACCCTCATCCTCACCCTAACCCTCACCCTAATCCTAACCCTAAGCCTAAGCCAAACCCTAACCCTAACCCTCACATTCACAGTCACCCTAACCCTAATCCTAACCCTAACTCTATCCCTAAACCTCAACCTAACCCTCACATTCACCCTAAGGCTAACACTAACCCTAAACCTAACCCTCACCCTAACCCTAAACCTCACCCTAACCCTAAACCTCACCCTAACCCTAATCGTAACCCTAATTCTCATCCCCACCCTCACCCTCAGCCTAACCATAAGCCTAAACCTAAGCCTAACCCTAACACTAACCCTAACTCTAACCCTAAAGCTCACCCTCACCCTAACCCTATCTCTAACCCTAACCCTAAACCTCACCCTAACCCTAACCCTAACCCTCACTCACACCCTCACCCTCACCATAACTCTAACCCTAACCATAACAATAACACTAACCCTAACCCTAACCATAACTCTAATCCTAATCCTCACACCCACCCTCACCCTAAGGTTACCCAGAGCCTAACCCTAACCCTCACCCTGTCATCATGACCCTTACCCTCACCCTAAACCTAAACCTAACCCTAAACCTAACCCTCACCCTAACCCTAACCCTCACCCGAACCCTCAGTCTCACCTTCACCGTCACCCTAAACATCAACCTAACCCTAACCCTCACCCTAACCCTAACCCTAACACTGACCCTAACCCTAACCCTCACCTTAAACCTCACACTCACCCTAATCCTCACCCTAAAACTAACCCTAAACTTTTCCTAAACAAAAACATCACCCTCACATTAGTCCTCACCCTAAACCTAACCCTAACCTTAATCCTCACCCTCACCCTCACCTTCACCCTCAGCCTCAGCCTCAGCCTCACCCTAATCCTAAACCTAATCCTAACCCTAACCCTCACCCTCACCCTCACTCTAACCGTAACCCTAACCTGCACCCTAGCCCTAACCTTAACCCTAACCCTAACCCTAACATTCAACCTAATCCTAAACCTAACCCTAATGCTAACCCTAACCCTCACCCTCACCCTAATTCTGACCCTAACCCTTACCCTTACCCTCACCCTCACTCTCAACCTAACCCTAACCCTTACATTCACGATAAACCTATTCCTCACCCCTAACCTTACCCTCACCCTAACCCTTACGCTCACCCTTACCCTCACCCAACCCTAACCCGAACCCTGACCCTCACCCTAACCCCCATCCTAACCTTCACCCTAACCCTAACGCTAACCCTAACCCTCAGTATTAACCTAAACGTAACCCTAACACTTACGTAACCGAGACCCTCACCCACACCCTCACCCTCACCCTCACAATCAACCTAAGCTTTACCATAACCCTAATAGCAACCCAAACACTTACCCTCACCCTAAACCTAACCCTAAACCTAACCCTCACCGTCACTCTCCCACTCAGCCTCACCCTCACCTTAACCCTCACGGTCACCCTCACACTAACCCTCAACCTCACCCTAAACATCACACTAACCCTAACCCTCACACTAACCCTTATCCTAACCCTAACCCTAACGCTAACATTTACACTAACCCTAACACTCACCCTAACTCTATCCCGACACCTCACCCTGACTATCATCCTAACCCAAACCCTCAACCACACCCTAAACCTCACCCTCACCCGAACACTCACCCTCACACTAACACTCACTCTCAACATAACCCTCACCCTCATCCGAACCCTACCCCTCACACTAACCCTAACACAAAGCCGAATTCCAAAACCTCACACTCAACCTAAGGGTTACCCTCATCCTAACCCTTACCCTCACCCTAACTCTAAACATAAACTTCACACTAACCTTAACCCGCACTCTAAACCTAACCCTAAACTTGACCATAACCTTGACCCTCACCCTGACCCTCACACTCAGTTTAACACTAACCCTAATCCTATTCCTAATCCTAACCCTCACCCTCACCCTAAACCTAACCCTAACCCTAACCCTCACCCTCACCCTCACCCTAACCCTCAACCTCACCCTAAATATCTCCCTAACCCTAACCCTCACCCTAACCCTAAAACTAACCCTCACCCTGAACCTAACCTCAGCTTAATCCTCATCCTCACCCTAACCCTAACCTTTACTTAACCAAAACCCTCACCCTCACCCTCAGCCTAACCCTCACCCAAGCCCTCACCTTAACCCTAAACTTAAACCTAACACTCACCCTCAACCTCCCCTTCCCCATCAGCCTTACCCTAACCATAACCCTAAGACTAACCCTTACCCTCAACCCCACCCTCACCTAACCCTAACCCTAACCCTAACAATAACCCTCACCCTCATCCTAACCTTAACCCTAACAATAGCTCTAACCCTAGCCCTAACCCTAAAACTCACCCTAACCCTAATCCTAACCCTAAACCTCAAACTCACCCTCACCGTCATTCTAACCCTCACCTTCACGCTGACCCTCACCATCACACTAACCTTCACGCTAACCCTAACCCTCACCCTAGCCCTCACCATAACCCTCACCCTCACCCTCAGCCTAACCCTAACTCTAACCCTAAACCTAAACTAAACTCACCTTCACCCTAACCTCACACTCAGCCTCACCATCACCCTCACCCTCACACTAACCCTCAACATCACCCTAAACATCACCTTAACCCTAAACCTCACACTGAACCTAACCCTAACGCTCACTCTAACCCTCACCCTCAAACTAACCCTCACCCTAAACATTATCCTAACACTAACCCTACCCCTACCCCTAACTTTCACACTAATCCTAACCCTCAGCCTAACCGTATCCCGACACCTCACCCTAACTCTCACCCTAAACCTAATCCTAAACCTAACCCTAACCCTAACCCTCAACCTAAACCACACCCTAACCCTTACTCTCAGGATAACCTTAACCCTAACCCACACCCTAACCCTCACCTGAACCCTCACCCTCACCCTCACCCTAACCGTAAGCCTAACCTTCACCCCAACCCTAACCCTCACCCTAACCCTAACTCTAACCCTCACCCTCAACTGAACCCTAACCCGAACTCTAACCCTATACCTCACCCTAACCCAAACTCTAAACATAACCCTAACACTTACTCTCATCCTAATCCTCACCCTAAGCCTTTTCCTCACACTAACACTAAACCTAACCTCACCATCACCCTAACCCTCCCCCTCACCCTAACCCTCACCTACACCCTAACCCTCACCTTCACCCTCACCCTCACCCTAAACATCACCCTAAACATCACCCAAACCCTAACGCTCAGCCTAACGCTAACCCTAACCCTCACCTTAACCCTAAATCTCACCTTCAACCTCACCCTCAGCCTAATCCTCACCCTAAACCTAACCCTAACCCTTTCCTAACAGAAAACCGCACACTCACCCTAACCCTCACCCTAACCCTCGCCCTCACCCTAGCCCTCACCCTAACACTAAACCTAATCCTAACCCTAACCCTCACCCTCACCCTCACTCTAATCCTAACCCTCACCCTCACCCTAAACCTAACCCTAACCCTAACCCTCACCCTCACCCTAACCCTAACCCTCAACCTCACCCTAAACATCTCCCTAACCCTAACCCTCACCCTAACCCTAAATCTAACCCTCACCCTGAACCTAACCTCAGCTTAATCCTCATCCTCAGCCTAATCCTCACCCTAACCCTAAACTTTACCTAACCAAAACCCTCACCCTCACCCTCAGCCTAACCCTCACCCTCACCCAAGCCCTCACCTTAACCCTAAACTTAACCTTAACACTAACCCTCAACCTCCCCTTCCCCATCAGCCTTACCCTAACCATAACCCTAAGACTAACCCTAACCCTCAACCCCACCCTCACCCTAAACCTAACCCTAACCCTAACAATAACCCTCACCCTCATCCTAACCTTAACCCTAACAATAAGTCTAACCATAGCCCTAACCCTAAAACTCACCCTAACCCTAATCCTAACCGTAACCCTCAACCTCACCCTCACCGTCATTCTAACCCTCACCTTCAGGCTGACCCTCACCATCACACTAACCCTCACACTAACCCTAAACCTCACCCTAGCCCTAACCCTAACCCTCACCCTCACTTTCCCCCTCACCCTCAGCCTAACCCTAACTCTAACCCTAATCCTAAACTAAACTCACCCTCACCCTAACCCTCACCCTCAGCCTCACCCTCACCCTCACCCTCACACTAACCCTCAACATCACCCTAAACATCACCTTAACCCTAAACCTCACACTGAACCTAACCCTAACGCTCACTCTAACCCTCACCTTCAAACTAACCCTCACCCTAAACATTATCCTAACAGTAACCCTAACCCTACCCCTAACCTTCACACTAACCCTAACCCTCAGCCTAACCGTATCCCGACACCTCACCCTAACTCTCACCCTAACCCTATACCTAATCCTAACACTCAGTCTAACCCTAACTCTAAACCTAACCCTCACCCTCACCCTAACCCTCCCCATCACCCTAACGCTCACCCTAACCCTAACCCTCACCCTAAACCTAACCCTCAACCTAATCCAAACCCTCACCTTGACCCTCACCCTAACCCTAATCCTCACTCTAACCCTTACTTTAACCCTAACCCTCACCCTAAACCTAACCCCGACCCTAACAATAACACTCACACTAACACTAAACCTAGCCCTCACCATCACCCTCACTCTCAACATAACCCTAACACTTATCTAAACCCTAACCTAAACCTAAACCTCACAGTAAAATTAACCTCACTCTATCCCTAATCTTCAAACTAACCCTAACTATCACTCTTTCACTAACCCTACCCCTCATCCTAAACCTCACCCTAAACTTAACCCTAACCCTAATCCTCACCCCATCCCTACCCTTAACCCTAACCTTCACCCTAACCCTCACCCTCACCCTCACCCTAACACTAATGCTAACCCTCACCCTCAACCTAACCCTTACCCTCATCCTAACCCTTACCCTGAAACTTACCCTAACCCTCACTCTCGCCATAACCCTCACTCTAACATTTACCCACACCCTCACCCTAACCCTAACCCTCACCCTTACCTTAACCCTAACCCTAGCCCTAACCCTCACCCTAAACCTAACCCTCACTTTTACAGTCACCGACAAACTCAGCCAAAACCTAATCCTTACCCTAATCCTATCCCTCAACCTCACCCTAACCCTAACCCTAACCCTCAACCTCACCCTAACCATTTCCCTATCCCTCACCCTAACACGAACACTCACCCTATACCACACCCTCACCCTAACCCTAAACCAAACCCTAATGCTCACCCTAAACCTCACCGTAACCCTAACACTAAACCTAAAACTCATCCTCACAATAAACCTCACCATATACCTTACCCTCACCATTCCCCTAACCCAAACCCTAACCCTAATCCTCAACCACACCCTAACCTTCACCCTCACCTTAATCCTCACCCTCACCCTAAACATCACCTAAACGCTCACCCTCATGCTAACCCTAACCCTAACCCCTACTCTCACGCTAATCCTCACCATAAACCTAACCCTGACCTAAAAGAAACCCTCACCCTAACCCTCACACTAACCCTCACCCTCACCCTAGCCCTCACCCTAACCCAAACCCGAACCCTAAACCTCAGCTTCACCTTAACCCTCACCCTAACCCTTACCCTCACAGTAACCCTAACCCTAAACCTAATCATATCTCTCACACTAACCGTAACCCTCACCCTAACCATAACCCTAACCCTATTCCTATTCCTAACCCGCACAATCACCCTCAACCTAAACCAAACTCTAACACTAACCCTCACCCTCACTGAACACTCACCCTCACCATAAACATCACCCTAACCATAACCCACACCCTAACCATAACCTCAGATTAAGCCTCACCCTTAACCTAATCCTCACAATAACCCTAACCCTAAGGTAAACGAAACCCTCACCCTCACACTAACCCTCACCCTAGCCCTAACCCTAACCATAACCATAACACTTACCCACACCCTAACCCTCACCCTCATCCTCACTCTAACCCTAATCCTAACCATAATCCTAACCCTAATGCTCACGCTACCCCTCTCCCTAACCTTAACTGTAACCCTAACCTTCACCCTCATCCTAACCATCACGCTCACCCGAATACTCACCCTCACCATAAACGATACTCTCACAATAAATATCAGGTTAACCCTAACCCTCAACCTAACCCTAACCCTAACCCTCAGACTAATCTCATCCTAACCCTAACCCTAACCCTAACCCTCACCCTAACCCAAACCCTACCCATAAAACTCACCCTAACCCTAACCCTCACCCTCACCCTCAGGCTAACTCTAATACTAACCCTAACCCTCACCCTCAACCTAACTCTAAACCTAAACCTAACCCTAACCCTCACTCTCACCCTATCCCTAAACCTATCCCTAACCCTCACACTAACCCTAACCCAAAACCTATACCTCACCCTCACCCTAACCCTCACCCTAACCCTCACACTAAACCTCACCCTAACCCTTACCCTCACTATAAACCTCACACTAACCCTAATCCTAACCCTAAACCTAACCCTCACCAACACCCTAACCCTCACCCCCACCGGAACCCTAACCCACACCCAAACACTCACCCTAACCCTAACCCTAACACTATTCCTCAACCTAAACCTAACCCTTAAATTCATCCTAACCCTACACCTACGCCTAACCTTCACCCACACCCTCACCCTAACCCTCACCCTAACGATAACCCTACCCTTCACCCTAAACCTCACACTAACCCTAACCCTAATCCAAACCCTCAACCTAACCCTAAAGTTACCCCTAACCCTCAACCTCACACTAAACGTAAACCTAACACTAACACTCAATCTAACCCTAATCCTCACCCAAACCCTAAACCTCACCCTCACCTTAAACCTCACCTTCACTCTAAACATCACCCAAACCCTAACACTCATCCTATCCCTAGCCCTAACCCTCACCCTAACCCTAATCCAAAACCTAATCCTCAACCTCACCCTATTCCTCAACATAACCCTAACCCTTGGCTAAAAGAAACTCTCAATCTGAAACTCACACTAACCCTCACCCTCACTCTAACCCTCACCCTAATCCTAACCCTAACCCTAACCCTCACCTTCACCCTAAACCTCACTCTAACACTTACCCTCACCCTAACCCTAAGCCTAACACTAATCCTAAACCTAAACCTCAGCCTCACCCTCACCCTCACTCTAACCTTTAGCCTAACCCTAACCCTAAACCTATTCCCAAATCTAACACTCTCCCTCAAACTTACCCTAACCCTCACCCTCACCCTAACTTTCACCCTCACCCTAAACATCACCCTAACAATAAACCTCACCCTAACCCTAACGCTAAACCTTACCCTAACCTTAACCTCATCTTAACCCTAACCCTGACGTAAATGAAACGCTCACCCTCACCCTCACACTAACCCTCACCCTCACCCTCACCCTATCCCTAACTGTAACCCTCAACCTCACCCTCAGCCTAAACCTCAGCCTAAACCTAACCCTAAGCCTAACCCTAACCCTCACTCTCACTCTCACCCCAACCCTAACCCTAACCCTCACCCTCACCCCAAACCCAACCCTCACCCTAATACTAACCCTCACCCTCACCCTCAACCTAATCCATAACTCTATTCCTAACCCTCACCATAACCCTCACCCTAAACCTTACCCTCAACCTCACCCTAAGTGCTAACCCTAAACCTCACAGTAAGCCTAACACTCAACCTAATCCTAACCCTCACCTTAACCCTCAACCTCACCCTAATCCTCAACCTAACTTTTCCTTAAGCTTTATCTAAACTAAACCCTCACTCTCACCCTCACCCTAACCCTCACCCTAACCCTAACCCTACCCTTCACCCTAACCCTCATACTAACCCTAACCCTAATCTTAACCGTCAACCTAATCCTAACCCTAGCCCTTACCCTCACCCTCACACTAACCCTAAACCTAATGCTAACACTCAACCTAACACTAATGCTCACCCACACCCTAACTCTCACCCTCACTCGAACCCTTACCCTCACCCGAACCCTCATCCTCGCTCTAACCCCCACCCTCACGCTAAACATCACCCAAACCCTAACCCTCACCCTAACCCTTGCTCTAACCCTCACCCTAACCCTATACCTCAACCTAACCCTCACCCTCACGTTAATCCTCACCATAACACTAAACCTTGGCTAAAAGAAACGCTCACCCTAAACCTCATACTAAGCCTCACCCTCACCCTAGCCCTCACCCTAATCTCAACCCTAACCCTAAACCTCACACTCACACTAAACGTCACTCTAACCCTTCCCCTCACCCTAACCCTAAACCTAACCATTACCCTCACAGTACCCGTAACTCTCAACTTAACCCTAACCCTAACCCAAACTCTCACCCTCACCCTCACCCTCACCCTCACCCTCACCTTCAGCCTAACCCTAACCCTAACCCTGTTCCCAAAGCTAAACCTTACCCTCACCCTTAACCTAAACCTCACCCTCACCCTCACCATCACCCTAAACATCACCCTAACCCTAAACCTCATCCTAACCCTAACCCTAACACTAACCCTAACCCTAACCCTAAACCTAACCTCAGGTTAAACCTAACCCTGAGGTAAACGAAACCCTCACCCTAAACCTCATACTAACCCTAACCTCACCCTAAACATCACCTTTACCCTAACCATAATCCTAAACATCAATCTCACCCTCACCCTCACCCTCAGCCTAAACATAACCATAACCCTAACCAAAACCCTCACCCTCACCCTCAACCCAACCCTAATCCTCACCCTAACACTAACCATTCATCCTTACCATCACTCTAATCCTAACCATAACTCTAATCCTAACCTTCACCCTCACCCTAAACCTCACCCTCACACTTACCCTCACCCTCACCCTAACCCTAACTCTAACCCTCACAGTAATCCTAACCCTCACCCTAACCCTAATCCTCACCTTAACCCTCAACCTCACCCTAATCCTCACCCTAACCTTACCTTAACCCTTACCTAAACTAAACCCTCACCCTCACCCTAAAACTCACCCTCACCTTAGACCACCCCCTAACCCTAACACTAAACCTAACCCTCACAGTAACCCTAACCCTAACCCTCTGTCTGAACTTTATCCTAAACCTAAAGCTAAAACTAACCTTCAACCTAATCAAACCCTAACCCTAACCCTCACATTAACCCTAACTGTAACCCTCAGCCTAATGCTCATCCTAACCCTAACCGTAACCCTAACCTTCACCCTAAAACTAACCCTAACCCACACCCTAACCCTAAACCTCACCCTCAACCTCAAACTCACCCTCAGCACAAACTTAGTGCTAACCCTAATCCTAACCCTCACCCTCAACCTAACTCTAACCCTAAACCAAACTCTCCCCTTCCTCTCACCCTCACTCTAAACTTCACTCTAACCCTACCCCTAAACCTCAACCTAACTCGCATCCTAACCCTAACCCTAGCATTAATCCTAACCCTGACCCTCAATTTAACCCTCCCCATAACCCTAAGTCTAACCCTAAACCTCACCCTCACCCTAACACTAATCCTAACACTAACCATAAGCTTCACCCTAACTCTCACCCTAACCCTCAGCCTCACCCTAAACATAAACCTAAGCTTAACCCACACCCTAACTCTAACCCTAACCCTCACCCTAACCCTAACCTCAGCTTAACACTAACCCAGATGTAAACGAAATCCTCACCCTCACTCTCACCCTAATCCTCACCCTAACCCTAACCCTGATGTAAAAGAAACCCTCACCCTCACCCTCACACTAACCTGCACCCTCACCCTAGCCCTCACCCTCACCCTCACCCTAACACTAACCATCAACCTCACCCTCACCCTCACCCTCAGCCTAAACCTAACCTTACCCTAACCCTCAACCTTACCTGTACCCTAACCCTAACAATAACCCTAACCCTAACCCTAATACTAAACCTCAACCTCACCCTAACCCTAATCCTAACCCTAACTCTAATCCTAACCCTCATCCTCACCCTAACCCTCACCCTAACCCTTACCCTCACCTTCACCTAAACCTAAACATAACCCTCACACTAACCCGAACCCTCTCCCTAACCGTAACACTAACCCTACACCTCAGCCTAAGACTCACCCTAACCCTAACCCTAAACCTAAACATAAACCTCACCCTATTCCTAACCCTAATTTTAACCCTCACACTAACCCTAGCCCTCACCCTAACCTCAGCCTAACCCTATCCCTAACCCTAAACCTCACCCTCATCCTAACCCTCACACTAACCCTTACCCTCACCCTAATACTAACCCTGACCCTAATCTTAACCCTAAATCTCACACTAACCCTAACCCTCACCCTAACACTAACCCTAACATTAAGCCTAACCCTCACCCTAACCCTAACCCTCACCCTCACCCTCACACTCACCCTCAGCCTAAACCTAACCCTAACCCTAATCCTAAATCTAACCCTCACCCACACACTCACCTTAACTCTAACCTGAACACTAACCATAACCCTCCCCCTCCCCTTCCCCCTCACCTGAATGCTCACTCTCACCCTAATACTCACCCTCACCCTAACCCTAACACTGTCCCTAACCCTCACCCTAACCTTAAACCTCACACTCACCATCAACCTCACACTCACCTTAACCCTCACCATCACCCAAACCCTAACCCTAACCATAAACCTCACGCTAACCCTAAACCTAACCCCTCCCCTCACCTGAAACTTCACCCTTACCCTCACCATAAACATCACCCTAATAATGACCCTCACCTAACCCTAACACTCACCCTAACCCTAAACCTCACCTCAGCCCTCAACATCATCCTAATCCTCACCCTAAACTTACCCAAACCCTTACCTAAAGTAAACCCTCACCCTAACCCAACCCTAAACCTAACCTCATACTAACCCTAACCCTAATCCTCAGCCTAACGTTCATCCTAAACCTAACCCTAACCCTAACCGTCACCCTAACCCTAACCGTCACCCTAACCCTAACCATAATCCTAACCCTCACCCTCACCTTGACTCTAACCCTAATCCTAAACCTAACCCTCACCCTCACCCTAAACTTAATCCTAACCGTAACCCTCATCCTCACCCTCATCCTCACCCTCATCCTAAACGTAAGCCTCACCCTCATCCTAAACGTAGCCCTAACCATCAGCTTCATCCTCATCCTCACCCTTAACCTAACCCTAACCCTCAACCTAACCCTCACCCTAACCCTAACCCTAACCGTAACTCTCACACTAAACCTAACCCTCACCCTCACCGTAACCCTAACCCTACCCCTCACCCTAACCCTCACCCTCACCCTAACTCTAACCTTAAACCTAACCCTAACGTTCACGCTAACCCTAAACCTTACCCTCCCCCTCACCGAACCTTCACCCTCACCCTCACCCTAAACATCACCCTAACATTAACCCTCACCCTAATCGTAACCCTAAGGCTCACCCTAACCCTAACCCTCAACTTAACCCTCAATCTCACCCTAATCCTCACCCTAACCTTACCTTAACCCTTACCTAAACTAAACCCTCAACCTAACCCTCACCCTTACCCTAGCCCACACCCTAACCCTAACGCTAAACATAACCCTCACACTAACCCTAAATCTTACCATCAGCCTAAACCTTATCCTAAACCTAAAACTAACCTTCACCCTAACCAAATCCTAAACCTAACATTAAACTTAACCCTAACCCTCACACTAACCCTAAACCGAACCCTCAACCTAACGCTCATCCTAACCCTAACCCTAACCCTAACCCTAACCCTCACCCTAAACCTCACCCTAACCCTTACTCTCACATTAACCTTAACCCTAACCCACACCCTAACCCTCACCTGAACCCTCACCCTCACCCTCACCCTAACCGTAACCCTAAACCTCACCACAACCTTAACCCTCACCCTAACCCTAACTCTAACCCTCACACTCAACTGAACCCTAAACCGAACTCTAACCCTATACCTCACCCTAACCCAAACTCTAAACCTAACCCTAACACTTACTCTCATCCTAATCCTCACCCTAAGCCTTTTCCTCACACTAACCCTTAACCTAACCCTCACCATCACCCTAACCCTCCCCCTCACCGTAACCCTCACCTACACCCTAACCCTCACCTTCACCCTCACCCTCACCCTAAACATCACCCTAAACATCACCCAAACCCTAACGCTCAGTCTAATGCTAACCCTAACCCTCACCTTAACCCTAAACCTCAACTTCAACCTCACCCTCAGCCTAATCCTCACCCTAAACCTAACCCTAACCCTTTCCTAACAGAAACCGCACCCTCACCCTCACCCTCACCCTAACCCTCGCCCCCACCCTAGCCCTCATCCTAACCCTAAACCTAATCCTAACCCTAACCCTCACCCTCACCCTCACTCTAATCCTAACCCTCAACCTCACCCTAAACCTAACCCTAACCCTAACCCTCACCCTCACCCTCACCCTAACCCTCAACCTCACCCTAAACATCTCCCTAACCCTAACCCTCACCCTAACCCTAAATCTAACCCTCACCCTGATCCTAACCTCAGCTTAATCCTCATCCTCAGCCTAATCCTCACCCTAACCCTAACCTTTACCTAACCAAAACCCTCACCCTCACCATCAGCCTAACCCTCACCCTCACCCAAGCCCTCAACTTAACCCTAAACTTAACCCTAACACTAACCCTCAACCTCCCCTTCCCCATCAGCCTTACCCTAACCATAACCATAAGACTAACCCTAACCCTCAACCCCACCCTCACCCTAAACCTAACCCTAAACTGCAACCTAACCCTAACCCTTATGCTAAACCTTACCCTCAAACTTACCCTAAACCTAACCCTAACACTCACACTAAACCTAACCCTAACCCTAATGCTAACCGTAACCCTCACCCTTACCCTAACCCTGACCCTAACTCTAACCCTACCCCTCAGCCTACCGCTCACCCTCACCCTAACCCTCACCCTCACCCTAACACTAATGCTAAACCTAATCCTCAACCTCACCCTAACCGTTTCCCTAACCCTAACCCTCACCTAAAACCTATCCTTCAACCTCAACCTAAGCCTCACTCTAAACCTTTCGCTCACCCTAACCCTCACCCAACCCTAAACCTAACCCTAACCCTCACGCTAACCCCCACCCTAAACTTCACCCTAACCCTAAGGGTAACCCTAAACCTCAGTCTCACCCTAACACTCACCCTAAGCCTTATCCTCACACTAACCCTAACCCTAAGCCGAAACCCTCACCCTAAGCCTAACACTCACCCTAACCCTAATGCTAACCCCAACCCAAACCCTAACCCTAACCGGAATCCTCACCTGAACCCTAACACTCACGGTCACCCTAAGCCTCACCCTTACCCTAACCCTCACCTACACCCTAACTCTTCATCTACCCTGAACCCTAACTCTCACCCTAAACCTCACCCTCACGCTAAACATCACCCTAATCCTTACCCTCACCCTAACTCTCACCCTCACACACACCCTAACCTTCACTGTCACCCGAAACCTCTCACTCTCCCTAACTTTCACCTTCACTTGAAACATCACCCTAACCCTCACTCTCACCCTAACCCTCACTCTAAAACTTAACATCACCCTAACCCTAACCCTAACCCTAACTCTCACACTAAACCTAACCCTCACATTAAATCTAACACTAAATCTGCCCGTCCCCCTAACCCTCACCCTAACCATAGCCATGAAAGCTAGGGTGAGTCTCAATCATATCCTCAACCTCAGCCTCACCCTAACCCTAACCCTCATCCTAGCGCTCAACCTAACCCTAACTCTAACCCTAACCCTAACTCTAAACCTCACCTTCACCCTCACCCTCACCCTCACCCTCAGCCTAATCCTAACCCTAACCTTAATACTAACCCTAAACCTAACACTAAACCTACATCTACCCCTACCCCTAACCCTAACCCTCACCTTCACCCTCACCCTAACCCTTACCCTCACCCTCACCCTAAACCTCACATTAAGTCCAACCCTCACCCTCACCCTAAACCTCACCCTCACCCTCACCCTACACCAAAACCTAACCCTCAACCTCACCCTCACCCTCACACTCACCCTAACCCTAACCATCACCCTCACCCTCACGCTAAACCTAACCCTAACCCTCTCCATAACCCTGACCCTAACCCTAATGCAAAACCAAATCCTCACCCTCACCCTAAACCTAAAGCTAACCCTAACAGTCACCCTCACCCTAAAGCTCACCCTAACCCTTACTCTCACCCTAACTCTAACCCTAACCCTCACACTAACCATAACCCTCACCCTAACCCTAAACCTACCCCTCACCCTAAGGCTCACCCTATACCTAACCCTAACCCTAATACTCACCCTAACCCTAAACTTCATCCTAACCCTCGCCCTCACCCTAATCCTCACCCTAACCCTAACCCTAATACTTACCTAACCGAAACCCTCATCCTCACACTCATCCTCACCCTATTCCACACCCTCACCATCGCCTTCACCATAACCCTAAACCTAACCCTCTCCCTAAACATAACATTAACTTTAACCCTCAACATAACCCTCACCCTAGCCCTAACCCGAAATTTAACCCTCAGCCTAACCCTCACCAAAACCCATACACTCACCCTCACCCTCACCCTAACCCTCAGACTAAACCTCAACCTCAGCCTAACCCTAACACTAACACTAAACAAAACCCTCATCCTATCCCTCAAACTAAGGCTAGACCTTACCCTAACCCTCACCCTCACCATCACCCCAAACCTAACACTGACCCTCACCCTCACCCTAATCCTTAACCTCACCCTAACCCTAACACTTACCCTTACCCGAACCCTCACCCTAATCCTAATATTCACCCTAACCCTAACCCTACACCTTACCCTAACCCTCACCCTAACCCTAACCCTAACACTAACCTTCACCCTAACACTAACTCTAAACCTATCCCTAACCCTCAAATACACCCTAACCCTCACCCTAACCGTAATGCAAACCCGAACCCTAAACCTCAACCTAACCCTAACCCTAACCCTAAACCTCAAACTAACCCTAACCATCACCCCAAACATAAACTTCATCCTATCCCTGACCCTCACCCTAACCCTAATCCTAACCCTTACCTAACTGAAACGCTCTCCCACACCCATTCCCTCTCCCTAACCCGCAATCTCACATTAGACCTCACCATAAACCTTACGCTAAACCTAACAATAACCCTCACACTAAACCTCACCCTCACACTAAACCTAACCCTAAGCCTCACCCTCACACTCACCATCACCCGAAACCTAACCCTCACCCTCACTCTCCCCCTAACCCTGAACCTAACCCTCACTCTAATCTTAACCCTCACCATAACCCTAACCCTAACTCTCACCCTCACACTCACCCTAAACCTAAACCTAAACCTCACCCTAACCCTCAACCAAACCCGAATGCAAACCCTAAACCTCACCCTCACCTTAACCCGAAAGCTAAGTCTAACCCTCACCCTCACCCTAAACCTCACCCTAATCCTTACCCTCACCCTAAGCCTAACCCTATCTCTAACCCTCATACTAACCCTAACCCTCATCCAAACACTAACCCTACCGCTCAACCTAAGCCTCACCCTATAACTAACCCTAACCTAAACCGAACACTAACTCTCACTGTCACCTTAACCCTCATCCTCAACCTAACATTAACATTACCACTAACCCTCACCTAAACCTAACCCTAACCCTAAACCTCACACTAACACTCACCCTAACGGTAACCCTAACCTTCACACTAACCCTAACCCTCACCCTAAACCTAAACCTAAAACTCACCCTCACCCTCAAGCTCATCCTCAGCCAAAAGCTAACCCTAACACTAATCCTAACCCTAAGCCTCATCCACACCCTCACCGTCCCCCTAACCATAACCCTAACCCTCATTCTCACCCTCATCCTCACCCTAACCCTCACTCTCACCCTAACCCTAACCCTAACCCTATCCCTATCGCTCATCCTAACCCTCACCCTAACCCAAATGCTAACCATAAACGTCACCCTCACCCTAACCCTCACAATAACCCTTACCCTCACCCTAACCCTAACCCTCACCCTCATTCTAACCCTTACGCTAACACTTACCCACAACCCAACCCTCACCGTAACCCTCACCCTAACCATAAACTTCACCTTAAACCTCACCCTCACCCTAATCCTCACCCTAAACCTAACCCTAAACCTTTCCTAACCAAAAATTTCACCCTCATCCTAGCCCTCACCGTAAACCTAACCCTAAACTTAATCCTCACTCTCACCCTCACCCTCAGCCTCACCCTAACCCTAAACCTAATCCTATCCCTAACTATGAACCTCACTCTCAGTGTAACCCTAACCCTAACCTGCACCCTAAACCTAACCCTAACTCTAATCCTAACACTCAACCTTACCCTAACCCTAACTCTAATGCTAACCCTAACCCTCACCCTCACCCTAACCCTCACCCTAACCCTTACCCTTACCCTCACCCTCACTCTCACCATAACCCTAACACTTACCCTCACCAAAACCCTATCCCGCACCCTCAACATAATCCTCATCCTAACCCTAACCCTACCTCTCACCCTAACCCTCACCCTAACCCTAACCCTAACCCTAACACTCAACCTAACCCTAACTCTCACGTCACCCTAATCCTCACCCTAAACCTAATCCTAACGCTTACCTATCCAAAACCCTCACCCTCAACTGCACCCTCTCCCTCACCCTCAGCCTAACCCTTACCATAACCCTAATCCTAACCCTAACTCTTACCCTCACCCTTCACCTAAACCTAACCCTAACCCTCACCGTCACAATCCCACTCACTCTCAACCTCACCCTAACCCTCACTCTCAAACTCACACTCACCCTAACCCTCAACCTAACTCTAACCTTAAGCCTAAACATCACCCTAACTCTAAACCTAACCCTAACCCTAAGCCGAACCCTAATCCTTACCCTAACCCTAACCCTTACCCTAAACGTAACCCTAACCCTAACTCTCACACTAAACCTTATGCTAACCCTAACCCTCATCCTCACCCTAATCCTCACCCTAACCCTTATCCTCACACTAACCCTAACCATAACCCTCAGCATTAACTTCAACCTATTCCTAAACGTAAAACTATCGCTCACCCTAAACCTAACCCTTACCCTAACCCTAAATCTAAATCTCACACTAACCCTCACCCTAAAATTATCCCTCACACTCACCCTAACCCTTACCCTAACCCTAACCCTTACCCTATCTCTAACCCTGCCCCTCAACCTAACCCTCATCCTCACCCTAATGCTAACACTAACCCTCAACTTAAACCTAACCCTAACCCTAACCCTCACACTAACCCTAAATCTAAACCTCACCCTAACCCTAACCCTTACCCTAAACCTAACTCTAATCCTAAACCTAACCCTAACCCTAACCCTCACCCTCACCCTCACCCTAACCCTAAATCTAACCCTAACCCTCACCCTAACCCTAAACCGTATGCTATCCCTAAACCTTACCGTCACCATCACCCTCACCCTAACCCTCAAACTCAAACTCACCTTCACCCTAACCCTCAAACTAACCCAAACCCTAACCCTAACACTGACCTTCTTCCTAACTCTAACTCTACCCCTCACCCTCAACCTAAACCTTACCCAGACCCTTACCCACACCCTAACCCTCACCCTATCCCTAATGCTAAATTTAACCTTAACCCTCACCCTAACCATTACCCTCACCTTAACCCTAACCCTAAGCCTAACCCTCACCTAACACTAACCCTAAACCTAAACCTCAACCTAACCCTACCCCTCATCCTCAACCTAACCTTCAACCTCATCCTAACCCGCACACTAACCCTAACCGTCACACAAACGCTAACCCTCATGAGAACTCGAACCCTCACCCTTAGCCTCACCCTCACCCTAAACATCACACTAACCCTAACCCTCACCCTAACACTAAACCTAACACTCAGCCTATACCTAACGGTCACCCTAACCCAAAACTTCACCCTAATACTCAAACTAACACTAACCCTAATCCTAACCCTAACCCTAACCCTAACCCTAACCCTCACCCTCACCCTAAACCTAACCTTCACCCTCACTCTCACCCTAACCCTAACCCTGACCCTCACACTCACCCTAAACCTCACACTCACCCTCAACCTCACCCTAAACCTACCCCTAACCCTAAACCTCTACCTAAACCTAACACTCACCATAACCCTAAAACTAACCCTCACCCTCACCCTCGCCCTAACCCTAACTCTAAACCTCACCTTCACCCTCACCCTCACCCTCACCCTCACCTAATCCTAACCCTAAACCTAACCCTAACCCTACCTCTATACCTCACCCTAACCCTAAATCTCACCCTAACCCTCAAACTAAACCTTACCCTCACCCTCACCCTAAACCTCACATTAATCCTAACACTCAAACTAACACTAACCCTAACCCTAACCTTCACCCTCACCCTCACCCTAACCCTAACCATCACCCTCACCCTCACCCTAACCCTAACCCTAACCCTTACCCTAACCCTAAACCTAAACCTAAACCTCACTCTCACCCTCACCCTAAACCTAACCCTAACCCTCACCCTCACCCTCACCGTAACCCTAACCCTCACCCTCAACCTCACCCTCATCCTAACCCTAACCCTAACCCTCACCCTAAACCTAACACTCAACTTAACCCTAAACCTAACAATCACCCTCACCCTCACCCTAACCCTAACCCTAACCCTCACCATAACCCTCACCATAACCCTAATGCAAACCCGAAACCTCACCTCACCCTAAACCAAAAGCTAACCCTATCTCCCTCACCCTAAACCTCACAGTAACCCTTACCCTCACCCTAATTCTAAACCTAACCCTCACACTAACCCTAACCCTCAACTTAACCCGAAAACTACCTGTGACCCTAACGCTCACCCTATCCCTCACCCTAACCCTATCCCTCTCCCTAACCCTAACCCTAACCCTCACCCTAACCCTAACCCTAAACCTCACCCTAACCCTAACCCTCACACTCACCATCTGCCTAACACTAACCATAACCCTAATCCTAACCCTAAATCTCACCCTCATACTCACCCTAACTCAAACCGTAACCCTAACCCTAACCCTCACAATAACCCTAAACCTCATCCTAACACTAATCCTATCCCTCATCCTAACCCTAACCCTAACACTAATTCTAACCCTAACCCTCACCCTCACCCTCACCCTAACTCTAAACCTAAAACTAAATCTAACACTCACCCTCACCCTCACCCTAACCTAAAACTTATCCTAACCCTCACCCTAAACTTAAAGCTCAACGTATACGTCACACTCACGCTAATGCTAACCTAAACTCTAACCCTCACCCTAACCCTCACCCTCTCCCTAACCCTAACCCTAACCCTCACCCCAACCCTAACCCTAAACCTCACCCTAAGCCTAACCCTCATGCTCACTCTCTGCCTATCACTAACCCTAACCCTAATCCTAACCCTAAAGCTCACCCTCATACTCACCCTAACTCAAATCGTAACCCTAACCCTAACCCTCACAATAACTCTAACCCTATCGCTAACCCTCACCCTAACCCTAAACCTCATCCTAACCCTAATCCTAACCCTCATCCTAACCCTAACCCTAACCCTAATTCTAACCCTAACCCTCCCCTTCACCCTCACCCTAACTCTAAGCCTAAACCTAAACCTAACACTCACCCTCACCTTCACCCTAACCTAAAACTATCCCTAACCCTCACCCTAACCTTAAAACTCAACCTATACCTCACACTCACCCTAACGCTAACCCTAACTCTATCCCTCACCCTAACCCTCACTCTAACCCTAACAATAACCCTAACACTCATCCACACACTAAACCTCACCCTAACAATTACCATCTACATAAACTTAACCCTAAGCCTAAACCTAATCCTGACCCTAAACCTAACCCTCACCCACACACTAAAGCTCACCCTAACCCTAACCCTAACCCTAATCCTAAACCTTACCCTTACCCTCAAACTCAACCCACCCCTAACTCTAATCCTAACCCTCACCCTAACCCTAACCCTCAACCTAACCCTAACCCTCACACTCACCCTAAACCTCACCCGAACCCTAACATTAACCCTCTCCCTAACCCTCACCCTCACCCTCACTCTAAGCCTAACCTTTACCCTAACCCTCACCCTAACCCTAACCCTTACCCTATCCCTAACCCTGCCCCTCAACCTAACCCTCATCCTCACCCTAATCCTAACACTAACCCTCACCCTAAACCTAAACCTAGCTCTAACCTTCACCGTAACCCTAAACCTAACCCTCACACTAACGCTATCCCTTACCCTAAACCTCACCTTAATCCTAAACCTGACCCTAAACCTAACCCTCACCCTCACCCTCACCCTCACCCTAACCCTCAACCTAACCGTACCCCTCACCCTAACCCTAACCCGTATGCTATCCCTAAACCTTACTGTCACCATCACCCTCACCCTAAATCTCAACCTCAAACTCACCTTCACCCTACCCCTCAAACTAACCCAAACCCTCACCCTAACACTAACCTTCTCCCTAAACCTAACCCTACCCCTCACCCTCACCCTAACCCTTACCCAGACCCTTACCCACACCCTAACACTCACCCTATCCCTAATGCTAAACCTAAACTTCACCCGCACCCTAACCCTCAACCTAACCCTGACCCTCACCTTACCCCTAATCCTAACCCTAATCCGAATCCTCACACTAAACCTAAACCTAACCCTACTGCTCAACCTAACCCTCACCCAAATCATAACACTAATACTCACCCTATACCTAACCCTAACACTAACACTAACCTTCACCCTCACCCTAGACCTCACCCTAATACTAACCCTAACCATAACCATCACCCTCACACTAACACTAACAATAACACTAAACCTAACACTAACCAAAATTCTCACCCTAACCCTCACCATCAACCTAACCCTAACTCTCACCCTTTCCCTTACCCAAACCCTAACCTAACCCTCACCCTCAATCTAACCCTCATTCTAAACCTTACCCTCACCATAACCCTAACCCTAAACCTCACCGTAACCCTCACCCTAAACTTAACCCTAATCCTAAACCTAACCCTCACCCTAACCCTCCCAATAAGCCTCACCTAACACTAACCCTAAACCTAAAAATCACACTAACCCAACCCTACCCCTCACACTCACCCTAACCTTCAACCTCACCCTAACCCTAACCATCACCCAAAAGCTAACCCTCCTGAGAACCCGAACTCTCACACTCAGCCTCACCCTCAGCCTAAATATCACACTAATCCTAACCCTCACCCTAACCCTAAAACTAACACTCAGCCTAAAACTAACAGCCACCCTAACCCAAAACCTCACCCTAATCCTCAAACTAACACTAACCCTAACCCTAACCCTCACCCTCACCCTAACCCTTACCTTCACCCTCACCCTCACCCTAAACCTAACCCTCACCCTCACCCTTACCCTCACCCTAACCCTGACCCTCACCCTCACCCTAAACCTAACCCTAACCCTAACACTCAACCTAAACCTAACACTCACCATAACCCTAAACCTAATCCTCACCCTCACCCTCACCCTAACCCTAACTCTAAACCTCACCTTCACCCTCACCCTCACCCTCAGACTAATCCTAACGCTAAACCTAACCCTAACCCTACCTCTACCCCTCACCATAACCTTAACCCTCACCCTAACCCTCACACTAACCCTTACCCTCACCCTAAACCTCACATTAACCCTAACCCTCAAACTGATACTAACCCTAACCCTAAACCTCACACTCACCCTCACCCTAATCCTAACTCTCACCCTCACCCTCACCCTAAATTTACCCCTAACCCTCACCCTAAAACTAAACCTAAACCTCACCCTCACCCTCACGCTAAACCTCACCCTCACCCTCACCCTCACCCTAACCCTAACCCTCACCCTCACCCTCACCCTAACCCTAACCCTAACCCTCAACATAACCCTCACTCTAACCCTAATGCAAACCCGAAACCACACCTCACCCTAAACCTAAAGCTAACCCTAACTGTCACCCTCACCCTAAACTTCACAGTAAGCCTTATCCTCACCCTAACACTAACTCTAACCCTCAAACTAACCCTAATCCTCAACCTAACCCTAAACCTACCTGTGACCCTAAGCCTCACCCTATCCCTAACCTAACCCAATCCCTCTCCATAACCCTAACCCTACCCGTCACCCTAACCCTAACCCTAAACCTCAACCTAAACCTAACCCTCACTCTCACACTCACCCTCTGCCGAAAACTAACCCTAACCCTAATCCTAAACCTAAAGTTCACCCTCATACTCACCCTAACTCAAAACGTAACCCTAACCCTAACCCTCACCATAACCCTAACACTATCCTTAACCCTCACCCTAACCCTAAACCTCATCCTAACCCTAATCCTAACCCTCAACTACACCCTAACCCTAAACCTAACCCTAACCCTCACCCTCACCTAAACCTCACCCTGACCCTTACACTCTCCATAAACTTAACCCTAACCCTGAACCTAATACTCACACTAACTATAACCATCACCCTCACCCTACCCCTCACTCTCACCTTAAACCTCACCCTAACACTCACCGTCACCCACACCCTAACCCTCACCCGAAACCCAACCCTCACCCTCACCCTCACCCTAACCGTAACCCTAACACTCACCCCAAACCTAACCCTCACCCGAACCCTAACTCTAACCCTCACCCTCAATTTAACCCTAACATGAACCCTAACCCTAAACCTCACCCTAAACCTAAAGCTAAACCTAACCCTAAATCTTACTCTCATCCTAATCCTCACCCTAACCCTTTTCGTCACACTAACCCTACACCTTAACCCTTACACTAACTCAAACCCTCAACCTAAACCTCATCCTAAACTTAACCCTAACCCTCACACTGAAACGAAACCTAACCCTTTTCCACACCCTCACCCTAACCCTCACCATCACCCTAACCCTCACCCTAAACCTAACCCTCACCTAAAACCTAACCCTCACCCTCAGCCTCACCCTTACCCTCACCCTAAACATCAACCTAACCGTAACACTCAGCCTAACCCTAACCCTAAACCTCACCTTAACCCTAACGCTAACCCTAACCCTCACCCTCACCCTAACCCATATACTTACCATAACCCTAATGGTAACCCTAACCCTAATCCTCACACTCACCCTAATCCTAACCCTAACCCTCACTCTCACCCTCACACTAACCCTAACCCTCACCCTCACCCTAAATCTAACCCTAACCCTAACCCTAAACCTAAACCTAAACCTCACCCTCACCCTCACCCTAAACCTCACCCTAACCCTAACCCTCACGCTAAACCTAACACTCAACATAACCCTAAACCTAACCCTCACCCTATCCCTAACCTTATCCCTCACCATAACCCTCACCCTAACCCTAGTGCAAACCCGAAACCTCACCTCACCCTAAACCTAAGCTAACCCTAACTGTCACCCTCACCCTAAACCTCACAGTAACCCTTACCATCACCCTAACACTAACCCTAACCCTCACACTAACACCAAATCTCAACCTAACCCTAAACCTACCAGTGACCCTAACCCTCACCCTATCCCTCACCCTAACCCTATCCCTCTCCCTAACCCTAACCCTACCCCTCACACTAACCCTAACCCTAAACCTGACACTAACCCTAACCCTCACCCTCACCCTCACCCTCTGCCTAACACTAACCATAACCCTTATCCTAACCCTAAAGCTCACCCTAATACTCACCCAACTCAAAACGTAACCCTAACCCTAACCCTCACCATAACCCAAACCCTATCCCTAATCCTCACTCTAACCTTAAACCTCATCCTAACCCTAATCCTAACCCTCAACTTCACCCTAACACTAACCCTAAACCTATCCCTCACCGTAACCCTAACGCTAACCCTAACTCTCACCCTCACCCTAAACCTCACCCTGAGCCTTACCCTCTCCATAACCTTAACCCTAACCCTAAACCTAATACTCACACTAACTCTAACCATCACCCTCATCCTAACCCTCACTGTCACCTTGAACCTCACCCTAACACTAACCGTCACCCACACCCTAACCCTCACCTGAAACCCAAACCTCACCCTCACCCTCACCCTAACCGTAACCCTAACACTCACCCCAAACGTAACCCTTACCCGAACCCTAACTCTAACCCTCACCCTCAACTTAACCCTAACCTGAACCCTAACCCTAAACCGAACCCTAACCCTGAAGCTAAACCTAACCCTAAATCTTACTCTCATCCTAATCCTCACCCTAACCCATTTCCTCACACTAACCCAAACACTAAGCTGTACACTAACTCAAACCCTCACCCTAAACCTAACCCTAACCCACACCCTGAACCTAACCTAACCCTTTTCCACACCCTCACCCTAACCCTCACCGTCACCCTAACCCTCACTCTAAAACTAACCCTCACCTATACCCTAACCCTCACCCACACCCTCACCCTTACCCTCACCCTAAACATCACCCTAACCCTAACCCTCACCCTCAACCTAAACCTCACCCTAACCCATACTCTCACCATAACCCTAAGGGTAACCCTAATCCTAATCCTCACACTCACCCTAACCCTAACCCTCATGCTATCGCTAACCCTAACCCTAACCCTCACCCTAAACCTCAACGTCAACATAACCGTCACCAACACACTAACACTCACACTCATCCAAACCCTTTCCCTCACCCTCAGCCTAACCCTAACCCTAACCCTCACCCCAACCCTAACCCTCACTTTAACCCTAACTTTAACCCTCACACTCACCCTTACCCTAAGCCTAATCCTTATCCAAACCCTCAGCCTAAACCTTAATCTAAACCTAACCCTAACACTAATACTCTCTCTAACCCTAACCTTCATCCTAACCCCACCCTCACTCTAATCCTCACCCAAACCCTAACCCTAACCCTAAACCTCACCTTAAACATAACATTAACCCTGACCCTCACCGTAAGCCTCACCCTAGCCCTAACCAGAATGTTAAAACTCACTCTAACACTCACTCAAACCCTTACTCTCACCCTCAACCTCACCCTAACCCTCACACTAATATTAAACCTCACCCTAACCCTAACACTAACACTAAACAAAACGCTCATCCTATCCCTCAAACTAAGCCTAAACCTAACCCTAACCCTCACCCTCACCATCAACCTAAACCTAACACTAACCCTCAACCTCACCCTAATCCTTAATCTCACCCTAACCCTAACACTAACCCTCTCCCTAATCCTAATATTCACCCTAACCCTAACCCTACCCCTTACCCTAACCATCATCCTAAACCTAATCCTAACCCTAACCCTCACCTTAACACTAACCCTAACCCTATTCCTAACCCTCAAAATCACCCTAACACTCATCCTAACCCTAATGCAAACCCGAACCCTAAACCTCACTCTAACCCTAACCCTAACCATCAGTCTAACCCTAAACTTCATCCTATCACTAACCCTCACCCTAATCCTCACCCTGACCGGAATCCTAATCCTTACCTAACTGACACGCTCTCCCTCACCCTCTCCCTCTCCCTAACCCGCACCCTCACATTAGACCTCACCATAAACCTTACGCTAAACCTAACAAAAACCCTCACACTAACCCTCAACCTCACATTAAACCTCACCCTAATCCATAGCCTCACTCTAACTCTAACCATAACTCTAACCCTCACACTAACCATAACCCTCTTCCTAACCCTAGCCCTACCCCTCACCCTAAGCCTCACCTTATAACTAACCCTAACCCTAAATCCTAACCCTAACTCTCACCGTCACCCTTACCCTCACCCTCAACCTAACCCTAACATTAACCCTAACCCTCACCCTAACCCTCACCTAAACCTAACCCTAACCCTAAACCTCACACTAACACACAACCTAACCGTAAACCTAACCCTCACCCTAATCCTAACACTCACACTAAACCTAACCCTCACCCTAAACCTAACCCTAACCCTATCACTCACCCTCAAGCTCTCCCTCAGCGAAACCCTAACCCTAACACTAATCCTAACCCTAACCCTCACCCACACCCTCACCCTCACCCTAACCCTATCCCTAACCCTCAACGTCACCCTCAGCCTCAACATAACCCTCACCCTCACCCTAACCCTAACCCTAACCCTATCCCGATCGCTCACCCTAACCCTAACCCTAACCCTAATGCTAACCCTATCCCTCACCCTCAACTTAACCCTCACACTAACCCTTACCCTCACCCTTACCCTAAACCTCACCCTCATTTTAACCCTCAATCTAACACTTACCAACAACCTAACCCTCACCCTAACCCTCACCCTAACCCTAAACCTAACCCTAACACTAAAACTAACACCAAACCTAACCCTCACCCTCACCCTCACCCTCAGCCTAACCTAACCCAAAACCTCACCCTCACCCTAACGCTGACTCTAACCCTAACACTCACCCTCACCCTCAACTCTCACCAACCCTAACCCTCATCCTAAACCTAACCCTTACCCTAACCCTCACATGAAAGGTAACCCTCACCGTAACCCAAACCCTCACCCTAACGCTAAACCTAATGCTAACCCTAAACCTCACCCTAACCTTAGCCTTAATCCTAACCCTCACCCTAACCCTAACCCTAACCCTAACCCTAATGCTATACCTAAGCCTAAACCTCACCCTAAGAATGATGCTAAGCCTAATACTCAACCTCACCCTAAACCTCACCCTAACACTTACCGTCAGCCTAACCCTCACCCTAACCCTATCCCTAAGCCTAACCCTAACCCTCAACCTAAACATTATGCTACCCCTAACCCTAACCCTAACCCTCGTCCTAACCCTCATCCTAACCCTAACCCTAACACTAATCCTAACCCTCACGCTCACCCTCACCCTAACTCTAAACCTAAACCTAAACCTAACACTCACCCTCACCCTCACCCTAACCTAACATTATCCTTAACCCTCACCCTAACCCTAAACCTCACCCTATACCTCACCCTCACCCTAACGCTAACCCTAACCCTAACCCTCACCCTAACCCTCACCCTAGCCCTAATAATAACCCTAACACTCATCCACACACTAAACCTCACCCTAACACTTACCCTCAACATAACCTTAACCCTAAACCTCACACTAACACGCAACCTAACCGTAAACTTCAAACTAAACCTCAACTTAACCCTCACCCTCACCCTAACTCTAATGCTAACCCTAACCCTCACCTTCACACTCACTCTCAACCTAACCCTTCCCCTTACCCTAACCCTAACCCTCATCCTCAACCTAAACCTCACCCTAACCCTTACCCTCACCATAACCCACAAACTAACCCTAACCCTAAACCTACCGCTCACCCTAACCCTCACCCTAAATATAACCCTAACCATAACCCTAACGCTCACCCTAACCCTAAACTTGACCCTCACCATAACACTCACCCTAACCCTTACCCTCATACTAAACTTATCCCTGATTCTAACCCTAATCCTAACTCTCAGCAGAACACTCACCCTCATCCTAACCCTCACCCGGACACTAATCATGACCCTAAAGATAACCCTCACCCTAATGCTAAACCAAAACCTCACCCTCACCCTAAACCTCACCATAATCCTAACCCTCACAGTAACCCTAACCCTAACCCTCACTCTACCCCTAACCCCTACCCTCATCCTAACTCTAACCTTCACCCTCACCCTCACCCTAACCGTAAACCTAACCCTAACACTCATCCTAAACCTAACGCTAAACCTAATGCTAACCCTTAACCTCACACTCACCCTAAACCTCACACTAACCCTTACCATCACCCTAACCCTAACACTAACTCTCACACTAAACCTAACCTTCACCCTAACCCTAAGCCTACCCCTCCTCCTAACCATCTCCCTAAACCTAACCCTAAACCTAATCCTCACCCTATCTTTAACCTTAACCCAAACCCTCACCCTAACCCTCACCCTCACCCTAAACTTAATGCTAACCCTAATCCTAACCCTCACCCTAACCCTCACCCTTACACTAACCCACACCCTAACCTTCACCCTACCCTAACCGTAAACCTAACCTTCACCCTAACCCTCACCCTAATCCTAACCCTCACACTCACCCTAACCCTCACCCTAAACTTTACACTTACCCTAACCCTACACCTAACCCTCAGACTAACCCTAACCTTAACCCTCAGCCTAACCCTTATGCTAACCCTAAATATAATCCTAACGCTCACCCTAAACATAAACCTAACCCTAACCCACACACTAAGCTTAACCCTCACCCTCACTATAACCCTCACCCGAACCTTCACCCTCACCCTGACCCTCACCTCAGCCTGACCCTAACACTAATCCTATTCCTAATCCTAACTCTCAGCCTTACCCTCACCCTAACCATCACCCTAACCCTAACCCTCACTCTAACCCTAACCCTAACCATCAGGCTAAACCTAACCTCAGGTTAACCCTCACCCTCACCCTAATCCTCACACTAACCCTAACAGTTACATAACTGAAACACTCACCCTCACCCTCACCCAAACCTCACACTCACCCTAACCCTAACACTAATCCTAACCCTAACCCTTAACCGACGCTCACCCTCACCCTAAACCTCACCATAACCCTCACCTTAAACCTAACCCTCACCCTTACGCTCACCCTATCCCTAACACTAACCCAACACCACACCCTCACTCTAACCCTCACCCTAACACTTATCCTCACAATAAACTTAATCCTAACCCTCACACTAACCCTAATCCTCACCCTATCCCTAACCCTAACCCGAAACCTCACCCTAACCCTCACCCTAACCCTTACCCTCACCCTAACCATAACCCTCACCCTAAACCTAAAATTCACCCTAATCCTTACCCTCGCCCTAACCCGCAAAATAACCCTAACCGTAAACCTACATCTCATCCTAACCCTCACCTTAACCATAACCCTAACCCTAACCATCACCCTAACCTTAACCCTCACCCTCACCCTAATCCTCACCCTAACCCTTATCCTCACACTAACCCTAAACCTTACCCTCACCCTAACACTTCCACTAACACTAATCCTTACCCTATCACTAACCCTAACCCTAACCCTCACCCTAAACCTTACCCTCACCCAAACCCTAAAACTCACCCTCAACCTTAACCTCACCCTAACCCTCACCCTAACCCGACAACTAACCCTAACCCTAAACCTACGGCTCACCCTAACCCTCACCCTCATCATAACCCTAAACCTAACACTCACCCTAACAATAAACCTCACCCTCACCCTAACCCTAAGCCTAACACTTACCCTCACACTAAGCCAATCCCTAACCCTAACCCTAATTCTCAAAAGAACACTCACCCTCACCTTAACCCTCACCCTAACACTTACCCTCACACTAAGCCAATCCCTAACCCTAACCCTAATTCTCAAAAGAACACTCACCCTCACCCTAACCGTCACCCTCACACTAAACATCACCCAACCGTAACCCTCCCCGTAACCCTAACCCTACTCCTCACCCTAACCCTAACCCTCACCGTAACCCTAACTCTCACACTAACCCTAAACCTAACCCTTACCCTCACCCTCACCCTAACCCTAACCCTAATCCTCATCCTAACACTAACCTTCACCCTCAGCCTCACCCTAACCCTAACCCTAACCCTAAACCCAACCCACACCCTAACCCTACACTTCACCCTAACCCTAACCCTAAAACTTACTTAAATGAAAACCTCCCCTTCCCCCTCACCCTCACCCTAAACCTCAACCTCACCCTTGCCCTCACCCTAAAACTAACCCTAACCCTAAACCTAACCCTAACAACCCTCACCCTCACCTTAACCCTAACCCTAAACATAACCCTAACATTCATCCTAACCCTAACTCTAAACCTAATGCTAACCATAAACCACACAATCACCCTAAACTTCACCCTAACCCTTACCGTCACACTAAACCTAACCCTAAACCTAACACTAAACCTCACCCTCACCCTAACCCTAAGCCTTCCCCTCAGCCTAAACCTCACCGCAAACCTAACCCTAACCCTAATTCTCGCCCTATCCTTAAGCTTAAGGCAAAACCTCACCCTAACCCTAACCCTAACGCTAACCCTAACCCTCACACTCACCAGTACACTCACCCTAACCCTTACACTCACCCTAAACCTCAACCTCACCCTAACCCTAACCCTCACCCTAACACTTACCCACACCCTCACCCTCACCCTAACCCTAAACCTAACCTTCACCATAACGCTCACACTAACCCTAACCCTCAACCTCAACGTAACACTCATCCTAACCTTTACCCTCAAACTAACCCTTACCCTAACCCTAAACCTAACCCTCACACTAACCCTAACCCTTACCCTCAGCCTAAACCTTATGCGAACCCTACATCTAACACTAAACCTCACACTAACCCTAACCCTAACCCTAACCCTAACGGTGACACTAACCCTAACCCTAACCCTCAGCCTAACCCTCATCCTAACCATAACCTTAACCCTAATCCTAACCCTCACCCTCACCTTCACCCTAACTCTAAACCTAAACCTAACACTCACAATCACCCTCACCCTGACCTAACACTAGCCCTAACCTTCACCCTAACCCTAACCCTCAACCTATACCTCACCCTCACCCTAACCCTAACCGTAACCCTAACAATAATCCTCACCCTAACCCTAAAACTAACCCTAACCCTCATCCTCACACTAAACCTAACCCTAACCTATACACTCACCATAACCTTAAACCTAAGCCTAAACCTAATCCTTACCCTAACCCTAACCCTCACCCACACACTAACCCTCACCTGAAACCGAACCGTCACCCTCACTGTAACACTCCCCCTAACCCTAAACCTAATCCTAATCCTAAACCTAACCCTCACCCTCAAACTCACCCTAACCCTAACCCTCACCCTCACTCTCTCCATCACCCATAGCCTAACCCTAATAATAACATAATCCTAACCCTCACTCTCACCATCACCCTAACTCTAACCCTAAATCTAAATCTAACACTCACCCTCACCCTTACCCTAACCCTAACACTATCCCTAAGCCTCAACCTAACCCTAACCCTCACCCTAATCCTAAATCTAACCCTCACCCTCAAACTCACCCTAAGTCTAACGCAAACCCTAACCCTTACCCTCACCCTCACCCTGAACCTAACCCTCACACTCACCCTAAATCTCACCCTAAACCTGACCCTACCCCTGTCCCTACTCCTCACCCTAACCCTAACCCTAACCCTCAACCTAACCCTAAACCTACCCCTAACGCTAACCCGCACCTTAAACCTAATCCTCACCTACAACCTAACCCTCACTCTCACTCTAAACATCAACCAAATCCTAACCCTCACCCTAACCCTAACACAAACCCTAATCCAAACCCTCACACTCACCCTAACCCTCACCCTAAACCTTACTCTCACCCTAACCCTTACCCTCACTCTAACCCTAACCATAACCCTCACACTAACCATAACCCTCACTCTAACCCTAATCCTAACCCTGACCCTAATCTTCACCCTCACCCATACCCTCAGGCTCAGCTTAACCCTAACGCTAATCCTATTCCTAACACTAACCCTCTGCCTCACCCGAAACATAACCCTAACCCGAACCTTCACCCTCACCCTCACCCTCACCCTAACCCTCACCCTCAACCTAAACATCACCCTAAACCTAATCCTCACCCTAAACCTAACACTACCCCTCACACTACCCCTCACCTTAACCCTAACCCTAACCCTCACCCTCACTTTCACCCTCACCCTCAGCCTAACCCTAACCCTAACACTTATCCTAACCCTAAACCTCACCATAATCCTCCACCTAACCCTGACCATAACCCTCACCCTCACCCTAACACTAAACCTAACCCTAACTCTTACCCTAACCCTAACCCTAACCCTCAAACTAACCCTAACCCTCACCCTGACCCTAACACTAAACCTAACCATAACCCTAACCCTCACCCTAACCCTTACCCTGACCCTAACCCTCACCCTAAACCTAACCCGAACCCTCACCTTAACCCTAACCCTCATCCTAAACATAAGCCTCACCCTCACCCTCACCCTCACCCTAACCCTAACCCTCATCCTAACCTTAAACCTAAACCTAATGCTAACCCTAAACCTCACCCTCACCGTAAACCTCACCCTAACCCTTACCTTCACCCTAACACTAACCCTAACCCTCGCAATAAACCTAAACCTCACCCTAAACCTAACCCTAATCCTCACACTATACCTAACACTCACCTTAAACCTAACACTACCCCTCAGCCTAACCCTCACCCTATTCCTAACTCTAAACCTAATCCTCACCCTATCCCTAACCTTAACCCTAACCCTCACCTTGACCCTCACCCTAACCCCAACCCTCACCCTCACCCTAACCCTAATGCTAACACTAACCCTCACCCTCCTATTAACCCTCACCCTCACCCTAACCCTCACTCTAACACTTACCCACAACCTAACCCACACCCGAACCCTAACCCTAAACCTAACCTTCACCTTAACCCTCACGCTACCCCTAACCATAACCCTAACCCTAACCCTCACCCGAACCTTCACGGTAACCCTATCCCTCATCCTCTCCATAACTCTCACTCTTAACTTTACCCTCAACCTAACCCAAATCCTATCCCTAAACTTAATACTCACACTAACCCTAACCCTTACCCTCAACCTAGCCCTTATACTAACCCTAAACCTAACTGTAACCCTCACGCTAACCGTAACCCTAAACCAAAACCTCACACTCAACCTCCACTTCCCCCTCAGGCTTACCCTAAACATAATCCTAACCCTAACCCTGAACCCCACCCTCACCCTAACCCTAACCCTAACCCTAACGCTAACCCTCACCCTCACCCTGACTAACCCAAACCCTAACCCTAACAATATACCTAACCCTAACCCTCACCCTAAAACTAACTTTAACCTAATACTAACCCTATCCCTAAACCTCACACTCACTTTCATCCTCACCCTCAGCCTAACCCTAACCCACACCCTCACCCTAAACCTAACCCTAACCCTCACCCTCACTCTCACCCTCACACTAACCCTCAACCTCACCCTAAACATCACCCTAACACTAACCCTCACACTAACCCTAATCTTAACCCTCACCCTAACCCGAAACCTCACCATAACCCTCACCCTCACAGTAAACCACACCCTAACCCTAACGCTAACCCTAACCCTCACCCTCACACTAACCCACACCCTAACTCTTATCCTCACACTAACGCTAACCCTAACCCTAACCCTAACTCTAACCTTCACACTAACCTTAACCCTCACCCTAACCCTATCCCTACACTTCACCCTGACTCTCATACTAACCCTAACCCTCAACCACACCCTAATCGTCACCCTCAACCGAACAGTCACCCTCACCCGAACACTCACACTCGCCCTAAAACTCACCCTCACAATAAACATCAGCCTAACCATAAATCTCACCCTAACCCAAACTACAAACCTCACCCTAAATCTAATCCTCAACCTAAACCTATCCCTCACCCTGACCCTCACCCTCACCCTAACCCTAACCCTAACCCTCACCCTTACCCTAACCCTAATACTCACCCTAAACCTAACCCTCAACCTCACACTAAACCTAACCCTCACCCTCACACTAAACCTGACCCTCATCCTAACTCTTACCCTCACCCTCACCCTCTCCCTCACCCTAACCCTCATCCTAACCCTAACCTTAAACCTAATGCTAACCCTAAACCTCACTCTCACCCTAACCCTCACCCTAACCCTTACCCTCAACCTAACCCTAACCCTCACCAACACACTAAACCTAACCCTAACTCTAACCCTAACCCTAAACCTCACACTAAACCTAACCCTCAACCTAACCCTAACCCTACCCCTGAGCCTAACCCTCACCTTAAATCTAACCTTAACCCAAATGCTCACCCTATCAGTAACCTTAATCCTAACGCTCACCCTCAACCTCTCCTTCCCCCTCAGCCTTACCCTAACCATAACCATAATCCTAACACTCAACCTAACACTCACCCTAAACCTATCCCTGAGCCTCACCCTAACCCTCACCCGAACCATTACCGTCAACCTAACCCAAACCCTAACCCTAAACCTAACACTCATATTAACCGTAACCCTAACCCTCACCCTATCCCTTATACTAACCCTAAACCTAAATCCAACACTCACCTTAACCTGAAACTTCACACTTACCCTAAACCTAAACCTAACCCTCAGCCTAAACCTCATCTTAACCTAACCCTAATCATCACCCTCACCCTAAACTTTACCCAAACCCTAACATTATCCCTAACCCTAACCCGAACCCTAACTCTACCCGAACACTCACCCACACCCTAACCCTCACTCTCACCCTAATGCTAACCATAACTCTCAGCCTCACCTTAACCCTCTCCCTAACACTTTACCCTCACCCTCACCCTAACACTCACCCAAATCCTAACCCTCACCTTAACCCTAACCCTAACCTTTACCTTGACGCTAACCCTCACCCTCAATCTAAACCTCACCCTAACACTTACCCACATACTTTCCCTCACTCTAACCCTAACCCTAAACCTAAAATTGACCCTAACCCTAAACCTCACCCTCACCCTAACCCTCACCCTAAACTTTACCCTCACCCTAACTCTTACCCTAACACTAAACCTAACCCTCACACTAACCCGAACCCTAATCCTCAGCCTAATCCTTATCCTAACCCTAAACCTAGCCCTAAACCTCAACCTAACCCTAACCCTAACCCTTAGCCTAACCCTCATCCTAACCATAACCCTAATCCTAACCCTCACCCTAACCCTAACCGTAAACCAAACCTCACCTAACCCTAAGCCTCACCCTCATCCTCTCGATCACCCTCATCCTAACCCTAAATGTAACTTAATCCTAACCCTCACCCTCACCCTCACCCTAACTTTAACCCTAAACCTAAACCTAACACTCACCCTCACCCTTACCCTAACCCTAACACTATCCCTAACCCTCAACCTAACCCTAACCCTCACCCTAATACTAAACCTAACCCTCACCCTCAAACTCACCCTAAGTCTAACTCAAACCCTAACCCTAACCCTCACCCTCACCCTAACCCTCACACTCACACTCACCCTAAACCTCACCCTAAACCTGACCCTACCCCTGTCCCTACCCCTCACCTTAACCCTAACCCTAACCCTCAACCTAACCCTAAATCTAGGCCTAACGCTAACCCTCACCCTAAACCTAATCCTCACCCACACCCTAACCCTCATCCTCAACCGAACCCGAACCCTCACCCGAACCCTCATCCTCACCCTAACCCTCACCCTCACTCTAAACATCACCCAAATCCTAACCCTCACCCTAACTCTAACACAAACCCTAATCCAAACCCTCACACTCACCCTAATCCTCACCCTAACCTTTACTCTCACCCTAATCCTTACCCTCACCCTAACCCTAACCATTATCCTCACACTAACCGTAACCCTAACTCTAACCCTAATCCTAACCCTGACCCTAACCTTCACCCTCACCCTGATCCTCAGCTTCAGCTTAACCCTAACCCTAATCCTATTCCTAATCCTCACCCTCACAATCACCCTCAACCTAAACCTAACCTTAACACTAACCCTCACCCTCACCCTCGCCGAACACTCACCCTCACACTAAACATCACCCTAACCCTAACCATCACCCTGACCCTAACCACAGCTTAACCCTCACCCTCAACCTAACCTCACCCTAACTCTATCCCTAACCCTAAACCTAACCCTCAACCTAACCCTAACCCTTACCCTAAAACTAACCCTAATCCTATCCCTAAACCTAACCCTAACCCTCACACTCAACCTCACCCTCACCCTAACACTCACTGTCACCCTAACCCTCACCCAAAACCGAACCTTAACCCACACCCTAACCCTCACCCGAACCCTCACCGGAACCCTCACACTCACCCTAAGCCTAAAGCTAACCCTCATCCTAACACTAACCCTGACCCTCAAGCTCACCCTAAACCTTACCTAACCGAAAACCTCACGCTCACCCAAACCCTAACCCTCAACCTAGCAATCCCCCTAACACTAACCCTTACCCTAACCCAACCCCTCACCCTCAAACTCACCCCTAAAACTATCCCTAACCCTCACACTAAGCCTAACCCTCACCCTAACCCTAACCCTACCTCTCAGACTAACCCTCACCTTAACCCTAACTCTGACCCTCACCCTAACCCAAACCCTATCACTAACCCTCACACTAACCCTAAACCTAATACTGAACCTAACCCTCACCCTCACCCTCACAATACCCCTAACACTCACCCTAATCTTAACCCTAAAATTAGTCCTCACCCTAACACTTACCCTCCCACTCACCCTAATACTAACCCTCAACTTCACCCTAACCCTCACCCTAAGCATTACTCTCACCCTAAATCTAATCCTAACCCTAACCCTCACCATCACCCTAATGCTAACCCTAACCCTCAGACTCACACTAATCCTCACCCTAAAACTTACCCTCACCCTAACCCTAACCCTCACCCTCACCCTAAACCTCACCCTAACACTTACCCAAACCCTAAACCTCACCCTAAACCTAACCTTGACGGTAACCCTCACCCTCACCCTAAACCTCACCCGAACACTTACTCACACCCTTACCCTCACCCTAACCCTAACCCTAAACCTAAATTTTACCCTAACACTCACCCTATCCCTAACCCTCACCCTCACTCTAACTCTCACCCTAAACTTTACCCTCACCCTAACTCTTACCCTAACCCTAAGCCAATCCCTCACACTAACCCTAACCCAAACCCTTAGCCTAACCCTTATCCTAAACCTAAATGTAGCCCTAAACCTCACCCTAATCCTAACCCTAACCCTCAGCCTAACCCTCATCCTAACCCTAACCCTAATCCTAACCCTCACACTAACCCTAACCGTAAGCCTAAACCTCACCCTAAACCTAACCCTCACCCTCACCCTCTCCTTCACCTTCACCTAACCCTAATCCTAACCTAATCATAACCCTCACCCTCACGCTCACCTTAACTCTAACCCTAAACCTAACCCTAACACCCACCCTCACCCTTACCTTAACCCTAACATATACCTAACCCTCAACCTAACCCTGACCCTCACCCTAATCCTAAACCTAACCCTCACTAGCAAACTCACCCTATCTCTAACCCAAACCCTAACCCTAACCTCACCCTCACCCTCAACCTAGCCCTCACCCTAACCCTAATCCTCACTCACACCCTAACCCTCACCCTCAACGGAACCCTCACCCTCAACCGCACCCTCATCCTCACCCTAACCCTCACCGTCACTCTAAACATCACCCAAACCCTAACCGTCACCCCAACCCTAACCCAAACCCTATTCCAAACCCTCACACTCCCCCACCCCTCACCCTAACCCTTACCCTCACCCTAACCCTAACCCTCAAAATAACCGTAACTCTCACTCTAGCCCTAAACGTAACCCTGACCCTGACCTTCACCCACACCCTGATCCTCACCCTCAGCTGAACCCTAACCCTAATCCTATTCCTATTCCTAACCCTCAGCCTCACATTAAACCTAACCCTAACCCTAACCCTCACCCTCACTCTAACCTTCACCTTCACCCTAAATATCATCCTAACCCTAACCCTCACCCTAACCCTAACCCGAACCCTCACCCTGAACCTAACCTCAGCTTAATCCTCACCCTCACCCTAATCCTCACCCTAACCCTAACCTTTAACTAACCGAAACCCTCACCCTCACCCTCAGCCTAAAGCTCACTCTAACCCTTCCCCTCACCCTAACCCTAACCCTAAACCTAACCATAACCCAAACCCACAACCTCAACCCTACCACTCACCCTCACCTTATCCTAAACCTTATCCTAACCATAAACCTAAAAGCAAACTTCACCCTAACCAAAACCTAACCCTAACCCTAACCCTCAGCCTATGCTCATCCTAAACCTAACCCTAACCCTAAACCTTAACCTAAAACTAACCCTAACCCTAACCCTCACCCTAACCCTAAACCTCACCCTCAAACTCACCCTAACCCTCAGCCTAAACCTAGTGCTAACCCTAATCCTAACACTCACCCTCAACCTAACTCTAACCCTAAACCAAACACTCCCACTCCCCCTCACCCTCACTCTAACCCTCACTCTAACAGTAACCCTCACCCTCAGCCTCACCCTCAACTTCAGCTTAACCCTAGTCTATACCCTAATCCTAACCCTCAGCCTACCCCTGACGCTAACCCCAGCCATAACCCTAACCATCACCCTAACCCTCACCCTCAGCATAGTCCACACCCTAACCCTAAACCTAACCCTCACACTAACCCTAAACCTAACCCTCAGCCTAAACCTTATCCTAACCCTAAACCTAAAACTAACCTTCACCCTAACCAAACCCTAACCCTAACCCTAACCTAACCCTAACCCTCACACTAACCCTAAACCTAATCCTCAGCCTAACCCTCATGCTAACCCTAACCCTAACACTAACCTTAACCCTGACCCTCAATTTAACACTCCCCATAACCCTAACTGTATCCCTAAACCTCACCCTCAACCTAACCCTAATCTAACACTAACCCTAAACTTCATCTTAACTCTCACCTTAACCCTCACCCTCACCCTAAACATCACCCTAAACTTAACCCATACCCTAACCCTAACCCTAACCCTCACCCTAACCCAAACCTCAGCTTAATCCTAACCCTGATGTAAACGAAACCCTCACCCTCACCCTCACACTAACCCTATCCCTAACCCTCATCCTAACATTAACCCTCACCCTCACCCTCACCCTAACCCTAACCCACAACCTCACCCTAATCCTCACCCTAACCCTAACCCTAAACCTTACCTAAACGAAAACCTCACACTCACTCTCACCCTCAACCTAACCCTCAACCTAGCCCACCCCCTAACACTAACCCTCACCATAACCCTAACCCTCACCCTCACACTCACCCTCACCCTAACCCTAAACCTAACCCTTACCCTCACCCTAACCCTAACCCTCACACTGAGCCTAACTCTCACCCTAACCCTAACCCTACCTCTCAGACTAACCCTCACCTTTACCCTAACTCTAACCCTCACCCTAACCCTAACCCTATCACTAACCCTCGCACTAACCCTAAACTTAATAATGAACCTAACCCTCAGCCTCACCCTCACCATAACCCTAACCCTCACCCTAATCGTAAACCTAACCCTAGTCCTCACGCTAACACTTACCCTCACCCTCACCCTAACCCTAACTCTCATCCTCACCCTAACCCTCACCCGAAGCCTTACCGTCACCCTAACTCTAATCCTAACCCTAACCCTCACCCACACCCTAACCCTAACTCTAAACCAAACCATAACCATAACCCTCCCCCTCCCCTAACCCTCCCCCGAACCCTCACTCTCACCCTAACGCTCACCCTCATTCTAACCCTCACCCTAACTCTCACCCTCAACCTCACACTCACCCTAACATTCACCATTACCCTAACCATAACCATAAGCCTCAGGCTAACCCTAACCCTAACCCTCCCCCTCACCCGAACCTTCACCCTCACCCTCACCCTAAACATCACCCTAACAATAACCCTGACCCTAATCCTAAACCTAATGCTCACCCTAACCGAAAACCTCATATTAACCCTCAACCTCATCCTAAACGTCACCCTAATCTTACCCTAAACGTTACCTAAACGAAACCCTCACCCTCACCCTAACCTTAACCCTAAACCTAACCTGCACACTAACTCTAACCCTAACCCTCAGCATAACGCTCATCCTAACCCTAACTATACCCATAATCTTCACCCTAACCCTAACCATAACACTAACCCTCACCCTAACCCTAACCCTCACCCTCATCCTCACCCTCACCCTCACACTAAGCCTAACCCTAACCCTAATCCTAATCAAAAACCTCACCCTCACCCTAACCCTAACACTAACCATTACTCTGATCCTCACCCTCAACTTTACCCTAACCCTAACCCTCACCATCACCCTAAACCTCACCCAAACCCGAACCCTCACCTCAACCTAACCCTCAATCTCACCATAACCCTAAACCTAACCTTAATCCTCTCCCTAACCCTAACAATAACCCTATCCCTCACCCTAACCGTTATCCTCACACTTACCCTAAACCTAACCCTAAACCTCACACTAACCCAAAAACTCACCCTATCCCTGATCATACCCTTCACCCTAATCCTAACCCTAACTCTAATCCACACCCTAAATCTAACCCTAACCCTCACCCTCACCATAACCCTCATCCACACCCTAATCCTCACCCTCACCCGAACCATCACTGTCACCCTAACCCTCACCCTCACCCTAAACATCACCCTAAACCTAACCCTCACCCTAACCCTAAACATAAACCTCACCCTCACCCCAACATTAATCCTAACCCAAACACGAACCCTCACCCTAACCCTGAACCTCACACTCACGCTAAACCTAACCCTCACCCTCACCCTAACCCTAACCCTACCCCTCACACTACCCCTCACCCTAACACTTACCCTCACCCTAACACAAACCCGAACCCTCACCCTCACCCTAGCCCTCACCCTAACACAAATCCTAACCCTAACCCTAACCCTAAACCTAACCCTCACCCTAACCCTCACCTTGACCCTCACCCTAACCATAAACCTAACCCTAACCCTAACCCTCACCCTCACCCTCATCCTAACCCAAACCCTAACTCTTAATTCAAACCCTAACACTCACCCAGACACTAAACCTCACCCTAATCCTTAGCCTCACCCTCACCCTAAACGGAACCCACACCTTAACCTTAACCCTCACTCTACCCCTAACCCTAACCCTCAACCTCACACTCACCCTAACCCTAACCCTAACTCTCACCCTCACCCTAACCCTAAACCTAATGCTAACCCTAACCCTCATCCTCACCCTAACATTAACCCTACCCCTCATCCTAACCCCAAACCTAACCCTAATGCTAACCCTAACCCTCACCCTCACCCTAACCCTCACCCTAACCCTTACCCTCACCCTCTCCCTAACCCTTACCTTAAACATACACATGAGCCTAACCCTCATCTTAACCCTTACCCTCACTATAAACCTAACACTAACCCTAATCCTCACACTAACACTAAACTAAAGCCTAAACCTAACCCTCACTTTAACCCTCACCCTAATCCTAACCCTGACCCTCACCCTCACTGTAACACTAACACTAAACCTAAACCTCACCCTCACCCTAACCCGCACTGTCACCCTAACCCTCAATGTCACCCTAACCCTAACCCTCACCCTAAACCTCACCCTAACCCTTACACTAACCATAAACTTAACCCTAACCGACAGCCTAACCCTCACCGGAACCCTCACCGTCACCCTCAACCTCACCCTAACTGTAACCCTAAGACTCACCCCAACCCTAAACCTCCCCCTACCCCTAAGTCTAACCCTCACCCTCAACCTAACCCTAACCCGAACTCTAACCCTATACCTCACCCTAACCCTAGGGCTAAACCTAACCCTAACACTTACTCTCATCTTAATCCTCACCCTAACCTTTTTCCTCACACTAACACTAATCCTAACCCTCACACTAAACCTAACCCTCAACCTAACCCACAGCATCACCCTAACCCTCCCCGTCACCCTAACCATCACCTACACCCTAAACCTCTCCCTCACCCTCACCCTAAACATCAACCTAACCCTAACCCTCAGCCTAACCCTAACCCTAAACCTCACCTTAACCCTAACCCTCACCTTCAACCTCACCCTCAGCCTAATCCTCACACTAAACTTAAACCTAACCCTTTCCTAACCGAAAACCGCACCCTAACCCTAACCCTCACCCTAACCCTCGCCCTCACCCTAGACCTCACCCTAAGCCAAACCCTAACCGTAACTCTCAAACTCAACCTCATCCTCAACCTCAGCCTCACCCTAAACCTAAACATATTCCTAACCCTAACCCTCACCCTCACCCTCACTCTAACCCTAACTGTAAACCTAATGCTAACCCTAAACCTCACCCTCACTTTAACCCTAATTCTAACCCTCACCCTAACCCTACCCCTAACCCTAATGCTATACACAAACCTAACCCTCACCCTAAGACTAATGCTAACCCTAATACATAACCACAACCTAAACCTCACCCTAACCCTTACCCTCATCCTAACCCTCACCCTAACCCTAAACCTAAACCTAAACCTCACCCAAACACTCACCCTAACCCTTACCCTAAACCTCACCCTCACACTGACCCTCACCCTCACCTTTACCCACACCCTCACCCTAAACCTAACCATAACCCTCACACTAAACCTAACCCTCACCCTAACCCTAACCATAATCCTCACCCTAAACCTCATCCTAACCCTAACCCTCAAACTAACGCTAACCCAAAACATTACCCTAACCCTAACCCTCACACTCACCCTCAGCCTAACACTAACCCGAGCCCTAATCCTAACCCTAACACTCACCCTCACACTCACTTTAACTTGAACCCTAAACATAAAGCTAACCCTCACCCTAACCATAAACCTATCCCTAACGCACACCCTAACCCTAAACATAACCCTAACCCTAACCCTAACCCTCGTCCTCACCCTAACCCTAACTCTCACCCTAACTCACACCTTAACCCTGACGCTAACCCTAAACCTCACCCTCACCCTAAACCTCAACCTCACCCTAACCCAAACCCTCACCATAGCCCTAAGAGTAACCCTAAACCTAATCCTCACACTCACCCTAACCTTAACCTTCACCCTATCGCTCACCCTAACCCTAACACTCACCCTCACCCTAAACCTCACCCTCACCTTAACACTCACCTGAATCCTAACCCTAACCCTCATCCCAAACCTAACCCTCACCCTAACCCTAACTTTAACCCTCACCCTAAAACAATCTAACCCTAACCCTTACTCTCACCCTAATCCTCAACCTAACCCTGATCCTTACACTAACCCTAACACTAACCCTCACACTAAACCTAATCCTCACCCTAAACCTAAACGTAACCCTCACCCTAACCCTCACCCTAACCCTAACCATAACACTCACCATAATCCTAACCCTAAACCTAACCCTCTCCCTAACCCTAACCCTACCCCTCACCCTAAACCTAACCCTCACTCTTACACTTAACCTAACCCTCAACCTGACCGTAACTCTCACCTTCACCCTAACCCTCACCCTAACCCTATCCCTCACCAACACCCTAAGTCTCACCCTCACCCGAACCCTCACTCTCACCCTAATCTTCACCAACATCCTTAGCCACACCCTCAAAAGAATCCTCACTCTCACCCTCACCCTCACCCTAAACATCACCCTAAACCTAAACCCTCAACTTAACCCTAACCCTAACCCTCCCCCTAACCCTAACCCTAAACTTAATCCTCACCCTCCCCGTAATCCTCACCCTAAACCTAAATCTATACCTTTCCTGACCGAAAACCTCATGTTCACCCTAAGCCTCACCCTCACCCTAACCCTCACCTACACCCTATCCCTTCCCATACCGTGAAGCCTAACTCTCACGCTAAACCTCACCCTCAACCTAAACATCACCCTAACCCTCACCCTCACCCAAACCCTAACCCTCAATCTCACCCACAACCTAACCGTCACCCTCACCCGTACCCTCTCACTCTCCCTAATTTTCAATTTCACCTTAAACATCACCCTAACCCTAACACTCATCCTAACCCTAACCATAACCCTCACCCTCACCCTAACCCTAACCCTAACCCTTACCCTAACCCACAACGTAACACTTAGGCTAAACTTAACCCTCACTCTCAGCCTAACCCTCACCCTAACACTTACCATCACCCTAACCCTTATCCAAACCATAACCCTCACACTAAATCTAAGCCTCACCCTAACTCTAACCCTAAATCTGCCCCTCACCCTAACCCTAGCCGTGAGGGCTAGCATGAGCCTCACTCATACCCTCAACTTCAGCCTAACCCTAATCCTAAACCTAACCCTCACACTCACACTCACCCTAAACCTAACTCTAACCCTCATCCTCACACTAAGGCTAACCCTAACCAACCCTCATCCTCACCCTAACCCTTAACCTCACCCTCACCCTAACCCTAACCCTAACCCTCACACTAACCCTAAAACTACCCCTCAGCCTAACCCTAAGACTCACCCTAAACCCAACACTGATGCTAACACAAATGTTCACTCTCAACCTAAGCCTCACCCTCTCCCTAACCCTCACCCTACCCCTTCCTCTCACGCTATCCCTCAACCTAACCCAAACCCTAACCCTAACTGTAAACTTCCACCTAACCCTCACCCTAACCCTCACCCTAGCCCTAACCCTAACCCTCACCCTAACACTAAACCTAAGCCTAACCCTCACCCTCACCGTAACTGTCATCCAACACTTAACCTCACCCTAACCCTAACCCTAACATTCACCCTAACCCTAACCCTCACCCGAACCCTCACTCTCTCCTTCACCCTCACCCTAAACATCACCCTAACCCTAAACCTCACCCTAACCCTAACCCTATCCCTCACCCTAAACCTAACCCTCTCCTTAAACTTCACCCTCAACCTAATCCTCACCCTAGCCCTCACCATAAACCTAACCCTAAACTTAACCCTCAGCGTCACCCTTAGCCTCACCCTCAGCCTCACCCTAAACCTCAACCTTACTCTCACCCTAACCCTAACCCTTACCCTCACCATAACCCTATCCCTAACCCTCAACCTAACCCGCACCCTAACACTTACGCTCACCCTAACCCTCACCCAACCCTAACCCGAACCCGAACCCTCACCCTAAACCCCACCCAAACCTTTACCATAACCCTAACGCTAACCCTAACCCTCAGTCTCAACCTAACCCTCACCCTAAACCTTATCCTCACACTAACCCTAACCCTTACCGTAAAGGTCACACTAACCCTAACCCTCATACTAACCCTAACCTTACCTCTCACCCAAAGCCTCACCCTAACCCTATCCCTAACCATAACGCTCAACCTAACCCTAACCCTCACCCTCACCCTAATCCTCACCCTCAACCTAACCCTAACCCTTACCAAACCGAAAGCCTCACCCTTAACCCCACCCTCAGCTTAACCCTTACACTAACCCTAATCCAAACCCTAACTCTTACCCTCAACCTAAACCTAACCCTAACCCTAATCCTCACAGTCACCCTCTCACTCACCCTCACCCGCACCCTAATCCTCACGCTCTACCTCACCCTAACCCTAACACTCAAAGTCACCCTTAACATCACCCTAAACCTAACTGTCACGCTAACCCTAACCCTTACCATAATCCTAACCCTAACCCTAACCCTCACCCTAACTCTAACCCTAACCCTAAGCCTAACCCTCACCGTAACTCTAACAATAACCCTAACCCTAAACGTCAACCTAACCCTCATCCTAACGCTAACCCTAACACTAACCCTAACCCTGACCCACAATCTAACCCTCCCCTTAACCCTCACCCTCACCCTAAACATCACCCTCACCATAACCCTACCACTAACCCTAACCCTGACCCTCAATCTAACCCTCCCCTTAACACTCACCCTCACCCTAAACATCACCCTCACCCTAACCCTAATCCTAACACTAACCCTAAACCTCACCCTAACCCTAACCTCAGCTTAACCCTAACCCTGGTGTAAACTACACCGTCACCCTCACCCTCACCCTAATCCCTACCCTACCCCTAACCCTGACATAAAGGAAACCCTCACCCTCAACTTCACACTAATCCTCACCTTAACCCTCACCTTAATCTTGACCCTGATCTTACCCTCAGCCTAACTCTAACACTAAACCTAAATCTCACCCTCACCTAATCCTCACCATCACCCTAACCCTCCCCTTAAACCTAACCCTCACCCACACCCTAAACATCACCGTCACCGTAGCCCTCATCCTCACCCTAACCCTAACACTAACCATCAACCTCACCCTCACCCTCTAGCTAAACCTAACCCTACCCTAGCCCTAAACCTCACCCTCACCCTCACCCTCACCCGCACCCTAACCCTAAAAATAACCCTAACCCTAACACTAACAATAAACCTCAACCTCAACCTAACCCTAATCCTAACCCTAACTCTAATCCTAAAACTCACCCTAAACCTCACCCTAACTCTAACCCTCACACTAACCCGAACTCTCACCCTAACCCTAACACTAACCCTAAACCTTACCCTCACAATCACCCTAACCGTAACCCTTACCCTCACTCTAACCCTAACCCTAAGAGTAACCCTAACCCTAAACCTAGTCCTCACACTAACCCTAACGCTCATCCACACTTTAATCCGAACCCGAACCCGAACCCGAACCCGCACCATAACCCTAACCGTAAACCTAACCCTAACACTCCCACTAAACTTAACCCTCAAGCTAACTGTAACCCTAGCAATCAGCCTAAACCTCACCCTAACCCTAACCCTACCCCAAACCCTAACCCTCACACTAAACCTAACCCTCACCCTATCCATAACCCTACCCCTCAGCCTAAGACTCACCTGAACCCTAACCCTAACCCTAAACCTAATCCTCAACCTATACCTAACCCTAACCCTAACCCTCACACCCACTCTAGCCCTCACCCTAAAATTACCCTAACCCTATCCCAAACCCTAATCCTCACCCTCATCTTAACCCTCACCCTAACCCTTCTCCTCACCATAAACCTAATCATGAACCTAAACTTAACCCTAAAACTCACACTAAACCTAAGCCTCACCCTAACCCTAAGCCTACCCCACAGCCTAACCCTCATCCTAACCCTAACCCTAACCCTATCCCTCACCCTAACCCTAACCCTAACATTAACCTAACCTTCCCCCTAACCCAAACCCTAACCTCAACCTAACACTCACCCTCAGCCTAACCCTAAAGCTAATCCTAATCCTAAACCTATCCCTCACCCACACTCTCACCCTAACTCTAACCCGAACCCTAACCATAACCCTCACCCTCACCCTCACCGGAACCCACACTCTCACCCTAACGCTCATCCTCAATCTAACCCTCATCCTCACCCTCACCCTCAACCTCACCATCACCCTAAACCTAACCCTAACCATAACCCTCATGCTAACCCTAACTCTAAACCTAAACCTCACACTCACCTTAACCCTAACCCTCACCTTAACCCTAACCCTAAACCACACCCTAACCCTCACCCTCACCCTCCACCTCAACCTCACACTCACCCTAACCCTCACCATCACCCTAACCCTAACCCTAATCAAAACCCTCATGCTAACCCTAACTCTAACCCTAACCTCACACTCACCTTAACCCTAACCCTCACCCTCAACCTTACCGTAACCCTAACCCTTACCATAACCCTCACCCTCACCCTTACTGTAACCCTAACCCTTACCCTCACCCTTACCGTCAACCTCACCCTCACCGTGACCCTCACCCTAAGCCTAACCCTAAACCTAATCCTAAACCTAACCCTCACCGTCACACTCACCCTAACCCTCATCCTAAATCTAACGGTCACCCTCACCCTAAACCTAACCCTAACAATCACCCTCATCTTCACCCTTACCCTTACCCTAACCGTAACCCTCACCCTCACCCTAACCCTAACCCTCACACTAAACCTAACCCTCACCCTCACCCTAACCCTAACCCTACGCCTCACCCTAACCCTCATGCTCACCCTAACTCTAACCCTAAACCTAACCTCAAGTTAACCCTAACCCGAACCCTCACCCTCACCCTAACCTTAACCCTAACCCACAAACTTAACCCTAAACCTAACCCTCAGCCTAACGCTCATCCTAACCCTAAACCTAAATCTCATCCTAACCCTAATATTAAACCTCACCCTCACCGTTACCGTAACACTAACCCTAAAAATAAACCTAACCCTAACCCTCACCCTAACCATAACACTCACCCTAACCCAAACCCTCACCCTAACACTTACCCTCAACTAACCCTAACCCTAACACTAACACTAACCCTCACACTAACCCTAACTTTAACCCTAACCCTAACCCTAAACCTCAACCTCACCCTCACCCTCAGCCTAACCCTAGTACTTACCCTCAACCTATAACTTCCCCTCAACCTAACCCTAACCCTAACCCTCACCCTCACCCTCACCCTCACCTCACCATAACCCTATCCCTCACCGTCCACATAAACCTAACCCTAACACTTGCCCTCACCTTAACACTCACCCTAACCCTAACCCTGAACCTAACCCTCACCCAAATGCTCACCCTAACACTAACACTAAACCTATCCCTCACCCTCAGTCTAACCCTCACCCTAAAGCTTACCCTCACCCTAAACCTAATCCTCACACTAACCCTAAACCTAATCCTAAACCTAACCTTCACCTTAACCCTCACCTTAATCCTGACCCTGATCATAACCCTCAGCCTAACTCTAACATTAAGCCAACATCTCACCCTCACCTAACCCTCACCATCACCCTAAACCTCACCCTAAACCTAACCGTCACCCACACCCTAAACCCCCCCTTACCCTCACCCTCGCCCCAAAGCTAACACTAACTGTAAACTTCACCATCACCATCATACTAACACTAATCCTAAACCTAACCCTCACACTCACCCTAAACCTAATCCTAACACTCACCGTCACCCTCACCCTTACCCTAACCCCAAACCTAACCATTAGCCTAACCCTAACACTAAACCTAACCCACACCCTAAACCTAACCGTAACCCTAAACCTCACCCTCACCCTAACCTTCAACCTCACCCTAAACCTCACCCTCATCCTAACCTTCACCTTAACCCTAAACATAAGCCTCTCCCTCACGCTAAACCTCACCCTAACCCTTAACCTTACCCTACCCCTAACACTAACCCTAACCCTCACACTAAACCTAAACCTCACCCTCACCCTAACCCTAACCCTACCCCTCACATTAACCCTAACACTCATCCTAACTCTAACCCAAACCCTCACCCTCACCCAAACCTGAACCCTCACCTCAACCTAACCCCCACTCTCACCCTAACCCTAAACCTAAACCTAATCCTCTCCCTAACCCTCACCCTCACCCTCACCCTCACCTTATCCTAACACTAACCCTAATCCTAAACCTAACCCTCACCCTCACCCTAAAACTAACCCTAACCCTAATCCTAAACCAAAACCTCACCTTCACCATAAACCTAACACTAACCATCACCCTCACAAGCCCCCTTACCCTAACCCCAATCCTATGACTTACCCTCACCCTAACAATAACCCTATCCCTCACTCTAACCCTTATCCTCACACTTACCCTAAACCAAACCCAAAACCTCACACTAACCCTAAACCTCACATTAACCCTGACCCAACCACTCACCCTAAACCTCACCCTAATCCTAACCCTAACCATAACCCACACCTTAAACCTAACCCTAACCCTCACCCTCACTTTAACCCTCACCTTAATCCTAACCATGACCCTAACCCTCACTGTAACGCTAACACTAAACCTAAAACTAACCCTCACCCTAACCCTCACTGTCAGCCTAAACATCACCCTAACCCTCACCCTCACCCTCACACTAACCCTAACACTAACTCTCACCCTAACCCTCACTCTAACCCTTAACCTTACCCTAACCCTACCCCACAACCTCACACTAAACCTAACCCTCAACCTCATCCCAACCCTAACCCTAACCGTCACCCTAACACTTACCCTCACCCTAAACCAAACCCTAACCTTCACCCTCACCTAGCCCTCAACCTTACACTAATCCTAACCCTAAACCTGACCCTCACCCTCACCCTGACCCTCACTCTAACCCTATCCCTAACCCTAACCCTCACCCTCACCTTCACCCTAACCCTAACTCTAATTCAAACCCTAACCCTCACACACACCCTAAACCTCACCAGAATCCTTAGCCTCACTCTTACCCTAATTGGAACCCACAACTTAACCTTAACCCTCACTCTACCCCTGACCCTAAACCTGAACCTAACACTCACCCTAAACCTAACCCTAACCCTCACCCTCAAGCTAACCCTAAACCTAATGGTAACCCTAAACATCATCCTCACCCTAACCCTAACCCTACCCCTCACCCTAACCCAAACCCTAAACCTAATGGTAACCCTAACCATCAACCTCACCCTAACCCTCACTCTAATCTTTACCCTCACCCTCTCCCTCACCCTTACCCTAAACCTAACCATCAGCCTAAACCTCACCTTAACCCTTACCCTCACTATAAACTTAAAACTAACCCTAATTCTCACACTAACCCTAAACCTAACCCTAACCCTAACCCTCACTTTAACCCTCACCTTAAGCCTAACCCTGAACCTAACCCTCACTGTCACCCTAACCCTCAACGTCACCCTAACTCTCAACCTAACCCTAACCCTCACCCTAAATCTCACCCTAACCCTTACCCTCACCACAACGTTAACCCTAACCCACACCCTAACCCTCACGCGAAACCAAACCCTCACCCTCATCCTAACCATAACACTAACACTCACCCCAACCCTAAACCTCACCCTAACCCTAACTCTAACCCTCAACCTCAACCTAACCAACACCTGAACTCTAACCCTATACCACACACTACCCTTAATGCTAAACATAACCCTAAATCTTAGTCTCATCCTAATTCTCTACCTAATCCTTTTCCTCACCCTAACCCTAATCCTAAACCTCACACTAGCCCTAACCCTCAACCTAACCCTCACTGTCACCCTAACCCTAACCCTCACCTACACCCTAACCCTCACCCTCACCCTCACCCTAAAAATTACCCTAACCCTAACCCTCAGCCTAAACCTAACCCTAACCCTCACCTTAACCCTAACCCTCACCTTCAACCTCAGCCTCAGCCTAATCCTCACCCTAAACCTAACCCTAACCCTTTCCTAACCGAAAACCGCACCCTCACCCTAACCGTCATCCTAACCTTTGCCCTCACCCTAGCCCTCACCTTAAGCCTAACCCTAACCCTAACCCTCAACCTCAACCTCATCCTCAACCTCAGCCTCACCCTAAACCTAATCCTAAACCTAACCCTCACCCAAACCCTCACGGTAACCATAACCATAAACCTAATGCTAACCCTAAACCTAACCCTCACCTTAACCCTAATCCTAACCCGCACCCTAACCCTAACCCTAAGCCTAATGCCATACCTAACCCTAACCCTCACACTAAGACTAATGCTAACCTTAATACTCAACCACAACCTAAACATCACCCTAACACTTACCCTCATCCTAACCCTCACCTTAACCCTAAACCTGAACCTAATCCTCATCCAAACACTCACCCTAACCCTTACACTAACCCTATTCTTCACCCTTACCCTAACCCTCACCATATATCTTATACTCACACTAACCCTAACCCTAACCCTACACCTCACACTAACGCTAACCCTTAACTCAACCCTAACCCTATCCCTCACCCTAACCCTAAACCTAACCCTCATCCAAATGCTCACCCTAACCCTAACACTAACCTTATCCCTCACCCTCACCGTAACCCTCACCCTAACGCATACCCTCACCCTAACCCTAACCCTAACCCTAACACTCAACCTAAACCTAACATAACACTAATGCTAACCCGAACCCTCACCATCATCCGAACACACACCCTCACCCTAACACTCAGCTAATCCTCACCCTAACCCTAACATTACCTAATCAAGACCCTCACCCTCACACTCACCTTCACCCTAACCCTCACCCTCACCCGAGCCCTCACCCTAACCGTAATCCTAACACTAAACCTCACCCTCATCCTCAACCTCAGCCTAACGCTATCCCTATCCCTAATCCTGTCACCCTCAACCTAAGCCTAACCCTAACACTCAACCCTCACCCTGAGCCTCACCCTAACCCTAACGCTAACCCTAACCCTCACTCTCATCCTAGGCCTCAACATAACCCTAACTGTAATCCTAAATCTAACCCTAAACCTCATCTTCACCCTCACCCTCACCCTCACCTTCAGCCTAATCCTATCCCTAACCCTAATACTAACTCTAAACCTAAGCCTAACCCTACCTCTACTCCTAACCCTAGCCCTCACCCTCACTCATACCCTCAACCTCAGCCTAACCCTAACCCTAATCCTAAACCTAACCCTCACACTCACACTCACCCTTACCCTAAACCTAATCCTCACCCTCAACCTAAGTGTAACCCTAAACCTCACCCTCACCCTGACCCTTAACATCCCCCGAAACCTAACCCTAACCCTTAAACTACCCCTCAGTCTAACTCTAACCCTCACCATCAACCCTAACCTGATGCTAACACAAATGCTCACTCTCAACCTAAGCCTCAGCCTAACACTTACCCTCACCATAACCCTATCCCTCCCCTCTCCCTAACACTCACCCTAACCCCTCCCCTCACCCTAACCCTCACCCTAACCCAAAGCCTAACCCTAATCCTAACCTTCACCCTAAGCCTCACCCTAACACTCACCCTAACCCTAACCCTAACCTTCAACCTCAAACTCACCCTAACCCTAAACCTAAACTTAACCCTCACTCTCACCCTAACTATCATCCTAACCCTTACCCTCGCCGTAAACCTAATCCTAACACTAACCCTAAAACTCAACCTAAACCTAACCCTAACCCTAACCCTAATGCTAACCCTAACCCTCACCCTAACCTGGACCCTAACCCTTACCCTTAACATCACCCTCACACTCACCCTAACCCTAACCCTTACCCTCACCATAACCCTATCCCTCACTCTCAACCTAACCCTCACCCTAAATCTTACGCTCACCCTAACCCTCACCCAACCCTAACCCGAACCCTAACCCACACCCTAACGCCCACACTAACCTTCACCCTAACCCTAACGCTAACCCTAACCCTCACTCTCAACCTAACCCTCATCCTAACCCTTATCCTCACATTAACCCTAACCCTAACCGTAACCCTCACACTAAGCCTAACCCTCAACCTAATCGTAATCCTCACCCTCACCATAATCCTCACCCTAAACATAACCCTAACCCTTACCTAACCGAAACCCTAACCCTGACCCTCACCCTCACCCTCAGCCTAACCCTAATAATACCCTAACTCTTATCCTCACCCTAAATCTAACCCTAACCCTAATCCTCATGGTCACCCTCCCACTCATGCTCTCCCTCACCCTAACACTCACGCTCAACCTAACCCTCACCCTAACCCTCACCGTCACCCTAAACATCACCCTAACCTTAACCCTCATGCTAACCCTAACCCTTACCCTACCCTAACCCTAACCCTAACCCTAATCCTAAACCTCGCCCTAAACCTTATGCTAACACTAACTCTCATCCTCACCCTAATCCTCACCCTAACCCTTATCCTCACACTAACCCTAACCCTCAGCATCACCCTAACCCTAAACCTAAACCTAAAACTAACGCTCACCCTGGACCTAACCCTTACTCTTACCCTAAAACTAAACCTCACACTAACCCACAACCTAACCCTCACCCTAAACTTAAACCTCACCCTCACCCACACCCTAAACCTAACCTTTACCCTATCCCTAACCCTGGCCCTCAACCTAACCCTCACCCTCACCCTAACCCTAACACTAACCCTCACCCTAATCCTAACCCTAAGCCTAATCCTCACCCTAAACCTAAACCTAACCCTCATCCTAACCATAAACCTTACCTGAAACCTAACCCTAAACCTAAACCTAACCATACCCCTAACCCTTACCCTACCCTAACCCTAACCCTAACCCTAACCCTCGCACTAAACCTTATGCTAACCCTAACTCTCATCCTCACCCTAATCCTCATCCTAACCCTTATCCTCACACTAACCCGAAACCTAACCCGCAACATCACCCTATCCCTAAACCTAAACCTAAAACTAAGGCTCAGCCTGAACCTAACCCTTACCCTTACCCTAAACCTAAACCTCACACTAACCCTCACCCTAACCCTCACCCTAAACCTAAACCTCACCCTCAACCTCACCCTAACCCTAACCTTTACCCTATCCCTAACCCTACCCCTCAACCTAACCCTCACCCTCACCCTAACCCTAACACTAACCCTCACCCTAAACCTAACCCTAACCCTAACCCTCACCCTAAACCTAAACCTAACCCTCATCCTAAACCTAAACCTTACCTGAAACCTAACCCTAACGCTAAACCTCACCATAACCCTAACCCTCACCCTCAACCTTACCCTCACCCTAACCCTAAACCTAACCCTAACCCTCACGCTAACCCTAACCAGAATCCTAACCCTAACCCTCACCGTCACCATCACCCTCACCCTAACCCTCAAAGTCACCTTCACCCTAACCCTCAACCTAAACCAAACCCTCACCCTAACCCTAACAATCTCCCTAACACTAACCCTACCTTTCACCCTAACCTTAACCCTAAAGGTCACCCTAACCCTAACCCTCACCCTCACCCTCACCCTCTGCCTAACACTAACCGTAACCCTAATCCTAACCCTAACTCTCACCCTCATACTAACCCTAACTCAAACCCTAACCCTAACCCTATCCCTAATTCTCACCCTAATCCTAAACCTCATCCTAAACCTAAACCTAACCCTCAATCTCACCCTAACCCTAACCCTATCCCCAACCATAACCCTAATGCTAACCCTATCCCTCACCCTCACCCTAAATCGCACCCTAAACCTTACCCTCACAATAACCTTAACCCTAACTCTAAACCTAATACTCACACTAACTCTAACCATCACCCTCACCCTAACACTCACCGTCACCTTAAACTTCACTCGAACACTAACCATCACCCACACACTAACCCTCACCCGAAACCGAAACCTCTACCTCACCCTCACCCTAACCGAAACCCTAACACTCACCCCAAACCTAACCCTCAACCTAACCCTAACTCTAACCCTCACCGTCAACCTAACCCTAACCCTAATTCTAACCGTAAACCTCACCCTAACCCTAACACTAAACCTAACCTTAACTCTTACTTTCATCCTAAACCTCACCCTAAAACTTTTCCTCACACTATCCCGAACCCTAACCTCACACTAACCCGAACCCTCACCCTAACCCTAACCCTAACCCTAACCCTCACCCTGAACCTAACCCTAACCCTTTTCCACACCCTCACCCTGACCCTCACCGTCACCCTAACCCTCACCCTAAAACTAACCCTCAACTATACCCTAAAACTCACCATCACCCTCACCCTCACCCTCATCCTAAACATCACCCTAACACTAACCCTCAGCCTAACCCTAACCTAAACCTCACCTTAACCCTAACCATCACCTTCAACCTCACCCTCAGCCTAATCCTCACCATAAACTTAAACCTAACCCTTTCCTAACCGAAAACCGCACCCTCACCCTAACCCTCACCCTAACCCTCGCCCTCACCATAGCACTCACCCTAAGCCAAACCCTAACCCTAACCCTCAAACTCAACCTCATCCTCAACCTCAGCCTCACCCTAACCCTAAACCTAATCCTAACCCTAATCCTCACCCCCACCCTCACTCTAACGCTAACCTTAAACCTAATGCTAACCCTAAACCTCACCCTCAACTTTACCCTAGTCCTAAACCTCACCCTCAACCTAACCCTAACCCTAATGCTATACCTAAACCTAACCCTCACCCTAAGACTAATTCTAAGCCTAATACTCAACCTCACCCGAAACCTCACCCTAACACTTACCCTCAGCCTACTCCTCACCCTAACCCTAAACCTAAACCTAACCTTCACCAAACAGTCACCCTAACCCTTACACTAACCCTATCCCTCACCCGGACCCTAAACCTCACCCTAACCCTTATCCTCACACTAACCCTAAACGTAACCCTAAACCTCACACTAACTCTAATCCTCTCCCTAAAACTAACACTAAACCTCCTCCTAACCCTAACCCTAAACTCAAACCTAACCCTGACCCTCACCCTAAACCTAATCCTAACCCTCACCCAAACGCTCACCCTAACCCTAACACTAAACCTATCCCTCACTCTCACCCTAACCCTCACCCTAACGCTTACCCTGACACTAACCCTAAAAATCAAACTAAACCTAACCCTCACCCTAACCCTAACCATAATCCTCACCCTAACACTCATCCTAACCCTAACCCTAACCTTCAAACTATCCCTAACCCTAAACATTACCCTAAGCCTAACCCTCACCTTCACCCTCACCCACAACCTCAGCCAAACACTAACACTAACCCTAAACCTAACCCTAATACTCACACTCACACTCACCCTAACTTGAACCCTAACCATAAACCTAACTCTCACCCTATCCATAAACCTATCCCTAACACACACCCTAACCGTAAACGTCACCCTAACCTTAACCCTAATCCTCACCCTAACTCTAACCCTCACCCTAATCTCAACTTAACCCTAACGCTAACCATAACCCTCACCATCACCCTAAACCTCACCCTAACTGATAGGCTCACCATAACCCTAAGGGTAACCATAACCCTAATCCTCACACTAAATCTGACCCTAAACCTTACCATATCACTCACACTAACCCTAACACTCACCCTCAAATTAACACTCACCGTCACCTTAACCCTCACCCTAAACCTAACCGTAACCCATACCCTAACACTCACACTCACCCTCACCCTCATCCTCACCTTCACCCTAACCCTAACCCTAACTCTCACCCCAACCATAACCCTCACCCTAAACCTAACTTTAACCCTCACACTCACCCTAACCCTAACCCTAACCCTTAACCTAACCCTCAAACTAACCCTTAATCAAACCCTAACCCTCACTCTCACCCTAATCCTCAACATAACCCTAACCATAACCCTCACCCTAACCCTCACCCTAACCCTAACCCTAATCCTAACCCTAACCCTAACCCTCTCCCTCACCCTAAACCTCACCCTAACCCTAAAACTCACCCTAATCCGAAACCTCACCAACACCCTAACTCTCACCCTCACCCGAATCCTCACTCTCACCCTAACCTTCACCAACACCCTAACCCACACCCTTACCCGAACCCTCATTCTCACCCTCACCCTCACCCTAAACATCACCCTAACCCTAACCCTCACCCTAACCCTAACCCTCACCTTAAACCTCACCCTCACCCTAATCCTCACCCTAAACCTAACCCTAACCCTTTCCAAATCCGAAAACCTCACCTTCACACTAACCCTCACACTAGCCCTCACCCTCACCCTAGACCTCACCCTAAACATAACGGTAAACTTAACCCTCACCTTCACGCTCACCCTAATGCTCACCCTCACCCTCAGCCTCACCCTAAACCTACACCTAATCCTAACCCTAACCCTGACCCTCACCTTCACTCTAACCCTAACCTCCACCCTAACCCTAACCCTTACCCTAATGCTAACCCTATCCTTCAACCTCACCCTAACCGTAACACTCAACCTAAACCTAACCCTAACTGTAATGCTAACCCTAACCCTCACCCTCACCCTAACCGAAACCCTAACACTCACCCCAAACCTAACCCTCAACCTAACCCTAACTCTAATCCTCACCCTTAACCTCACCCTAACCCTAAATCTAACCTTAAATCTCACAGTCACCCTAACACTAACCCTAAACCTAACCCTAAATCTCACCTTAACCCTAACCCGAAAACTCTACCTCACCCTGGCCCTCACCCTAACCCTAATCCTAACCCTAACCCTCATCCTAATAATCACCCTAACCCTCACCCTAACCCTCACCCTCACCTTCACCCTAACCCTAATCCTAACCCTAACCCTCAAACTAACCCTAACCCTTACCCTCAACATAACCCTTATCCTAACCGTCAACCTAACCATAAACTTAAACCGAACCCTAACTCTCACCCTAACCCTAACCCTAAACCTCACCCTAACCCAAACCCTAAACCTCACCCTCACCCTAGCCCTCACCCTAACCCTAATCCTAACCTTAACACTAATCCTAACCCTCCAACTAACGCTTACCCTAAAACTCACCCTAACCCTAACCCTCATCCTCAACCTCACCCTCATCCTAAACCTAAGCCTAAGCCTAAACCTAACGCTAACACACACACTCAACTTAACCCTAAACCTAATCCTAAACCTAACCCTAACCCTAACCCTCCTACTAACTCTCACCCTAACCCTAAACCTAACACTAACCCTAACCCTAACCCTCAACCTAACCCTCACCCTAACCCTAACTTTAACCCTAAACTTCACCATCACCCAAAACCTAACTCTAACCCTAATGCAAACACTAAATCTCACCCTAACCCTAACCCTAACCCTCACCCTCACCCTCACTGTAACCTTAACACTAAACCTAACACTAACAATAACCCTAACCCTAATCCTAACCCTCAACCTAACCATAACCCTCACCCTAACCCAAACCCTGACCCTAACACTTACCCTCACCGTAACACTAACCCTAACCCCAACTCTAACCCTCACACTAACCTTAACCTCACCCTAACCCGAAACCCAACCTTCAACCTAACCCTAACCCTTACGCTCAACGTAACCATAACCCTAACCCTAAACCTCACCCTAACCATAACCCTCACCCTAACCCTAAACCTCATCCTAAAACTTACCCTCACCCTAACACTAACCCGAAACCTAATCCTAAACCTCACCCTCACCCTCACTGTAACTGTAACCCTAACCGAAATGCTAACAATAACCCTAATCCTAACCCTAACCCTCACCCTAACCATAACCCTCCTCCTAACCATAACCCACACCCTAACACTTACCCTCACCCTAACACTAACCCTAACCCTAACACTAACCCTCACACTAACCCTAAACCTCACCCTCACCTTAAACCTCACCTTAACCCTAACCCTCATCCTCACTCTAAACCTCACACTAACCCTAACACTTATCCTCAATCTAACCCTCACACTCAGCCTAAAACTAACCCTCACCCTAACACTAACCCTCACCCTTATCATAACCCTCACCCTCAGCCTAACCCTCACCTTTACCCTAAACCTCACACTCACCATAACCCTAAACCTAACCCTAACCTTAATGCTTACCCTAACACTAACCCTAACCCTCAACCTAACCCTAACCCTAACGCTCACCACAACCCTAACCCTTTCCCTCACCCTAACCCTAATCCTACGCCTAACCCTCATCCTAACCCTCCCTCTAACCCTTACCCTAAACCTCACGCAACCCTAAGCCTTACCCTCAACCTCAGCCTCAGCCTAAACCTAAGTCTAAGGCTAACCCTCACCCTAACCCTCACACTCACCTACACCCTAACCCTAATCGTAAACCTAACCCTATCTCTAAAACTCAACCCAACCCTCACCCTCACCCTAACCCGAACACTAACCCTAACCCTAATCCTCACCCTAACCCTCCCCCTAAACCTAACTCTAACCCTAAACCTCACCCTCACCCTAACCCTAACCCTAACCCTAACATTAAAGCTCACCGTAAAACTCAGCCTAAACCTAACCCTCACCCTCACACTCAACCTAATCGTAACTCTAACCCTAACCCTAACAATAACACTAAACCTAACCCTAAACATAACCCTAACCCTCACCCTAGCCCTAATCATAACCCTAACCATAAACCTCACCCTAACCCTCACCCTAACCCTCACCCTCACCCTCACCCTCACTGTAAGTCTAACCCTAAACCTAACAATTACACTAATCCTAACACTAAACTTAACACTAACCCTAATCTCAAAACTCACCCTCACCCTAACCCTAATTCTAACCCTCACCCTCAACCTAACACTAACCTGCATCTCATGGTAACCCTAACTCTCATCCTAACCCTCACCCTAATCCTAAAACTCACCCTAACCGTAAACCTAAACGTCACCATCACCCTAGCCCTCACCCTAACTCTTATCCTAACCCTAATCCTCATCCTAACCCTCATCCTAAGCCTAACCCCCAACCTAACCCTAACCCTAAACCTCAAACTAACCCTAACCCTCATGCTTACTGTAACCCTAACCCTAACCCTAACCCTCACCCTAAACCTCACCCTAAACCTCACCCTAAACCTAACCCTCACCCTCACCCTCAACCTCAGAATAACCCTAACAATAATCCTAACCCTAACCCTCACCCTAACCATAAACCTCTCCCTAACCCAAACCTGCACCCTAAAACTTACGCTCACCCTAACACTAATCCTAACCCTAACACTAACCCTCATACTAACCCTAACACTAACCCTAACCCTAAACCTCAACCTAACCCTCAAACTCACCATAACCCTAACACTAACTTTAACACTCACCCTCACCCTAAGCCTTCCCCTAACCCTATATCTAACCCTAAACCTCACCCTCACAATAACCCTAACAATAACCCTAAACATAAACCTCACACTAACCCTAACACTAACCCTCAGCCCAACCTTCACCCTCAGAGTAACTGTAACCCTAACCCTAACAATAACACTAACCCTAATCCTTACCATCCCCCTAACCCTAATCCTCACCCCCACCCTCACCCTCAGCCTAACCCTCAGCCTAAGCCTAACGCTCACCCTAACCCTCACACTCACCCTCACCTGAACCCTAATCCTAAACCTAAACCTATCCCTAAACATCAAGCGAACCCTGATCCTCACACTAACCCTAAACTTAAACCTACGCCTAACCCTCCCCCTAATCTTAACTCTATCCCTAAACCTCACCCTCACGCTAACCCTAACCCTTACCCTAACCCTAAACCTCACTCTAAACCTCACTCAAACCCTTACCCTCACCCTCACCCTCAACCTACCCTTAACTCTAACTCTAACCCTAACAATAACACTAACCCTAAACCTAACACTAACCATAACCCTCACCCTCAGCCTCACCTTCACCGCAAACTTAACTCTAACAATAAAATTAACAATAACCCTAAACCAAACAACAACCCTAACCCTAACCCTCACCCTAACCGTAACACTAACCCTAACCCTAAAACTCACCCTAAACCTGCCACTAAACCTAACTCTAACCCTAAACCTCACCCTCACCCTAACCCTAACCCTAACCCTAATCCAAAACCCCCCCTAAACCTCACCCTAACCCTAACACTAACCCTCACCCTAATCCTAAGGTTAACCCTAAACCAAAACCTAACCCTAACCCCCAAGCTCACCGTAATCCTAACCCCAAACCTCACCCTAACCCTGCCCCTAAACCTAACGCTAACCCTAAACCTCACCCTCACCCTAACCCTAACCCTAACCCTAATCCAAAACCTCACCCTAACCCTCATCCTAAACCTAAACCAAACCCTCACCCTCACCCTAACCCTAACCTTTACCCTATCCCTAACCCTACCCCTCAACCTAACTCTCACCCTCACCCTAACCCTAACCCTAACCCTCACCCTAAACCTAACCCTAACCCTAACCCTCACCCTAAACCTAAACCTAACCCTCATCCTAAACCTAAACCTTACCTGATACCTAACCCTAACGCTAAACCTAACCATAACCCTAACCCTCACCCTCAACCTTACCCTCACCCTAACCCTAAACCTAACCCTAACCCTCACCCTAACCCTAACCAGAATCCTAACCCTAACCCTCACCGTCACCATCACCCTCACCCTAACCCTCAATCTCAAACTCACCTTCACCCTAACCCTCAAACTAAACCAAACCCTCACCCTAACCCTAACAATCTCCCTAACACTAACCCTACCTTTCACCCTAACCTTAACCCTAAAGGTCACCCTAACTCTAATCCTCACCCTCACCCTCACCCTCTGCCTAACACTAACCGTAACCCTAATCCTAACCCTAACTCTCACCGTCATACTCACCCTAACTCAAACCCTAACCCTAAACATAACCCTATCCCTAATTCTCATCCTAACCCTAACACTAATCCTCAATCTAACCCTAACCTTCACCCTCACCGTAACCCTAACCCTATCCCTCCCCATAACCCTAAACTTAACCCTTACCGTAACCCTCACCCTCAGCATAAACCTCACCTTTACCCTTACCGTCACCCCCACTCTAACCCTCACCCTAAGCCTAACACTCACCCTAACCCTATCTCTACCCCTAAACCTCACCCTCACCCTAATCTTACCTCTAAGCCTAACACTAACATTAACACTAACCCTAACCCTTACCATCACCCTAACCTTAATCCTCACCGCCACCATCAACCTCAGACAAACCCTAAGCCTAAGACTAAGCCTCACCCTAACCCTCACACTCACCCTAACCCTAACTCTAATCCTAAACCTAACCCTATCCCTAAACCAAAACCTAACCCTCACCCTCATCCTAACCTTAACCCTAAACATCAACCTAACCCTCCCCTCAACCCTAACTCTAAACCTAAACCTCACCCTCACCCTCACCCTAAATCTCACCCTAACCCTAAACCTCACCCTTAAACTCACCCTAACCCTAACACTCACCCTCACCCTCAACCTAATTTAACTCTAACCCTAACCCTAACAATAAGACTAACCATAACCATATCCATAAACATAACCATGACCCTCACCCTCAGCCTCACCCTCACCGCAAACTTCAACTTAACCATAACACTAACAATAACACTAACACTAACCCTAACCCTAAGACTCACCCTAACCTTAACACTAACCCTAACCCTAAACCTCACCCTAACCCTGCCCCTAAACCTAACTCTAACCCAAAACCTCACCCTAAACCTCACCCTAACCCTAAGCCTCACCCTAATCCTAAGCCTAACCCTAACCCTCAACCTAACCCTAACCCTCAACCTAACCCTAACCCTCACGCTCAACATAACCCTAACCCTAAACCTCACCCTAACCCAACATTAACCAGAATCCTAAATCTCACCCTAATCCTACCCCTAACCTTTAAACTAACCCTAACCCTCACCCTCACCCTCACCCTCACCCTAACCCTTACCCTAATCCAAATCCTAACACTAAGCCTAAACCTCACTCTCACCGTAACGCTCACTGTATCCCTAACTCTAACACTGACCCTAACCCTAACCCTCAGCCTCAGCCTCAACCTAACCCTAATTCTAACCCTAAACTTCACCCTCTCCCTATCCCTAACACTAAACCTAAACCTAAACCTCACCCTAACCCTAAACCTAAATCTCACCGTCACCCTAGCCTTCACCCTAACCCTAATCCGAACCCTAACCCTCATCCTAACCCTCACCCTAACACTAACCCTAACCCTCACCTTCACCCTCACCCTAAACATAACCCTAATCCTAACCCTCAACCTAACCCTAACCATCACCCTCACTGTAACCCTTACCCTAATCCTCACTCTAACCATAAACTTAACCCGAACCCTAACTCTCCCCCTAACCCTAACCCTAACCCTCGCCCTAACAATAACCATCACCCTCACCCTCAGGCTCAGCCTAACGCTAACACTAACCCTAACCCTAAACCTCACACTCACCCTAACCCTAACCCTATTCTTAATCCTAACCTATCCCTAAACCTCACCCTCACCCTAACCCTCACCTTAAGCCTAACCCTAACATTAATCCTAACCCTAAACCTAACACTAAACCTCACCCTAACACTAACCCTAACCATCACCCTAACCCTAAGCCTTACCCTAACACTAACCTTAACCCTCATCCTCACCCTACACCTCACCCTAATCCTAATCCTCATCCTGACCCTAAACCTCACACTAAACCTAACACTAATCCTCAATCTAACCCTCACCCTCACCCTAAGCCAAACCCTATCCCTCCCCCTAACCTTAACCCTAACCCTTAGCGTAACCCTCACCCTCAGTCTAAACCTCACCTTTATCCTTACCGTCACCCCCACCCTAACCCTTACCATCACCCTAACCTTATTCCGTAAAACCACCATCACCCTCACTCTAACCCTCACACTCCCCCTCACCCTAACCCTAATCCTAAACCTAACCCTATCCCTAAACCTCAACCTAACCCTCAGCCTCATCCTAACCCTAACCCTAAATCTCACCCTAACCCTCTCTTCAACCCTAACTCTAAACCTAAACCTCATACTCACCCTAACCCTAACCCTAACCATAAACCTCACCCTAAAAATCAGCCTAACCCTAACACTCACACTCAACCTAACCTTAATTCTCAACCTAACACACCCTCAACCTAACCTTAATTCTAACCCTAACCCTAACAATAACACTAACACTAACCTTAATCATAACCATAACCATAACCCTAACCCTAACCCTAACCCTCACCTTCACCCTCACCCTCAGAATAACCCTAAACCTAACATTAACAATAATCCTAACCCTAACCCTCAACCTAAGCATAACCCTTAACCTCACCCTCACCCTCAGCCTAAACCTAAGCCTAAGCCTAACCCTAACCCTAACCCTAACCCTAACCCTAACACTAACACTAATCCTAACCCTCACCCTTACCATAACCCTCATCCTCACACAAACCCTCACCCTAACACTTACACTCACCCTAACACTAACCCTAATCCTAACACAAACACTCACTCTAACACTAACCATCACCCTAAACCTAAACCTCACCCTAATCCTAAACCTAACCCTCACCCTAACCCTAACCCTCATCCTCACACTAAACCTCACACTAAACGAACACGAATCCTCAATCTACCCTTCACTCTCACCCTATCCCTAACCCTAACACTCACCCTAACCCTAACCCTCACCCTAAACCACACCCTAGCCCTAACTCTATCCCTAAACCTCACCCTCACCCTAACCTTACCTCTAACACTAACCCTAACACTAAAAACCTCACCCTAAACTTAACCCTAAACCTCAGCCTCAACCTCACCGCAAATCTAAAACTAAACCTACCAATAACACTAACCCTCGACCTAACCCTAACCCTTACCCTCACCCACATACTGGGCCTAAGCCTAAACCAAAGCCTAAGCCTAAACCTAACCATAACCCTCACCCTAACCCTAACCCTAACACTAATCCTAACTCTAACCCTAAACCTCACCCTCGCCCTAACCCTAACTCTAACCCTAACCCTAACACTATAAACCTCACCCTAAGCTTAACCCTAACCCTCACCCTCACAGTAACCATAACCCTAACACTAACCCTAAAAATAACCCTAACCCTAAACCTAATCCTAAACCTCACCCTCACCCTAACCCTAATCGTAACCCTAACCCTCACCCTAATCCTAACCCTCCCCCTTCCGTAATCCTAACCCTCACCCTAACCCTAATCCTAACCCTAACCCTCATCATTAACCTCCCCATAACCCTTACCCTATCCCTCACCCTAACCCTAACCCTCACCCTCACCATCACCCTCAGCCTAACCCTAAGCCTAACCCTAAACCTAAACCTAACCCTCACCCTCACCCTAACCCTAACACTAACCCTAACCCTAACCATCACCGTAACCCTCCCCCTAACCCTATATCTAACCTTAAACCTCACCCTAACCCTAACACTAAGCCTAACCTTAAACCCCACCCTTACCCTAACGCTAACCCTCACCCGCACCCTCAACCTCACTGTAACTCTAACCCTAAACCTAACAACAGCACTAACCCTAACCCTAATCATCACCCTAACTTTAATCCTTACCCCCACCCTCACCCTCAGCCTAAACCTAAGCCTAAGCCTAACCCTCACCCTAACCCTCACACTCACCATCCCCCTAACACTAATCCTAAAACTACCCCTATCCTTAAACCTCAACCTATACCTCACCCTCACCCTAACCCTAACACTAAACCTAGCCCTCAATTTCACCCTAACCCTCCCCCCTCAATCTAACTCTAACCCTAAACCTCACCCTAAACCTAACCATGACCCTAACCCTAAACTTCACCCTAAACCTAAACCTCACCCTCACCCTCAACCTCACCTTAACTGTAACCCTAACCGTAACAATAACACTAATCCTAACCCTAAACTTAACCTTAACACTAAACATAACACTAAAACTAACCTTAAACCTAACCCTAAACCTAAACCTCAACCTAACCCTACTCCTCAGCCTCACGCTCACCCTAACCAAACCCTAACCCTAATCCTCACCTTAACCCTAAGCCTAACCCTAATGCTAACCCTAACCCTCACACTAACCCTCACCCTAACCCTAATCCTAAATCTAACCCTATCCTTAACCCGAATAATCATCCTAACCCTAAAACTTGCCCTTACCCTAACTCTAATCCTAACCCTAAAAATCATCCTAAACCTCACCCGAACCCTAACCTTAACCCTCACCCTAAACCTCACCCTAACCCTCACACACATGCTGGGCCTAAGTCTAAACCAAAGCTGAAGCCTAACCCTGACCCTAAACTTCACCCTAACCCTAACCATAACACTAAACCTAACTCTAACAATAAACCTCACCCTTACCCTAACCCTAACACTAACCCTAACTCTAAACCTAAACCTCATCCTAACCCTAACCCTAACAATAACCCTAACCCTAACCTTAACCCTACCCTAATCCTACCCCTAACCCTAACACTAAACCTAACCCTAACCCTAACCCTAACCATAACCATAACCCTCACCTTAACCCTAACCTCACCCTAACACTAATCCTAATCCTCCCTCTCACCCTAGTCCTCACCCTAACCCTAACCCTCATCCTCACCCTAAACCTCACCCTAACCCTAAACTTAACCTGAACACGGACTCTCACCCTAATCCTCACCCTCACCCTAACCCTCACCCTTAACATAACCCTCACCCTAGTCCTAACCCTCATCTTTACCCTTACCGTCACCCCACCTTAACACTCACCCTAACCCTAACCCTCACTCTAACCATAACCCTAACCCTAACTCTACCCCTAAACCTCACCCTCACCCTGACCCTAACCCTAACACTAACACTAAAAACCTCACCATAAACTTAAACCTGACCATCACCCTCACCGTAACCCTAACCCTAACCCTAACGATAACCCTAACCCTAACCTTAATCCTAACCCTCACCCTCACCCTAACCCTAATTCTAACCCTAACCCTCACCCTAACCCAAACCCTCACCCTTACGTATCGATTACCCTCACCCTAACCCTAACCCTCACCCTCACCCACATGTGGGGCCTAAGCCTAAACCAAAGCCTAAGCCTAACCCTAAACCGAACCCTCATGCTAACCCTAACCCTAACACTAACCCTAACTCTAACCCTAAACCTCACCCTTACCCTAAGCCTAACTCTAACCCGAACCCTAAACCTAAACCTCATCCTAACCCTAACGCTAACAATAACCCTAACCCTAACCTTAACCCTACCCTAACCCTAAACCTAACTATAACAATAAACCTAAACCTAACCCTATCCTTAACCCTAACCATACCCCTCACTAACCCTAACCTCACCCTAACACTAACCTAGTCCTAACCCTCACCCTAGCACTCACCCTAACCCTAACTCTCATCCTCACCCTAACCGTAACCCTCACCCTTACCATAACCCTCACCCTAGGCCTAATCCTCATCTTTACCCTTACCATCACCCCCACCTTAACCCTCACGGTAACCCTAACCCTCATGTTGACCCTCACCGTAACCCTAACTCTACCCCTAAACATCACCCTCACCCTAACTCTAACTCTAACCCTAACCCTAACACTAAAAACCTCACCCTAAACTTAACCCTAACCCTCCCCCTCACCGTAACCATAACCATAACCCTAACCCTAACAATAACCCTAACCCTAACCCTAATCCTAACCCTAACCCTAACCCTCACCCTAAACCTAATCCTAAACCTAAGCCTCATCATAACCCTCCCCATAACCCCAATCCTAAACCTCACCCTAACCCTAACCCTCACCCTCACCCTCACCCTCACTGTAAGTCTAACCCTACCCCTAACAATAACACTAATCCTAAACCTAAATTAACACTAACCCTAATCCTAACACTCACCCTCACTCTACACCTAATTCTAACCCTCAACCTCACCATAACCCTAACCCTAACTTCATGGTAACACTAACTCTCATGCTAACACGAACTCTAACCCTAACCTAACACTAAACCTCACCCAAAACCTAACCCTAAAAATTACCATCACCCTAGCCCACAACCTAACACTAATCATAACCCTAATCCTCATCCTAACCCTCATCCTAACCCTATCCCTCACCCTCACCCTAACCCTAACTCTAAATCTCAAACTAACCCTAACCCTAAACTTAACCCAAACCCTATCTTTCTCCCTAAACCTAACCCTAACCCTCACCCTAACCCTATCCTTCACCCTCACCCTCACCCTCAGCATAAACCTAAGTCTAACCCTAACCCTAACCCTAAACCTCACACTCAGCCTAACCCTTACCCTAATCCTAATCCTAACTGTAACACGAACCCTAAACCTCAACCTAACCCTCACTCTAACCTTAACCCTAAAACTAACCCTAACCCTAACCCTCGACCTAACCCTCCAACTAACCCTAACCTTCACCCTCACCCTAACACTCACGCTAACCTTAACACTCATCCTCACCCTAACCATCACCCTTATGGTAAAACTCACCCTCAGCCTAAACCTCACATTTACCCTCAACATCACCCCCTCCCTAACCCTCACCCTAACCCTCACCCTAACCCACACCCTAACCCTAACTCTACCCCTAAACCTCACCCTCATCCTAACACTAATCATAACACTAACCCTAAACCTCGCCCTAACCCTAACCCTAACCCTCACCCTCAGCTTCACCCTCACCCTAACCCTAAATCTAACACTAACTCTCACCCTAACCCTAACCCTCAGACTCACCCTAAATCTAACTCTAACCCTAACACTCATCCTAACCCTCACCCTAACCCTAACCCTCACCCTAACTCTAACCCTCACCCTCACATGCACCCTAACCCTAACCCTAACACTCAACCTAACGCTAACCCTCGCCCTCACCATAACCCTTACCCCAACCCTAACCCTAACCCTAAACTTAACCCGAACCCTAACCCTCACCCTAAACCTAACCCTCAACCTCAAACTCACCCTCAGCCTAATCCTAAGCCTAACCCTAAACCTAACCCTAACACACACGTTCACCCTCACCCTAAACCTAATCCTAACCCTAAACCTAACCCTCACCCTCACCCTAACCCTAAAACTAACCCTAACCATAATCCTCACCCTAACCACCCCCCTAACCCTATATCTAAATTTAAACCTCACCCTCACCCAAACCCTAACCCTAACCCTAACCCTAAACCCCACCCTAATTTTAACCATAACTCTCACCCTCATCCTCACTCTCAGCCTAACCCTAAGCCTAAGCCTAACCCTTACACCCTAACCCTTACACTCACCCACACCCTAACCCTAATCCTAACCCTAAACCTATCCCTAAACCACATCCTAACCCTCCCGCTCTCCCTAACACTAACACTAACCCTAACCCTAAACTTCACCCTAACCCTCCCCCTAAAACTAACTCTAACCCTAAACCTCACACTCACCCTAACCCTAACCCTAAACCTAACCCCAAATCTCACCCTAAACCTCATCCTAACCCTAACTCTCACCCTCACCCTCAAGCTCACCGTAACTCTAAACCTAACCCTAACAATAACACTAACCCTAACCATAACCCAATGTCTAACCATAACACTCAACCTCAAACTCAACCTCACTGCAAAATTAACCCTAACCATAACGCTAACAATAACCAGAACCGTAAACCTAACCCTAATCCTCACCACCACCCTCAACCTCAGCCAAAACCTAACGCTAAACCTAACCCTAACCCTAAACCTAACCCTAAAACTAACCCTAACCTTAACCCTAAACCAAACCCTAATCCTCAGCCTCAACCTCACCCTAACCCTAACCCTCACCCTAACCCTAAGCCTAATTCTAACCCTAAACCTAACCCTAACACTCACACTCACCCTCTCCCTAATCCTAATCCTAAACCTAACCCTATCCATAACCCTAACCCTAACCCTAACCCTAACCCTAACCCTAACCCTAACCCTTACCCGAGCCCTAACCCTAACCCTAATCCTAACCCTAAACCTCATCCTAACCCTCACCCTAAACATAACCCTAACCCTCACCCTAGCCCTCACTCTAACCCTAACACTAACCCTAACTCTAACCTTAAACCTCACTCTCACCCTAACCCTAATTGTAACACTAACCCTAAACCTAAACCTCATCCTAACCCCTAATCCTCACCCTCAACGTAACCCTAATTGTAACACTAACCCTAAACCTAAACCTCATCCTAACCCTAATCCTCACCCTCAACGTAACCTTAACCCTAACCCTAACCCTAAAAATAAAACTAACTCTAACCCTCACCCTAAAAAGAACCCTCACCCTAACCCAAACCCTCACACTAACACTTAACGTAACACTAACACTAACTTTAACCCTAACCCTAACCCTCACAATAACCCTAACCCTAACCCTAAACCTCAACCTAACCCTCAACCTCACACTAACCCTAACACTAACCCTAAACCTAAACCCCACCCTAACCCTAACCCTAACCCTCACCGCCAACCTCACCCTCACAGTAACTCTAATTCTAACACTAACAATAACACAAACCCTAACCCTTACTATCCCCCTAACCCTAATCGTCACCCCCACCCTCACCCTCAGCCTAACCCTCACCCTAAGCCTAACCATCAACCTAACCGTCACACTCACCCTCACACGATACCTAATCCTAAACCTAACCATATCCCTAAAACTCAACCTAACCCTCATCCTCACCCAAACCCTAAACCTAAACCTGACTCTAACCCTCCCCCTAACCCTAACTCTACAACTAAACCTCACCCTCACGCTAACTCTAACCCTAACCCTAACACTAAACCTCACCCTACACCTCACCCTAAACCTAACCCTCACCCTCACCCTCAACCTAACCTTAACTCTAACCCTAACCCTAACAATAACTTTAACCCTAAACCCCACCCTAACCCTCACCCTCACCCTCACCCTCAACTTAACCTTAACTCTAACCCTAACCCTAACCCTAACCCTAATCCTAACCCTAACCCTCATCCTAACCCTTACCCTAACACTAACCCTAACCCTTACCCTCACCCTCACCCTCACCCTAAACCAAACCCTAACCCGAAACCTCAACCTAACCCTAACCCTCACCCTCACTGTGACCCTTACCCAATACTCATTCTAAACCTAAACATAACCAGAACCCTATCTGTCACCCTAAGACTAAGCCTAACCCTCACCCTAACAATAACCCTCACCCTCACCATCACCCTAAGCCTAACCCTAAGCCTAACCCTAACCCTAACCCTAAAAGTCACACTTACCCTAACCCTAAACCTCATCCTAATCCTAACCCTAACCCTAAACCTCACCCTCACCCTAACCCTCACCTTAAGCCTAACTCTAACATTAATCCTGACCCTAACCCTAACCATAAACTTCACCCTAACACTAACCCTAACCCTCATCCTCACCTTAGGCCTTACCCTAACCCTAACCCTCATCCTCACCCTAAACCTCACACGAACCCTAACACTAATCCTCAATCTAACCCTCACCCTCACACTCAGCCTAATCCTATCCCTCCCCCTAACACTAACGCTAACCCATTCAATAACCCACACAATCAGCCTAACCCTCACCTTTACCTTACCATCACTCCCACCTTAACCGCCACCCTAAGCCTAACACTCACCCTAACCCTAACTCTACCCCAAAACCTCACCCTCACCCGAATCCTAACTCTAACCATAACCCTAACACTAAATCTCACCTTAACCCTAATCCTCACCCTCAACCTCATTCTCAGCCTAACCCTAAGCCTAAGCCTAACACTTACCCTAACCCTCACCCTCACCCAAGCCCTCACCTTAACCCTAATCCTAACCCTAACTCTCATCCTAACCCTCACCCTAAGCCTAAACCTAACAATCACCCTAAACCTAATCCACACCCCCACACTAACTCTCAGCCTTACCCTAAGCCTAAGCCTAATCCTAAGCCTAACCCTCACACTAACCCTCACGCTAACACTAACCCTAACCCTAACCCTTAACCTCAACCTAACCCTCACCCTAACCTTAACCATAAAACTAACCCTAACATTAACCCCCACCTAAACCTCCAACTAACCCTAAATCTAAAACTAAACCTCACCCTCACCCTAACACTAATCCTAAGCCTAATCCTGAACCTGACAATAACCCTAACCCTAATCCTCACCCTCCCTTCACCCTCACCATAACTATAAACCAAACCCTAAAAATAACACTAATCCTAACCCTAAACCTAACCCTACTCCTAATCCTAAACCTAATCGTAACAGTCACCCTCACCCTAACACTAATCCTAACCCTAACCCTCAACCTATTCCTAACGCTCACACTCACCGAAACCCTAACCCTCATCCTATCCCGAACCCGAACCCTAACCCTAACCCTAAACCTTACCCTAACACTAACCCTAACCCTCATCCTCACCCTAGCCCTCAGCCTAACCCTAATCCTAACCCTAATCCTCACCCTAACCCTAAACTAAACTGAAACCTAACTCTCACCCTAACCCTAATGCTAACCCTCACCCTAACCCTCACCCTCAGCCTCACCCTAACCCTAACTTTAACACTAAACCTCACACTCACCCTAAACCTAACCCTAACCCTAACCCTAAACCAAACCCTAACCCTAACCCTAAAACTCACCCTCACCCCAGCCCTCACCCTAACCCTGACCCTAACCCTAAACCTAACCCTAATCCTCACATTCACCCGTACCCTAACCCTCACAGTAACTCTAAACCTAACCCAAACCCTAACCCTAACCCTCACACTAACCCTAACCTTCACCCTCACCCTAACCCTAATCCTAACTCTAAAATACACCCTAACCCTAAATCTAAGTCTCACCCGCAACCTCACCCTCACCTTAACTCTAACCCTTACCCTAACAATAACACTAAACGTAAACCTAACAATCACCCTAACCCTAATCCTCACCCCCACCCTCACCCTCAGCCTAACCCTAAGCTTAAGCCTAACCCTCAACCTAACCCTCACATTCACGCTCAACCTAATGCTAAAACTAAACTTAACCCTATCCCTAATCCTCAACCTAAACCTCACCCTCAGCCTAACCCTAACACTAACCCTAACCCTAAACCTCACCCTATCCCTCCCCCAAAGACTAACTCTAACCCTAAACCTCACCCTCACCCTAACCCTAAACCTAACCCTAATCCTAAACCTCACCCTAACCCTAACCTAAACCCTCACTCTCAACCTTACAGTAATTCTTACCCCAACACTAACAATAACAGTAACCCTAACCCTAACCGTAACCCTAACCATAAACCTCACCCTCAGCCTCACCCTCACTGCAAACTTAACCCTAACCACAACACTAACAATAACCTTAACCCTAACCATAACCCTATTCCTCACCACCACCCTCACCCTCAGCCTAACCCTAACTTAACCCTAACCCTAAACCTAACCCTCCCTGTAACCCTAACCCTAACCCTAAACCTAACAGAAACGCTAACCCTAAACCAAACCTTAAACCTAACACTAATCCTCAGCCTCACCCTCACCCTAAGCCAAACCCTAACCTTCACACTAACCCTAAGCCTAACCCAAACCTAAGCCTCACACTCACACTCACCCTAACCCAAATCCTAAACCTAACCCTATCCTAAACCTAACCCTCACCCTAACCCTCACCCTAGCCCTCACCCCAAACCTAATCCTAACCCTAAACCTAAACCTAACCCTCAGCCTAACCCTAACCCGAAACCTCAACCTAACCCGAACCCTAACCCTCCTCCTCATGCTCGGCCCAAGCCTAAGCCTAAGCCTAACCGTAACCCTCACCCTATCCCTAACCCTAACACTAACGCTAACTCTAACCCTAAACCTCACCCTCACCCTAACCCTAATTCTAACCCTTACCTGAAACCTAAACCTCATCCTAACCCTAAAAATAACCCACACCCTCACCCTCACCATAACCATATAACCCTAACCCTAACCCTAACAATAACCCTAACCCTTACCCTAACCCTCACCCTAACCATAACCCTCACCCTAACCCTAACCCTCATCCAAATACTTACACTCACACTAACACTAAACCTAATGCTAACACTAATGCTCACACTAACCCTAACAATCACCCTAACCCTAAACCCCATCCTAACACTAAACTTAACCCTCAACCTCACCCTAGCACTCACCCTAACCCTAACACTCATCCTCACCATAAACCTCACACTAACCCTAACACTAAATCTCAATCTAACCCTCAGCCTCACCCTAACTCTAAACCTAACCCTCACCCTAAACCTAAACCTCACCTTTACCGTAACGCTCACCCTCAGCCTAACCCACATCTTTACCCCTACCGTCACCCCCACCCTAACCCTCACCCTAATCCTAACCCTCACCTTAACCCTAATCCTACCACTAAACCGCAACTTCACCCTAACCCTAACTCTAACACTAACCCTAACACTAAACTTCACCCTAACTCTAACCCTAACTCTCACCCTCACTGTAACCGTAATCCTAAACCTAAAAATTACTCTAACCCTAACCCTCACCCTAACCATAAGCCTCACCCTAACCCTAACCCTCACCCTAACAGTTACCCTCACCGTAAAACTAACCCTAACCCTAACACTAACCCTCACACTAACCCTAATCCTCACCCTAATCCTAAACCTCACCCTAACCCTAACCCTAACTCTAGCCCTAACCCTCATCCAAGCCCTCACCCTAACCCGATGACTAATCCTCACCCTCACCCTAACCCTAACCCTCATCCTCACCCTAAACCTCACACTAACCCTAACCCTAAACCCAAACCTCATTCTAACACTCACCCTAACCCTGACCCTAATCCTAACACTCACCTTTATCTTAACCCTCACCCTCAGCCTAAACCTCACCTTTACACTTACCATCATCCTCACCCTAACCCTAAACCTCATCCTAACCCTCACCCTAACCGTAAACCTAACCATCACCCTAAACCTAAAACTTACCCGCAACCTCATGCTCAGCTTAACCGTAAGCCTAAGCCTAACCCTTACCCTAACTCTCACCCTAGTCCTCTCCCTAACCCTAATTCTAAACCTAACCCTCATCCCAACCCTCACCCTAACCCTAACCATAACCATCACCCTAACCCTAATCCTCACCCCCACCCTCACCCTCAGCCTAACCCTAAGCCTAAGCCTAAGCCTAACCCTAACCCTCACACTCACCCTCATCCTACCCCTAATCTTCACCCCACCCTCACCCTCAGCCTAACCCAAAACCTCAAGCTAACACTCACCCTAAACTTAACCCTCACACTCACCCTCACCCTAACTCTAATCCTAACCCTAACCCTAAAAATAACCCTAAACCTCAAGCTAACACTTACCCTAACCTTAACCCTAACACTAAACTTAACCCTACCCCTCGACCTAACCCTAAATGTAACCCTAAAACTCACCCTAACCCTAACCCAAATGCTTACCCTAACCCATACCCTAACCCTAACCCTCACCCTCACCGTAACACTAACCCTCATCCTAACACTAACCCTAACCCTAAACCTCACCAAAACACTAACCCGAACCCTCACCTTCACCCTAGCCCTTACCCTAAACCTAATCCTAACCCTAATCCTCATCCTAACCATCACCGTAAACCTAACGCTAACCCAAAACTTAACTTGAACCCTATCTTTCACCCTAACACTACCCCTAACTCTCACCTTAACCCTAACCCCTAACACTAACCTCACGCTCAACCTAACGCTCAGCCTACACCTAAGCTTAACCCTAAACCTAAACCTCACACTCACCCTAATCCTCACCCTAACCCTAATCCTCACCCTAACCCTAAACCTCAAGCTAACCCTCACCCTAAACTTAACCCTAACACTTACCATAACCCTCAACGACACCCTGGCCTTCACCCTAACCCTCACCCTAACCCTAATCCTAACCCTAACCCTAAATCTAACACTAAACCTCACACTCACCCTAACCCTTACCCTAACCCTAACCCTAAACATCACCCTAAACCTAACACTAAACATAACTCCACCCTCAGCCTCTCCCTCACCACAAACTTAACCCTAACCATAACACTAACAATAACCCTAACCCAAACCCTAACCCTCACCCTAAACATAACACTAACTCTAACCCAAAAACTCTCCCTAACCCTGCCCCTAAACCTAACTCTAACCCAAAACCTCACACTCACCCTAACACTAACCCTAACCGTAATCCAAAACCTCACCTTAAACCTCAGCCTAACCCTAACCCTAACCCTCAACCTAATCCTAAGCCTAAGCCTAACCCTCAAACTAAGCCTAGCCTTCAAACTCAACGTAATCCTAACCCTAAATCACACCCTAACCCTAAACTCGAACCCTAACTCTCACTCTAACCCTACCCCTAACCCTTACCCTAACCCTAATCCTCACTCTCACCCTCACCCTAATCGTAAGCCTAACCCTAACCCTCAACCCAACCCTAACACTCACGCTCACCGTGACACTAATCCTTACACTCACCCTTACCCTTACCCTAATCCTATTCCTAACACCATAGCTAACACTCACCCTCACCCTAACCCTCACCGAAACCCTAAATCTAACACTAACACTAACCCTAACCTTCACCCTCAGCCTCACCCTAACCCTATCTCTAACCTTAAACCTCACCCTCACCCTTACCCTAACCCTAAACCTAAACCTAAACGTCACCCTTACACTAACCCTAAACCTCACTCTCACTCTAGCCCTCATTCTAAGACTAATCCTAACCCTAACCCTCATCCTACTCCTCACACTAACATTAACCCTAACCCACACAGTAACCTTTACCCTAAACCTCACTCTAACCCTAAACTTAACCCGAAACCTAACTCTCACCCTAACCCTAACCCTAACCCTCACCCTAACAATATCCCTCACCCTCACCATCACCCTCAGACTAAACTTAAGCCTATAGGACCCTAACCCTAACCCTAAACCTCACACTCACCCTAACCCTAATCCAAATCCTAATCCTAACAATAATCCTAACACTCACCCTCACCCTAACCCTAATCCTAAATCTTACCCTCAACCTACCCCTAAACCTCACCCTCACCATAATGCTAACCCTCATCCTAACCCTCACCCAAACCCTAACCCTAACTGTAAACCTTACCCTAAAACTAACCCTCACCTTCACCATCACCCTAGCCCAAACCTAAACCTAATCCTAACCCTAATCCTCACCCTAACCCTAAACTTTTCAGAACCTCAACTCTGACCCTAACCCTAACCCTAACCCTCACCCTAACCCTAACCCTAACCCTAACCCTAACCCTATCCCTCACACTCACCCAAACCCTAACACTAATCCTAACCCTAACCCTAAACCTCCCCCTACCCCTAACCTCACCCTAACCCTAACCTAACCCTAACACTAACACTAACCCTAACCCTCACCCTCAGCCTCACCCTAATCCTAAATCTAACCCTAAACCTCACATCACCCTAACCCTAAATCTAACCCTACCCCTAAATCTCACTACAAACCTAACCCTAAACGTCTCCCTAGCCCTCACCCTAATCCTAACCCTAAAACTAACCCTAACCCTCACACTCAACCGCACCCTCACCCTCACAGTAACTCTAATCCTAACTCACACCCTAACCCTAAACCCAACACTAACCCTAACCCTAACTCTCACCAGCACCCTCACCCTCACCGTAACTCTAACCCTTACCCTAACAATAACACTAACCCTAACCCTAACCATCTCCCTAACCCTAATCCTCACCACCACCCTGACCCTTAGCCTAAACCTAAGCCTAAGTCTAACCCTCAACCTAACCCACACACTCACGCTCACCCTAAACCTAAACCTAAACCTAAACGTAACCCTATCCCAAAACCTCAAACTAACCCTCACACTCACCCTAACCCTAACACTAACCCTAACCCTAAACCTCACCCTATCCCTCCCCCAAACCCTAACTCTAACCCTAAACCTCACCCTCACCCTAACCCTAACCCTAATCCTAAACCTCATTCTAACCCTAACCCTCAACCTCACCCTCAACTTCACTGTAATTCTAACCTTAAACCGAAAAATAAGAGTAACCCTAACACTCACCCTAACCCTAATCATAACCCTCAACCTCAGCCTCAACCTCACTGCAAACTTAACCCTAACCATAACACTAACAATAACCCTAACACTAACCCTAACACTAACCCTAACTCTAACCCTCAACCTTACCCTCCCCCTAAACCTAACTCTAACCTTAAACCTCACACTCACCCTAACCCTAATCCAAACACTAACCCTCAACCTAACCCTAACCCTAACCCTAAACCTAAACTTCACAATAACACTAACCCTAACTCTCACCCTCACCTAGCACTCAACCTAACCCTAATACTAATTCTAAACCTCATCCTAACCCTCACCCTAACAATAGCCCTAACCCTCACCCTAACAATAATCCGCACCCTCACCATCACCCTCAGCCAAAAACTTAGCCTAACCCTAATCCTAACCCTAAACCTCACACTCACCCTAACACTAACACTAATCATATTCCTAACCCTCACCCTCACACTCACCATAACTCTAACCCTAACTCTAACAATAACACTAATCCCAACCGTAAACCAAACCCTATCACTAATCCTAACCCTAATCCTAACACTCACCCTCACCCTAACCCTAATCCTAACCCTAACCCTCACCCGAAACCTAACCCTAACCATAAACCTTACCCTAAAACTAACCCTAACCCTCACCCTCAAGCTAGCATTCACCCTAACGCTAATCCTAACCCTAATCCTCACCCTAACCCTAAACTTAACCTAAAGCTAACTCTCACACTAAACCTAAACCTAACCCTCAACCTAACCCTAACCCTCACCCTCACCCTCACCCTCACCCTAAGCCTAACACTAACCCTAACCCTAACCCTCACACTCACCCTAACCCTAACCCTAATCCTAACCCTACACCTAACCCTAACCCTAACCCTCACGCTCAGCCTTATCCTAAACCTAACTCTAACACTAAACCTCACACTAAACCTAACCCTAACACAAACCCTAAACCCTAAACCTCAACCTCACCCTATCCCTTACACTAACACTAAACCTAACCCTGACCCTCATCCTCACACTCCCCCTAAACCTAACACTAACCCTCAACCTAACCCTAACCCTCACTCTCAAACTCACCCTCAGCCTAACCCTAAGCTTAAGCCTAAACCTAACCCTAACAAACACACTGCCACTCACCCTAACCCTAATCCTATCCCTAATCCTAACCCTAACTCTGACCCCAAACCTAACCCTCACCCTCACCCTGACCCTAATCCTAACCTTAACCCTCACCCTAACCCTAACCTAACACTAACCCTAACCCTAACCCTCAACCTAACCCTCCCCCTAACCCTAATTCTAACCCTAAACATCACACTCACCATAACCCTAATCCAAACTCTAACCCTCAACCTAACCCTAACCTAACCCTAAACCTAAACCTCACCCTAACACTAACCATAACTCTCACCCTCACCCTAGCCCTCAACCTAACCCTAATCCTAACTCTAAACTTCATCCTAACCCTCAACCTAACCTTAACTCTGAAACTCACCCTAACCCTAAACCTAACCCTAGCCCTCAACCTAACCCTGACCCTCACGCTCAACTTAAGCCTACCCTAACACTCAACCTAACCCTAAACTTAACCTGAACCCTAACTCTCACCCTAACACTAACCCTAAACCTCACCCTCACCCTCACACTCACCCGCACCCTCACCCTCACAGTAAATCTAACCCTATCCAAAACCCTAACCCTAAACCTCACCCTAACCCTAACCCTGAAACTCACCCTCAACCTAGCCCTCACCCTAACACTAATCCTAACCCTAACCCTCATCCTAACCCTCCCCATAACCCTAAAACTAACCCTCACCCTAACCCTAACCCTCATTCCCACCCTCACACTCGGCCTAACCCTAAGCCTAACCCTAAGCCTAACCCTAAACCTAACCCTAAAACTCACACTCACCTGCACCCTCACCCTCACAGTAACTCTAAGCCTAACCCAAACCCTAACCCTAAACCTCACTCTAACCCTAACCCTAACCCTAATCGAAAACCTCATCCTAAACCTCACCTTTACCCTAATCCTAACACTCACACTAATCCTCATCCTAACCCTAACCCTAACCCTAATCCTAGCCCTAACTCTAACACTAACCCTCAACCTAACCCTCAACCTAACCCTCACCCTAACCTTAACCCTAAAACTAACCCTAAATCTAACCCTCGACCTTACCCTCCAACTAACCCTAAACCTAACCCTAAACCTTACCATCACGCTAACCCTAATACTACCCCTAAACCTAAACCTCACCATAACCCTAAACCTAACCCTCACCCTCACCCTCAAACATACCATAACTCTAACCCTAACCCTAACAATAATACTAATCCTAACCCTAAACCTAATCCTAACCCTAACCCTAATGCTAACACTCACCCTCACCCTAACCCTAACACTCACCCTCACCGTAACCCTAACCGTCAAACTAACCCTCACCCTAAACCTAACCCTAACCTTAAACCTTACCGTAACACTAACCCTAATCCTCACCCTCACCCTAGCCCTCAACCTAACCCTAATCGTAACCCTAATCCTCATCCTAACCCTCACCCTAACCCTAAATCTAACCCTCACCCTAAACCTAGCCCTAACCCTCACCCTAACCCGAAACTTAACCTGAATCCTAACTCTCAAGCTAACCCTAAACCTAACCCTCAACCTAAAGCTAATCCTCACCCTGACCCTCTATCTCAACCGAACCCTAAGCCTAAGCCTGACCCTAACCCTCATCCTAACCCTCCCCCTAACCCTTAACCAATCACCCTAACCCTAACCCTCACCCTCAACCTCACCCTCACCCTCACCCTAACCCTAAGAATAATCCTACCACACACTCACCCTCACCCTAACCCTAATCCTAAACCTTACCTCAGCCTCAACCTCACCCTCAGTGTAACCCTAACCCTTATCCACTCACACTCATCCTAAAGCTTACCCTAATCCTAATCCTAACCCCAACCCTCACCCTCACCCTCAGCCTCACCTTAAGCTTAACTCTAACCCTAAACCTCACATTCAACCTAATCCTAACCCTAACCCTAACCCTAAAACTCACCCTCACCCTAACCCTCACCCTAACCCTAATCCTAACCCTAAAATTCATCCTAACACTCCCCATAACACTAACCCTAACCTCACCTTAACCCTAATCCTAACCCTAACATTCATCCTAACACTCCCCATAACCCTAACCCTAACCATCATCCTAACCCTAACCCTCACACTCACCCTCACAATCAGCCTAACCCTAAGCCTAACCTTAAACCTAACTCTAACCCTAACCCTCACCCTAACCCTAACCCTAAACCCAACACTAACCCTAACCCTAAGCCTTACCCTTAGTCTCACCCTAACCCTAACTCTAACACTAAACCTCACCCTCACATAACACCATCCCTAACCCTAACCCGCAACCTCACCCTAACCATAACCCTAACCCTAACTCTAACTCTAACCCTAAACCTCACCTGCACCCTGACCCTAACCCTGACCCTAAAACTCAAACTAACCCTAACCTTCATCCTCACCCTCAACCTCACCGTAATTCTATCCCTAACCCTAACAATAACACTAACTCTAACCCTAACCCTAAACCTCAACCTCAGCCTCACCCTCACCGCAAACTTAACCCTAACCATAACACTAAACATAACCCTAAAACTAAGCCTAACCCTAAACCAAACTCTAATCCTCACCCCCACAGTCACCCTCAGCCTAACACTAAAACTAAACCTAACCCTCACCACAAACCTAACACTAAAAATAACCCTAAGCCTAAACCTAACCCTAAATCTAACCCTAAACCTAACCCTAATCCTCAGCCTCACCTGCACCCAAACTCAAACCTGAAACCTAACCCTCACCCTAATTCTAAGCCTAACCCTATCCCTAACCCTAAGCCTCACACTCACCCTCACCCTAACCCTAATCCTAAACCTAACCCTATCCCTAACCCTAACCTTCACACTAACCCTCACCCTAGCCCTCATCATAAGCCTAACCCTAACCCTAAACCTCATCCTAAACCTGACACTAAACATAACCCTAACCCTCACCCTAACGTGAATCCTAACCCTCACCCTCAAGCTCGGCCTAAGCCTAAGCCTAAGCCTGAGCCTAAGCCTAACCCGCACCCTAACCCTAACCCTAACACTAACCATAATTCTAACACTAAATCTCACCCTCACCCTAACACTAAGTCTAAACCTAACACTAACCCTAACACTAACCCTAACCCTCACCCTAAACATAATCCTCACCCTAACCCTAAACCTCACCTTAACACTTATCCTCACCCTACCACTAACCCTAACCGTAACACTAACCCTCACACTAACCCTAACCCTAACCCTAACCCTCAACCTAAACCTAACACTCACGCTCAAGGTAACTCTAAACCTAACCCTCACCTTCACCCTAACCCTCACAATAACACTTACCCGCACCCTAGCCCTAACCCTAATCCTAATCCTAACCCTAAACCTAACCCTCACCCTCACCGTAACCCTAACCCTAACCCTAAAAAACACCCTAACCCTAACCCTCACCCTAACCATTACCCTCACCCTAAACCTAACCCTCACCCTAACACTTACCCTCAACTTAACACTAACCGTAACCTGAACACTAATACTCACACTAACCATAACCATCACCCTAAACCTAAACCTCACCCTAACACTAACCCTAAACCTCAACGTAACCCTAGCCCTAACCCTAACCCAAACACTAATCCTCAATCTAACCCTCCCCATCACACTAACCCTAACCCTATCCCTCACCCTAACCCTAACCCTCACCCTTACCGTAACCCTCACCCTCAGCCTAACCCTCACCTTTCCCTTACTGTCACCCCCACACTAACCCTCACCCTAAGCCTAACCCTGACCCTAACACTAACTTTACCCCTAAACCTCACCCTCAACCTAATCCTAACTCTAACCCTAACCCTAACACTAAACCTCACACTAACCCTAACCCTAACCCTCACCCTCACCCTAGCCTTCACCCTAACACAAATCATAACCGTAACCCTCAACCTAACCCTAACCCTCACCCTCAACGTAACCCTTACCCTAACCCTAACCGTCACCCTCACCCTAACCCTACTTTTAACCCTAAACCTCAACCTAACCCTAACCCTCAACCTCACCGTAACTCTTACCCTAAGCCTCACCCTAACTCTAAACTTAACCCGAATCCTACTCTCACCCTAACCCTAACACTAACTCTCACCCTAACACTAACCCTAAACCTCAACCTCAACCTATCCCTCACCCTAACCCTAATCCTAACTCTAACCCTCATCCTAACCCTCCCCCTAACCCTAAATCTAACCATCACCCTAACCCTAATCCTGACCCCCCTCACCCTCAACCTAACCCTAAGCATAAGCCTATCCCTAACCCTAACCCTCACACTCACCCTAACCCTAGCCCTCACCATAACCCGAATCCTAACCATAACCCTCATCAAAACCCTCCCCATAACCCTAACCCTAATGCTCACCCTAACCTTAACCCTCACCCTTACCTTAACCCTCAGCCTAACCCTAAGCCTAACCCTAACCCTAGTCCTAACCCCAAAACTCACACTCACTCTAACACTAATGCTAATCCTAATCCTAACCCTAACCCTCATCCTCACACTCAGACTAACCCTCACCCTAACCCTAAACCTACACCTAACACTAACCCTAATCCTGACCCTCAACGTCAGCCTCACCCTATCCCTAACTATAAACCTAAACCTCACCCTCACCCTAACCCTAACCCTAACCCTAACCCTAAACTTCACCCTAACAATAAACCTAAACCTCACCCTCACCCTAGCCCTTACCCTAACCCTCATCCTAACCCTACACCTCATCCTAACCCTTCCCCTAACCCTAATCCGCACGCTCAACCTCACCCTCAGCCTAACCCTAAGCCTAACCCTAAACCTAATCCTAACACACACACTCCCCCTCACTCTAACCCTAATCCTATACTTAACCCTAAACCTAACACACCACCTAACTCTCACCCTAACCCTAACCCTAACCCTAACCTTAAATCTAACCTTGTCCGTAACCCTAACTCTAGGCCTAAACCTCACCCTTAGCCCAATCCTAAGCCTAACCCTAATCCTAACCCTAAACCTAACACTAACCCTAACCCTAACCCTCACCCTAACCCTAACTCTAACTCTAAACCTCATCCTCACCATAACCCCAACCCTAACCCTGACCAGAAACCTCACCCTAACCCTAACACTAATCCTAACTCTAACCCTAAACCTCATCCTCACCCTAACCCTAAACCTCACCCTAAAACTCATCCTAACCCTAACTTTCACCCTCACTCTCAACCTCACCGTAACTTTAGCCCTAACCCTAAAAATAACACTAACCCTAACACTAACCCTAACCCTCACCCGCAGCCTCACCCTCACCGCAAAGTTAACCCTAATCATAACACTAACAATAACCCTAACCCTAAGCCTAAGCCTAAACCTAACTCTAATCCTCACCCCCACAGTCACCCTCAGCCTAACTCTAAGCCTAACCCTAACCCTCACCCTCACCATAACCCTAAACCTAACCGTAACCATAAGACTAACCCTAACCCTAAACCTAACCCTAAATCTAACTCTAAACCTACCCTAATCCTCAGCCTCACCTGCACCCTAACCTAAACCCTAACCCTAACCTTCACCCTAACTCTAAGCCTAAACCTAACCCTAAACCTAAGCCCCACCCTCACCCTCACCCTAAACCTAATCCTAAACCTAACCCTACCCCTCACCCTAACTCTAACCCTAACCCTAAACCTCATCTTAACCGTAACACTAACCCTAACTCTAACCCTAAATCTCACCCTCACCCTAACCCTAACTTTAACCCTAACCCTAACCTTAACAATAACCCTAACCCTCACCCTAACCATAGTACTCACCCTAACCATAAACCTCACCCTCACACTTACCTCATCCTACCCCTAACCCTAACCCTCACACTAACCCTCACACTAACCCTAACCCTAACCTACCCCTACCCCTAACCCTATACCTAACACTAACCCTAACCCTGACTCTCACCCTCAGCCTAACCCTAAGCCAAAATCTAAACCTAACCCTAACCCACACAGTCACATTCACCCTAACCCTAATCCTAACCCTAAACCTAACCCTCAACCTAACGCTGATCCTAACCCTGACTCTAACCCGAAACCTCACCTTCACCCTCACCCTAACTCTAACCCTAACCCAAACCCTAAACCTCACCCTAAAAATAACTCTAACCCTCAACCTAACCATAACCATAAACATAAACCTTACCCTAATAATAGCCCTAACACTAATCCTAAGCCTCACCCAAACCCTAACACTAACCCTAACTGTAAACCTCACCCTAACTCTCCCCCTAATGCCAACTCTAATCCTAAACCTCATCCGCACCCTCACCCACACAGTAACTCTAACCCTAACCCAAACAATAACACTAACCCTAAACCTAACTATCACCTTAATCCTAATTCTCAACCCCACACTCACCCTCAGCCTTACCCTAAGCCTAAGCCTAACCCTAGCCCTAACCCTCACTCTCAGCCTCACCCTAACCCTAATCCTAAATCTAAACCTATCCCTAAACTTCAACCTAACCCTCACCCTAACCCTAACAATAAACCTAAGCCTAACCCTCCCCCTAACCCTCCCCCTAACCCTAACTTTAACACGAAACCTCACCCTAGCCCGTACCCTAACCCTAATCCTAACCGTAAACCTCATCCTAAAACTCACCCTAATCCTAACCCTAAACCTCACCCTAACCCTAACCCTAACCCTAAACCTCACCCTAAACCTAAACCTAATCATCACCCTCACCCTAACACTGAACTTAACTCTAACCCTAACACTAACAATAACCCAAACCCTAAACCTCACCCTAACGCTAACCATAAGCCTCAACTCACTCTAGCCCTCAGCCTAAACCTCATCCTAACCCTAAACCTCATCATAACCCTCACCCTAACCCTAAAACCCTAACCCTGACACTATCCCTAACCCTCACACTCAACCTCACGCTTGGCCTTAAGCCTAAGCCTAAGCCTAAGACTAACCATAACCCTCACACACACCATCACCCTAAACCTAACAAGAACCCTAAACCTAACCCTCAAATGAGCTCTCAATCTAATGCTAAATCTAACCCTAAACCTCACCCTCACCTAATCCTATACCTCACCCTCAACCTGACCCTCCGCCTAACACTAAGCCTAAGCCTAACCCAAACTCTAACCCTAACACTAACCCTAATCCTAACCCTCAGCCTAACCCTCACCCTAACCCTCAACCTCACCCTAACCAACACCCTAAACCTAAGCCTAAGCCTAACCCTCACCCCAACCGTTAATCTAACCCTAACCCCAACACTCACCCTAACCCTAACCCTCATCCTCACCCTCACCCTAACTCTAATGCTAACCCAAACCCTAACCCTAACCCTCACACTCACCCTCACCTTAACCCTAGTCCTAATCCTAACCTTAACCCTAACCCTCAACCTCACGCTAAGTCACAACCTAACCATAAACCTAACACTAACCCTAACCCTAACCCTAACTCTAACCCTAACCCTAAACCTAAACCTCAACCTAACCTTCACCCTCACCCTCACCGTAACCATAACCCTAATCCTAACCCTAACAATAACCCTAACCCTAACCCTCATCCTAACCATATCCTTCACACTAAATCTAACCCTCACCCTAATACATACTGTCACCCTAACCCTAACCCTAAACCTCGCACTGACCCTAACCCTTACCCTAATCTTAATCCTAAACCTAAGCCTAACCCTCACCCTCACCCTAACTCTCACCCTAACCCTAACCCTCACCCTCACCCTCAGCTTAATGCTAAGCCTAATCCTAAACCTAAGCCTAACCCAAGCACTCACCCTAACACTACCCCTAATCGTAATCCTAACCCTAACCCTAACCCTCACCCTCACCCTCATCCTAACCCTCACCGTAACCCTACCCCTAACACTAACCCTAACCCTAAACCTCACCCTAACCCTAACCCTAACCCTCACACTCACCCTAACCCTAACCCTAACACTAACCCTCACACTTACCCTCAACTTAATCCTAATCCTAATCCTAACCTTAATGCTCACCTTCACCCTAACCCTACCCCTAACACTAACACTAACTCTCACCCTAACCCTAAGTGTAACCCTACCCCTAACCATAACCCTCACACTCAACTTCAATCTAAACCTGAACCTAACCCTAACCCTCACCTTTACCCTTACTGTCACCCTCACCCTAACCCTACCCCTAACACTATCACTAACCCTAACCCTAACCCTCACCGTAACCCTAAACCTAACCCTAACGCTAACCCTCACACTCACGCTTGTTCTAAGCCTAAGCCTAACCCTAAGCTTAAGCCTAACCCTAACCCTCAAACTGACACTCACCCTAACCCTAACACTATCATTAACGCTAAATCTAACCGTAAACTTCACCCTCACCCTAACCCTAACTCTAACCCTAACCCTAAACATAAACCACACCCTAACCCTAACCCTCACCCTCACCATAAATGTAACCCTAACCCTACCCTAACAATAACCCTAACCCTAATCCTAACATTCATTCTAACCATAACCCTCACCCTAAACCTAACCCTCAAACTAACACTTACCCTCACCCTAACACTAACCCTAACCCTAACCCTAACACTCACACTAACCCTAAACATCACCCTAACATTAAACCTCACCCTAAGCCTAACCCTAACCCTCACCCTGAACCTAGCCCTCACCCTAACCCTAACCCTCATCCTCACTCTAAACCTCACACTAACCCTAAACCTAAGCATCAATCTTAACCTCACCCTCAAACTAACCCTAACCCTAACCCTAACCCTAGACCTTACATTAATCCTCACTCTCAGCCTAACTCTCAGCTTTACCCTTACCGTCACTCTGACACTAACCCTCACCCTAACCCTAACGCTCATACTAACCTTAACCCTGACCATAATCCTGAGCATCACCATAACCCAAACCCTCACCCTCAATCTCACCAACAACCTAACCCTAAAGCCTAAGCCAAACCCTCACACTAACCCTCACCCTCACCCTAGCCCTCACCCTAACCCTAATCCTAACCCTAACCTTAATCATAACCCTAAACCTAACACTAACCCTAACCATCAGCCAAAATCTAATCCTTACCCCACTCTCACACAGAGCCTAACACTAAGCCTAAGCCTAAACCTATCCCTAACCCTCACACTCACCCTCACCATAACCCTAATCCTAAACCTAAACCTAAACCTAACCTTAAAGCTCAAACTAACCCTAACCCTAACCCAAACCCTAACACTAAACCTAAGATAACCCTCACCCTAACTGTCTCCCTAACACTAACTCTAACCCTAAATCTCACCATTACCCTAACACTAAACCTCACCCTCACCCTCACCCTCACAATAACTCTAACACTAACCCTAACAATAACCCTAAGCCTAACACTAAACCTAACCCTAACTCTCCCCCTAACCCTTTTTCTAACCCTAAACCTCACCCTCACCCTAACCCTAAACCTCACCCTCACCCTCACAATCACCCTAACTCTAACCCTAACCCTAAAAATAAGCCTGTCCCTAACACTAACCCTAACACTCACCCTCACCATAACCCTAAACTTAACCCAAGCCCTCACCCTAAAACTAACCCTAACCCTAACCATCACCCTGAGCCTCGCCCTCACCGAAAACTTAACTTAACCATAACATTAACAATAACCCTAACCCTAACCCTAATCCTAACCCTCACCCTCACCCTCACCCTAAACCTAACCCTAACCCTCACCCTAACCCAAAACCTCAACCTCACCGTAACCTTAACCCTAACACTCACCCTAACCCTAAACCTAACCCTAATCCTAAACCTTGCCATAATGCTAAACCTAACCCTCACACACACCCTTGCCCTCATCCTAACCCTAATCCTAACCCTAAACCTCATCCTATCCCTGACCCTAATCCTAACCCTAAACCTCACCCTAACCCTAACCCTCAACCTCACCCTCAGCCTAACCCTAAGCCTAAGCCTAACCCTAACCTAACCTTCACACTCAACCTCACCCTAACCCTAACCCTAACACTAACCCTAACCCTAACACTAACCCTCACCCTAACCCTCCCCCAACCCTAACTCTAAACCTAAAACTCACTCTCACCCTAACCCTAACTCTAACCGTTAACCTCACCCTAAAACTAACCCTAATCCTAACAGCAACCCTCACACTAACCCTAACCACCACCTTAACCCTAAACCTCAACCTAACCCTATCCCTAACCCTCACCCTCACCCTAGGCCTCACCCTTACCCTAACCCTCGTTCTCATAATAAATCTCACTCTAAACCTAAAACTAATCCTCAATCTAACCCTCATACTCACCTGCAACCCCACCCTCACAGTAACTCTAACCCTCACCCAAACCCTAACCATAAACCGCACTCTAACACTAACCCTAAGCCTAAACCTAACCCTCAACCTCACCCTAACCCTAACAATAACCCTAAACCTAACCCTCACCCTAACCCTCACCCTAAACCTATATCTAACCCTAAACCTCACCCTCACACTCACCCTAACCCTAACCCTAAACCCCACCCTAACCCTAACCCTAACCCTCACCCACACCCTCACCCTCACCATAACTGTAACCCTAACCCTAACAATAACCCTAACCCTAACCCTAACCATCACCCTAACCCTAATACTCACCCCCACCCTCACCCTCAACCTAACCCTAAGCCTCAGCCTAACCCTCAACCTAACCCTCACACTCACCCTCACCCTAACCCTAGTCCTAAAGGTAACCCTATCCCTAAACCTCAACCTAACCCTCACCCTCACCCTAACCCTAACACTAACCCTAACCCTAAACCTCACCCTAACCCTCCCCCAAACACTAACTCTAACCCTAAACCTCACCCTCACCCTAACCCTAACCCTAACCTTAATCCTAATACTAACCTTAACCCTAACCCACACCCTCACCCTCAACCTCATTGTAACTCTAACCCTAACCCTAACAATAACAGTAAACCTAACCCTAACCCTCACCCTAACCATAACCCTCACCCTCAGCCTCACCCTCACTGCAAACTTAATCCTAACCATATCACTAACAATAACCCTAACCCTAACCCTAACCATAACCCTAATCCTCACCCCCACCCTCACCCTCAGCCTAACCGTAACTTAACCCTAACCCTAACCCTAACCCTAACCCTAACCCTAACACAAACCCTAACCCTAAACCAAAACCTAAATCTAAACCTAATCCTCAGCTTCACCCTCACCCTAACCCAAAACATAACCCTAACCCTCACCCTAACAATAAGCCTAACCCAACCCTAACCCTCACACTCACCCTCACCCTAACCCAAATCCTATACCTAACCCTGTCCTAAACCTAACCCTCACCCTAACCCTCACCCTAGCCCTCACCCTAAACTTAAACCTAACCCTAAACCTCATCCTGACACTCACGCTAATCCTAACCCTAAACCTCCCCCTAAACCAAACCCTAACCCTCCCCCTCATGGTGGGCCTAAGACTAAGCCTAAGCCAAAGCCTAACCATAATCCTCACCCTATCACTAACCCTAACACTAACCCTAACTCTAACCCTAAACCTCACCCTCACCCTAAGCCTAACTCTAACACGAACCCGAAACCTAAACCTCATCCTAACCATAAACCTAACTCACACCCTCACCCTCACCGTTCCCGTATAAACCTAACCCTACCAATAACCCTAACCCTAACCCTCAGCCTAACCCTAACCCTAAGCCTAATATTTACCCTCACCCTAACACTAACCCTAATGCTAACACTACCGCTCACACTAACCTTAACTATTATCCTCACCCTAAACCTCACACTAACCCTAACACTAATCCTCAATCTAATCCTCATCCTCACCCTAACACTAAACCTAACGCTTACCCTCATCTTTATCATAACGCTCACCCTCATCCTAACCCTCATCTTTACTCTTACTGTCACCCCAACCCTAACCCTCACCCTCACCCTAACCCTCACCCTAACCCTCACCTAACCCTAATTCTACCCCTAAACCTTACCCTAACCCTAACCCTAACTCTAACTCTAACCCTAATACTAAACCTCACCCGAACCCTAAACCTAACCCTCACTCTCAACCTCATCATAACCGTAAACCTAACCCTAAACCTAACAATAACCATAAATCTAACTCTAACCCTCAGCCTAACCATAACCCTTACCCTAAACCTAACCCTCACCCTAACACTTACCCTCCCCCAAACACTAACGCTAACCCTAACACTAACCCTCACACTAACCCTAACCCTCACCCTAATCCTAAATCTAACCCTAACACTAACCCTAACTCTAACCCTAAACCTCACACTAGCCCTCACCCAAAACCTAAGAACTACCCTCGCCCTCACCCTAACCCTAACCCTCATCCTCACCCTAAACCTCACACTAACCCTATCCCTAACCCTAATCCTCAATCTAGCCCTCACTCTAACCCTAACCCTTACCCTAAACCTCATGCTGACCCTGACCCTTACCCTAACCCTCACCAGAGACCTCACCCTTACCCTAATCCTAAACCTAACCCTCATCCTAACCCTCACGTTTATCTTAACCCTCACCCTCAGCCTAAATCTCAACTTTACCCTTACCGTCATCCTCACCCTAACCCTAAACCTCATCCTAACCCTCACCCTAACCATAAACCTAACAATCACCCTAAACCTAACCCTCACCCTCAACCTCATGCTGAGCCTAACCCTTACCCTAACCCTCACCAGAGCCCTCTCCCTTACCCTAATCCTAAACCTAACCCTCATCCTAACCCACACACTATCCCTTACCCTAATCCTAACACTGTCCATTACCCTAACCCTAACCCTAAGCCTAATCCTAACCCTAACCCTCACACTCAACCTAACCATAACCATAACCCTAATCCTAACCCTAACTCTAACCCTAAACCTCAACCCCACCCTAGCCCTCACCCTAACCCTAATCCTAATCCTAACTCTCATCCTAATCCTCACCCTAACTCTAAACCTAAATCTCACCCTCACCATCACCCTAACCCTAATCCTAACCCTAACCCTCAACCTAAACCTGACCCTCACCCTCAACATAACCCTTACCCTAACCCTCAACCTAACACTAAACTTAACCCAAACCCTAACTCTCACCCTAACCCTAACCCTAAACCTCACCCTAAACCTAAAGCTAAAGCTCACCCTTAGCCTAGCCCTCACCCTAAAACTAATCCTAATCCTAACACTCATCCTAACGCTCCCCCTAACCCTTACCCTAGCCCTCACCCTAACCCTAACCCTCACCTTCAACCTCAGCCTCAGCCTAACTCTAAGCCTAACCCTAACCCTAACCCTAACCCTAACCCTAACCCTAACCCTAACCCTAACCCTAACCCTAACCCTAAATCCTAACCTTGACCCTAAATCTCACCCTAACCCTAACCCTAACCCTCACCCTTACCCTCACCCTCACCCTCACCATAACCCTAACCCTCACCATAACCATAACACTAAACCTCACCTTAACACTAATTCTAACCCTCACCCTCACGCTAGCCCTCACTCTAAAAATAATCCTAACCCTAATCCTCATCCTAACACTCACCCTAACCCTAAACCTAACCCTCACCCTAACCCTAATCCTAAACATAACCCTCACTCTAACCCTAACCGTAACCCTCCCCGTAACCCTAACCCTCATCCTAACCCTCACCCTAACCCTAAAGCTCACCCTAACACTAACCCAAATCCTCACCCTCACCCTAGCACTCACCCTAACCACCATCCTAAACCTAATCCTCATCCTAACTCTCACCCTAAACCTAATCCTAACCCTCACCCTATCCCTAATACTAACCCAAACCTTCAACCTACCCCTACGCCTCACCTTCGCTGTAACCCTAACCCTAACCCCGAAACATAATTCTCACCCAAATGATAACCCTAAGCGGAACGCTTACCCTAACACCTCACCCTCACCCTCAGCATAATGGTAAACCTAACCCTAACCCTAAGCCTAACACAAGCACTCACACTAACACTAACCCTTATCCTAATCCTAACCCTAACCCTAACCCTTACCCTCATCCTAACCCTCACCCTAACCCTAACACTAACACTAACCCTAACCCTAACACTAACACTAACACTAACCCTCACCCTAACCCTCACCCTCACCCTCAGCTGAACCCAAAGCCAAAGCCTAACACTAACCCTAACCCTCACCCTCACACTAGCCCTCACCATAACCCTAACTGTAACACTAACCCTAACCCTAACACTCACACTAACTCTAACCCTAACCCTAACTCTAACCCTAAACCCTAACCTGACCCTAACCCTAACCCTAACTCTAAACCTCTAAACCTAACCCTAACCCTCAACATCACCCTCACCCTTACCCTTACCTTAACCTTAAACCTAACCCTAACCCTAAGAATAACCCTAACCCTAAACCTAACCCTAAACCTCACCCTCACGGTAACTCTAACCCTAACCCAAACCCTCACACCAACCCAAACTCTGACACTAAACCCAACACTAAAAGTCACCCTAACCCGAACCCTAACCCTATCCCTAACCCTAGCACATACCCTAACCCTAATCTTAACCGTAACCCTCACTCTAACCCTCACTCTAAACATAAACCATAACCTAACCCTAAATCTAACCCTCAACTTCACCCTCAGCCTCAGCCTAACACTAACCCTAACCCAAAGCCTCACACTCACAGTCACAGTAACCCTAATCCTAACAATAACCCCAAACCTAACCCTAAAACTAACGCTAACCCTAACCCTCACCCTAAACCTCACTCTAAACCTAACCCTAACCCTAAAACTCACCCTCACCCTAACCCTAATCCTAACCCTAACAATAACACTAACCCTCACACTCACCCTCACCTTAAACTTAATACTAATCCTAACCCTAAACCTAACTGTAACCCTAACTATAACCCTAAACCTAACACTAACACTAAACCTAATCCTCAACCCCACCCTCACCCTCAGCCTAACCCTAAGCCTGTCCCTATCACTAACCCTAACTCTAACCCTAAACCTCACCCTCACCCTAACCCTATCTCTAAACCTAACCCTAAACCTCACCCTGACCCTAACCTTAACCCTCACCAGCACCCTCAGCCTCACCGTAACTCTAACCCTAACCCTAACAATAACACTAACCCTAAACCTAACGATCACCCTAAACCAAATCCTCACACCTACCCTCACCCTCAGCCTAACCCTAAGCCTAAGCCTAACCCTAACACTAACCCTCACCCTCACTCTCATCCTAACCCTAATCCTAACCCTCACCCTATCCCTAAACCTCAACCTAGCTCTCACCCTCACCCTAATGCTAGCACTAAACCTCACCCTAACCCTCCCCCTAACCTGAACTCAAACCCTAAACCTCACCAGCACCCTTACACTAAACCTAACCCTAACCATAAACCTCACCGTAAACCTCACCCTAATGTCACCCTCACCCTCACTCTCAATGTGAACGTAACTCTAACCCTAAACCTAACAATAACAGTAACCCTAACCCTAACAATAACCATAACCCTCACCCTGTGCCTCATCCTCACCGCAAACTTAACTCTAACCATAACACTAAAAATAACCCTAAACCTAACCCGAAGCCTAAGCCTAAGCCTAACCCTAACCCTAACCCTCACCCTAACCCTAACCCTAACCCTAAAACTAACCCTAACCCTAACACAAAACCTAACCCTAGCCCTAACCCTAACCTTAAACCTCATCCTAACCCTCACCCTAAACCTAACCCTAATCCTCACCCTAAACCTAACCCTAACCCTCACCCTCACTCTCGGCCAAAGCCTAAGCCTAAGCCTAAGCCTAACCCGAACTCTAAACCTCACCCTAACCATCACCTTATACCTAACCCTAACACTAACCCTAACTCTAACCCTAAACCTCACCATCACCCTAACCCTAACTCTAACCCTAAACCTAAAACTAAACCTCACCCTAAACCTAAACCTAACCCTCACCCTCAACCTCACCTTAAACCTAACCCTAACCCTAACAATAAACCTAACACTAAACCTAACCCTCACCCTAACCCTAACCCTCAACATAACCCTAACCCTCAATCGAACCCTCACCCTCACCCTAACCCTAACCCTAACCCTCACCCTAACCCTAACCCTAAACGTAAAACTTATCCTCACCTTAACCCTCATCCTAACTCTAAGCCTAAACCTAACCCTAACCCTCACACTCATCCTCATCATAACAGTAATCCTAATCCTAAGCATAACCCTAACCATAAACCTCAACCTAACCCTCACCCTAATCCTAACCCTAACAATAACCCTAGCCCTAACCTTCAACCTAAACCTCCCCCTTACCCTAAGTCGAACCCTAAACCTCACCCTTACCCTAACCCTCACCCTAACCCTAAACCTCATCCTAACCCTCCCCTTCACCGTAACCCTAAACCTAACCCAAACCCTCACCCTACTCCTAACCCTAACCCTAACCCTAACCCGAACCCTAAACCTCACCCTAACCCTAAACCTAAACCTCAACCTCAACCTCACCCTAACCGTAAACTTAACCTTAACCATAACACTAACAATAACCCTAACCCCACCCCGAATACTAACCCTCACCCTCACCCAAAACTTAACCCTCACCCAAACCCAAATCCTCACCCTAACACTTACCCTCATCCTAACACTAACCCTAACCCAAACCCTAACACTAACCCTAAACCTAACCCTCACCGTAACCCTCCCCCTAAACCTATATCTAACCCTAAACCTCACCCTCACCCTAACCCTAACCCTAAACCCCACCCTAACCCTCACCCACACCCTCGCCCTCACCATAACTCTAACCCTAACCCTAACAATAACCCTAAACCTAAACCTAACCATCACTCTAACCCTAATACTCACCCCCATCCTCACCCTCAGCCTAAACCTAAGCCTCAGGCTAACCCTCAACCTAACCCTCACACTTACCCTCACCCTAACCCTAGTCCTAAAGTTAACCCTATCTCTAAACCTCAACCTAACAATCACCCTCAAACTAACCCTAACACTAACCCTAACCCTAAACCTCACCGTAACCCTCCCGCAAACCTAACTCTAACCCTAAACCTCACCCTCACCCTAACCCTAACCCTAACCCTAACCTTAATCCTAAAACTAACCCTAACCCTAACCCTCAACCTCACCCTCAACCTCACTGTAACTCTAACCCTAACCCTAACAATAACAGTAACCCTAACCCTAACCCACACCCTAACCATAACCCTCACCTCACCCACAGCCTCACCCTCACTGCAAACTTCACCCTAACCATAACCCTAACAATAACCCTAACCCAAACCCTAACCATACCCTAATCCTCAGCCCCACCATCACCCTCAGCCTAACCCTAACTTAACCCTAAACCTAACCCTAAACCTAACGTTCACCGTAACCCTAACCCTAACCCTAACACAAAACCTAACCTCACTGTAACCATAACCGTAACCCTAACCCTAACACAAACCCTAACCCTAAACCAAACCCTAAACCTAAACCTAATCCTCAGCCTCACCCTCACCCTAACCCAAAACATAACCCTAACCATCACCCTACCCCTAAGCCTAACCCAAACCTAACCCTCACACTCACCCTCACCCTAACCCAAATCCTATACATAACCCTATCCTAACCGTAACCCTCACCCTAACCCTCATCCTAACCCTCACCCTAAACCTAATCCTAACCCTAAACCTCATCCTAACACTCACGCTAATCCTAACCCTAAACCTCACCCTAACCTGAACCCTAACCCTCCCCCTCATGCTCGGCTTAAGCCTAAGCCTAAGCCAAAGCCTAACCCTAACCCTCACCCTATCCCTAACCCTAACACTAACCTTAACTCTAACCCTAAACCTCACCCTCATCCTAAGCCTAACTCTAACATGAACCGAAACCTAAACCTCATCCTAACCCTAAACCTAACCCACACCCTCACCCTCACTGTACCCGTATAAACCTAACCCTAACAATAACCCAAACCCTAACCCTAACCCTCACCCTAACCCTATCCCTCAGCCTAATATTTACCCTCACCTAACGCTAACACTACCGCTCACTCTAACCCTAAAAATCACCCTAAACCTCACCCTAACCCTGATTCTACCCCTAAACCTCACCCTCACTCTAACCCTAACTCTAACTCTAACCCTAACACTAAACCACACCCTAAACTAACCCTAACCCTCACCCTCAACCTCACCGTAACCGTAACCCTAACCCTAAACCTAACAATAACCATAAACCTAACCCTAACCCTCAGCATAACCATAACCCTCACGCTAATCCTAACCCTCAACCTAACACTTACCCTCACCCTAACACTAACCCTAACCCTAACACTAACCCTCACACTAACCCTAACCCTCACCCTAAAACTAAATCTCATCCTAACCCTAACCCTAACTCTAACCCTAAACCTCACCCTCACCCTAACCCTAACTCTAACCCTAAACTGAAACCTAAACCTCAACCTTACCCTAACCCTCACCCTCACCCTCACTCTCAACATAACCCTAACCCTAACCCTAACCCTAAAAATAACCCTAACCCTAACCCTAACCCTCATCCTAACCATAACCTTCACCCTAACCCTAACCCTCACCCTAACACTAACCCTAACCATAACACTAACCCTCACACTCACCCTAACAATCACCCTAACCCTAAATCAAACCCTAACCCTAACTCTCACCCTCACCCTAGCCCTCAACCTAACCCTAACCCTAACCCTCACCCTTACCCTCACCCTCACCCTCTCCGTAACTGTAACCCTAACCTTAACAATAACACTAATCTTAACTCGAAACCTAAATCTAACCCTAATCCTATACATAACCATCACCCTAAGCCTCACCATCACTGCAAAAGTCACCAGAACCATAACACTAATACTCCTAACCCTAACCCTAATCCTAACAATCACCCTCACCCTAACCCTAATCCTAACCCTAATCCTCACTCTAACCCTAGCCCTAACCTCACCGTAACCCTAACCCTCATCCTAACCCTCACCCTAACAATAACCCTAACCCTCACCCTCACCCTAGCCTTCACCCTAACCCTAATCCTAAACCTAACCCTCACTCTAACCCTAACCCTAACCCTCACCATAACCCTCACACTCACCCTAACCCTCATCCTCACCCTAACCCTCACCCTAACCCTAACCCTCACCCTCACCATAACCCTAACCCTCATCCTAACCCTAACCCTAACCCTAACCCTAAACCTAAACCTAAACCTCACCCTAACAATAACCCTAACTGTCACCCTCACCCTAGCCCTCACCCTAAACCTAATCCTCATCCTAAACCTCACCCTAACCCTAACCCTAAACCTCACCCTAACCCTAACCCTAAACCTCACCCTAACCCTAATCCAAACCCTAACCCTCAACCTAACCCTAACCCTCACCCTCACTGTAACCTGAACCCTAAACCTCATCCAACCCTAAACTAAACCCGAACCCTAACTCTCACCCTGACGCTAACCCTAACCCAAACCCTGACCCTCATCATATCTCTAACCCTAATCCTAACCCTCAGCCTCACCTTAACCCTTACCCTAACCCTAACCCTAAATCTCACCCTAACGCTAACCCTAAACCTCACCCTAACTCTAGCCCTCACCCTAACTCTAATGCTAAACCTAAACTTCATCCTAACACTCACCGTAACCCTAAAACCCTAACCCTAACCCTCACCCTCACCCTCACGCTCTGCCTAAGCCTCAGCCTCAGTCTAAGACTAACCCTGACCCTCACACTCACCCTCATCCTAACCCTAACAGTAACACTAACCCTAACCCTAACCCTCACACTAACCCTTACCCTAATGCTAACTCTAACCCTAAACCTCATCCTCACCCTAACCCTAAACCTCACCCACACCCTCCCCATCTGCCTAACATTAAGCCTAACCCTAACCCCAACCCTAACCCTAACACTAACCCTACCCCTCAACCTACCCCTCACCCCAACCCTAACCCTCACCCTCACCCTAGCCCATACCCAAACCCTAAGCCTAAGCCTAACTCTCATCCTAGCCCTCACTCTAACCCTAACCCCAACACTCACCCTAACCGTAACCCTCACCCTCACCATCACCCTAACTCTAAACCTAACCTTAACCCTAACCCTAACCTTCACACTCACCCTCACCTTAACCCTAACCCTAATCCAAACTAACACTAACCCTCAACCCCACACTAAAACTCACCCTATCCCCAACCCTAACCCTAACACTAACCCTAACCCTCACCATGCCCCACACACTAACCCTAAACCTAACCCTCACCCTCAACCTAGCCCATACCCAAACCCTAAGCCTAAGCCTAACCCTCATTCTAAGCCTAACCCCAACACTCACCCTAACCGTAACCCTCACCCTCACACTCACCCTAATTCTAAACCTAACCCTAACCTTAACCCTAACCCTCACACTCACCCTCATTTTAACCCTAACCCTAATCCTAACCCTAACACTAACCCTCACACCCACACTAAACCTCACCCTAATTCTAACCCTAACACTAACCCTAACCCTAACCTTAAACCTCAGCCTCACCCCAACCCTAACTCTAACCCTAAACCTCACCCTCACCCTAACCCTAACCCTAACCCTAATCCTAAACCTCTCCCTAAACCTAAACTTTACCCTAACACTTACCCTCACCCTAACACTTACACTAACCTTAACACTAACACTCACACTAACGCTAACAATCACCCTAAACCTAAACCTCACCCTAACCCAATCGCTAACCCTCAACTTCACCCTAGCCCTCACCCTAAACCTAACACGCATCCTCACCCTAAACCTCACACTATCCCTAACACTAATCCTCAATCTAACCCTCACCCTCACCCTAACCCTAACCAGAACCCTCACCCTTACAATAACCCTCACCCTCAGCCTAACCCTCACCTTTACTCTGTCACCCTCATCCTAACCCTCACCCCAAAGCTAACCCTCATCCTAACCCTCACACTAACCGTAACCCTAACCATCACCCTAAACCTAACCCTCACCCTCGACTTCAGCCTCAGCCTAACCCTAAGCCTAAGTCTAACCCTAACCCTCATCCTAACTCTCAACCTAACCATTACTGGAAGCATCAATCTAAACCTAATCCTCATCCCCACCATCACCCTCAGCCTAACCCTAAGCCTAAACTTAACCCAAAGAGTAACCCTCACACTCACCCTGAGCATAACCCTAATCCTAACCCTAACCCTAACCCTAAACCTAAACCTCAACCTAACCCTCACCCTAACCCTAACCCTAACCCTCACCCTCACTTTAGTCCTCAACATAACCCTCACCTCAAACCTAACCCTCACCCTCAATGTAACCCGAAACTTAACCCTCCCCCTAACCCTACGCCTAAACCTAAACCTCACCCTAACCCTAACACTAAACCTCACCCTCACCCTAGCCCTCACCCTAACCCTAATTGTAACCCTAAATCTCATTCTAACCCAAACCCTAACACTATCCCTAAACCTCACCCTAATCCTAAACCTAATTGTAACCCTCAAACTAATGCTAACCCTGACACTCAATGTAATACTAACCCTAAACCTCAAACTAACACCAACCCTCACACTCACAATCGCCCTCAGCCTAAACCGAAGCCTAATCCTAACCCTAACCCTAACCCTCATACTCACCCTCACCCTAACCCTAATCCTAACCCTGACACTAAACCTCACCCTAACCCTAACCCTAACCCTAACGCTTACCCTCACCCTCACCTTCACCTTAACTCTAACACTAACACTAACAATAACACTAATCCTAACTCGAAACTTAACCTAACCCTAATCCTATCCCTAACCCTCACCCTCAGCCTCAACATCACTGCCAAGGTAACCAGAACCATAACACTAACAATAATCCTAACCCTAACCCTAAACCTCTCCCTCACCCTCACCCTAACCCTCATCCTAAACCTAACTCTAACCCTAACCCTAAACCTCTCCCTCACCATAACCCTAACCCTCATCCTAACCCTCACCCTAACCCTAACACTAACCCTTAACCTCACCCTAAAAATAACCCTAACCCTCACCCTCACCCTAGCCCTCGCCCTAAACCTAATCCTATACCTAATCCTCATCCTAACTTTCCTCCTAATCCTTAACTGAAAACCTAACTCAAAACCTTCACCCTAACCCTAAACTTAAACCAAACCATAACTGTCACCCAAATGCTAACCCTAACCTGAACCCTAACCCTAACCCTCAACCTCACTCTCAGCTTAATGCTAAGACTAATCCTAACCCTAAGCCTAACCCAAGCACTCACCCTAACACTACCCCTAATCGTAATACTAACCCTAACCCTAACCCTCACCCTCATCCTAACCCTCATCCTAACCCCAACCCTAACACTAACCCTAACCCTAACCCTCACCCTAACCCCAACCCTAACACTAACCCTAACCCTAACCCTGACCCTGACCCTAACCCTAACACTTACACTAACCCTAACCCTAACCCTCACCCTAACCCTAACCCTAACCCTCAAGCTCACCCTAACCCTAACCCTAACACTAACCCTCACACTCACCCTCAATTTAGTCCTAATCCTAATCCTAACCCTAATCCTCACCTTCACCCTTGCCTTCACCCTAACCCTACCCCTAACAGCAACACTAACCCTAACCCTAACCCTAACTCTCACCCTAACCCTAAGCCTAACCCTACCCCTAACCCTAACCCTCACACTCACCTTCAATCTAAACCTGATCCTAAACCTAACCCTCACCTTTACCTTACTGTCACCCTCACCCTAACCCTACCTCTAACACTATCACTAACCCTAACCCTAACCCTCACCGTAATCCTAAACCTAAACCTCACTCTAACCCTAACCCTAACCCTCACACTCACACTCGGTCTAAGCCTAAGCCTAGCGCTAAGCTTAAGCCTAACCCTAACCCTCACACTGACACTCACCCTAACCCTAACACTATCACTAACGCTAACTCTAACCCTAAACTTCACCCTCACCCTAAACCTAACTCTAACCCTAACCCTAAACATAAACCAAATCCTAAACCTAACCCTAACTCTCACCCTCACCGTAAATGTAACACTAACCCTAACCTAACAATAACCCTAACCCTAACCCTAACCTTCATTCTAATCATAACCCTCACCCTAAACCTAACCCTCAAACTAACACTTACCCTCACCCTAACACTAACCCTAACCCTAACACTAACACTCACACTAACCCTAATCATCACCCTAACATTAAACCTCACCCTAAGCCTAACCCTAACGCTCACCCTCAACCTAGCCCTCACCCTCACCCTAACCCTCATCCTCACTCTAAACCTCACACTAACCCTAAACCTAATCATCAATCTTAACCTCACCCTCACACTAACCCTAACCCTAACCCTAGACCTTACCTTAATCCTCACTCTCAGCCTAACCCTCAGATTTTCCCTTACCGTCACCCTCACCCAAATCCCTCACCATAACCCTCTTCCTAACCTTCACCCTGACCATAATCCTAAGCATCACCCTAACCCTAACCCTGACCCTCAACCTCACCATCAGCCTAACCCTAAAGCCTAAGCATAAACCTAACACTAACCCTCACCCTCACCCTAGCCCTCACACTAACCCTAATCCTAACCCTAACCTTAATCATAACCCTAAACCTAACACTAACCCTAACCATCACCCAAAACCTAATCCTCATCCCCACTCTCACCCACAGCCTAACCCTAAGTCTAAGCCTAACCCTAACCCTAACCCTCACACTCACCCTCACCATAACCCTAATCCTAAACCTAACCCTAAACCTAACCCTAAACCTCAAACTAACCCTCACCTTAACCCTAACCCTAACACTAAACCTAACCCTAACCCTCACCCTAACTATTTCCCTAACCCTTACTCTAACACTAAACCTCACCCTCACCCTAACCCTAAACCTCAGTCTCAGCCTCACCCTCACCATAACTCTAACCCTAACCCTAACAATAATCCTAACCCTAACACTAACCTTAACGCTCATCCTCACCGTAACCCTAAACCTAACCCAAGCCCTCACCCTAACCCTAACCCTAACCCTAACCCTAACCCTCACCCTCAGCCTCACCCTCACCGAAAACTTAACCATAACACTAACAATAACCCTAATCCTAACCCTAATCCTAACCATCACCCTCACCCTAAACCTAACCCTAAACTTCACCCTAATCCTAAACCTCAACCTCACCATAACCCTAACCCTAACACTCACCCTAACCCTAAACCTAACCCTAATCCTAAACCTTGCCATAATGTTAACCCTAACCCTCACACTCAACCTTGCCCTCATCCTAACCCTAATCCTAAACCTAAACCTTATCCAATCCCTCACCCTAATCCTAACACTAAACCTGACCCTAACACTAACCCTCACCCTCACACTCAGCCTAACCCTAAGCCTAAGCCTAACCCGAACCCTAACCCTCACACTCAACCTCATCCTAATCCTAACCCTAATCCTAACACTAACACTAACCCTAACACTAACCCTCAACCTAACCCTCCCCCAACCCTAACTCTAAACCTAAACCTCACCCTCACCCTAACCCTAACCCTCACCATCACCCTCACCCTCAGCCTAACCCTAAGCCTAACTCTAACCCTCACCCTAGACCTCACACTAACCCTAAATCTAAACCTAATCCTCACCCTCAACCTAACCCTAAATCTAAACCTCACCCTAAATCTCACCGTAAGCCTAACCCGCACCCTCACCCTCACCCTCACCGTAACTCTAAACCTAACCCTCACAATAACACTAACCATAACTCTAACCCTAACCATAAATCTCACCCTCAGCCTCACCCTCAATGCAAACTTAAACCTATCCATAACACTAATATTAACCCTTACCCTAACCCTAACCCTAACTCTAACCCTAACCCTATCCCTAATCCTCACCCCACCCTCACCCTCAGCCTAACCCTAAGCCTAACCCTAACCCTAACCCTAACTTTAACCCTAAACCTCACCCTCACCCTAACCCTATCTCTAAACCTAACCCTAAACCTCAGCCTAACCCTAACCCTAACCCTACCCCCACACTCACCCTCATGGTAACTCTAAACCTAAACCTAACAATAACACTAACCCTAAACCTAACCATCATCCTAAACCTAATCCTCACCCCCACCCTCAACCTCAGCCTAACTGTAAGCCTAAGCCTAACCCTTACCCTCACCCTCACGCTCACCCTAGCCCTAACCCTCATACTAACCCTAAACCTCACCTAACCTAATCCTCAACCTAATGCTTACCCTCACCCTAACACTAAGGCTAAACATAACATGAACCCTCACAGTAACCCTAAACCTCAGCCTAACCCTAACCCTCACACTCTCCCTTACCCTCACCCTAACCCTAACACTCACCCTAACCCTAACTCTCACCCTCATCTAACCCTCACCCTAACCCTCACCCTAACCCTCAACAACACCCTCACCCTAAACCTAACCCTAATGCTCACACTCAACATAACCCTAAACCTCACACTCACCCTCACCCTCAGCTTAAACCTAAGCCTAACAATAAACCTAACCCTAACCCTCACACTCACCCTCACCCTAAACCTAATCCTAAGCCTAAACCTAACCATCTCACTCACCCTCACCCTCAACCTAAACCTAACCCAAACCCTCAACCGAACCTTCACCCTCGCCCTAACCCTAACCCTCACCCTCAACCTAAACATCACCCTATACCTAACACTCACCCTAACCCTTAGCCTAACCCACCCCCTAAACCTAACCCTCACCCTCACCCTCACCCTCACGCTCAACTTAAACATAATCCTAACCCTAATCCTCAACCTCATCCTCAACCTAACCATACCCCTAACGCTAACCAGCACCCTAACACTAACCTCCTAACTAAACCTAACCCTAAACCTAACGCTAACCCTCACCCAAACCCTAACACTCACCCCAACCCTTACCCTCACCCTAACCCCAAACTTAATGCTCACCATAACCCTAACACTCAAGCTCACAGTCACCCTCAGCCTAACCCTAAACCTAATCCTAACCCTATCCCTAAACCTCACACTCACCCTCACCCTAACCCTAATCGTAATCCTAACCCTAACCCTAACCCTCCTCCTAACTCTCACCCTAACTCTAACCCTAATACTATCACTAACATTATCCTAAAACTCACCCTAACCCTAACCTAATTCTCACCCTCACCCTGATTCTAACTCTAACCCTAAGGATAACACTAACCCTCACCCTAACCCTAAAAATCACCCTCACCCTAAACCTATCCCTAAGTCTCAAGCTCACCCTAACCATAAGCCAAACCCTCAACTGAAACCTCACACTCACCGTCACCTTAACGCTCACCCGCACACTAAACATCACCCTAACCCTAACCCTCACCCTTACCCTCAACCTAGCCCTAACCCTCATACTAACCCTAAACCTCACCCTAACCTAATCCTCAACCTAACGCTTACCCTCACCCTAACACTAAGGCTAAACATAACATGAACCCTCACAGTAACCCTAAACCTCAGCCTAACCCTAACACTCACACTGTCCCTAACCCTCACCTTAACCCTAACCCTAACATTCACCCTAAGCCTAACTATCACCCTCATCTAACCCTCACCCTAACCCTCACCCTAACCCTCAACCACACCCTCACCCTAAACCTAACCCTAATGCTCACACTCAACATAACCCTAAACCTCACACTCACCCTCACCCTCAGCTTAAACCTAAGCCTAACAATAAACCTAACCCTTACCCTCACACTCACCGTCACCCTAAACCTAATCCTAACCCTAAACCTAACCCTCTCACTCACCCTCACCCTCAACCTAAACCTCACCCAAACCCTCAACCGAACCTTCACCCTCACCCTAACCCTAACCCTCACTCTCAACCTAAACATCACCCTATACCTAACACTCACCCTAACCCTTAGCCTAACCCACCCCTTAAACCTAACCCTCACCCTCACCTTCACCCTCAGGCTCACCGTAAACCTAATCCTAACCCTAACCCTCAACCTCACCCTCAACCTAAACATACCCCTAACGCTAACCCTCACCCTAACACTAACCTCCTACCTAAACCTAACCCTAAACCTAAAGCTAACACTCACCCAAACCCTAACACTCACCCCAACCCTTACCCTCAACCTAACCCCAAACTTAATGCTCACCATAACCCTAACACTCAAGCTCACAGTCACCCTCAGCCTAACCCTAAACCTAATCCTAACCCTATCCCTAAACCTCACACTCACCCTCACCCTAACCCTAATCGTAACCCTAACCCTAACCCTAACCCTCCTCCTAACTCTCACCCTAAACCTAACCCTAACACTATCACTAACCTTAACCGTAAACCTCACCCTAACCCTAACCCTAATCCTCACCCTCACCGTTATTCTAACCCTAACCCTAACCATAACACTAACCATAACCTTTACCCTAAACCTCACCCTCACCCTAACCCTAACGCTAAGTCTCAACCTCACCCTAACCCTAACCCAAACCCACAACTGAACCCTCACCCTAACCCTAACCCTAAACCTCAACCTCACCCTAAACCTAATCCTAAGTCTCAAGCTCACCCTAACCCTAACCCAAACCCTGAACTGAACCCTCACCCTCACCATCACCCTAACCCTCATCCTCACCCTAAACATCACCATAACAATAACCCTCACCCTTACCGTCAACCTAGCCTTAACCCTCATACTAACCCTAAACCTCACCCTAACCTAACCCTCAACCTAACCCTTACCCTCACCCTAACTCTAAGGCTAAACCTAACATGAACCCTCACATTAACCCTAAACCTCACCCTAACCCTAACCCTCACCCTCAACCTCACCCTCCGCCTAACACTAAGGCTATCCCTAATGCCAATCCTAACCCTAACACTAACCCTAAACCTAAGCCTTACACTAATCCTTACCCTAAACCTGACCCTAACCCTCACCCTCACCCTAGCCCATACCTTAACCCTAAACCTAATCCTAACCCTCACCCTAAACCTCACCCTCAGCCTAAACTTAAGCCTAACCTTAACACTAACCCTAAACCTCAACTCACACTAACCTTAATCCTAACCCTAATCTTAACACTCACCCTCACCCTAACTCTAACTCTAACACTAAGCCTAACCCTAACCCTCACCCTCAGCCTCACCCTAACCCTAACCGTCACCCTCAACCTCACCCTCAGCCTAAGCCTAAGCCTAACCCCAATCCTAACCCTAAACCACACCCTCACCCTCACCCTAACCCTAATCCTAACCCTAACCCTCCTCCTAACTCTCACCCTAACCCTAACCCTAACCCTAACACTAACACTAACCCTTAACCTCATCCTAACCCTAACCCTAATCCTCACCCTCACTGTTATTCTAACCCTAACCCTAACGATAACACTAACCCTAACCCTAACCCTCACCCTCACCTTAAACCAAACCCTCCTCCTAACCCTAACCCTAACCCTAACCCTAAACGTCACCCTAACCCTAACCCTAACGCTCACCCTCAGCCTCACCCTCAACATAAGCTTAACCCTAACCATAACACTAACAATAACCCTAACCATATCCCTAATTCTAACCCTCACCATCACCCTAACCCTAACCCTAACCCTCACCCTAACCCTAAAACTCATCCTCAATATAACCCTAACCCTAACCCTAACTTCACCCTAATGCTAACCCTAATCCTCATCCTCACACTAGCCCTCACCCGAACCCTAATCCTAACCCTGAACCTCATCCTAACCCTCACCCAAATCCTAACACCCAAACCCTAACCCTAACCCTAACTCTCACCCTCACCCTCAGCCTCCGCTTAACACTAAGACTATCCCTAACCCCAACATTAACCCTAACACTAACCTTAAACCTAACCCTCACACTAAACCTCACCCTAACCCTGACCCTAACCCTAACCCTCACCCTCACCCATATGCTCGGCCTAAGCCTAAGACTAAGACTAACCCTAACCCTCACACTCAATTTCACCCTAACCCTAACCCTCACACTAACCCTAACCCTAAAACTCTCCCTCATGCTAGGCCTAAGCCTAAGCCTAAGCCTAAGCCTAACCCTAAAACTCACACTAACCCTCACCCTAACCCTAACCCTAACACTAACACTAAATCTAACCCCAAACCTCACCCTTACCCTAACCCTAACTCTAACCCTATCCCTAAACCTAAACCTCACACTATCCCTATCCCTAACCCTCACCGTCACAGTAACTTTAAACCTAAACCTAATCCTACCAATAACCCTAACCCTAACGCTAACCCTCACCTTGTCCATAACCCTCACCCTAACCCTAACCCTCACGCTCACTCTTAGGCGCAGCTTAAACCTAAGCTTAAGCCTAAGACTAACCCTTACCCTTACACTCACCCTCACCCTAACCCTAACAGTAACACTCACCCTAACCCTAACCCTGACACTAACCCTCACCCTAATGCTAACACTAAACCTAAACCTCACCCGCACCCTAACCCTAACCCTCACCTTCAACCTCACCCACCGCTTAACACTAAGCCTATCCCTCACACCAACCCTAAACCTAACACTAACCCTAAACCTAACCCTCACCCTAACCCTCACCCTCACCCTAGCCCATACCCTAACCCTAAGCCTAATCCTAACCCTCACCCTAACGCTAACTCTAACCCTAACCCCAACACTCACCCTAAACTTAACCCTCATCCTCACCCGCACCATAACACTAATCTTAACCCTAACCCTAACCCTCACCTTAAACCTCACCATAACCTTAACCCTAACAATAACCCTAACCCTAAACCTAATCATAAACTTCACCCTCAGCCTCACCCTCACCGCAAATGTAACACTAACCTAACACTAACAATAACCCTAACCCTAACCCTAACCCTCACTGTAACCCTAAACTTAACCTTTAGCCTTACTCTCACCATAACCCTCACACTAACCCTAACCCTCAACCTAGCCCGAACTCTAACCGTCACCCTCACCCTCACGCCCACCCTCAGCCTAAATTTAAACCTAAAGCTACTCCTAAAACTAACCCTCAAGTTCATGCTCACACTAACCCTAACCCTAAACTTAACCCTCACACTCACCCTCACCCACACCCTAAGCCTCAGTGTCACCCTAACGCTCACACTCACTGTAACCCTAACCCGAACCATCATGCTAAACCTATCTCTCACCCTAACCATAAACCTAACAATCACCCTCACCTTCACCTCACCCTAACCCTAAACCTCACCCTAACCCTCACCCTAAACCTCACCCTAAGCCTAATGCTAACTCTAACCCTTACACTCACCCTGAACCTCACGCTAACCCTTACTCTCACCATAAAGCTAACACTAACCCCAACCCTCACACTGACCCTAACCCTCACCCTAACCCTAACCATAACCATAACCCTAACGCTAACCCTAACGCTCATCTTAACCATAACCATACCCCTCAAACTAACTCTCATCCTAAACTTAACCCTAACCCAAACCCTCACCCTAACCCTAACCCTAACTTTCAACCTAACCCTAATCCTCACCCACACCCTCAGCCTCATCCTCAACCTAAACCTAACCCTAACCCTAATCCTAACCCTAAACTTCACCCTCATCCTAACTCTAACCCTAACCTTCACTCTCACCCTCACTCCCACCCTCACCCTAATCCTAACCCGAACCCTAAACCGAACCCTCAACCTAACCCTCATCCTAACCCTCTCCCTAACCCTCATCTTAACCCTAACCCTAGCCCTTACCATAAACCTAAACCTCACCCTCACCCTGACCCTAAACCTAACCCTAACCCTCACCATAACCCTAAACTGAACCCTAACCCGAATCCTCACCCTAACTCTCATCCTAACCCTCTCCTTAACCCTCATCCTAACCCTAATCTTAGCCCTTACATGACCCTAAACCTCACCCTCACCCTAACCCTAACCCTAACCCTCACACTCACCATAATCCTCACCCTAAACCTTACCCTCACCCTAACCCTCATCCCAACCCTCACACTATCCCTAACCCTAACCCTCAAGCTAACCCTTACACTCACTCTAACACAAAGCCTAACCCTAACAATAACTCTCACACCAACCCTCACCCTAAATATCACCCTATCATTAACCCTAACCCTAAGACTCACCGTAACCCTAACCCTCACCCTCAGCCTAACCCTTAGCCTAAAGCCTAACCCTAACCCTAACCCTCAGATTCACCCTCACCCTAACCCTAAACCTAAGCCTCACCCTCACCCTCAACCTCACCCTAAACCTAACACAAACCCTCAAACCAACCCTCACCCTCACCATAAACATCACCATAACCCTAACACTCACCCAAATCTGCACCATAACCCGAACCCGAACCCTAACGCTAACCCTCAACCTCACCCTAACCCTAACCCTTACCCTAACCCTAACCCTCACCCTCATCTAACCCTCACCCTAACCCAAACCCTACCCTCACCCTTACCCTCAACCACACCCTCACCATAATCCTAACCCTAATTCTCACACTCAACATAACCCTAAACCTCACACTCACCCTCACCCTCAGCTTAAACCTAAGCCTAACAATAAACCTAACCCTAACACTCAAACTCAACCTCACCCTAAACCGAATCCTAACCCTAAACCTAACCCACTCACTCACCCTCACCCTCAACCTAACCCTAACCCAAACCATCAACTGAAACGTCACCATAACCCTAACCCTAACCCTCACGCTCAACCTAAACATCACCCTAAACCTAAACCTCACCCTAAACCTTAGCCTAACCCTCACCCTAACCCTAACCCTCACCCTCACCCTCAGGCTCACCTTAAACCTAATCCTAACCCTAACCTTCACCCTCACCCTCAACTTAAACCTACCCCTAACGCTAACCCTCACCCTAACACTAACCTCCAAACTAACCCTAACCCTAAACCTAACGCTAACCCTCACCCAAACCCTAACACTCACACCAACCCTTACCCTCACCCTAATCCCAAAACTAATGGTCACCATAACCCTAACACTCAAGCTCACAGTCACCCTCAGCATAACCCTAAACATAAGCCTAACCCTATCCCTAAACCTCACACTCACCCTCACCCTAACCCTAATCCTAACCATAACCATAACCCTCCTCCTAACTCTCAACCTAACCCTAACCCTAACACAATCACTAACATTAAGCCTAAATCTCACCCTAACCCTAACCCTAATCCTCACCCTCAACGTTATTCTAACCCTAACCCTAACGATAACACTAACCCTAACCCTAACCCTAACACTCACCCTCACCCTCAACCTAACCCTAAGCCTCAACCTCACCCTAACCCTAACCCAAATATTCAACTGAACCCTCACCCTCACCTTCTCCCTCACCCTAACCCTCACCGTAAACATCACCCTAACCCTAACCCTCAACCTTACCCTCACCCTAGCCCTAACCCACATACTAACCCTAAACCTCACCCTAACGTAACCCTCAACCTAACCCTTTCCCTCACCCTAACACTAAGCCTAAACCTAACATGAGCCTTTACAGTAACCCTAAACCTCAACCTAACCTTAACCATCACACTATGCCTAACCCTCACCCTAACCCTAACCTAACCCTCACCCTAACCCTAATCATCACCCTCACCCTCACTCTCACCCTAACCCTCTGCCTAAAGCCTAACCCTAACCCTCACAATCACCCTCACCCTAACCCTAGCCCTAAGCGTCACCCTCACTCTCAACCTCACCCTAAACCTAACGCAAACCCTCTAACCAACTCTCACCCTCACCATAAACATCACCGTAAACCTAACACTCACCCTAATCGGCACCAAAACCCTAACCCTCACCCTAACGATAACCCTCACCCTCACCCTAACCCTAACCCTCACCCTAACCCTAACCCTCACCCTCATCTACCCTCACCCTAACCCAAACCCTAAACCTCTCCCTAACCCTCAACCTCAACCTCACCATAAAACTAACCGTAATGCTCACACTCAACATAACCCTAACCCTCACACTCACCCTAACCCTAAGCTTAAACCTAAGCCAAACAATAACCCTAACCCTAAGCCTCACACTCAACCACACCCTAAACCTAACCCTAACCCTAATCCTAACCCTCTCATTCACCCTCAGACTCACCCTAACCCAAACCCAAACCCTCAACCTAAACATCACCCTAAACCTAACCCTTACCCTAACCCTTAGCCTAACCCTCACCCTAACCCTAACCCTCACCCTCACCCTCATCAACAGGCTTCCACTACACCTATTCCTAACCCTAAAACTCACTCTCATCCTCAACCTAACCCTACCCCTAATGCTAACCCTCACTCTAAACCTAACCTCCAACCTAACCCTAAACCTTAGCCTTAACCTAACCCTCAACCTAACCCTAAACCTTACCCTAACCCTAAACCTCATGCTCACATTCACCCTCCGCCTAACACTAAACCTAAGCCTAACCCTAACCCAAACCCTCAACTTAACCCTCACCCTCACCCTGAACCCAACCCTAAGTCTCACCCTCACCCTAACATCACCCTAACCCTAACACTCACCCTTACCCTCACCCTAGCCCTAACCCTCATACTAACCCTAAACCTCACCCTAAACCTAACACTCAACCTAACACTTACCCTCACCCTAACACTAAGCCTAAACCTAACAGGAACCCTCGCACTATCCCTAAAACTCACCCTAACCCTAAACCTCACATTAACCCTAACCCTCACACTAACCCTAACCCTATCCATCACCCTAACCCTCACTCTAACCCTAACCCTGACCCTAAACCTCACCCTGTCCATAACCCTCATACTAACCCTAACCCTGACCCTAACCCTAACCCTCACCCTCTCCCTTAGTCTCGGACTAAGCCTAAGCCTAAGACTAAAACTAACCCTTACACTCACAGAGACCCTCACCCTAACCCTAAAAGTAACAGTCACCCTAACCCTAACCCTCACACTAACTCTCACCGTAACACTAACACTAAACATAAACCTCACCCAAACCCCAACCCTAACCCTCACCCTCACCCTCACCCTCCGCCTAACACTAAGACTATCCCTAACCCCAACCCTAACACTAAAACTAACCCTAAACCTAACCCTCACCCTAACCCTCACTCTAACCCTGACCGTAACCCTCACCCTCACCTTAGCCCATACCCTAAGCCTAAGCCTAAACCTAACCCTCACCCTAAACCTCACTCTAACCCTGACCGTAACCCTCAACCTAACCTTAACCCTCACCTCACCCTCACCATAACTCTAATCCTAACCTTAACCCTAACCCTAACCCTCACACTCACCCTCACCTTAACCCTAATCTTAATCCTAACCCTAACCCTAACACTCACCCCCACCCTAAACCTCACGCTAACCCTAACCCTAACACAAACCATAACCCTAACCTTCACCCTTCACTAACTCTAACCCTAAACCTCACCTTAACCCTAAACCTCAACCTAACACTTACCTTCACACTAAAACTCACCTTAACCCGAACAATAACCCTCACACTAACCCTAACCATCACCCTAAACTTAAAACTCACCCTAACCCTAACCCTAAACTTCAACCTTGCCCTAACCCTAACCATTACCCTAACCCTATCACTCACCCTAACCGTAACCCCCACCCTCAACCTCAAGCTGGGCCTAAGCCTAAGCATAAGCCTAAGACTAACCCGAACCCTCACACTCACCCTCACCCTAACCCTAATCGTAACTGTAACCCTAACCATAACCCTCACACTAACCCTCACCCTAACGCTAACACTAACCCTATCCCTAACCCTCACCTAACCCTCACCCTAACCCTTAACCTTCGCCATTACCATAACACTCACCCTCAGACTAACCCTCACCTTTACCCTTACTGTCACCCTCACACTAACCCTCACCCTAACCGTAATCATCATTCTAACACTCACCCTAACTGTAACCCTAACCATCACCCTAACCGTAACCCTCACCCTCACCTTCAGCCTCAGCCTATCCCTAAGCCTAAGCCTAACCCTAAACCTAAACATCACCCTCATCCTAGCCCTCACCCTAACCCTAATCCTAACCCTAACCCTCATCCTAACCCTCAACCTAACCATAACCCTAACCATCACTCAAAAGCGAATTCTCATCCCCATTATCACCCTCAGCCTAATCCTAAGCCTAAGCCTAACCCTAACCCTAATCCACACACTCACCCTCACTGTAACCCTAATCCTAAACCTAACCCTAACCCTAAACCTAATCCTAAACCTCACCATCACCCTAACCCTAACCCTAACGCTCACCCTAACCCTAACCCTCACCCTCAACGTAACCCTAACCCTAAACCTCAACCTAACGCTAACCCTAACCCTCACCCTCACTGTAGCCCTCACTTAACCCTAATCCTAACCCTAAACCTCATCCTAACCCTCACCCTAACCCTAAAACCCTAACCCTCATCCTAACCCTAACACTCTCCCCCTCACACTCATGCTCGGTCTAAGCCTAAGCCTAAGACTAAGACTAATCATAAACCTCACACTCACCCTAACCCTCACCCCAACCCTAACACTAACCCTCACCCTGACCTTAGCCAATACTCGAACCCTAAGCCTAAACCTAACCCTCACCCTTACCCTCACTCTCACCCTCACCTTAAGTCTAATCCTAACCCTAACCCTCACACTCACCCTCATCCTAAACCTAATTGTAACACTAACCCTAACCCTAACACTAACCCTCACCCTAATGCTAATTCTAACCCTAAACCTTATCCTCACCCAAACCCTAACCCTCACCCTCACCTTCACATTCTGCCTAACACTAAGCCTATCCCTAACCCCAGCCCTAACCCTAACACTAACCCTAAACCTAACTCTCACACTAACCCTCAAACTAAACCTCACCCTAACCATCAACCTCACCCTCACCCTAAACCTAACCCTAATTCTCACACTCAACATAACCATAACGGTCACACTCACACTCACCCTCAGCTTAAACATAAGCCTAAAAATAACCCTAACCCTAAACCTCACACTCACCTTCACCCTAAACCTAAACCTAACCATAAACTTAACCCTCACACTCACCCTCACCCTCACTCTAACCCTAACCGAAACCCTCAACCGAACCCTCACCCTCACCCTCAACCTAAACCTAACCCTCACCCTAACCCTCACCCTAACCCTCAACCTAACCCTAACCCTAACGCTAACACTCACCCTAACCCTAACCTCCAACCTAACGCTAACGCTCACCCTAACCCTAACGTGAACCCTCACCCTAACCCTAACACTCAACCCAACCATTACCTTCACCCTAACCCTAAACCTCACCCTAACCCTAATTCTCATGCTCACAGACACCCTCAGGCTAACCCTAAACTTAAGCCTAATGCCATCGCAAACCCTCACACACACCCTCACACTAAACCTAACCCTACGATTCACCCTCACCCTCAACCTCACCCTAACGCTAACCCAAACCCTCAACTTAACCCTCACCCTCACACTAACCCTAACCCTCACCCTCACCCTGAACATCACCCTAACCCTAATACTCACCCTTTCCCTCACCGTAGCCCTAACCCTCATACTAACCCTAAACCTCAACCTAAACCTAAACCTCAACCTAACCCTAACCCTAACCCTAACACTAAGAGGAAACCTAACATAAACCCTCAAAGTATCCCTCAACCTCACCCTAACGCTAACCCAAACCCTCAACTTAACCCTCACCCTCACACTAACCCTAACCCTCACCCTCACCCTGAACATCACCCTAACCCTAATACTCACCCTTTCCCTCACCCTAGCCCTAACCCTCATACTAACCCTAAACCTCACCCTAAACCTAAACCTCAACCTAACCCTAACCCTAACCCTAACACTAAGACTAAACCTAACATTAACCCTCAAAGTAACCCTAAACCTCACCCTAACCCTAACCCTCACACTAACCCTAACCCTCACCCTAACCCTAACACTAAACCTACCCTTCACCCTACCCCTCACTCTAACCCTAAACCCAACCCTAACCCTCACACTCACCGTCACCCTAACACTCACCCAACCCTAACACTCAACCAAACCCTAACCCTCATACTCTCCCGAACCCTAAGCCTCACACTATCACTCACACTCATCCTCACCCTAACCCTAACCCTCACCCTAACCTCACCCTTACCCTCAACCTAACCCTCACCCTCAACCTAACACTAACCGTAACCCTAACACTAAACCTCACCCTAATCCTCACCCTAACCCTATGCCTAACCCTCACCATCACGCTAACCTTTAACATTACCCTCAGCCTAACCCTCACACAAACCCTAACCCTCAACCTAACCCTAACTCTAACCGTCACCCTCACCCTCACGCTCACCCTCAGCCTAACTGTAAACCTAACCCTACTCCTAACACTAACATTCACCTTCACCCTCACACTAACCCTAATCCTAAACCTAACTCTAAGTCTAAGCCTCACACTCACCCTCACCGTCACCATGACGCTAAGCCTCACTTTCACACTCACACTCACCCTCACCCTAACCCTAACCATAACTCTAACCCTAAACCTCACCCTAACCCTAACCCTAACACTCACCCTCAATCTAACCTTTAACCTTACCCTCACCCTAACCCTCACACTAACCCTAACCCTCAACCTAACCCTAACCCTCACCCTAACCCTCACCCTCACCATAGACCTCACCCTAACCCTAATCCTAACCCTAACCCTCACCCTAAACCTAACCCTCAACCTAACCCTAACCCTCACCCTCATCTAACCCTCACCCTAACCCAACCCTAACCCTCACCTTAACCCTCACCTTAACCCTAACCCTCACACTAAACAAACCCTAACACTCATCCTAACCCTCAAACTAACCCTAATGCTAACCCTAATCCTAACCATAACCCTCACCCTAAACCTAAACCTCAACCTAACCCCAACCCTCACACTCATCTAACCCTCACCCTAACCCAACCCTAACCCTCATCCTAACCCTCACCCTAAACCTAACCCTCACCCTAACCTAACCCTAACACTCACTCTAACCCTCACACTAGCCCTAATGCTAACCCTAACCCTCACCCTCACACTAACCCTTCAACCTAACCCTTAAACTCACACTAACCATAACCCTAACACTAACCCTCAACCTCACCCTATACCTCAGCCAAACCCTAACCCTCACCCCAACACTTACCCTCACCCTAACTCTCATCCTAACGCTAACCCTAACGCTAAACCTCATTTTACCCGCAACCTCACCTTAACCGTAACCCTAACACTAACCGTAACAATAACCCTCACACTAACCCTAACCCTCACACTAACCTTCACCCTCAACCTCACCCTAAAACTCAACCTCATCTTAACGCTAACCATAACCCTAACCCTGAACCTCACCCTAACCCTCACCCTAACCCTAAACCTAACCCTCACCCTCTCCCTAACCTTTAGCCTTAACCTCACCCTAACCCTCACACTAAACCTAACCCTCACCCTAACCCTAACCCTAACCGTCACCCTCATCCTCACTCTCACCCTCAGCCTAACTTTAACCCTAACGCTACTCCTAACACTAACCCTCAAATTCACCCTCACACTAACCCTAACCCTAACCCTAAGCCTAACCATCACACTCACCCTCACCCACAACCTAAGCCTCACAATCGCCCTCACCCTCACCTCACCCTAACCCTAAACCTAAACCTAACCCTCACTCTGACCGTAACCCTCACCTTAAACCTAATCCTAACCCTAGCCCTCACTCTCACACTCAACCTAACCCTACCCCTAACGCTAACCCTCACCCTAAACCTAAACTCCAACCTAACCCTAAACCTAACCCTACCACTAAGCCTCACCCTAAACCTAACCCTCATCCTAACCCTAACCCTCAACCTCACAGTCACCCTCAGCCTAACCCTAAAGCTAAGCCTAACCCTAATTCTCACACTCACCATCACCCTAAACCTAACCCTAAGTCTCACCCTGAACCCTCAACCTCACCCTAACCCTAACCCAATCCCTCAACTGAACCCTCACCCTCACCCTAACACACACCCTAACCCTAACTCTCACACTCACCATAACCCTCAACTTAAACCTTACCCTCACCCTAACCCTGATCCCAACCCTCACCCTATCCCTAATCCTAACCCTCAACCTAACACTTACACTCACTCTAACACTAAGCCTAACCCTAACACTAACTCTCACACTAACCCTCACCCTAAATATCACCCTATCATTAACCCTAACCCTATCCCTAACCCTCACCCTCACCCTCAGGCTAACCCTCAGCCTAAAGCCTATCCCTAACCCTGACCCTCAGAGTCACCCTCACCCTAACCCTAACCCTAAGCTTCACCCTCACCCTCAACCTCACCCTAAACCTAACGCAAACCCTCAAACCAACCCTCACCCTCACCATAAACATCACCGTAACCCTAACACTCACCCTAATCCGCACCATAAACCTAACCCTCACCCTAACGCTAACCGTCACCTTCACCCTAACACTAACCCTCAAACTTACCCTCAACCTCACCCTCACCCTAAAACTAACCCTAATGCTCACACTCAACATAACCCTAACCCTCACTCTCACCCTCACCCTCAGCTTAAACCTAAGCCTAACAATAACCCAAACCCTAACCCTCACACTCACCCTCACCCTAAACCTAACCCTAACCCTAATCCTAACCCTCTAACTCACCCTCACACTCACCCTAACCCTAACCCAAACTCTCAACCTAAACCTCACCCTAAACCTAACCTTCACCCTAACCCTTAGCCTAACCCTCACTCTAACCCTAACCCTCACCCTCACCCTCACCCACAGGCTCACCCTAAACCTAATCCTAACCCTAGCCCTCCCTCTCCCCCTCAACATAACCCTACCCCTATCGCTAACCCTCACCCTAAACCTAACCTCCAACCTAACCCTAACCCTAACCCTAACGCTAACCCTCAATCTAACCCTAACCCTCAATCTAACCCTAACCCTCACGCTCACAGTCAAGTTCAGCCTAACTCTAAACCTAAGCCTAACCCTATCCCTAATCCTCACACTCACCATCACCCTAAACCTAACCCTGAGTCTCACCCTCACCCTTAACCTCACCCTAACCCTAACACAAACCCTCAACTGAATCCTCACCCTCACCCTCACCCTCACCCTAACCCTAACCCTAACCCTCACACTCACCATAACCCTCACCCTAAACCTTACCCTCACCCTAACTGTCATCACAACCCTCACCCAATCCCTAACCCTAACCCTCAACCTAACTCTTACACTCACTCTAACACTAAGCCTAACCCTAACACTAACTCTCACACTAATCCTCACCCTAAATATCACCCTATCATTAACCCTAATCCTAAAACTAACCCTCACCCTCACCCTCAACCTAACCAACAGCTTAAGCCTAACCCTAACCTTATCCCTCAGAGTCACCCTCACCCTCACCCCCAACCTCAACCTAAAACTAATGCAAACCCTCAAACCAACCCTCACCCTCACCATAAACATCAGAGTAACCCTAACACTCACCCTAATCTGCACCATAACCCTAACCTTCACCCTAACGCTAACCCTCACCGTCACCCTAACCCGAACCGTCACCTTAACCCTAACCCTCACCCTCATCTAACCTTCACCCTAACTCAAACCCTAACCCTCAAACCACCCTCACCCTAAACCGAACCCTAATGCTCACACTCAACATAACCCTAACCCTCACACTCACCCTCATCCTCAGCTTAAACCTAAGCCTAACAATAAACCTAACCCTAACTCTCACACTCACCCTCACCCTAAACCTAATCCTAACCCTAAACCTAACCCTCTCACTCAACCTCACCCTCAGCCTAACCCTAACCCTCAACCTAAACATCACCTTAAACCTAACCCTCACCCTAACCCTTAGCCTAACCCTCACCCTAACCCTAACCCTCACCCTCACCCTCACCCTCAGGCTCAACTTAAACCTAATCCTTACCCTAACCCTCACTCTCAAGCTCAACCTAACCCTACCTCTAACGCTAACCCTCACCCTAACCTAACCTCCAACCTAACCCTAACCCTAAACCTAACGCTAACCCTCACCCAAACCCTAACACTCACCCCAACACTTACCCTCACCCTAACCCCAACCCTAATGCTCACCATAATACTAACCCTCAAGCTCACAGTCAACCTCAGCCTAACCCGAAACTAAGCCTAACCCTATCCCTAAACCTCACACTCAACCTCACCCTAACACTAACCGAAACCCTCAACTGAACTCTCACCCTCACCCTCACCCTAAGCCTCACCCTCACCCTAAACATCACCCTAAACCTAACCCTCACCCTTACCCTCACCTTAGCCCTAAACCTCATACTAACCCTGAACCTCACCCTAAAACTGACCTTCAAACTAACCCTTACCCTCTCCATAACACTAAGTCTAAACCTAACATGAACCCTCACAGTAACCCTAAACCTCACCCTAAACCTAACCCTCACACTATCCCTAACCCTCACCCTAACCCTAACCCTAACCCTCACCCTAACTCTAAACATCACCCTCACCCTCACCCTCAGCCTAACCCTCAGTCTAAAGCCTAACCCTAACCCTAACCCTCACAGTCACCCTCACCCTAACCCTAACTCTAAGCCTCACCCTCACCCTCAACCTCACCCTAAACCTAATGCAAACCCTCAAACCAACCTCACGCTTACCCTAAACATCACCCTCACCCTAACCCTCACCCTAATCCGCACCAGAACCCTAACCCTCACCATAACGCTAATCCTCACCTCACCCTAACCCTAAACCTCACCCTAACCCTAACCCTCACCCTCATCTAACCCTCACCCTAACGCTAACCCTAACCCTCACCCTAACCCTCAACCTCACCCTCACCCTAAACCTAACCCTAATGCTCACACTCAACATCACCCTAACCCTCACACTCAGCCTCACCCTCAGCTTAAACCTAAGCCTAACAATAACCCGAAACCTAACCCTCACACTCACCCTCACCCTAAACCTAAACCTGACACTAATCCTAACCCTCTCACTCACCCTCACACTCACCCTAACCCTAACCCATACCCTCAACCTAAACATCACCCTAAACCTAACCCTCACCCTAACCCTTAGCTTAACCCTCACCCTAACCCTAACCCTCACCCTCACCCTCACACTCAGGCTCACCTTAAACCTAATCCTAACCCTCACCCTCACGCTCAACCTAACCCTTATCCTAACGCTAACCCTCACCCTAACCCTAACCTCCAACCTAACCCTAACCCTAAACCTAATGCTAACACTCACCCAAACCCTAACACTCACCCAAACACTTACCCTCACCCTAACCCCAACCCTAATGCTCACCATAACCCTAAACCTCAGGCTCATAGTCACCCTCAGCCTAACCCTAAACCTAAGCCTAACCCTATCCCTAAACCTCACACTCACCCTCACCCTAAACCTAAACCTAAGTCTCAATCTCACCCTAACCCTAACCAAAACCCTCAACCTAAACATCACCCTAAACCTAACCCTCACCCTAAACCTTAGCCTAACCCTCACCCTAACCCTAACCCTCACCCTCACCTTCACCCACAGGCTCACCCTAAACTTAATCCTAACCCTAACCCTCAACCTCAACCTAACCCTCACCCTAACTCTAACCCTCAACCTAAACCTAACCCTCAAGCTCACAGTCACCCTCAGCCTAACCTTAAAACTAAGCCTAACCCTATCCCTAATCCTCACATTCACCGTCACCCTAAACCTAACCCTAAGTCTCACCTTCACCCTCAACCTCACCCTAACCCTAACCCAACCCACAACTGAACCCTCTCCTTCACCCTCACCCTAATACTCACCCTCACCCTAAACATCACCCTAACCCTAACCCTCACCATTGCCCTCACCCTAGCCCTAACCCACATACTACCCCTAAACCTCACCATAAACCTAACCCTCAACCTAACCCTTATTCTTACCTTAACACTAAGCCTAAACCTAACATGAAACCTCACAGTAACAGTAAACCTCACCCTAACCCTAACCCTCACCCTAAACCTAACACTACCCCTCACCCTAACCCTAACCCTAACCCTAACCCTAACCCTAAACCTAACCCTAACCCTAACCCTAACCCTAACCCTAACCCTAACCCTAACCCTAACCCTAACACTCACCCAACCTTAACCCTCACCCAAACCCTAACCCTCATACTCTCCCGAACCCTAAGCCTCACTCTAACAGTTACCCTCATCCTCACCCTAACCCTCACCCTAACCCTAACCCTATCAGTCATGTTCACCCTCACCCTCACACTCAGCCTAACTCTAAACCTATACCTCACCCAAACCCTCAACTTAACCCTAAACCTAACCCTCACCTTCACCCTAACCCTAACCCTCACTGACAACCTAGCATTCACCCTAAACCTAATCCAAACCCTAACCCTCACCCTAACACTCACCCTTACCCTCACCCTAACCCTCACCCTCACCCTAACCCTAACCGTAACCCTACCCCTAATCCTCACCCTAAACCTAACCCTAACCCTCACCCTAACCTTTAACCTTACCCTCAGCCTAACCCTCACACTAACTCTAACCCTCAACCTAACCCTAACCCTAACCATCACCCTCACGGTCACCCTCAGCCTAACTTTAAACATAAACCTTCTCCTAACAGTAAACTTCACCTTTACCCTCACACTAACCCTAACCCTAAAACTAAACCTAATCCCAACCCTCACACTCACCCTCTCCCTCACCCTAAGCCTCACTGTCACGCTCACGCTCACCTTCACCTTAAACCTAACCCTCACCTAAAACCTAACCCTCACCCTAAAAATAAACCTCAAAATCATCCTCACTCTCACCTCACCCTAACCCTAAACCTAACCCTAACCCTCACCCTAAACCTACCCTAACCCTTATGTAACTCTAACCCTCTCATGCTAAACCTCACGCTAACACTTACTCTCATCATAAATCTAACACTACCCCTAACCCTCGCACTGACCCTATCCCTTACCCTAACCCTAACCCTAACCATAACCTTCACCCTAACCCTCACCCTAACCCTAACCCTCATCCTAAACCTCACCCTAACCCTAACTCTATCCCTAACCCTAAAGCTAACCCTAATGCTCAATCTAACTGTAACCGTACCCGTCAAACTAACTCTCATCCTAAACTTAACCCTAACCCAAAACCTTACGTTAACACTAACCCTAACACTCAACCTAACCCTAATCCTCACCCACACCCTCAGCCACATCCTCAGCCTAAACCTAACCCTAATCTTAATCCTCACCCGCATCCTAACTCTAACCATAACCTTCACTCTCACCCTCACCCCCACCCTCACCATAACCCTAACCCGAACCCTAAACCGAACCCTCACCCTAACCCTCATCCTAACCTTCTCCCTAACCCTCATCCTAACCCTAACCCTAACCCTTACCGTAACCCTAAACCTCATTCTAAACCTCACCCTAACCCTAAACCTATCCCTAACCCTAACGCTAACCCTAACGCTCACACTAACCGTAACCGTACCCCTCAACCTAACCCTCTTCCTAAACTTAAGCCTAACCCAAACCCTCACGCTAACCTTAACCCTAACACTCACCCGAACTCTAATCCTCACCCACACCCTCACCATCACCCTCAGCCTAACCCTCAGCCTAAGCCTAAACCTAACCCTAACACTCACACTCACCCTCACACAAACCCTAACCCTAAGCCTCACCTTCACCCTCAACCTCACCCTTACCAAAACCCTAACCCTCACACTAACCCTAACCCTCACCCTAATGCTAACCCTCAACCTAAACCTTACACTCACCCTAACACTAAGCGAAACCCTAACACTAATTCTGACAATAACCCTCACCCTAAACATCACCCTATCCCTAACCCTAACCCTAACCCTCACCCTAACCCTAACCCTCACACTCACCCCCAACCTCAGCCTAACCCAAAGCCTAAGCCTAAACCTAACCCTAACCCTCACACTCACCCTCACCCTAACCCTAAGCCTAATTCTCACCCTCACCCTCAACCTCACCCTAACTCTAACCCATACCCTCAAACCAACCCTCACCCTCAACCTCACCTTAACCCTCACCCTAAACATCACCCTAACCCTAAACCTCACCCTAATCCTCACCCTTACCCTAACCATCACCCTAACCCTAACCTTCACCATAAACCTAAACCTCAATCTAAACATTACCCTCAACCTAACACTAAGCCTAACCCTAACACTAACCCTCACTAACCCTAAACCTCACCCTAACCCTAATCCTCACCCTAACATAACCCTAACACTCACCCTAACCCTCAACCTATCCCTTAATCACACCTTAAACCTAACCCTAACACTAACCCTCAACCTCACCCTAAACCTCACCTTAACCCTAACCCTAACACTAACTCTCAACCTCACCCTCAACCTCACCCTAACCCTAACCCTCACCCCAACACTTACCTTCACCAAAACCCTCACTCTAACGCTAACCGTAACGCTAAACCTCACCTCACCCGCAACCTCACCTTAACCATAAACCTAATGCTAACCCTAACAATAACCCTAACCCTAACCCTAAACCTAATCCTTACCCTAACCCACACCATCACCCTCACCTTCACCCTAAACCGAACCCTAATCCTCTCCATAACCCTAAACCTCTCCCTAAACCTAACCCTCACACTCACCCTAACCCTCACCCTAAAACTTACCCTCACCCTAACCCTCAGCCTAACCCTAAACCTAACTCTAACCCTCACCTTAACCTTCACCCTAAACACAACCGTAACGTCAACCCTCAAACTAACCCTGAACCTCACCATAACCCTAACCCTGCCCCTCATCGTAACCATCATCCTAACCCTCACCCTAACCCTAAATCTAACCCTAAAACTTACCCGCACCCTAACACTCACACTCACACTCACCCTAAGCCTCACCCTCACACCCAACCTAACCATCACCCTATCCTTAACCCTCACCCTAACCCTAAGATTAACACTCACCCTAATCATAACCCTCACCCTCACCCTCACCCTCAGCCTAAACCTAACCCTAATCCTAACCCTAACTCTAACCCTCACCCTAACACTTACCCTAACAATCACCCTAACCCTAACCCTAATGCTCACACTCAACATAACGCTAAGCCTCATACTCACCCTCTCCCTCAGCTTAATCCTAAGCCTAACAATAAAGCTAACCCTAACCCTTACACTCACCCTCACCCTAAAACTAATCCTAACCCTAAACCTAACCCTTAACCTCACCCGCACCGTAACACTCACCCTAACCCTCACCCTAACACTCACCCTCACCCTAACCATCAACCTATCCTTAACGGTCACCCTCACCCTAAGCCTAAGCCTCACAATAACCCTAACCCTCACCCTCACCCTCACCCTCAGCCTAACCCGAACCCTAATCCTAACCCTAACCCTCATCTTAACCCTCACCCTAAATCTAAACCTAAAACTCACACTCACCCTAACCCTAACTCTCACACTCACCCTCACCCTCAGCCTAAACCTAAGCCTAATATTAACACTAACCCTAACCCTCACACTCACCCTCACCCTGAACCTAACACAAACCCTCAACCAAAACCTCACCCTCACTCTCACCCTAAACATCACCCTCACCCTAAACATCACACTAAAACTAAGCCTCACCGTAAGCCTTAGTCTAACCCTCACCCTAACCCTCACAGTCACCCTCAGGCTCACCCTAACCCCAATCCTAATCCTAACCCTCACACTCAACCTTATCCTCACCCTCACCCGAACTTTAACCCTAACAATAACCCTAACCCTAACCCTGAACCCAACCCTCAACCTAACCATAAACCTCACGCTAACCCTCGCCCTCACCCTCACCCTCATCTTAAACCTAAGCCTAACCCTAACCCTCACCCTTACACTCACCTTAACACTAGTCGTAACCCTAAACCTCACCCTAACAGAAACCCTAACACTCACCCTTTCTTTATCCTCACCCTAAACCTAACCCTCACATTAACCTTTATGCTCACCCTAACCCTAACCCTACCCTTCACCCTAACCCTCACCCTAATTCTAACCTTAACCACTAACCTAACCCTCTCTCTAACCCTTACCCTAACCCTCACCCTCACCCTAACTCTCACCTAATCCTCACCCTAACCCTAACCTCTACCTAACCGAGACCCTCACCCTCAACCTCGCCCTCATCTTTAAACTAACACTCACCCTCACACTACCCCTCACCCTAACCCTACCCCTAATCCTAAACCTCAAACTCACCCTCACCCTCACCCTCAGCCTAACCCTAACTCTAAAGCTAATCCTAAACATAACCCTCAGCATAACCCTAACGCTCACCCTAAACCCTTACCCTCACCCTCACCCTAACCCTAACTGTAACCCTCACAATAAACCTAACCCTCACCCTAAACCTAACCCTAACCCACACCGTATCCCTCACCCTAAACCTAACCTTAACCCTCACCCTAACCCTAATCATCATCCTAATCTAGCCTTCACCCTAACCCTCACCCACACCCTAAACCTGACCCTCACCCCACCCTCAAATTAACACTAAGGCTAACTTTCACCCTAACCCTAACCCTTACCCTAAAATTAACCCTCACCCTATCCCTCAACCTAACCCTAACCCTAAGCATCACCCTCACTCTCACCTTAACCAGAACCCTAATCCTAACCCTCACCCTAAAAGTTAAAATCACCCTAACAGTAACCCTAACCCTAACACTAAGCCTCACACTAACCCTAACAATCACCCTAAGCCTAACATTAACCCTAACCCTAACCCTCACCCTCACCCGAAACCTAACCCTAACCATAACCCACACCCTCACCCTCACCCTCATCCTCACCCTCACCTTAAATCTGACCCTAACAATAACCCTAACCCTAACCCTAAACCTAACCCTCACCCTAACCCTAACCCTCACTCTAACCCTCATCCTCACCATCACCCTAACCTTAACCCTAAGGCTAACACTAACCCTAACCGTCACCCGAACTTTATCCTCACCCTATCCCTAACCATCAAATTAATCCTAATGCTCAACCTAACCTTAACAGTACACCTCACGCGAACCCTCACCCTAACTCTAATCCTAACCCTAAACCTAACCCTCATCTAAACTTAACCCTAATTGTCAACGTTACCCTAACCCTCACCATCACCCGAACTCTCACCCTAACCCTAACACTCACCCACACCCTAACCCTCAAGCTCACCCTAACCCTAACCCTCACCTAATCCTCACCCTAACCTTAACCATTATCTAACAAAGACCCTCACTCTCACCCTCACCCTAACCTTCACCCTAAGCCTCACCCTAAATGTAACCCTAACTCTAAACCTCACCCGCACCCTCACCCTCATGCTCAGCCTTACACTAACACTACCCCTAATCCTAACCCACGCTCAACCTGATCATAACACTCACCATAACCCTTACCCTCACCCTCACAATATCCCTAACCTTAACCCTCACACTAAACCTAACCCTCACCCTAAACCTAACCCTACCCCTCACCCCAAACCTCAACCTAGACCTAACCCTCACCCTAATGCTAACCCTCACCCTCACCCTAGCCCTCACCCTAATCCTAACCCTCATCTTAAACTTCACCCTCACACCACCCTCAAACTAACCCTAACCCTAACCCTCTCCCTAACCCTAACCCTAACCCGCACACTAGCCCTCACCTTAAACCTAACCCTAACCCTACCCCTCACCCTAACCCTAAACTTAACCCTAAACCTAACCCTCACCCTAACACTGACCCTAACCCTAACCCTCACCCCTACCTTAACCCTCACGCTAACCCTTAAGCTCATCATCACCCTAAACCTCACACTAAACCTAAACCTCACCCAAACTCTATCCCTAACCGTCACCCTCACCCTCACCCTCATGCTAACCTAACCCTAACCCTCACCCTAACCCTAAAACTCACCCTAACCCTAAGCCTAACCTTCACGCTCACCCAAACCTACTGCTACCTCTAACACTCACCCTAACCCTCACTCTATCACTTACCCACACCATAAACCTAAACATAACCCTCACCCTCACCCTCACCCTAAATCTCACCCTAAACTTAACCCTAACCGAAATACGAAACCCTATCCCTAACCTGAACCCTAACCCTCACCCGAAACCTTAACCCTATCCCTAAACCTAACCCTCAAGCTAAGTGTCACACTATCCCTAACCCTATCCCAAACCCTAACCCTCACTCTAACCCTCACCCTAAACCTTATACTCACCCTCACCCTAACCCTAACACTAACGCTGACGCTTACAATAACTCTAACCCTTACCCTAAACCTCTTACCCCTCACCCTAACCCTCATCCTAACCCTAAACCTACCCAAAACCTATCCCTAACCCTAATCCTAACCCTAACCCTCACCCTCATCATAACTAACCCTAACCCTAACACTAATTCTCACCCTCACCCTCACCCTCAGCCTAACCCTGACCCTCACACTAACCCTAACCATCACGCTAACCCTCAACCTAATCCTCAACACTAACCCTAACCGTAACCCTTACACTAAACCTAACCCTAAACATCACCAAAATCCTCAATAACCCTAAACCTAGTCCTAACCCTAACCCTTACCCTCACCCTAACCCTTACACTAACCCTAAACCTAAACATCACCAAAATCCTCAATAACCCTAAACCTAGTCCTAACCCTAACCATTACCCTCACCCTAACCCTAACACTCACCCAACCCTAACCTTCACCCTAACACTAAGACTAACCCTAACACAAACCCTCACACTAACCCTAACCCTCAGCCTAAACCTAACCCTCAACCTAAACCTAACCCTAACCCAAATCCTCACCCTCAACTCATCCCTCACACTAACCCTTTTTCTATCCCTAACCCTAACCCTAACCCTAACCCTAACCCTCACCCTTTCCGTAACTCTCACCCTCACAAAAAACCTGACCCTTAACCTTACCTTAACCTCACCCTAACCCTCACACTTACCCAAAATCTCAACCTAACCTAATAAAAACACTCACACTAAACATCACCCTAACCCTAATGCTAACCCTAACACTCACCCTCACCCTAACCCTCACCCTAAACCTGAAACTCACTCTAACCCTAACGCCAAACCCACAACCTCACCCTAAACCTCACCCTAACCCTAACCCTCACCCTTATCCTTACCCTCACCCTAAACCTAACCCTAAGCTAACCATAAACCTCACCCTAACCCTCACCCTCAACCTATCCCTAATCCACACCCTAACACTCAGCCTAAACCTCACCCTAACCCTAACCTTAACCTTCACACTAACCCTAACCCTCACCCTAAACTTAACCCTACCCCTCACCCTAACCCTAACCCTCATGCTCACCCTAAACCTAACCCTAACCCTATCGCACACCCTCACCCTCACCCTCATCCTCACCCTCACCCTAAACCTAATCCTAACAATAACCCTAATCGTAAACCTAACCCTCAACTTAACCCTAAACCTCAAGCTAACCCTCATCCTCACCCTCACCCTCACCTTAACCTTAAGCCTAACCCTAACCCTCACCCTCACCCTCAACTTAACACTAAAGCTAACCCTAACCCTCACCCTAACAGTAACCCTAACCCTCACTCTCACCCTAACCGTCACCCTAACATTATCCTCACGCTATCCATAACCCTCACATTAACCCTAATTCTCACCCTAACCTTAATAGTACCCCTCATCCAAACCCTCATCCTAACTCTAACCCTAACCCTAAACCTAACCCTCACCTAACCCTAAATCTCAACTCACCATCACCTGAACCCTCACCCTAAACCTAACACTAACCCACACCCTAACCCTAAAGCTCACCCTCACCCTCACCCTCACTTAATCCTCACCCTAACCCTAACCATTATCTAAAAAGGCCCTCAGCCTCACCTTCACCCTAACCCTCACCCTCACCCTAGCACTCACCCTAAACGTAACCCTACCCGTAAACCTCACCCGCCCTCTCACCTTCATGCTCAGCCTTACCCTAACCCTACCCCTAATCCTAACCCTAACCATCAACCCATCATAACCCTCACCATAACTCTTACCCCCACCCTCACCCTATGCCTAACTGTAATGCTCTCATTAACCTAAACCTCACCCTAAACCTAACCCTACCCCTCACCCCAAACCTCCACCTAAACCTAACCCTGACCCTCACCCTAATGCTCACCCTAACCCTCACCTTAGCCCTCACCCTAATCCTAACCATCATCCTAAACCTCACGCTCACACCACCCACAAACTAAACCTAACCGTAAACCTCACCCTAAGCCTAACCCTCACCCTAACCCTAACCCGCACCCTAGCCCTCACCCTAACCCTAACCCTAACCCTCCCCGTCACCCTAACCCTAAACCTAACCCTAACCCTCACCCTAACCCTCACCCTAACACTAACCCTAACCCTAACCCTCACCTTTACCTTAAGCCTCACCCTAACCCTTAACCTCATCCTCACCCTAAACCTCACACTAAACCTAACCCTCACCCTAACTCTAACCCTAACCGTCACCCTCACCCTCACTCTCATGCTAACCCTAACCCTAACCCTCACCCTCACCCTCACTCAAACCCTACTAATAACTCTAACACTCACCCTAACCCTCACGCTATCACTTAAACACACCATAAACCTAAACCTAACCCTAACCCTCACCCTCACCATAAACCTCACCTTACCCCTAACAGTAACCCAAACACGAAACCCTTAACCTAACCCTAAACTGAACCCGAACCCTCACCAGAAACCTTAACCCTAAACCTAAACCAAACCCTCAAGCTTACAGTCACCCTAAACCTAACCCTATCCCTAACCCTAACCCTCACTCTAACCCGCATCCTAAACCATATCCTCACCCTCACCCTGACCCTAACCCTAACGTTAACCCTCACAATAAATCTAACCTCACTCTAAACCTAAACTTTCCCCTCACCCTAACACTCATCCTAACCCTAAACCAAACCCAAAACCTCTCCCTAACCCTAATCCTAACCCTAACTCTCAACTTCACCCTCACCCTCAGCCTAACCCTAACCCTCACACTAACCCTAACCGTCAAGCCAACCGTCAACCTAATCCTCACACTAATCCTAACCCTAACCCGTACACTAACCCTAAACCTAAACCTCAACAAAACCCACAATTACCCTAAACCTAGACCTAACCTTAACCCTTACCCTAACCCTAACCCTAACCCTCACACAAACCCTAACCTCACCCTAAACCTAACCCTCACCCTAAACCTTACCCTCACCCTAATACTAAGCCTAAACCTAACACCAACACTCACACTAATCCTAACCCTCAGCCTAAACCTAACCCTCAACCTAAACCTAACCCTAACCCTAATCCTGACCCTCACCATATCCCTCACACTAACCCTTTTCCTAACCCTAACTCTAACCCTCACACTAACCCTAACCCTGTCCCGTTCCGTAACCCTCACCCTCACCAAAAACCTCACCCTAACCCTTAACTTACCCTCACCCTAACCCTCACACTAACCCAAAACCTCACCCTAAACTAACCAAAACACTCACACTAAACCTCACCCTAACCCTAATGCTAACCCTAACACACACCCTCAACCTAAACCTCAACCTAAACCTTCACCTCAACCTAACAGTAACCCTAACCCTCAACCTCACCCTCAACCTCACCCTAAGGCTAACCCTAACCCTAACCCTTACCCTCACCCTAACCGTAAACATAAGCTAAGCCTTAATGTCACCCTAACCCTCACTCTCACCCTAACCCTAATCTAAACCCTAACCTAACCTCAACCGAAACCTTCACCTCAACCTAACACTAACCCTAACCCTCAACCCCAACCTAAACCTCATCCTAACCCTATCCCTAACCTTCACACTAACCCTAACCCTCACCCTAACCTTAACCCTACCCCTCACCCTAAACCTGATCCTAAACCTAACCCTCAACCTAACCCTAACCCTAAACCTCACACTAACCCTAACCCTCACCTTCACCCTCACCCTCAACGTAACCATAAACCTAACCGTAAACCTAAAAATAACCCTAATCCTAACCCTTATCCTAACCCTCACCTTCACCCTTATCCTAACCCTCACCTTCACCCTCACCCTAACCCTAACCCTCACCCTTAACCTAACCATCAACCTCACCGTAACCCTAAACCTAACCCTAAAACTTAGTCTCACCCTAACACTAAACCTAAACCTAAAACTAGCCATTACACTAACCCTAATCCTCAGCCTAACCCTAACCCTCAACCTAACCCTATCCTTAACCCTAACACTCACCCTCACCCTAGCCCTCACCCTAAACCTAATCCTAATCCTAACCCTCACCCTAAACCTAAACCTCACCCTATTCCCAACCCTCAATCTCACCCTCACCCTAAACCTAACCCCAAACCAAACACTCACCCTAACCCTCACCCTTACTGTAAACCTAAACCTAACCCTCACCCTAACCCACAAGCTTACCATAATCCTAACCCTCACACTTAACATTACTCTCACCCTCAACCTAACCCTCACCCTAACCCTAACCCTCACACTAACCTTACGCTAACCCTCACACTAACCATAATGCTAACCCTAACTCTCACCCTGACCCTAAACCTCACCATAACCCGAAACCTCACCCTAAACCTATCCCTATCCCTAACCCTCAACCTAACCTTTACCCTCAACCTAACACTAACACTAAGCCTCACACTAACAATAAACCTCACCCTAACTCTAACCTCACCCTAACCCTAACCCTCACCCTAACACTAACCCTAACCCTCACCCTCACCCTAACCTTTAACCTTACCCTCACCCTAATCCTCACAACAACCCTAACCCTAAGACTAACCGTTACCCTCTCCCTCATGCTCACCCTCAGCCTAAATTTAAACCTAACCCTACTCTTAACCCTAACCCTCACCTTCACCCTCACACTAACCCTAACCCTAAATCTAACTCTAAGCCTAACCCTCACGATCACCCTCACCCTCACCCTAAGCCTCACTGTCACCCTCACGCTCACCCACACCCTAAACCAAAGCCTAACCCTCACCCTAAACCTATCTCTCACCCTAACCATAAACCTCACACTGACCCTCACCCTCACCTCACCCTAACCATAAACCTAACCCTAACACTCACCCTAAACCTCACCCTAACCCTAATGCTAACTCTAACCCTCACACTCACCCTAAACCTCATGCTAACCCTTACGCTCACCGTAAATCTAACCCTGACCCTACCCCTCACCCTAACCCTAATCCTAACCCTCATCCTAAACCTCACCCTAAACCTAAACCTATCCCTAACCCTAACGCTAACCCTAACGCTCACCCTAACCCTCACCCTAACCTAATCCTAACTCTAAAACTCACCCTAACACTCACACTTAACCTTAACTAACCCTCATACAAACCATCACCCTAACTCTAACCCTCACCTTAACCTACCCCTAAACCTCACCCTAACACTCACCTTCACCCTATCCCTATTCCTCACCCTAACCCTCACACTCACACTCAACCCCACCCTATTCCTAACCCTAAACCTCACCCTCACCCACACCCTAAACCTCACCCTCACCCTCACACGAACCCTAACCCTAACCCACACCCTAACCCTAACGCTAAACCTAGCCCTCACCCGAAACCTAAACCTAACCCTCACCCGCACACTCACCCTAACCCTAAACCTAAACCTAACCCTCACGCTAACTCTAACCCTAACCCTAATGGTAACCATAACCCTCACCCTCACCCTAACCCTCACCTTAACACTTTCCCTCTCCCTAACCCTCATCTTAACCCTCACCCTAACCCTAACCCTAACCATCACCCTAACCATAATCCTCAACCCCACCCTCACCCTAAGCCTAACCCTAAGACTAAGACTAACCCTAACCCTACCCCTCAGCCTAATGCTCACTCTAACCCTAATCCTAACTCTAATACTCACCCTATCCCTAAACCTAACCGTAACCCTCACCCTCACCCTAGACCTGACCCTAACCCCAAACCTAACCCTCACCATAACCCTAACACTAATGCTAACCATAAACCTCACCATCAATCTAACCCTCACCCTAACCCTTACCGTCCGCCTAACCCTAACACTCACCCTCACCCTAACATTCACACTAATCCTTACCCTCAACTTAACCCTAAACCTAACCCTCACACTAACCCTTACCCTCACCTAACCCTACACTTACCCCTCAGCCTAACCCTCTCCCTCACCATAAACCTAATCCTCACCCTAACCCTCACGCTAACCCTCACCCTAAAACTCACACTCACCCTCACCCTCACATCACCCTCAGCATAACACTAACCATAACCCTAATCCTAACCCTAAACCTCACCCTCACCCTAAAAGTCACCCTAATTCTTAACTTCACACTAATCCTAACCCTAACCCTAACCCTAACACTCACACTAAACCTAACCCTCACCCTAATCATAACCCTACCCCTTACCCTCACCCTCACCCTAAACCTAAACCTATCCCTAACCCTAACCTTCACCCTAACCCTCACCCTCACGCTAACCCTAACCCTAACCCTCAACCTTACCCTAAAGCTCACCCTAAGCCTTAACCTCATCCTCACCCTAAACCTCACACAAAACCAAACCCTCACCCTTACTCTAACCCTAACAGTTACCCTCACCTTACCCTCACATGAACACTAACCCTAAGCCTCACCCTAACCCTAAAACTTACCCTAACTGTAATCCTAACCCTCACCCTCAAGATCACCTTAAACCTAACCCTAACCCTCACCCTAAACTTCACTCTAACCCTAATGCTAAACCTAACACTCACCCTAACACTCACACTATCACTTACCAACACGATAAACCTAAACCTAATCCTAACCCTCACTCTCACCGTAACCCTCAACCTAACCCTAACCCTAACCCGAAACCCTCACCCTAACCCTCACCCTAACTCTAACACTAATCCTAACCCTAACCCTAACCCTAATGCAAACCCTTACCCTAACCCTAACCTAACTCTCAGCCTACCCCTAAACCTAACCCTGACCCTCACCCTAACCCTAACCTTCACCCTAACCCTAACCCTCACGCTAAGCCTTACCCTCACCCTAACACTAAGCCTAACCCTAACACCAACCCTTCCAATAACCCTACCCTCAGCCTAAGCCTAAGCCTCACCCTAAACCTAACACTACACCTAAACCTCACCCTCACCTTAGCCCTCACACTAACCCTATTGGTAACACTAACCCTCACCCTAACACTAACCCTCACCCTAAACTTCCTCCTAACCCTAACCCTAACACTGAGCCTCACCCTAACCATAACCCTAACACTAATCCTAAACTCCACCCTAACCCTAACCCTCACCCTAACCCTAACCCTAACCCTAAACCTCACCCTAACCCTCACCCTCACCTTAACCCTAACCAAAACCCTAACCCTCAACCTAACCCTAACCCTAACCCTCACCCTAACCCTCACACTAAACCTATCCCTCACCCTAACCCTAACCCTACCCCTCACCCTAAACTTCCTCCTAACACTAACCCTAACCCTAACCCTAAACCTCACCCTAACCGTAACCATATCCCTCACCTTCACCCTCACCCTAAACTGAACTGTAACCCTAACGATAACCCTAACCCTAACCCTAATCTTAACCCTCACCCTCACCCTAAAACTAACCCTAACCCAAACCCTCACCCTCACCCTAACTGTCAGCCTCACCCTCAACCTCACCTTCACCTTAACCCTCACCCTCACCCTAGCCCTCACCCTAACCCTAACCCTAACCCTAAATCTCACCCGCATCATCACCCTAACCCTCAGTCTAAACCTAACCCTATCTCTAATCGTAACCCTCAACCTCACCCTCAACCTAACCCTCACCCTAACCCTTACCCTCACCCTCACCCTAACCTTAACTGTAAAACTCAAATTAAAGCTAACCCTCACCCTAACCCCCACCTTAAACATAACCCTAACCCTCATCATAACCCTAAAGTTCACCCTCAACCTAGCCCTCACCCTAACCCCAAGCCTCACCCTAAAATTCACCCACACACCAGCCTCAAACTAAACCTAACCCTAACCCTCACCCTAACCCTAACCCTCACCCTAACCCTAACCCTCAGCCTAGCCTTCACCCTAACCCTAAATAACCCTCACCCTCACCCTCATCCTCACCCTCAGCATAACACTAATCCTATCCATATTCCTAAATCTAAACCTCACCCTCACCCTAACCACCAAGATAATTCTTACCCACACACTAATCCTAACACTAACCCTAACCCTAACTCTCACACTAAACCTAACCCTCACCCTAACTGTAACCCTACCCGTTACCCTAACTGTCACCTTAACCCTAACCCTAAACCTCACCCTAAACCTCACCCTAAACCTCACAGTCACCCTAAACCTGACCCTAACCCTAATGCTAACCCTAACCATAACCCTCACCCTCACCCTAACCCTCACCCTACACCTCACTCTAATCGTAACCTTAACCCTCAGCCTAACCCACACCCTAACAATAACCCTAACCCTCACCATAAACCTCACACTAACCCTAATACTAACCTCCACCCTAACCCTAACGTTCACCCTAACCCTAACCCTAACCCTAACCCTCACGTTCACCCTCACCCTCTCCGTAACCCTAAGCCTAACCCAAACCCTCACCCTAACCCTAACCCTAACCCTAATACTAACCTCCACCCTAACCCTAAAGTTCACCCTAACCCTAACCCTAACCCTAAGCCTCACGCTCATACTCACCCTCTCCTTAACCCTAAGCCTAACCCTAACCGTCACCCTAACCCTCCCCTTAACACTAAACCTAACCCTAACCCTCACTCTAATAGTAACCTTAAACCTCACCATCACCCTAACTCTCAACCTTACTTTATCCTCACCCTAACCCTAACCCTCACATTAACCCTAATACTCACCCTAACCATAACCCTACCCCTAACCATAACCCTCACCCTAACTTTTAGCCTAACCTTAACCCTCTCCTAACCCTAACCCTAACCCTAACCCTAACCCTCACCTAACCCGGTTATGGTTAATAACCCTCAACCTCATCCTAACCCTCACCATCACCTGAACCTGCACCCTCACCCTAACCCTCACCTAATCCTCACCCTAACCCTAACATTACCTAACCAAGACCCTCACCCTCACACTCACCTTCACGCTAACCCTCACCCTCACACTATCCCTCACCCTAACCATAACCCTAACCCAAAAATTCACCCGCACCCTCATCCTCACCCTCAGCCTAACCCTAACACTATCCCTATTCCTATCCCTAACCCTCGCCCTCACCCTAACCCTCACCATAACCCCTAACCTCACCCTCACCCTAACCCTAACAGTAACCCTCACACTAAACCTAACCTCACCCTAAACCTAACCCTACCCCTCATCATAACACTTACACTAAACCTAATTCAAACCCTCACCCTAACCCTAACCCTCACACTCACCCAGGCCCTCAATCTAACCCTTTCCCGCACCCTAAACCTCACCCTCATACCACCCTCAAATTAACCCTAACCCTAAACCTCACCCTAACCTTAATCTCACCCTAACCCTAATCCTCACCCTAACCCTCAATCTAACCCTAACCCTAAAACTCACACTCACCCTCAACCTCACCATCACCCTCAGCGTAACATAAACCATAACCCTAATCCTAACCCTAAACCTCACCCTCACCCTAAACGTCACCCTAATTCTTACCTTCACACTAATCCTAACGCTAACCATAACCCTAATACTTACACTAAACCTAAACCTCACCCTAACCATAACCATACCCATTACCCTAACCCTCACCCTAACCGTAACCCTATCCCTGTCCCTAACCCTAACCCTCACCCTAACACTAACCCTAACCCTCACCCTTACCCTAAACCTCAAAATAAGCCTTAACCTCATCCTCACCCTAAACCTCATACTAAACCTAACCCTCAGCCTAACTCTAACCCTAACCGTCACCCTCACCCTTACCCTTACCCTCACGCTAATACTAAACCTAACCCTCACCCTAACCCTAAAACCAACCCTAACCCTAACCCTAACCCTCACCCTCAAGCTCACCTTAACCCTAACAATATCCCTCACCCTATACTTCACTCTAACCTTAATGCTAACTCTAACACTCACCCTAACCCTCACACTGTCACTTACCCACACGATAAACCTAAAACTAACCCTAACCTTCACCCTCACCTTAACCTTCAACCTAACCCTAACACTAACCCTAACCCGAAAGCCTCATCCTAACCCTAACCATAACTCTTACACTAATCCTAAACCTAACCCTCACCCTAACGCTAACCTTTACCCTAACCCTAACCCTAACTCTCACCTAACCCTCAGCCTAACCATAACCCTAACCCTGACCCTCACCCTAACCCTAACCCTCACCTGAAACCTAACCCTCACTCTAACCCTTATCCTCAACCTAACACTAAGCCTAACCCTAACACCAACCCTCCCACTAACCCTAACCCTCAGCCTAAGCCTAAACCTCACCCTAACCCTAACCCTAACCCTAACCCTCACCCTCACCTTAGCCCTCACACTAATCCTATTGCTAAACCTAACCCTCACCCTAACACTAACCTTAACCCTAAACCTCACCCTAAGCCGAACCCTCACCTTAACCCTAACCAAAACCCTAACCCTCACCCTATCCCTAACCCTACCCCTCACCCTAAACTTCCTCCTAACACTAACCTAAACCTAGCCCTTAACCTCACCTTAACCATAACCATATCCCTCACGTTCACCTTCACCCTAAACTGAACTGTAACACTCACTCTAACCCTAACAATAACTCTAACCCTAACCCTAATCTTAACCCTCACCTTCACCCTAACACTAACCCTAACCCAAACCCTCACCCTCACCCTAACCCTCAGCCTCACCCTCAACCTCACCTTCAACCTAAACCTAACCCTTACACTAGTGCTCATCCTAACCCTAACCCTAACACTAAACCTCACCTGCACCCTCACCCTCACCCTCAGCCTAAACCTAACCCTATCTCTAATCATAACCCTAACCCTCACCCTCACCCTAACCCACACCATAACACTTACCCTAACACTCACCCTAACCTTAACCGTAAACCTTACACTAAAGCTAACCCTCACCCTAACCCTCACCCTAAACATAACCCTAACCCTCATCATAACCCTAAAGTTCACCCTCAACCTAGCCCTCACCCTAACAACAAGCCTCACCCTAAACCTCACCCTCACACCAGCCCCAAACTAAACCTAACCCTAACCCTCACCCTAACCCTAACCCTAAACCTAACTCTCACCCTCACCCTCATCCTCACCCTCAGCGTAACTCTAATCCTATCCATATCCCTAAACCTAAACCTCACCCTCACCCTAAACATCACCCTAATTCTTACCCTCACACTAATCCTAACCCTAACCCTAACCATAACTCTCACACTAAACCTAACCCTCACCCTAACTGTAACCCTACCCCTTACCCTAACCCTCACCTTAACCCTAAAGCTAATCCTCACCCTAAACCTCACAGTCACCCTAAACCTGACCCTAACCCTAATCCTAACGCTAACCCTCACCCTAACCCTAACCCTCACTCTGACCCTAACCCTCACCCTAAACCTCATCCTAATCCTAACACTATCCCACACCCTAACACTAACCCTAAACCTAACCCTCACCCTAAACCTCACCCTTACCCTAATCCTAACCCTCAACCTAAACCTAACCCTAACACTCACCCAAAAACTCAACCTCACCCACACTCTAACCCTAACCCTCACCCTAACCCTCACCATCACCATAACCTTCACTCTTACCGTAACCCTCAATCTCACCCTAATACTCGCACTTACCCTTATTCTTCCTCTCACCCTAACCCTCACCCTAACCCTAACCCTCACCCTAACCTAACCTGAACACTCACCCTAGCCCTCAACCTAAAGCTAATGCTAACCCTAACACTCACCCTAACCCTAACCCTTAACCTCACCCTAAACCTAACCCTAAAACTAACCCTCACTCTCACCCTAAACCTCACCCTAAGCATAACCCTCACCCAAACACTTACCCTCATCCTAACAGTAACCCTGACGCTAAACCTCACCTCACCCGCAACCTCACCGTAACTGTAACCCTAAACCTAACCCTAACAATAACACTAACCCTCACCCTAACCCTAACCTCACACTCACCCTAATCCTCACCCTAAAACCTATCTTCACCCTAACCCTCACCCTAACTCTAAACCTAACCCTAAACCTCACCCTAACCCAAACACTAACCGTAACCCTTAAACTAACCCTGAACTTCACCCTAACCCTAACCCCTAACTCTAAACCCTCACCCTGACCCTAAACCTAATCCTAAACCTCACCTACACCCTAAGAGTTACGCTCACCGTCACCCTCACCCTAACCCTCAATCTCACCCTAAACATCAACCTAAACCTAACCCTCACCCTTACCCTAAGCCTAACACTAATCCTAACCCTAACCCTCACCTGCATCTAACCCTCAGCCTATCCCTAACCCTAACCCTAACACTCACACTCACCCTAACCCTAACCCTCAAACTCACCCTCACCCTCAGCTTAAACCTAAGCCTAACAATTACCCTAAACATAACCCTCACAATCACCCTCATACTAAACCTAAGCCTAACCCTAAACCTAACACTCAAACTCACCCTCACCCTAACCCTAACCCAAACCCTCAAACGAACCCTCACCCTCAACCTAAACATCACCCTAAACCTAACCCTCAAACTAACCTTTAGCTTAACCCTCAATCTAACCTTAACCCTCACACTCACCCTCACCCTCAGGCTCACCCTAACCCTAATCCTCACCCTAACCATAACCCTCACCCTCACCCTCAACCTAAACCTATTTCTAACCCTCACCCTCACCCTATCCCTAACCCTAACCCTAACCCTCACATAACCCTAACCCTAACCTTCAACGTCACCCTAACCCTCACCATTACCCGAACCCGAACCCTAACCCTAACCCTCACCCACACCCTAACGCTCAAGCTCACCCTCACCCTAAACCTCAACTAATCGTCACACTAACCCTCACCCTATTCCTAACCCTAAACCTCACCCTAACCCTAAGCATAACCATAAACCTAACCCTCACCCTAACACTCACCCTAAACCTAACCCTCTCCCTAACCCTAAAACTCACCCTAATCCTCACCCTAACCCTCACTCTCACACTCACCCTCACCCTAACCCTCACCCTAACCCTCACCCTAACCCTAATGCTAACTCTAACACTCACCCTAACCCTCATGCTATCACTTACCCACACCCCAAACCTAAGCCTAACCTTAAACCTCACCCTCACACTAAACCTCACCCTAACCCTAAACCTAATCCTAACCATCACCCTCACCCTATCCCTAACCCTAACCCTCACATAACCCTAACCCTAACCTTCAACGTCACCCTAACCCTCACCATTACCCGAACCCTCACCCTAACCATAACCCTCACCCACACCCTAACGCTCAAGCTCACCCTCACCCTAAACCTCAACTAATCGTCACCCTAACCCTAACCATTACCTAACCAAGACCCTCAGCCTAACCCTCAACTTCACCCTAACCCTCACCCTCACCCTAGACCTCACCCTAACCATAAACATAACCCTAACCCTAAACCTTACCCTCACCCTCAGGCTCACCCTCAGCCTAAACCTAACCCTATCCCTAATCCTAACCCTAAACCTCACCCTCAATCTAAGCCTCACCATAACCTTTACCCCCACCCTCACCCTCACCCTAAACGTAACCCTCACACTAAACCTAACCCTCATCCTAAACTTAACCCTACCCCTCACCCTAAACATAACCCTAACTCTAAAGCTCACCCTCACGCTAGCCCTCACCCTAACCCTAATTCTAACCCTAAACCTTATCCTCACCCTAAACCTCACACTAGCCCTAACCCAAATCCTCAGTCTAACCCTAACCCTAACCCTTACCCTAACCCTCAACTTCAGGCTAACCCTCACCGTTACTCTTACCGTCACGCTCATCCTAACCCTCACCGTTACTCTTACCGTCACGCTCATCCTAACCCTCACCCTAAACCTAACCTAATCCATCACTATAACCCTAACCCCCACCCTCACCATCACCCTCATCGTAACCCTATGCCTAAGTCTAACCCTAACCCTTTCCCTCACCCTCACCCTAGCCCTCACCCTAACCCTAATCCTAACCCTAACCCGAACCCTAACTCTCACCCTAACCCTAAGGGTAAACATCACCTTAAGCCTAATCCTCTCCCCAACCATCACCTTCAACCTTACCCTAAGCCTAAGCCTAATACTAATCCTAACCCTCACACTCACCCTCACCCTAAACCTAATCCTAACCCTAACCCTAACCCTAAACCTCAACCTAACCCTCACCCTAATCCTAACGCTAACACTAACACTAGCACTAACCCTAACCGTCACCATATCCCTCAGCCTCAACCTAACTCTAACTCTAAACCTCACCCTCACCCTATCACTAATCCTAACCTTATCCTTAAACCTCACAATAACCCTAACCCTAAATCTCACCCTCACCCTCACCCAAACCGTAACTCTAACCCTAACCCTAACATTAACACTAATCCTAACCCTAAAATTAACCCTAACCCTAACGCTAAACTTGACCCTCAGCCTCACCCTAATTGCAAATGTAAACCTAACCATAACACTTACAATGATCCTAACCCTAATCCTAACCATCACCCTCACCCTAACCCTAATCCTCACCCTAACCCAGACCCTAACCCTAACCCTGACCCTCACTGTAACCCTCACCATCATCTTAAGCCTCACCCTCACCCTAACCGTAACCCTCACCCTAACCCTAATTCTAACCCTAACCATAACACTAAAAACCTCACCCTAACCATCATCCTCACCCTCACTGTAACCCTAACCCTAACCCTAACAATAACATTAACACTAACCCTAATCCTATCCCTCTCCTTCACCCTCAACGTAACCATAACCCTAACCCTAACAATAACATTAACCCTAATCCTAATCCTAAACCTCACTCTCACCCTAAACCTAATCCTAACCCTAACCCTAACCCTCAACTTAACCCTAACCATAACCCTTACGGTAAACCTAACCCTCATCCGAACCCTCATGCTAAACCTAACCCTAACCTGAAACCTCACCCTATCACTAACCCTAACCCTTACCCTCACCCTAGCCCTCACCGTAACTCCAATCCTAACCCTCACCCTAACCCTTACTCTCACCCTAACCCTAATCCTAAACCTCACCCTAAACCTAAACCTAACCATAACCCTCAACCTAACCCTAACCCTAAACCTCACCCTAAACCTAACCCTATACCTCACCCTAACACTAAACTTAAACTGAACCCTAACTCTCACCCTAAAACTAACCCTAACCCTCACCCAAACCCTAACTCACACCCTCACCCTCACCTTCAGTGTAACCCTAAGCCAAGCCCTAATCTTAACCCTAACCCTCACACACAACCTAACCCTTACCCTAATCCTAATCCTAACCCTAACTCTAACCCTCACCCTCAGCCTCACCTTAACCCTAACCCTAAACCTATACCTCAACCTCACCCTAACCCTAACACTAAACCTCACCCTAACCCTAAGCCTAAACCTCACTCTCACCCTAGCCCTCACCCTAACCCTAATCCTAACACTAACCCTCATATTAACCCTACCCATAACCCTAACCCTAACCCTCACCCTAAACCTAATCCTCACCCACACCATTACCCTCAGACTAACTCTAATCCTATCCCTAACCCTAACACTCACACTAACCCTAAACCTAAACCTCATTCTAAGCCTAAAACTCACACTCACCCTCACCCTCAGCCGAACTCTAAGCCTAATCCTTACTCAAACCCTAACCCTCACAATCACCCTAAGCCTAACCATAACCATAACCCTAACCCTCACCCTAAACCTTACCCTAACACTAACCCTAACCCTCACCTTAAACCTCAGCCTCACCCTTACCCTAACTCTAAAACTAAACCTCATGCTCACCATAAGCCTTACCCTAATCCTAATCCTAACCTTAAGCCTAAGCTTAACATTCACCCTAACCCTAACCCTAACCCTAAACCTGACAATAACCCTAACCCTAAACCTCACCCTCACCCTAGGCCTCACCCTAACCCTAATCCTAACCCTCATCCTAAACCTCACCCTAACACTAACCCTAACCCTCACCCTAACCCTAATCCTAACCCTATCCTTCACTCTGACCGTAATCCTAAACATCATCTTAACCCTCACCCTAACCCTAACCCTAAACCTTACCCTAACACTAACCCTAACCCTCACCTTCAACCTCAGCCTCCCCCTTAAATTAATTCTAAAACTAAACCTCACGCTCACCATAACCCTTACCCTAATCCTAATACTAACCCTAAGCCTAACCCTAACACTCACCCTAACCACAAACTACAACCTCACCTTCACCCTCAGTCTAATCCTAAGCCTAAGCCTAACCCTAACCCTAACCCTCACACTCACCCTAACCTTTACCGTAATCCTAATCCTAACCCTAAGCCTAAAATTCAACCTCACCCTAAACCTCACACTCACCCTAACCCTAACACTAACCTTAACCCTAACCCTCACCCTCAGCCTCACGCTAAAACTAACTCTAACACTAAACCTTACCCTCACCCTAACCCAAACCCTAAACGTAACCCTAAACCTCACCCTAACCCTAACCCTAAACCTCACCCTCACCCTAGCCCTTACACTAACCCTATTCCTAATCCTCATCTTATCCCTCCCCCTAACCCTAACCCTAACCATCACCCTAACCCTAATTCTAACCCTAACCCTAACATTAAAAACCTCACCCTAACCCTAACCCTAACCCTCATCCTCACCCTCACCGTAACCGTAACCCTAACCTTAACAATAACATTAACCCTAACCCTCACCCTCACCGTAACCGTAACCCTAACTCAAACAATAACACTAAACCTAACCCTAATCCTAACCCTACTCTTCACCCTAACACTCATCTTAAACTTAACCCTAACCCTAAGCCTCACCCTCACGCTAGCCCTCACTCTAACCCTAATTCTAACCCTAACCCTCATTCTCAATCTAAACCTCACACTATCCCTAAACCTAATCCTCAATCTAACCCTAACCCTAACCCTTACCCTAACACTCACCCTAGCCATAAGCCTAACCCTTACCATAACCCTCACCCTCAGTCTCACCCTCACCTTTGCTCTTACCGTCACTCTCATCCTAACCCTCACCCTAAACCGAACCCTCATCCTAACCCTCACCCTATCCCTAACCCTATCCATCACCATAACCTTAAGCCCCACCCTCAGCATCACCCTAATCCTAACCATATGCCTAAGCCTAACCCTAACCCTAACCCTCACCCTAAACCTAACCCTCACCATCACAGTAACCCTAACCCTAACCCTAAGCCTCACCCTAAACCTAAACCTAACGTTAACCCTCACCCTAACACTCACCCTAATCCTTAACCTCACCCTAACCCTAAGCCTAACCTTCACACTAAACCTAATCCTCACCCTAAACGTAACCATACACCTCAGCCTAACCCTCATCCTAACCCTAAACCTAAGCCAAACCCTCAACCTAAGCCTAACCTTAACCCTAACCCTAAACCTCATACTAAGCCTAACACTCACCCTCAACCTCACCCTCACCCTCACCCTAACCCTAACCCTCACACTAATGCTCACCCTCACATTAACCCTAACCCTAACCCACACTCTCATCCTCACGCTAATCCTAACCCTAATACTATACCTAAACCTAATGGTAACCCTCACCCTCACCCTAAACCTAACCCTAACACTAACCCTAACCCTAACAATAACCCTGACCCTAACTCTAATACTAACACAAACCCACACCTTAACCCTAACCCTAACCCTAAACCTCACCCTAAACCTAACTCTCACTGTAACCCTAAGCCTCACCCTAACCCTCACCCTCACCCTAACCCTAACCCTAATCCTAATCCTAAAACTCACCCTCACCTTAACCCTTACCCTAAACCAAACCCTCACCATAACCCTAACCCTCACCCTCAGCGTAAACCTAACCCTAACCCTAAACCCAACTCTCAACCTAACCATAACCCTAACCTTAATCCTAAACTCCACCCTAAACCTAACGCTCACCCTTACCCTAAACCTCATCCTAACCCTCACCCTCACCTTAACCTTAACCAAAACCCTAACGCTCAACCTAACCCTCACCTTAACCCTAACCCTAACCCTCATTCTAACCGTCACACTAACCCTAACCCTCACCTTAACCCTAACCCTACCACTCACCATAAACTTCATCTTAACACTAACCCTAACCCTAACCCTAAACCTCACCCTAACCCTAACCATAACCTCACCCTCACCCTATACTGAACTGTAACCCTCACTCTAACCCTAACAATAACCCTAAACCTAATCTTAAACCTCAACCTCACCCTAACCCTAACCCTAAACCAAACCCTCACCCTCACCCTAACGCTCAGCCTCACCCTCAACCTCACCTTCACCATAACCCTGACCCTCACCCTAGCCCTCACCCTCACCCTAACCCTAACCCTAACCCAAACCTCACCCGCACCCTCACTCTCACCCTCAGCCTAAACCTAACCCTATCTCTCATCATAACCCTAACCTTCACCCGAACCCGAACCCTCACCATAACCCTTACCCGCAACCTCAACCTAACCTTAACCGTAAACCTCACACTAAACCTAACTCTCACTCTAAACCTAACGCTAACCCTCATCATAACCCTAAAGTTCACCCTCAACCTAGCCCTCACCCTAACCCAAAGCCTCACCCCAAACCTCACCCTCACACCACCCTTAAACTAAACCTAACCCTTACCCTCACCCTATCCCTAGCCCTCACCCTAACCGTTAATAACCCTCACCTAGCCCTCACCCTAACCCTAAACCTATCGCTCACCCTCACCCTCTTCCTCACCCTCAGTGTAACACTAACCCTATCCCTATTCCTAAACCTAAACCTCACCTCACCCTAACCATCACCCTAATTCTTTCCCTCACACTAATCCTAACCCTAACCCTAACCTTTACTCTCACACTAAACCTAAACCTCACCCTAACCGTAACCCTACCCCTTACCCTAACCCTCACCTTAACCCTAAACATAACCCTCACTCTAAACTTCACCCTCAACCTCACAGTCACCCTAACCCTGACCCTAACCCTAATCCTAACCCTAAGTCTCACTCTAAACCTAACCCTCCCCCTCCCCCTAACCCTCAACCTAAACCTCACCCTAATCTTAACCTTAACCCTGAGCCTAACCCAAAACCTAACCCTCACCCTAACCCTAATCCTAACCTCCACTCTAACCATAACATTCACCCTAACCCTAAACCTAACCTTAAACCTCACACTCACCCTCACCCTCTCCTTAACCATAAGCCTAACCCTAACCCTCACCCTCAACCTTACCTTAACACTAAACCAAACCCTAACCCTCACTTTAACAGTAACCATAAACCTCACCCTCACCCTAACCCTTACCCTTACTTTATCCTCACCCTAACCCTAACCCACACATTAACCCTAATACTCACCATAACCGTAACCCTACCCCTAACCCTAACCCTCACCCTAATTTTAACCCTAACCCTAACCCTCACCCTAAACCTCACCCTCATACCACCCTCAAACTAACCCTAACCCTAACCCTAACTCTAACCCTAACCCTCACCCAAACCCTATACCTCACCCTAACCCTAACCCTCATCCTAGCCCTCACCCTAACCCTAACCCTAAAACTCACCCTCACCCTCACCCTCACCATCATCCTCAGCGTAACACTAATGATAACCCAAATCCTAACACTAAACCTCACCCTCAACCTAACCATCACCCTAATTCTTACCTTCACACTAATCCTAAACCTAACCCTAAACCTAACACTCACACTAAACCTAACCCTCACCATAACCTTCACCCTAAACCTAATGCTAACTCTAACACTCACCCTAACCCTCACACTGTCACTCACCAACATGATAAACCTAAACCTAACCCTAAACCTCACCCTCACCATAACCCTCACCCTAACCTTAACACTAACTCTAACACTAATCCTAACCATAACCCTCACCCTAACGCTAACCCTTACCCTAACCCTAACCATAACCCTCACCGAAATCCTCAAACTAACCCTAACCCTAACCCTAACCCGAAACTCTCATCCTTACCCTAACCCTAACTTTAACTCTAATCCTAACCCTCACCCTAACCCTAACCCTAACCCTAACCCTCCCCCTAACCTTAACCCTACCACTCATCCTAAACCTTATCCTAACCCTAACCCTAAACCTAACCCTAATCCTAAACCTCACCATAACCTTAACCCTCACCCTCAACATAACCATAAACATAAACATAACTCTAAAAATAACCCTAACCGTAAACTTTATCCTAACCCTCACCCTCACCTTAAACCTAACCTAACCCTAACCCTCACTCTAAACTTTTAACCCTCACCCTCACCGTAAACCTAAACCTAACCCTAACACTTACCCTCACCCTAACACTAACCCTAACCCTAAACCTCACACTAACTCTAACCCTCACCCTAAACCTTACCCTCACCCTAACCCTCATCCTAACCCTCACACTATCTCTAACCATAACCCTCAAACTAACCCTAACCCTCACCCTAACCTTAACCCTACCACTTACCCTAAACCTCATGCTAACCCTAACACTAAAACTAGCCCTAATCCTAAACCTCACCCTAACCATAACCCTCACCGTCAACGTAATCATAAACCTAAACATAAACCTAAAAACAACCCTAACCCTAAACTTTATACTAACCCTCACCCTCACCCTAACCCTAACCCTAACCCTCACCCTAAACCTATCCTTCACCCTCACCGTAAACCTATACAAAACCCTAACACTTACCCTCACCCTAAAACTAACCCTAATCCTAAACCTCACACTCACTCTATCCCTCACCCTAAACCTAACCCTAACCCTCAACCTTATCTTACCCTCACCCTAACCCTAACCCTTACCCTCACCCTAACCCTCAATCTCACCCTCACCCTAATCCTAAACCTCACCCTAAACCTCACCCTCACCATAACCTTCACTCTTACCGTAACCCTCAAACTCACCCTAACCCTCACCCTTACCCTTATTCTTACCCTCACCCTAATGCTCACCCTAACCCTAACCCTCACCCTAACCTAACCCTACCCCTCACCCTAGTCCTCAAGGTAACGCTAATGCTAACCCTAAACCTCAACCTAACCCTAACCCTAACCCTTAACCTCACCCTAACCCTAACTCACACCCCAACACTTACCTTCAACCTAACCCTCACCCTAACGCTAACCCTAACGCTAAAACTCACCTAACCAGCAACCTCACTGTAATCGTAACCCTAACCCTAACAATAACACTAACCCTAACCTTAAAACTAATCCCTAACCCACACTCTCACCCTCAACTTCATCCTAAATCTAACCCTAAACCACTCCATAACCTAACCCTAACCTCACACTCACCCTAACCCTCACCCTAAAACTTACCCTCACCCTAACCCTCACCTTAACCCTAAACCTAACCCTAACCCTCACCTTAAACTTCCCCCTAACCCTAACGGTAACCCTTAATCTAACCCTGAACCTCACCCTAACCCTAACACTACCCCTCATCCTAACCATCATCCTAACCCTAACACTAAACCCTCACCCTAACCCTAAACCTAACCCTAAACCTCACCTGCACCCTAACAGTCACGCTCACCCTCACCCTCACCCTTACTCTAAACCTCACCCTAACCATCAAACTATCCCTAACCCTCACACTAACCCTAAGCCTAACACTCGCCCTAACCCTAAGCCTCACCCTCATCTAACGCTCAGCCTATCCCTAACCCTAACCCTAACGCTCACACTCACCCTAACCCTAACCCTCACACTCACCCTCAGCTTTAACCTAAGCCTAAAAAAAACCCTAACCCTAACCCTCACAATCACCCTCACCCTAAGCCTAACCCTAACTCTAAACCTAACCCTCACGCTCACCTTCACCCTCACCACCCTAACCCAAACCCTCAACCGAAACCTCACCCTCAACCTCACCCTAACCCTCACCCTCAACCTAAACATCACCCTAAACCTAAACCTCACTCTAACCCTTAGCCTCACCCTACCGTAACACTAACCCTCAACTTAACCCTCAACCTCAGGCTCACCTTAACCCTAATCCTAACCCTAACCCTCATCCTCACCCTCAAACTAAACCTATCCCTAACCCTAACCCTCACCCTAACCATAACCTCCAACCTAACCCTAACCTTCACCATAACCCTAACGCTAACCCTAACCCTAACCCTAAACCTCAGCCTCACCCTCACCCTCAGCCTAAGACTAACCTTATCCCTAACCCTCACACTCAACCTTACCCTAAAACTAACCCTAAGCCTCACCCTCACCCTCAACCCCATCCTAACCCTAACCCAAACACTCAACCCAACCTTCACCTTCACCCTCACCCTAACCCTCACCCTCACCCTAAACATCACCCTAACTCTAACCCTCACCCTAACCCTCACCCTAAACCTAACCCTCACATTAACCCTAACCTTCACCCTAACCCTAACCCTCAACCTAACCCTTACCCTCACCCTAACACTAAGCCCAACCCTAACTTGAAGCCTCACAGTAACCCTAAACCTCACCTTAACGCTAACCCTCACAGTAACCCTAACCCTCACCCTAAACCTAACCCTACCCCTCACCCTACCCCTCATTGTAACTCTAATCCCAACCCTAACACTCACGCTCACCGTCACCCTAACACTCACACTAACCCTAACCATCACCCAAACCCTAACCCTCACACTCTCCAGAACCCTCATCCTCACTCTAACACTCACCCTCACCCCAACCCTCACCCTTACATAATCCTCACCCTAACCCTAACCCTCACACTAACCCTAAACTTAACTTTAACCCTACTCCTCACCCTACCCCTCTCCCTAACTCTAACCGTAACCCTAACACTAACCCTCACCCTAATCCTAACCCTTACGCTCACCCTCACCCTAAAACCTTACCCTTACCTTAAATCTCACCCTAACCCTAACCCTCATTCTACACATCACCCTAAACATAACCCTCACTCTAACCCTAACCCTATCACTCACACGAAACCTGACACTCACCCTAACCCTCAACCTAACCCAAACCTCCAACCTAACATTAACCTTCACGCTAACCCTCACCCTAACCCTAACCCTCACCCTAACCTTTATCCTCACTCTAAACCTATCCCTCACAGTAACCCTAATCCACACCCTAACCCTAACTCTACCCCTCACCCTAACACTCACTCTAACCCTAACCCCAACCCTCACCCTCACCCTCACCGTCACCCTAACACTCAGCCTAATCCTCAACCTTATCCTCACCCTAACCCTTACCCTAAGCCTAACCCTCACCCTAACCCTCACCCTAAACCTTAACCTCACCCTCACCCTAAACCTAAACCTCACCCTAACCCTAAACCTAACCCTAAACCTCACCCTAGCCCTCACCCTAACTCTAATTCTTACCCTAACCCTCACCCTAATCCTAAACCTAGCCCTAACCCTTACCCTATCTCTAAACCTCACCCTCACCCTAGCCGTCACCCTAACCCTAATAGTAAACCTCACCCTCACCCTAACCCTAACCCTCATCCTCACATTAACCCTAACCCTAATAATCAGTCTAACCCTCACCCTAACCCTAACCCGAACCCTTACCCTAACCCTCACTCTAACACTAAAACTCACGCTTATATTAAACCTCACCCTCAGCCTAACCCTCACCTTTACCCTTACCATCACCCTCACCCTAACACTCACCCTATCCCTAACCCTCACCCCAGCCCTCACCCTAAACCTAACCCTAAACCTCACCCTCACCTTTACCCTCACCCTCAGCCTAACACTAACCCTATCACTATTCCTAACCCTAAACCTCACCCTCACCCTAACCATCACCCTAATTCTTACCCTCACACTAATGCTAACCCTAACCCTAAATCTAACTCTCACACTAAACCTAACCCTCACCATAACCTTAGCCCTACGACTTATCCTAACACTCACCTTAACCCTAACCCTAAACCTCACCCCAACCCTCAGCCTAAACCTCCCCGTCACGCTAAAGCTGACTCTAACCCTAATAATAATCCTAAACCTCACCAGAACTCTAACCTTCACCCTCACCCTAACCCTCACCCTAATCCTAAGCCTAAACCTCAGCCTAAACCTCAGCCTAACCCTCACCCTAACCCTAAGGATAACCCTAATCCTAACACACACCCTAACCCGAACCCTCACCCTAACCCTAAACCTCACCCTAATCCTCACCCTAACCCTCACTCTCACCTGCATCCTCACCCTCACCCTCACCCTAGCCCTAATGCTAACTCTAACCCTCACCCTAACCCTCATGCTATCACTTACCCACACCACAAACCTATCCCTAACTTTAAAACTCACCCTCACCCTAAACCTCACCCTAACCCTAAACCTAATCCTAACCCTCACCCTAACACTTACCCTCACCCTAACACTAACCCTCATACTAAACCTAAGCCTCACCATAACCCTAAACCTCACCCTCACCATAACCCTAACCCTAACCCTAACCCTAACACTCACCCTAACCCTAAACCTAACACTAACCCTAACACTAACCATCACCCTAACCCTAACTCTATACCTAAACCTCAACCTCAACCTAACCCTAACCCTAACCCTAAATCTCACCCTAAACCTAAACCTAAACCTCACCTTCATCCTAACACTCATCCTAACCCTCACCCTAACCCTAATCCTAACCATCACCCTAACCCTAATCCTCAAGCTCAACCTCACCCTCAGCATAACCCTAACCCTAAACCTAAACCTAACCCTACCCCACACAATCACCCTCACCCTAAGCTTAACCCTAAGCATAACCTATCCCTAACACTAACCCTCACCCTAACACTTCCCCTCACCCTGACACTAACCCTAACTCTAACACTAAACCTCACACTAACACTAACTCTCACCTTAACCCTAAACTTTACCCTAACCCTTAATCTAAACTTCACCCTCACCCTAGCCCTCACTGTAACCTTAATTCTAAACCTAACCCTCAACCTAATCATAACCCTCATCCTCACCCCAAACCTCACACTAACCCTAACCTAATCCTCAATCTAACCCTCACCCTATCCCTAACCCTTAACTTAACCCTCACCCTAACCCTATCCCTCACCCTTATCTTAACTCTCACCCTCAGCCTAACCCTCAATTTTATCCTTACAATCACCCTCACACTAACCCTCACCCATACCCTAACCCTCACCACAGCCCTCACCCAACCCTAAACCCAATCTCACCCTCACCCTCACCCTCAGTGTAACATTAACCCTATCACTATTCCTAACCCTAAACCTCACCCTCACCCTAATTCTTAACCTCACATTAATCCTAACCCTAAACCTATCCATAACCCTACCCCTTATCCTAACCCTCACATTAACCCTAACTCTAACCTTCACACTAAACCTCACTGTCACCCTAAACCTAACCCTAACCCTAATAATAACTGTAACCCTCACCCTAACCCTCAGTCTAACCCTCACCCTAATCCTAATCCTAACCCTCAGCATAACCCTCAAACTAACTCTAAGCATAACCCTAACCCTAACCCTCACACTAACCCTCACCCTAAACCAAACCCTAACCCTAACCCTCACACGCAGCCTAACCCTCACACTAACCCTTAACCTCATCCTCACCCTAAACCTCACACTTAATCGAACCCTCACCATAACTCTAACCCTAACCGTCACCCTCACCGTCACCCTCACGCTAACCCTAACCCTAACCCTCACCCTAACCCTAAAACTCACCCTAATCCTCAACTTAAACCAAACTCTCACCCTCACCCTCACCCAAACCCTAAACTTAACCCTCACCTAACCCTAATGCTAACTCTAACACTCACCCTAACCCTCATGCTATCACCCACACCACAAACCTAACACTAACCTGAACCCTCACCCTCACCCTAAACCTCACACTAACCCTAAACCTAATCATAACCCTAACCCCCACCCTCAACCTAACCCTCACCATAACCCTTACCCTAACCCTCACCCTAACCATAACCCTCACACTAAACCTAACCCTCACCCTAAACCTAACCCTACACCTCACCCTAACCCTCACCCTAAACTTAGCCCTAACCCTAACCCTCACCCTCATGCTAGCCCTCACCCTAACCCTAATTCTAACCCTAACCCTCATCCTCACCCTAAACCTCACACTAACCCTAACCCTAATCCTCAATCTAACCCTAACCTTAACACGTACCCTAATCCTCACCCTAAACCTAACCCTCACCCTTACTGTAACCCTCACGTTCAGCCTAACCCTCAACTTTACTCTAACCATCACGCTCATACTAACCCTCACCCTAACCCAAACCCTCATCCTAAACCTCCCCCTAAAAATAACAATATCCATCACCATAACCCTAACCCTCAACCTCACCATAACCCTCAGCCTAAACCTATGCCTAAACCTAACCCTAACCCTAACCCTCACCCTCACCCTAGCCCTCACCCTAACCCTAATCCTATCCCTAACCCTCATGCTAACCCTCACACTAACCCTAAGGATAAACATCACAAAAAGCCTAATACTCATATCCACACTCACCCTCAGCCTAACCCTAAGCCTAAGCCTAATCCTAACCCTAAACCTCACACTCACCCTCACCCTAACCTAATCCCAAACCTAACCCTAAACCTCAACCTAACCCTCACACTATACCTAATGCTAACCCTAACACTAACCCTAACCCTGACCCTCACCCTAACCCTCCCCCTCAACCTAACTCTAACCCTAAACCTCACCCTGACCCTATCCCTAATCCTAACCCTAAGCCTCAACCTCACCCTAACCCTAAAATTAACCCTCACCCTCACCCTCTCCCTCACCCAAACCGAAAGTCAAACCCTAACCCTAATATTAACACTAATCCTTACCCTAAAACTAACCCTAACCCTAACCCTAACCCTAACCTTCACCCTCAGCCTCACCCTCACTGGAAATGTAACAATAACCATAACACTTACAACAACCCTAACCGTAATCCTAACCATCACCCACTCCCTAACCCTAATCCTAACCCTAACCATCACGCTAACATTAACCCTCACCCTCACTGAAACCCTAACCCTCATCTTAACATTCACCCTAACCCTAAGCCTAACCCTCACCCTAACCCTTAACCTCAACTTAATCCTAACACTAAGCCTAACCTAAATCTCACCCTAATCCTCACCCTCAGCCTAATCCTAACCCAAACCCCAACCCTCAACCTAACCCTCACCCTAACCCAAACCCTAACCCTAAACCTCACATTAACCCTAACACTCACCCCAACCATAACCCAAACCCTCACCCTAACCCTGATGCTAACTCTAACCCTCTCCATTACCAGAACCCTAAACCTAACCATAAAACTCACCTTAAGGCTAACTCTAACCCTAAACCTAACCCTAACCCTCACCCTAACCCTAACCCTCACCTTCACCCTCACCCTCAGCTTAACTCTAAGCCTAAACTTAACACTAAACCTAACCCTCACACTCACCCTCACCTTAACCCTAATCCTAAACTTACCCTATCCGTACACCTAACCCTCACCCTAACCCTCACCCTAAGCCTAACCCTAACACTAACCCTAACCCTAACACTCACCCTAACCCTCACCCTAACCCTAACTCTACCCCTAAACCTCAACTTCACCCTAACCCTAAATCTAACCCTAACCCTAACCCTAAATCTCACCCTAACTCTAACCCTAAACCTCACCCTCACCCTCAACCTCACCATAAATATAAACCTAACCCTAACCCTAACAATAACCCTAACCCTAACCCTAAACCTCACCCTAACCATAACCCTCACCCTAACGCTAAACCTCACCCTAACATTTACCCTCACCCTAACACTAACCCTCACACTAAACCTAACCCTCACCATAAACATAAACATCAACCTAACCCTAACCCTAACCCTAACCCTCACCCTAACCCTAATTCTAACACTAACCCTCAGCCTAACCCTAACCCTAAACCTAACACTCACTGTCACCCTAGCCCTCACCCAAACCCTAATCGTACTGCTAAACCTCATCCTAACCCTCCCCCTAACCCTAATGCTAACCATCACCCTAAGCCCTATACTCACCCCCACCCTTACCCTCACCTTAACCCTAAGCATAACACTCACCCTAACCCTAACCCTCACCCTCATCTAACCCTCATCCTATCCCTAACCTTAACCCTAATGCTCACAGTCACCCTAACCCTAACCCTCAAACTCACCTCAACCTCAGCTTAAACCTAAGCCTAACAATAACCCTAACCATAAACCTCACAATCACCCTCACCCTAAGCTTAACCCTAACCCTAAACCTAACCCTCACCCACACCTTCACCCTCACCTTAACCCTAACCCAAACCCTCAACCGAAACCTCACCCTCAATCTCACCCTAACCCTCACCCTAAAACTAAACATCACCCTAAACCTAACGCTCACCTTAACCCTTAGCCTAACCCTCACCCTAACCCTAAACCTCACTCTCACCCTCACCCTCAGGCTCACCCTAACCCTAATCCTAACCCTAACCCTCACCCTCATCCTCAACCTAAACCTATCCCTAACCCTAACCCTCACCCTAACCGTAACCTCTAACCTAACCCTAAGCCTCAACATAACCCTAACACTAACCCTAAACCTAACACTAACCCTAACCCTCACCCTCACCCTCACCCTCAGCCTAAGCCTAAGCCTATCCCTAACCCTCACACTCAGCCTTACCCTAAAACTAACCCTAAGCCTCACCCTCACCCTCAACCTCAACCTAAACCTAACCCAAACACTCATCCAAACCTTCACACTCACACTCACACTAACCCTCAACCTCACCCTAAACATCACCCTAACCCTAACCCTCACCCTAACCCTAACCCTCACATTAACCCTAACCCTCACTCTAACCCTAACCCTCAACCTAACCCTTACCCTCACAGTAACCCTAAACCTCACCCTAACCCTAACCCTCACCCTAAACGTAACACTCACCCTAACCCTAACCCTACACCTCACCCTACACCTCACTCTGACCCTAACCCCAACCCTAACCCTCACCCTCACCGTCACCCTAACACTCACCCTAACCCTAACCCTCACCCAAACCCTAACTCTCACACTCTCAAGAACACTCATCCTAACTCAAACACTCACCCTCAAAATAAACATAACCCTAAGCCTAACCCTCACCCTAACCGTATCCCTAACCCTCACACTAACAGTAACCCTAAACCTCACCCTCACTCCAACCCTCACGCTTACCTTCTCCTCACCCTAACCCTAACCCTCACACTAACCCTAACCTTAACTCTTTCCCTACCCCTCACCATCCCTCTAAACCTCACCCTCACCATAAACCTAACCCTTACCCTCACCCTCACCCTAACACTCAGCGTAGCATTAACCCTCACCCTAACACTAACCCTCATCAATAGCTTAACCTTCACTGTCACCCTCACCCTAAGCCTCACCCTCATTCTACACATGACCCTAAACATAACCCTCACCCTAACCCTAAACCTATCACTTACCTTAACCCTAACACTCACCCTAACCCTCACCCTAACCCTAACTTCCAACCTAACACTAACCCTAACCCTAACACTAAACCTCACACTAACCCTAACCATCACCCTAACCCTAAACCACACCCTAACACTAACCCTAACCCTCACCCTCATCCTCGCCCTCACCCTAACCCTATCCCTCATCCTCACCCTAAACCTCACACTAACCCTAACACTAATACTCAATCTAACCCTCACCCTCACCATAACATTTTCCCTAACCCTCACCATAACCCTAACCCTCACCCTCACCGTAACCCTCACCTTCGGCCTAACTCTCACCTTTATCCTTACCGTAACCTCCACCATAAACCTTACTCTAAACCTAACCCTCACACTAACCCCCACCCTAAACATAACTCTACCCCTAAACCTCATCCTCACACTAACCCTAACTCTAACCATAACCCTAACACTAAACGTCACCCTAGCCCTAACCCCCACACTCACCCTCACAGTAACCGTAACCGTAACCCTAACCCTAACAATAACACCTCACCCTAACCCTTAACCTCATCCTCACCCTAAACCTCAAACTTAACCGAACCCTCACCGTAACTCTAACCCTAATCGTCACCCTCACCGCCACCCTCACACTAACCCTAACCCTAACCCTCACCCTAACCCTAAACCACACCCTAATCCTGACCTTAAAACTCACTCTCACCTGCAACCTCACCCTAAACCTAAACCTAACCCTCAACCTAACCCTAATACTAACTGAAACATTCACCCTAACCCTCAGGCTATCACTTAACGACACCATAAACCTAACCCTAACCTTAACCCTAAACCTCACCCTAAACTTCACCCTAACCCTAAACCTAATCCTAACGCTCAACCTCACCCTAAACCTCACAATAACCCTTACCCTCACCCTCACCCTCACCCTAACCGTAACCCTCACCCTAAACCTAACCCTCACCCTAAACCTAACCCTACCCCTCACCCTAACCCTCAAACTAAACTTAACCCTAACCCTAACCCTCAGCCTCATGCTAGCCCTAACCCTAATTCTAACCCTAAACCTCACCCTAACCCTCATCGTCACCCTAAACCTCACACTACCCCTAAACCTAATCCTCAATCTAACCCTAACCCTAACCCTTACACTAACCCTCAACCTAAACCTAACCCTCACCCTTACTGTAACCCTCAGGCTCCTACTAACCCTCACCCTAACACGAACACTCATCCTAACCCTCACCCTAAACCTAACCATATCTATCACCATAACACTAACCCTCACCCTCACCATCACCCTCAGCCTAAACCTATGCCTAAGCCTAACCTTAACCCTATCCCTAACCCTCACATTAACCCTAACCCTCACTCTAACCCTAACCCTCACTCTAACCCTTACCCTCACGCTAACACTAAGCCTAATCCTAACTTGAACACTCACAGTAACCCTAAACCTCACCCTAACCCTAACCCTCAGAGTAAACCTAACTCTCACCCTAACCCTAACCCTACACCTCACCCTACTTCTCACTCTAACCCTAACCCCAACCCTAACCCTCACCCTCACCATCACCCTAACACTCAGCCTAACCCTAACCCTCACCCAAACCCTAACTCTCACACTCGCAAGAACACTCATCCTAACTCAAACACTCAGCCTCAAAATAAACATAACCCTAAGCCTAACCCTCACCCTAACAGTAACCGTAAACCTCACCCTCACTCCAACCCTCACGCCTACCTTATCCTCACCCTAACCCTAACCGTCACACTAACCGTAACCTTAACTCTAACCCTACCCCTCACCTTACCCCTCACTCTAACTCTAACCCTAACCCTCAACATAAACCTAACCCTTACCCTCACCGTCACCCTAACCCTCACCGTAATATTAACACTTACCCTAACACTAACCCGCATCCATACCTTAACCTTCATTGTCACCCTCACCCTAACCCTCAACCTCATTCTACACATCACCCTAAACATACTCCTCACCCTAACCCAAACCCAATCACTTACCTTAACCCTAACACTCACCCTAACACTCACCCTAACCCTGACTTCCAACCTAACATTAAACCTGACCCTAACCCTAATGCTAACCCTCACCCTAACCCTAAACCTCACCTGACCCTTACCCTCACTCAAACCCTAACCCTCACACTATCCCTAATCCTCACCCTAAACCTAACACTACCCCTCAACCTAACCTTCACTCTAACCCTAACCCCAACCCTAACCCTCACCCTCACCGACACCCTAACACTCACCTTAACCCTCAACCTTACCCTCACCCTAACCCTAATCCTAACCCTAACCCTCACCCCCACACTAACCCTCACCCTAAACCTTAACCTCACCCTCACCCTAACCTTAAACCCTACCCTAACCCTAACCCTAACTCTAAACCTCACCCTAGCCCTCACCCTAACCCTAATTCTAACCCTAATCCTCAACCTAACCCTAAACCTCATCCTCACCCTAAACCTCATATTAACCCTAAACCTAATCCTCAATCTAACCCTCACCCTAAACCTAACCCTACCCCTTATCCTAACCCTCACCTTAACCCTAACCCTAACCCTCACCCCAACCCTCACCCTAAACCTCACCGTCACCCTAAACCTGACCCTAACCCTAATAATAACACCAACCCTCACCAGAACCCTAACCTTCACCCTCACCCTAACCCTCACCCTAACCCTCACCCTAATCCTAAGAATAACCCTCATCTTAACCCTCACCCTAACCCTAAGGATAACCCTAATGCTAACCCTCACCCTAACACTCACCCTAACACTAACCCTCACCATAACCCTAAAACTCACCCTAATCCTAATCCTAAAACTCATCCTAACCCTCACCCTCACCCTACCCCTCAACCTAACCCTTATCCTAACCTTCACCCTAATCCTAACCATCACCCTTAGGGGAACACTCACCCTCAGCCTAACCCTCACATTTACTCTTACCGTCACGCTCATCCTAACACTCACCCTTACCCTGACCCTCATCCTAACACTCACCCTAACCCTAACCCTATCCATCACCCAAACATTAACCCTCACCCTTACCCTAACCATCAGCCTAACCCTAAGCCTAAGCCTAAGCCTAACCCTAACCCTCACCCTCACCCTAGACCTAACCCTAAAACTAATCCTAACTCTAACCCTCATCTTAACCCTCACCCTAACCCTAACCCTAACCACCACCCAAAACCTATTTCTCACCTCCACCCTCACCCTCACCCTCAGCCTAAACCTAAGCCTAACCCTAACCCTAACCCTCATACTCACCCTAGCCCGCACCCTAACCCTAATCCAAACCATAAGCCTCATCCTAACCCTCATCCTAAACCTAACCCTAAACCTCAACCTAACGCTAACCCTAACCCTCAACCTAACCCTAACCCTCACCCTCACCATAACCCTAACCCTAACACTCACCCTAAACCAAAACCTAACCCGAACCCTAAACCTCACCCTAAACCTAACCCTAAACATAACCCTCACCCTAGACCTCACCCTAACCCGAATCCTAACCCTATACCACATCCTAACCCTCACCCTAACCCTAACCCTAACCCTCACCTTAACCCTAACCCTCACCCTCACCCTCAGCCTAAAGCTAAGCCTAGGCCTAACTCTAACTCTAACCCTAACCCTCACACTCACCCTCATCCTACCCTTAATCCTAAATCTAACCCTATCTTTAACCCTAACCCTCACCCTCACCCTAGCCCTAAACCTAAACCAAATCCTAACCCTAACCCTCATCCTAACCTTCACCCTAACCCTAACGCTAACCATCAACCAAAACCTATTTCTCACACCCACCCTCACCCTCAGCCTAACCCTAAGCCTAAGCCTAACCCTAACCCTAACTCTCACCCTCACCCTAGCCTGCACCCGAACCCTAATCCAAACCATAAACCTTAACCTCACCCTAACCCTAAACCTCAACCTCACCCTAAGCCTAAACCTAAGCCAAACCCTAACCCTAAAACTAACCCTCACACTCACCCTCACCCTAACCCTAACCTTCACCCTAACCATAAAACTAATTCTGATTGTAAACCTAACCCTCACCCTAAACCTAACCCTCACCCTCACGCTCAAGCTAACGTAACCTTAACTCTCACCCTAACCCTAAAACTCATCCTAATCCTCACCTTAACCCTCACTCTCACCCGCACCCTCACCCTAACCCTAAACCTAACCCTCACCCTAAACCTAATGCTAACTCTAATACTAACCCTAACCCTAATGCTATCACTTACCCACACCACAAACCTAACCCTAAAGTTAACCCTCACCCTCACCCTAAACCTCACCCTAAACCTAAACCTAATCCTAACCCTCACCCTCACCCTAACACTAACCCCAACCCTCACCTCACCCTAACCCTCTCCATAAATCTTAACCTCACCCTCACACTCACCCGAACCATAACCCTCAAACTAAACCTAACCCTCACCCTAAACCTAACCCTACCCCTCACCCTAAACCTCACCCTAAACTTAACCTTAACCCTAACCCTCACCCTAACGCTAGAACTCACCCTAACCCTAATTCTAACCCTAAACCTCACCCCAACCCTCATCCTCACCCAAAACCTCACATTACCCCTAACCCTAATTCTCAATCTAACCCTAACCCTAACCCTTACCCTAACCCTCACCCTTACTGTAACCTTCACTTTTACTCTTACCGTCACACTCCTACTAACCCTCACCCTAACCCGAACCCACATCCTAACACTCACCCTTACACTAACCCTATCCATCACCATAACCCTAAAGTTCACCCTCACAATCACCCTCAGCCTAAACCTAACCGTAACCCTAAACCTCACCCTCACGCTAGCCCTTACCCTAATACTAATCCTAATCATAAACCTCATCCTAACCCTCACCCTAACCCTAAGGCTCACCATCACCCTAAGCCTAATACTCAAACCCACCCTCACCCTCAGCCTAACCGTAAGCCTAAGCCTAATCCTAAACCTAACCCTCACACTCACCCTCACAATAAACCTAATCCTATCCCTAACCTTAACCCTAACCCTCACTCTAAACCTCCCCCTCAACTTAAGACTAACCCTAAACTTCACCCTGACCCTATCCCTAATCCTAACCCTAACCCTAAACCTCACCCTATCCTTAACGCTAACCCTCATCCTCACCCCCACCCTCACCCAAACAATAAGTCTAAACCTAACCCTAACATTAACACTAAACCTAACCCTAAAACTAATCCTAAACCTAACCCTAACCTTCACCCTCACTGCAAATGTAACCCTAAAAATAACACTTACAATAACCCTAACCCTAATCTTAAACATCACCATCACCCTAACCATAATCCTAAACCTAACCCTCACCCTAACATTAACCCTCACCCTCACTGAAACCCTAAAGCTAATCTTAACCCTCACCCTATCCCTAAGACTAACCCTCACCCTAACCCTTAACCTCACCCTAATCCTAACACTAAGCCTAACCTAAACTTCACCCTAAACTTCATACTCACCCTAACCCTAACCCAAACCCTAACCCTCAACCTAACCCTCAAACTAACCCTAACCCTAACCCTAAACCTCACATTAACGCTAACACTCACCCTAAACCTAACCCTACCCCTCACCCTTACCCTAATGCTAACTCTAACCCTCACCTTTACCAGAAACTTAACCCTAACTCTAACCCTAAACCTCACCTTAAGCCTAACTCTAACCCTAACCCTAACCGTAACCCGCACCCTAACCCTATCCCTCACCTTCAGGCTCACCCTCAGCCTAAATCTAAGCCTAAACTTAACACTAACCCTAGCCCTCACACTCACCCTCATCTAAACCCTAAACCTAATCCTAACCCTATCCCCAACCCTAACACTCCTCCTAACTCTCACCCTAACACTAACCCTAACACTAACCCTAACCCTAAACCTCAACCTCACCCTCACCCTAACACTAAATCTAACCCTAAAGTTCACCCTCACCCTAAACCTAACTCTAACCCTAACCCAAACCCTAAACCTCACCCTATCCATAAAACTCACCCTCACCCACACCCTCACCGTAAACCTAAACCTCACCCTAACAATATACTTAAACCTAATCCCAACCCTCACCCTAAACATAACCCTCACCCTAACCCTAACCCTCACTCTCATACTTACCCTCACTCAAACACTAAACCTAAACCTAACGCTAACCCTCACACTAACGCTAACCCTAATCCTAACACTAAACCTAAACCTAAACCTCACCCTCTCCCTAAAGATAACATTGACCATAAACCTAACCCTCACCCTAACCCTCCTCCTAACCCTATATCTAACCATAAACCTCACCCTCACACTCACACTAACCCTAACCCTCACACTAACCATAACCCTCACCCTAACCCTAACCCTCACCATAACACACTCACCCTAACACTAACCCTAAACCTAACACTCACCCTCACACTAACCCTAACCCTCACCCTAATCCTAAACCTCACCTAAACCCTAACACTAACCCTAACTCTCACACTCACTCTAGCCCTCAACCTAACCCTAATTCTAACCCTCACCCTCACCCTAACCCTAACCCTCATCCTTACCCTAAGCATCACATTAAGCCTAAACTTAATCCTCAATCTAACCCTCACTAAACATTAACCCTAACCCTAACCTAACACTAACCCTTACACTACCCCTAAACCTAACCCTAACACTCACCCTTATCTTAACCCTCATCCTCAGCCTAAACCTCACCTTTACCCTTAACATCATCCACACCCTAACCATCACCCTAACCCTAAACCTCATCCTAAACCTCACCCTAACTGTAAACCTAAACATCACCCTAAACCTAACCCTCACCCTCAACCTCATTCTCAGCCTAAGCCTAAGCCTAAGCCTAAGCTTTACCCTAACCCTCAACCTAACCCTCACCATAACCCTAACCCTAACCCTCACGCTAAAACTCACCCTAACCCTAAGTCTATCCCTAAACCTCCGCTCAACCTAAACCTAACCCTATCCCTAAACCTCACCCTAAACCTCACCCTAACACTTACCCTCACCCTCACCCTCAACCTCATCGTAACTCTAACCCTAACCCTAACAATAACCCTAAACCTAACCCTAACCCTAACCCTAACCATAACCCTCACCACAAACATAACCATAACCATAACACTAACAATAAACCTAACCCTAACTCTAAACCAAATCCTCACCCTGACTGTCACCCTTAGCCTAACCCTAAGCCTAAGCCTAACCCTAACCCTAACCATAACCCTCACCCTTAGCCTCACCCTCACTGCAAACTGAACCCTAACCATAACACTAACAATAACCCAATCCCGAACCCTAACCCTAACCCTAATCCTCAACCCCACTGTCACCCTCAGACTAACCCTAAGCCTAACCCTAACCCTAAACCTAACACTAACCCTAAACCTAACGCTAATCCTCAGCCTCACATTCACCCTAACCCAAACCCTAAACTTAACCCTTACCCTAACCCTAAGCCTAGGCCTCACACTAACCCTAACCCTCACACTCACCCTCACCCTAAACCTAATCCTAAACCTAACCCTATCACTAACCCTAACCCTTAACTTAACCCTCACCCTAGCCGTCAACTTAACCCTAAACCTGACCCGAAACCTCATCCTAAACCTCACCCTAATTCTAAACCTAACCCTCACCCTAATCCTAACCCTAACCCTCACCCTCATGCTCAGCCTAAGCCTAAGCCTAAACCTATCCCTCACCCTAAAACTAACCCTAACACTAACTCTAACACTAAACCTAAACCTCACACTAACCCTAACCCTAACTCTAACCCTAAACCTAAACCTAAACCTCATCCTAACCCTAACCCTAACCCTCACCCTCACCCTAGCCCTCACCCTAAACCTTACCCTCATCCTCACCCTAAACCTCACACTAACCCTAACACAAATCCTCAATCTAAACCTCACCCTCACCCCACCACTAACCCTAACCCTCATCCTAACCTTAACCCTCACCCTAACTGTAACCCTCACCCTCAGTCTAACCCTCACGTTTACCCTAACTGTCACCTCCACCCTAACCCTCACCCTAACCCTAACCCTCAACCTAACAATTACCCTCACGCTAACACTAACCCCAACCCAATCTTTAACCCTCACACTAAACCTAACCCTCACCCTAATCCTAAACCTCACCCTAACCCGAACCCTAACCCTCACCCTGACCCTAGCCCTCACCCTAACACTAATTCTAACCCTCACCCTCACCCTAACCCTAACCCTCATACTCACCCTAAACCTCACACTAACCCTAACCCTAATCCTCAATCTAATCCTCACCCTAACCCTAACTCTCATCCTTACCCTAAACCTAAACCTAACCCTTACCCTCATCCTAATCGTAATCCTCACCCACAGCCTAAACCTCACATTTACCCTTAACATAAACCTCATCCTAATGCTAACCCTAAACATAAACCTAACCATCGCCCTAACCCTAACCCTCACCCTAAACCTCACACTCAGCCTATCCCTAAGCGTAAGCCTAAGCCTGAACCTCATCGTCACCCTCACCTTAAATCTAACCCTAACCCTAACAATAACACTAATCCTAAACCTAAACCTAACCCTAACCCCAAACCTACCTTAATCCTAAACCTCAACCTCACCCTAAACCTAATCCTAACCCTAAACCTAACCCTCACCCTAACCCTAACCCTCACCCTTACCGTAACCCTAACCCTCATCCTAACCCTCACCCTAACCCTAACCCTAACCCTAAACCTCACCCTAACACTAACCCTAACCCTCAACCTCACCGTAGCCTTCACCCTAATCTTAATCCTAACCCTAATCCTCATCCTAACCATCAACCTAAACCTAACCCTAACCCTCACCCTAACCTTAACAATAGCCCTCAACCTTACCGTAACCAATACATTCACCATAACCCCAACCCTAACCCTCAGCCTAACCCTAAACTTAACCCGAACCCTAACTCTCACCCTATCCCTAATCCTATCACTCAACCTAAACCAAATCCTCACCCTCACCCTCGCCCTCAGCAAAACCCTAAGCCTAACCCTATCCCTAAACCTAACCCTCACACTCACCCTTATCCTAATCCTAATCCTAACCCTAAGCTTAACCATCACCCTCACCCTAACCCTCACCCTATCCCTAACTCTAACACTAACCCTAACCCTAACCCTCACCCTCAGCCTCACCCTAACCCTAACTCTAACCCTAAAACCCAACCTCACCCTAACCCTAACCCTAACGGTAAACCTCAACCTAACCCTCAAACTAACCATAACCCTAACAATAACCCTAACCCTAACCCTCGACCTAACCCTCCCCCTAACCCTAAGTCTAACCATGAACCTCACCCTCACCATAACCCTAATCGTAACCCTAATCCTAAACCTAACCCTAACCCAAAACAGAACCCTAACACACACACTCACCCTCACCCTAACTCTAATCCTGACCCTAACCCTACCCCTGAACGTCCCCCTAACTCTCACACTAACACTAACCCTAACAATAATCCTAACCCTTAACCTCAACCTAATCTTCACCCTAACCCTAACTCTCACCCTAACCCTAACCCTCACCCTCACCTTCACTGTAACCGTAACCCTAACCCTAACCCTAACAATAACCCTAACACAAACCCTCACCTTCACCATAACAATTACCCTCACCCTAACAATTACCCTCACCCTAACACTAACCCTAAAATAAACTCTAACACTCACACTAACCCTAACCCTCACCCTAATCCTAAACCTCACCCTAACAGTAAACCTAACCCTCACCCTTACCCTAGCCCTCACCCTAACACTAAATCTAACCCTCACCCTCACTCTAACCCTAACCCTCATACTCACCCTAAACCTCACACTAACCCTAACCCTAATCCTCAATCTAACACTCACCCTAACCCTAACCCTCATCCTTACCCTAAACCTAAACCTAACCCCTACCCTCATCCTAATCTTAATCCTCACCCACAGACTAAACCTCACATTTACCCTTACCATAAACCTCATCCTAATGCTAACCCTAAACGTAAACCTAACCATCACCCTAACCCTAACCCTCACCCTCAACCTCACACTCAGCCTATCCCTAAGCGTAAGCCTAAGCCTGAACCTCACCGTCACCCTCACCTTAAATCTAACCCTAAGCCTAACAATAACACTAATCCTAAACCTAAACCTAACCCTAACCCCAAACCTACCCTAACCCTAAACCTCACCCTTACCGTAACCCTAAACCTCATCCTAAACCTCACCCTAACCATAACCCTAAACCTAAACCTCACCCTAACACTAACTCTAACCCTCACCCTCACCGAAGCCTTCACCCTAATCTTAATCGTAACCCTAATCCTCATCCTAACCATCACCCTAAACCTAACCCTAACCCTCACCCTAACCTTAACAATAGCCCTCAATCTTAGCCTAAACCTCACGTTCACCATAACCCCAACCCTAAACCTCACCTTAACCCTGAACGTAACCCTCATCCTCATGCTCTCCGTAACTCTAACCCTAACCCTAACAATAACACTAATCCTAACCCTAAACCTAACCTTAACCTTAAGCCTAACCCTAATCCTAACACTCACCCTCACCCTAACCCTAACCCAAAACCAAACCCTAACACACACACTCACCCTCACCCTAACTCTAATACAAACCCTAACCCTATAACCCTGAACGTCCCCCTAACTCTCACACTAACCCTAACCCTAACACTAACCCTAACCCTAACCCTCAACCTAACCCTCACCCTAGCCCTAACTCTAACCCTAACCCTAAACCTCACCCTCACCTTCACTGTAACCGTAACCGTAACCCTAACCCTAACAATAAACCTAACACAAACCCTAACCCTCACACTAACCATAAGCCTCACCCTAACCCTAAACCTCACCCTAACCCTAACCCTAACCCTCACCCTCACCCTAGACCTCACCCTAATTCTAACCCAGACCCTCACCCTACCCTAACCCTCACCTTTATCTTAACCCTCACCCTAAGCCTTAACCTAACCATTACCCTTAACATAAACCTCACCCTAACCCTCACCCTAAACCTAAACCTCATTCTAACCGTCAACCTAAGCATCACCCTAAACCTAACCCTCAACCTCAAACACACACTCAGAATAAGCCTAAGCCAAATCCTAAGACTTACCCTAATCCTCACCCTAGCCCTCACCGTAACCCTAACCCTAACCCTAACCCACAAACTAACCCTCACCTTAACACTAACTGTAACCATCACCCTAGCCCTAATCCTCACCCCCAACCTCACCCTCAGCCTAACCCTAAGCCTAAGCCTAACCTATCACTAACCCTCACACTCACCCTCACCTTAACCCTAATCCTAACCTTAACCCTAACCCTAACCCTAAACATCAACCTCACCCTCACCCTAACCCTAATCCTAACCCTAACCCTAAACCTCACCCTAACCTTCACACTCACCCTCAACTTCAACCTCACCGTAACTCTAAACCTAACACTAATCCTAAACCTAACCCTAAGCCTAACCCTAAACCTCAACATGACCCTAACCCTAACCTTAACCCTAACACTAACCCTAACCCTAACCTTCGACCTAACCCTCCCCCCAACCCTAAATCTAACTATAAACAACACCCTCACCCTTACCCTAAACCTCACCCTAACCCTAACCCTAACCCTCACCCTCACCCTCACGGTAACTCTAACCCTAACCCTAAACATAACACTAATCCTAACCCTAAACCTAACCCTAACCTTAAACCTAACCCTAATCCAAAAACTCAACCTCACCCTAACCCTCACCCTCACCCTCACCCTAACCCTAACCCTAACCCTAACCCTCAACATAACCCCAACCCTCACCCTCACCATAGCTCTTACACTAACTTACACCCTAACCCTAAACTTAACCCGAACCCTAACTCTCACCCTAAACATTGCTCTAACCTTCAACCTAACCCTAACCCTCACCCTCACCCTCACCCTCAGCCTAAGCCTAAGCCTAACCCTAACCCTACCCTCACACTCACCCTAACCCTAACCCTAATCCTAACCCTAACCCGAACCCTCACCTTAACCCTAAACCTAACATTAACCCTAAACCTAACCCACACCCTCAGATTCACCCTAATCCTAACTCTAACAATAGACGTCACCATGACCCTCACCCTAACCCTAACCCTAAACCTAATCCTCACCCTAACCCTAAAACTCAAACTCACCCTGAGCCTAGCCCTCACCTTAACCCTAATCCTAACCCTAAACCTCATCCTAAACCTCCCCATAATCCTAAGCCTAACCCTCACCCTAACCCTAACTTTCTCACCCTCAACCTCACCCTCAGCCTAACCCTAAGCCTAACCCTAATCCTAACCCTCACCCTCAACCTCACCCTCAACCTAACCCTAACTCTAACCCTAACCCTCACCCTAACACTAACCCTTATCCTCAACCTCACCCTAACTCTAATCCTAACCCTAACCCTTACCTTCACACGCACCCTCACTTTAACCCTAATCCTAATCCTAACCCTATCACTAACCTTCACCCCCACACTAAACCTCACCCTAACACTTACCCTAACACTAACCCTAACCCTAATCCTAACCGTCACCCTAACCCTAACTCTAACCTTTAACCTCACCCTCACCCTAACCCTAACCATAACCATAATCCTAAACCTCACCCTAAACCTAAACCTTAACCTAACACTTACCCTCACCCTAACACTAACACTAAACCTAACACTAACCCTCACACTAATGCTAACCATCACCCTAAACCTAAACCTCACCCTAACCCTAACTCTAACCCTCAACTTCAACTTAGCCCTCACCCTAACACTAACCCTCATCCTCACACTAAACCTCACACTAACCCTAACACTAATCCTCAATCTAACCCTGTCCCTCACATTAACCATAACTCGAAACCTCACCCTTACCTTAAACTTCACCCTCAGCCTAACCCTCACCGTTATTCTAATTGTCACCCTCATCCTAACCCTCACCCTAACCCTAACCCTCATCCTAACCCTCACCCTAACCTTCAACCTCAGCCTAACCCTAAGCCTAAGCCTAAACCTATCCCTAAACCTCACACTCACCCTAGCCCTCACCCTAACTCTAATCCTAACCCTATTCCTCATCCTAACACTAAATCTAACCATAAACTAAACCAGCACTCTAAACCTAATCCTCATCCCCACCCTCACCCTCAGCCTAACACTAAGCCTAAGCCTAAGCCTAACCCTAACCCTCACACTCACCCTCACACTAACCCTAATCCTAACCCTAACCCTAACCCTAAACCTAAACCTCAACCTAACCCTCACCCAAAACTAACCCTAACCCTAAACCTCACCCTTACCTTAGTCCTCACCCTAACCCTCACCCCAAACCTAAGCCTCACCCTCAACCAAACCTGAACCTTAACCCTCACCCTAACCCTACCCTTAATATTAACCCTAAACCTCACCCTAACCCTAACACTAACACTCACAATCTCCCTAGCCCTCACCCTAACCCTAATTGTAACCCCAAACCTCATCCTAACCCTCACCCTAACCCTAACCCTAACCCTCACCCTAACCATAAACCTGCTTCTAACCCTCAAACTAGACCTAACCCTGAGCCTCACCATAACCCTAACCCTAATCCTCACCCTAACCCTAAACCTAACCCGATCAATAAACCTCAACCTAACACTAACCCTAATCCTCAGGCTCAACCTAGCCCTCATCCTAAACCTAATCCTAACCGGAACCCTCATGCTAACCCTCACCCTAACCCTAACCCGAACCCTCACCTTAAACCAAGCCCTAATCCTATCCCTCACCCTATCCCTAAACTTAACCCTAACCCTAATCCTCACCCTCACAATAGCCCTCACATTAACCCTAATCCTAAACCTAACCCTCATCCTAACCCTCACCCTAACCCTAACCCTAACACTCACCCTCACCCTCAGCCTAAACCTAAGCCTAACCCTAACATTAACCGAACCCTAACCCTCACACTCACCCTCACCCAAACCCTAATCCTACAACTAACCCTATCCCTAACCCTAAACCTCACCCTAAAACTCAGGCTAAAACCTAACCCAAAAACTAACCTTAACACTAACCCTCACACTAACCCTCACCTTAACACAAGCTCTAACCCTAAACCTCACCCTCACCCTTACCCTAAACCTCACCCTCACCCTCTCCCTCAGACTACCATTAAGCCTAACCCTAACACTAACCCTAACCCTCACAATCACCCTCACCCTAACACTCAGCCTTACACTAAGACTAAGCTTAAGCCCAACCCTAACACTAACCCTCACCCTAACCATAACCCTCATCCTAACCCTAACACTCACACTAAGCCTAACACTAACCCTCACCGTCACACACAAACTCACCCTAACCCTAACCCTCACCCTGACCCTAACTCTAAGCCTCAACCTCATGCTCTGCCTAAGCCTAAGCCTAACCCGAACCCTCACCTAATCCTAACCCGAACACTAACCCTAACTCTAACCCCAAACCTCACCCTCAACCTAACCCTAACCCTAAGCCTAACTTTAAACCTCATCCTAACCCTAACCCTCACCCTCACCCTAGTCCTCACCCTAACCCTAAACTTAACATTAAATCTCATCCTAACCCTCACCCTAACCCTAACCCTAACCCTCACCCTAACCCTAGCCCTAACCCTAACCCTAACCCTCAACCTAATCCTAAACTTCACTCTCATCGTAAACCTAACCCTAACCCTCACCCTAACCCTAAACTTAACTGGAACCCTAACTCTCACCCTAGCCCTAAACCTAACCCTCAGCATAACCCTAACCCTCACCCTCACCATCATCGTCAACCTAACCCTAAACCTAATCCTAATTCTCACACTCACCCTAAACCTTACCCTAACCCTAATCCTAACACTAAGCCTAACCCTCACCATCACCCTAACCCTTACCCTAACCCTAAATCTAACACTAACCCTAACCCAAACCCTCAGCCTCACCCTAACTCTAACTCTAAACCTAAACCTCCTTCTCACCCTAACTCTAAACCTAAAACTCACCCTAACCCTAACCTTAACCCTAAACCTCATCCTCACCCTAGCCCTCACCCTCACCCTAATCCTAAGCCTAACCCTCATCCTAACACTCACCATAAACCTAACACTAACCCTAACCCTCACCCTATGCCTAAACCTCACCCTCACCCTCAGCCTCAGCCTAAGCCTAAGCCTAACCGTAACAATAACACTCACACTCACCCTAAACCTTACCCTAATCCTAATCCTAACCATAACCCTAACCCTCACCCTCAGCCTATCCCTCACCTTAACCCTAACCCTAACACTAACCCTAACCCTAAACCTCACCCTCAGCCTCAACCTAACCCTAACACTAACCATAATCTCACCCTCAACCTAAACCTAACCCTATACCTCACCCTAACCCTAAACATAAACCTCACCCTCAGCCTAGCCCTACATCTAACCCTAATACTAAGCCTAACCCTCATCCTAACACTCCCCCTAACCCTAATCTTAACCCTCACCCTAACCCTAACCCTCACCCTCACCCTCACCCTCAGCCTAAGCCTAGCCTAACCTTAATCCTAACCCTCACACTCACACTAACCTTAAAACTAATCCTAATGCTGACACTAACCCTAACCCTCACCCTCACCCTAACCCTCACCATAACCCTAACCCTAATATTAACCCTAAACCTAACCCACACCCACAGCCTCACCCTAACCCTTACTCTAACCCTAAACGTCACCCTGACCCTAACCCTAAACCTAATAATAAACCTCACCCTAACCCTAAACCTAAACCTCACCCCCACCCTAGCCCTCACCCTCACCCTAATCCTAACCCTAATCCTCATCCTAACCCTCCCCATAAACCTAAGCATAACCCTCACCTTAACCCTAACGTTCTCACCCTCAACTTCACCCTCAGCCTAACCCGAAGCCTAACCCTAAACCTAATGTTAACACACAAACTCACCCTAAGCCTAACCCTAAGTCTAACCCTCAACCTAACCCTAACCCACACACTCAACCTCACCCTAACCCTAATCCTAAACCTAACCCTAAACCTCTCCCTCCCCCTAACACTCACCATAACCCTAACCCTAACACTAACCCTAACCCTAACCCTCAACCTAACCCTCACTCTAACACTGACTCTAAGCCTAAACCTTACAATCACCCTAACCCTAACTCTAACCCTAAACCAAACCCTAAACCTCAGCCTAACCCTACCCCTAACCCTCACCCTCACAGTAACCGTAAATGTAAACCTTACCCTAACAATAACCCTAACCCTAACCCTAACAATAAACCAAAACCTAACCCTAACCCTCATCCTAACCATATCCTTCACCCTAATCCTAACCCTCACCCTAACACTTACCCTCACCCCAACCCTAACAATAACCCTCACACTCACCCTAACCTTTACCCTAATCCTAATCCTAACCCTAAACCTAACCCTCACCCTCACCCTAACACTCACCCTAACCCAACTCCAACACTAACCCTAAACCTAACCCTCACCTCAGCCCCACCCTAACCTTAACTCTAACATTAACCTCACACTCACCCTAACCCTAAACCTAACAATAACCCTAACACTAACCCTAACCCTCACACTAACCCTCACACTCACACTCACCCTAACCCTAAAGCTAACCCCTATCCCTCAACCTAGCCCTAACTTTCACACTCACCATGATCCTTACCCTAATCCTCAACCTAACCCTAAATTTAACCTGAACACTAACTCTCACCCTAACCATAACCGTAACCCTCACCCTAACCCTAACCCTCACCCTAGCCCTCACCCTAAGCCTAACACTAACCCTAACCCTAACCCTCACCCCAACCCTCACCCTAACCTTAAATCTAACCCTAAACCTCACCCTCACCCTAAACCTAACTCTAACCCTAACCCAAACCCTAACCCTCAACCTCACCCTAACAATAACTCTAACACTCACCCTCACCCTCACCATAACTGTAACCGTAAACCTAACCCTAACAATAACCCTAACCCTAATCCTAACCCTCAACCTAACCATCAACCTCACCCTATCCCAAACCCTCACCCTAAATCTTACCCTCAACCTAACACTAACCCTAACCCTAACTCTAACCCTAAACCTCAACCTAACCCTCACCATCACCCTAACCCTATAACTAACCGTAACCCTAAACCTCACCATCCCTCTTCCCGTAACCCTATATCTAAACGTAAACTTCACCCTCACACTATCCCTAACCTTAACCCTAAACACCAGCGTAACCCTAACCCTAATCCTCACCCGCACCCTCAACTTCACCATAACTATTACCCTAACCCTAACAATAACCCTAACCCTAACCCTAACCATCAGCCTAAACCTAATCCTCACCTCCACCCTCACACTCAGCCTAACCCTAAGCCTAAGCCTAACCCTCACACTAAGCCTCACACTCAACCTCACCCTAAGCATGAACCTAACCCTAACCCTATCCCTAAACCTCAACCTAACCCTCACCCTCACCCTAACCCGAACACTAACCCTAACCCTAAACCTTACCCTAACTCTCCCCCTAACCATAACTCTAACCCTAAACCTCACCCTCACCCTAAACCTAACCCTAACCCTAAACCTCACCCTAAACCTCACCCTCACCCTCACCCTCCTCCTCACCGTAACTCTAACCCTAACCCTAACAATAAAACTAACCCTAACACTAACTATAACCCTAACACTAACCCTAACCCTATCCATAACCCTCATCTTCAGCCTCAACCTAACCGCAATCTTTTTTTTTTTTTTTTGGGGGGGTCTGGTCGTGGGGCCTGAACTTTGGGCCTGGGCGCTGTCCTTCAGCTCTTCAGCTCAAGGCTAGCACTCTACCACTTGAGCCACAGCGCCACTTCCGGCTTTTTTCTTTTTGCTTATGTGGGGCTGAGGAATCGAACCCAGGGACTCGAGCATGCAAGGCAAGCGCTCTACCACTGAGCCACCTTCCCAGGCCCCTAACCGCAATCTTAACCCTAACCATAACACTAACAATAACCCTAACCCTAACCCTAATTCTCACCCCCACCCTCATCCTCAGCCTAACCCTAAGCCTAAGCCTAACCCTAACCCTAACCCTCACCGTAACCCGAACCCTAACCCTAAACCTGTACCTAAACCTAAACCTAAACTTAACCCTAACACTAAACCTAACCCTAATCCTCAGCTTCACCCTCGAGCTAACCCTCACCCTCATGCTCGGACTAAGCCTAAGCCTAAGCCTAAGCCTAACGGTACACCTGACCCTCACCCTAACACTAACCCTAACACTAACCCTAACTCTAAACCTAAACCTAACTCTCACCATAACCCTAACTCTAACTCTAAACCTAAACCTAAACCTCATCCTAACCCTAACCCTAACCTTCACCCTCACCCTCACCATAACCCTCAACCTAACCCTAACCCTCACCCTAACACCTACCCTCACCCTAAAACAAACCCTAACACTAACACTGATCCTCACACTAACCTTAACCACCACCCTAACCCTAAAACTAAGCCTAACCCTAACCCTCACCCTCAGCCTAGTCCTCACCCTAACCCTAACACTCATCCTCCCCCTAAACCTCACCCTAACGCTAACACTAATCCTCAATCTAACCCTCAGCCTCACTCTAACCCTCATCATAAACCTCACCCTAACCCTAACCCTCACACTTTCAGTAACCCTCACCCTCAGTCTAAACCTCACGTTTACCCTTACCGTCAACCCCACCCTAAACCTCACCCTAAAGATTAATCTCACCCTCATGCTAACCCTAACCCTAACACTAACCCTAACTCTAAAACTAAACCTCACCCTCTCCCTCACCCTCAGCCTGAACCTAAGGCTAACCCTAACCCTAACACTAACCCTAACCCCTAAGCCTCACCCTCAGCCTCACCCTAACCCTAATTATAATCCTAAACCTCACCCTCACCCTAACCCTAACCCTAAACCTAACCCTAACACTATACCTCACCCTCACCCTAACCCTAACCCTAACACTAACCCTAACCCTAACCCTCACCTTCAACCTCACCCTCAGCCTAAACTTAAGCCTAACCCTAAACCTAACCTAACACACACACTCACCCTTAACCTAACACTAATCCTCACCCTAACCGTAACCCTAATCCTAACCCTCCCCCTAACTCTCACCCTCACACTAACCGTAACACTAAGCCTAACCCTAACCCTCAACCTACCCCTCACCCTAACCCTAACTCTAACCCTAAATCTCACCCTCACCCTAACCCTAACTCTAACCTTAACCAAACCCTAAACCTCACCCTATCCCTAACCCTAACCCTAAACCTAACATTCACCCTAACCTTAACCTAACCCTAAACCTCCCACTCCCCCTAACCCTAACCCTAAGCCTGATGCTAAACGTCACCCTAAACCTAAACCTTACCCTAACACTTACCCTCACCCTAACACTAACAATAACAATAACCCTCCCCTTAACCCTAACCATCACCCTTACCGTAACCCTAATCCTCATCCTAACCCTCATCCTAAACCTAACCGTAACCCGAAACCTCACCCTAACACTAACCCTAACCCTCACCCTCACCCTAGCCCTCACCCTAAACGTAAACCTAACCCTAACGCTGAACCTAACCTTAAACCTCAAGCTCAAGGTAACCGTAATCCTAACCCTCACCCTAACCCTAAACTTAACCTGAACCCTAACTCTCACCCTAAACATAATCCTAACCCTCACTCAAACCCTAAACCTCACCCTCACCCTCACCCTCAGTGTAACCCTAAGCCGAACCCTAACCCTAACGCTAACCCTCACACTCACCCTAACCCTTACCCTAATCCTAATCCTAACCTTAACTCTAACCCTTAGCCTCAGCCTCACCTTAACCAAAAACCTCAACCTCACCCTAACCCTAACCCTAAACCTCAAACTATCCCTAACCCTAAACCTCACCCTCACCCTAGCCCTCACCCTAACCCAAATCCTAACCCTAACCCACATCCTAACCCTCAACCTAACGATAACCTGAACCATCACTCTAAACCTATACCTCAACCCCACCCTCACCCTCAGCCTAACCCTCAGCCAAAGACTAACCCTAACCATAACCCTCACACTCAACCTCACCCTAACCCTAATCCTAACCCTAACCCTAACCCTTAACCTAAACCTCAACCTAACCCTCACCCTAAGCCTAACCTTAACCCTAACCCTCACCCTCACCTTCGTCCTCACCTTAACACTCACCCCAAACCTAACCCTGACACTCACCCAAACCCGAAACCTAACCCTCACCCTCATCCTAACGCTACCCCTAAACCTAATCCTAAACCTCACCCTAACCCTAACACTAACCCTCACAATCACCCTAAACCTAACCCTAACCCTACCTCTAAACTTCATCCTAACCCTAAACCTGACCCTCAACATCACCCTCACCCTCACCCTTACCTTAACCTTAACCCTAACCCTAACCCTAAGAATAACACTAACCATAAACCTAACCCTAAACCTCACCCTCACCGTAACTCTAACCCTAACCCAAACCTTCACCCTAACCCTAACACTGACCCTAACCCTAACCCTAAACCTCAGCCTAACCCTAAACCGAACCCTCACCCTAGCATATATCCTAACCCAAATCCTAAACCTATCACTCACACTAACCCACACTCTCACCCTAAACCTAACCCTCACCCTTAATCTAACCCTCACCCTCAGCCTCAAACTCAGCCTAACCCTAAGGCTAACACTAACTCTAACTCTCACACTCACCATCACCTTCACCCTAATCCTAACCCTAACCCCAACCCTAAACCTAACCCTAACCCTAACACTAACCCTCAACATCAACCTAACCCTAACCCTAACACTCACCCTGGCACATACCCTAACACTAATCCTAACCCTAACGCTCAACCTAACCGTCACTCTAAACCTAACCCTAAACCTAACCCTCACCCTAACGCTAACCCTCACCCTACCCCTACCCATAACCCTCACACTAACCCTAAACCTCACCTGCACCCTAAACCTCACACTCACCCTAACCCTAAACCTCACCCTCACCCTAGTGCTCACCCTAAACCTAACCCTAACCCTAACACTCACCCTAACCATAACCCTCACCATAACCCTAACACTCACACTAACCCTAAATCTAAACCTCTCCCTCACCCTCACCCTAACCCTAACCCTAACCCTCCCCCTCAACCTAAACCAAACCCGAACCCTAACACTAACACTAACCCTAACCCTAACCCTCACACTCACCCTCAACCTACACCTAATCCTAAACCTAACCCTAACCCTCCCAGTAACCCTCAAACTAGCGCTCACCCTAACCCTAATCCTAACCCTAAATCTCATCTTAACCCTCACCATAACCCTAACCCTAACCCTCACCCTAACCCTAACCCTAACCCTCACCCTCAGGCTCGGCCTAAGCCTAACCCTACACATAAGCTTAAGCCTAAACCTAACCTTCACACTTAACACTAACTCAACTTAACACTAACCCTAACACAAAAGCTAACTCTAACCCTAAACCTCACTCTCACCGTAACCCTAAATCTAACCCTAACCCTAAACATAAACCTAACCCTCAACCTAACCCTAAACCTCACACTCACCTTAACAGTAAACCTAATCCTAACCCTAATAGTAACCCTAACCCTAACCCTCATTCTAACCATAATACTCACCCTAAACCTAACCCTCACCCTAACACTTACATTCACCCTGACACTAAACCTAACCCTAACACTAGCACTCACGCTAACCCAAACTCTTCCCCTCACCTTAATCCAAATCCTAACCCTAACCCTCACCCTAACCTTAAGCCTAACCCTAACCCTAACCCTGACACTCACCCTCAACCTACACCTAATCCTAAACCTAACCCTAACCCTCACAGTAACCCTCAACCTAGCCCTCACCCTAACCCTAATCCTAAACCTAAACCTCATCCTAACCCTCACCCTAACCCTAACCCTAAACCTCACCCTAACCCTAACCCTAACCCTCACCCTCATGCTCGGCCTAAGCCTAACCCTTAGCCTAAGCTTAAGCCTAAACCTGACCCTCACACTAACACTCAACCTAACCCTAACCCTAACACAAAAGCTAACTCTAAACCTAAACCTCACCCTCACCCTAACCCTAACTCAAACCCTAACACTAAACATAAACCTAACCCTCAACCTAACCTAAACCTCACACTCAACTTAACAGTAAACCTAATCCTAACCTTAATAGTAACCCTAACCCTAACCCTAACCCTCATTCTAAACATAACACTCACTCTAAACCTAACCCTCACCCTAACACTTAAATTCACCCTAACACTAAACCTAACCCTAACAGTAGCACTCACACTAACCCTCACCCTCACCCTCACCCTAGCCCTCACCCTAACCCTAACCCTCATCCTCATCCTAAACCTCACACTAAACCTAAAACGAATCCTCAATATAAACCTCACCCTCACCTTAACCCTAACCCTAACCCTCACCCTAAACCTAACCCTCACCCTTAACTTAATCCTCACTCTCAGCCTAACTCTCACCTTTACCCTTATCTGCACCCTCACCCTAACCCTCACCCTAAGCCTAACCCTCATCCTAACACTCACCCTGACCGTAACCCTAAGGCTAACCCTAACCCTAACCCTCACCCTCACCCTAGACATCATCCTAACCCTAATCCTAACCCTAAACCTAACCCTAACCCTAACCATCACCCTTAAAATAATCCTCAACCCCACCCTCACCCTCAGCCTAACCCTAAGCCTAAGCCTAATCCTAACCCTAACCCTCACACTCAGCCTCACCATAACCCAAATCCTAAACCCAACCCTAACACTAACCCTAAACCTCAACCTATCCCTCCCCCAACAATCCCCCTAACTCTAACTCTAACCCTAAACTTCACCCTCACCCTAACCCTCACCCTAAACCTAAATCTAACCCTCACCCTCACCCTCACCGTAACTCTAACCCTAACTCTAACAATAACACTAACCCTAACCATCACCCTAACCCTAACCCTAACCCTAAACCTCACCCTAAGCCTAACCCAAAACCTCAACGTCAGCCTCACCCTAACCGTAAACTTAACCTTAACCATAACACTAACAATAACCCTAACCCTAATCCTAACACTACACTGATCCTCACCCTAACCATAACCCTCACACTCAACGTAAGCCTAATTCTAACCCTCACCCTAACCCTCACCCTCAGGTTAAGGCTAAGCCTAACCCTATCCCTAAGCCTAACACAATCACTCACCCTAACATTAACCCTAATCCTAATCCTAACCTTAACCCTAACACTCATCCTAACCCTCACCCTAACCCTAACCCTAACACTAACCCTAACACTCAACCTAACCCTAATTCTAACCCTAATCCTCACCCTCAACTTCACCCTAACCCTAATCCTAACCCTAAAACTCACCCTAACCCTAACCCTTATCCTCACCCTCACTGTAACTCTAACCATAACCCTAACAATGACACTAACCCTAACCCTAACCCTCACCCTCACCCTCACAGTAACCCTAACCCTAACCCAAACCCTCACACTAACCCTAACCTTAACCCTAACCTAAACCTCACCCTAACCCTAACCCTAACCCTCACCCTGAGCCTCAACCTCACCATAAACTTAAACCTAACCATAACACTAACAATAACCCTAACCCTAACCCTAATCTAACCCTCACCCTCACCCTAACCCTAACCCTAACCCTCACCCTAACCCTAACCCTCACCCTCACCGTAACCCTCACACTAACACTCACCCTAACCCTAAACTTAATCCTAACCCTAAACGTCACCCTAATGCTAACCCTAACCCTCACCCACACCCTAGCCCTCACCTTAGCCCTAATCCTAAACCTAAACCTCACCCTAACCTTCACCCTAACCCTAAAACCCTAACAATCACCCTAATCCTAACCCTTAACCTCACCCTCATGCTAAGACTAAACCTAAGACTAAGGCTAACCCTAACCCTAACTTTCACACTCACCCTCACCCTCATCCTCACAGTAACTCTAACCTTACCCCTAACAATAACACTAACCCGAACCTTAACCCTAACCCTAACCCTCACCTTGACAGCAAACCTCAACCTAAACCAAGCCCTCACCCTAACACTAACACTAATCCTAACCCTAAACCTTACCCTAACCTAACCCTAAACCTCACCCTCAACCTCAACCTCACTGTAAACTTAACCTTCATGATAACACTAACAATAACCCTAACCATAACACTAATCCTGACCCTCAGCCTCACCCTAACACTAACCCTCACTCTCTCTGTAACCCTAAACTAACCCTCACCCTAACCCTAAACATAACCCTAATCCTAAACCTCGCCATAATGGTAACCCTAACCCTCACCCTCACCCTTGCCCTCATACTAACCCTAATCCTAACCCTAAACCTCATCCTAACCCTGACTCTAACCATAACCCTAACCCTCAACCTAACCCTAACCCTAACCTTGAAGCTAACCCTAACACTCACCCTCACCCTCACACTCAGCCTCAGCCTAACCCTAAACCTAAGCCTAACCCTAACCCTCACACTCACCCGCACCTTAACCCTAATCCAAACACTAACCCTCACAGTAACCCTCAACCTAACCTTCCCACTAATCCTAACCCTAAACCTAAACCTCACCCTCACCATAACCCTAACTCTAACACTGAACCTAAACCTAAACCTCACCCTAACCCTAACCCTAACCCTCACCCTCACCGTAACAGTAACCCTAACCCTAACAATAACCCTAACCCTAACGCTAACACTAACCCTAAACATAAACCTCACCCTAATGCTAACCCTCACCCTAAAACTAACCCTAATACTAACACTAACTGTCACACTAACCCTAACCATCACCTTAACCCCAAATTTCAACATAACCCTAAACCTAACCCTCACCCTCACCATAGCCCTCACACTAACCCTAACCCTCATCCTCACCCTAAACCTCACACTAACCCTAACACTGATACTCAATTTAACCTCACCCTCACCCTAACCCTAACCCTAATCCTCACCCTAACTCTCACCCTAACCTTAACCCTCACCTTTACCCTTACTGTCACACTCACCCTAACCCTCACCCTAACCCTAACCCTCATTCTAACCCTCACCCTAAACATAACCCTAACCATCACGCTAACAGTAACCCTCAACCTCACACTCAGCCTCAGTCTAAACCTAAGCATAAGCCTAACCCTAACCCTAAACCTCACCCTCACCCTAGTCCTCACCCTAACCATAATCCTAACCCTAACCCTAAAAATAACACTAACCCTAACCCTAACCCACATTCTAACCCTAAACCGCACCCTAACCCTGATCCTCACCCAAACACCTTACGCTAACAATAACCCTAACCCACTAACTCTAACCCTCATTCTAACCCTAACCCTCACCCTAACCCTTACCCTCACCCTAATACTTACCTTACCCTAACACTAACCGGAACCCAAACACTAAACCTCACACTAACCCTAACCGTCACCCTAGCCTAACCATAACCCAAAACCTCACACTAACCCTAACCCTAACCCTCATCCTCACTCTCCCCCTCACTCTCACCCTCACCATAACTCTAACCCTAACCTTAACAATAACACTAATCCTAACCCTAACACTAACCCTAATCCTAATCCTAATCCTAATACCCACCCTAAGCCTCACCCTCACCACAAACTTAACCCTAACCATAACACTAACAATAAACCTAACCATCACCCTAACCCTAACATTAACCCTCACCTTAACCCTAACCCTAACCCTAAACCTAACCCTATCCCTCATCCTAAACCTCACCCTAACCCTAACCCTAAACCTCAACCTAACCCTAACCCTCACCCTCACACTCAGCCTAACCCTAAACCTAACCCTAACACTAACCCTCACACTCACACTCAAGCTAACCCTTATCCTATATCTAACCCGATCCCTAACCATAACCCTCAACCTAACCCTCATCCTAATCCTAACCCTAACACCAATCCTAACACTAACCTTCACACTAACCCTAACTCTAACCCTAAACCTCACCCTCACCCTCCCCTTAATCCTGACCCTCAACCTCAGCCTAAACCTAAGCCCGACCCTAACCTGAATCCTCACACTCACACTCACCCTCACCCTAACACTAATCCTAATCCCAGCCCTAACCCTAACCATCACCCTAACGCTAACCCTCACAATAACCCTAAACCTAAAACTAACCCTAATGCTAACGCTCACCCTAACCCTAAATCTTAACCTAAACCTCAACCTCAACTTAACCCTAACCCTAACCCTTACCCTAACCCTAAACCTCACCCTAAACATAACCCTAAACCTCACCTTCACCCTAGCCCTCACTCAAACCCTAATCCTAACTCTAACCCTCATCCGAACCCTAACCCTAACCCTAACCCTAACCATCACCCTAACCCTAACACTCAGCCTCAACCTAACCCTCACCCGCAGCCTAACATTAAGCCTAAACCTAAACCTAACCCTAACCCACACACTCACCCTCACCCTAACCCTAATCCTAATCCTAAACCTAACAATAACCCTAACCCTAAAGCTAACCCTCACCTTAAACATAACCCTCACCCTAACCCAAACCCTCACCCTAACACTTACCCTGACCCTAACACTAGCCGTAAGCATCTCCCCAACGTTCACACTAAACCTAAACCTCATCCTAATCTTAACCCTAACCCTAACCTAAACCTCAACCTCATCATAGCCCTCAGGCTAACCCTAATTCTAACCCTAACCCTAACCCTCAACCTCACCCTAAACCTCACACTAACCCTAACCCTAATCCTCAATCTAACCCTCACCCTAACCATAACCCTAACCCTCACCCTAACCATAACCCTCACCCTTATTTTAACACTCACCCTCAGCCTAACCCTCACATTTACCCTTACCAACACTCTCACCCTAACCCTCAACCTTACCTCACCTTCACACTAACAGTCAGCTAATTCTTAACCTCACACTAATCCTAACCCTAACCCTAACCCTAACTCTCACACTAAACCTAAACCTCAACCTAACCGTAACCCTACACCTTACCCTAAACCTCAGCTTAACCCTAACTCTAACCCTCACCCTAACCCTAACCCAAAACCTCAACATCACCCTAAATCTGGCCCTAAACATAATAACAACCCTAACCCTCACCCGAACCCTAACCCTCACCCTGAACCTAACCCTCACCCTAACCTTCACCCTATTCATAACCCTAACCATCAGCCTACCCTCATCCTAACCCTAAGAATAACCCTAACCCTAACCCTCACCATAACCCTCACGCTAACCCAAAACTTAACCCTAACCCTCACCCTCACCCTAACCCTCATCCTAACACTTAACCTCATACTCACCCTAAACCTCACACTTAACCGAATCCTCACCGTAAATATAACCCTAACAGTCACCCTCACCGTCACCCTCATACTAAGCCTAACCATAACCCTCACCCTAATCCTAAAACCCACCCTAATCCTCACCCTAAACCTCACCCTAACTCTAATGCTAAGTCTAACACTCACTCTAACCCTCATGCTATCACTTATCCACAGCACAAACCTAACCCTAACCTTAACCCTCACCCTCACCCTAACCCTAATCCTAACCCTAACCCTCATCCTAACCCTTACCCTAACCCTAAGGTTAACCATAACCCTAAGCCTAATCCTCACACACACCCTCACCCTCAGCCTAACCCTAAGCCTAAGCCTAATCCTAACTCTAACCCTCACACTCACCCTCACTCTAACCCTAATCCTAAACCAAAACCTAACCCTAACCCTAAACATCAACCTTACACTCACCCTAAACCTAATGCTAACCCTAACACTAACCCTAACCCTAACACTCACCCTTACCCTCCCCCTCAACCTAACTCTAACCCTAAACCTCTCCCTCACATTATCCCTAATACTAACCCTAACTCTAAACCTCACCGTAACCCTAACCCTCACCCTCACCCTCACCCTCACCCAAACCGTAAATCTAACCCTAACCCTAACATTAACACTAATCCTAACCCTAAAACTAACCCTAATCCTAAGCCTAACCCTAATGCTAACACTCACCCTCACCCTAATCCTAATCCTAACCCTAACCCTCAACCTAACCCTCACCCTCACCCTCAGTGTAAGCCTAAACCTCATCCAAAAGCTCACCCTAACCCTAACCCTAACCCTAAAACTCACCCTAACACTAACCCTAACCCTCACTGTCACCCTAGCCCTCACCCTAACCCTAATCATAACCCTAACCCTAACCCTTAACTAAAACCCTAACCTAACACTAAACCTCACCCTAACCCTAACCCTCACCCTCATCCTCACTGTAACCCTAACCCTAAACTTAACAATAACCCTAAACCTAACCTAAACCTCACCCTAAACATAACACTCACCCTAAACCTAACCCTAACCCTAACACTTACCCTAACCCTTGCCCTAACTCTAACTCTAACTCTAACCCTCACAGTAACCCTAACTCTCACCCTAATCATAAACCTCACCCTAACCCTAACCCTAACCCTAACCCTCACCCAAACCCTAGCCCTCACTCTCACCCTAATTCTAACCATAACCCTCACCCTAAGCCTAACCATCATCCTCACCGTAAACCTCACACTAACCCTAACCCTAATCCTCAATCTAACCCTCACCCTCACCCTAACCCTCACCCTCACCCTAACCATCACCCTATCCCTTATGCTAACCCTCACATTAATCCTTACCCTCACCCTTAATGGAACACTCACCCTCAGCCTAAACCTCACTTTTACTGTTACCGTCATGCTCACCCTATGTAGGGAGCTGGGGCGAGACTCCGCCCACTCCCTTGCAGCTTTGAGGTAACCACCCCATATTAGACGGTGCTTGGCGGGATGCCTGAGCTTTGCGCGTGCGCGAGCCAGGTAGAGTCCCCAGCCAATCCCATGACACCTGGTGACGGTGAAAGGCAGGCGACCAACAATAGAAAGACCCGTGTTCCTATTCCCTATATAAGTGGCCATGTTTCGGGTGCACGCTCTCTCACGCCCAAGCTCTCCTATAACTAAAAGGCTCTCCAATAAAGCGTGATCTGAGAAGACTCCTGGTGTGGTGGTCGTTTTTTCTAGCTGGTGGAGTAGACGGTAGCTACAACCGAAACCCTCACCCTAAAACTTACACTCATCCTAACACTCACCCTAACCCTAACCCTATCCATCACCCTAACCCTATCAATCACACTCACCCTCACACTCAGCCTAAACTTATGCCTAAGCCGAACCCTAACCCTAAAACTCACCCTCACCCAAGCCCTCACCCTAAAACTTATCCTAACCCCAACCCTCATCCTAACCCTCACCCTCACCCTAAACTTAACCATCACCCAAAACCTATTCCTCACCCCCACCCTTATCCTCAGCCTAACCCTAAGCCTAAGCCTAACCATAACCCTCACATTCACCCTACCCCTCACCCTAAACCTAATCCTAACCCGAACCTTCATCCTAAACCTCACCATAACCCTAACCCTAAACATCACCCAAACCCTATTCCTCATCCCTCCCTCAGCCTAACCCTAAGTCTAAGACTAACCCTAACCCTAACCCTCACCCTCACCCTAGCCCGCACCCTAACCCTAACCCTAACCTAACCCGAAACCTAATCCTAAACCTAAACCTAAACCTAACTTTAACCCTCACCCTAGCCCTCACTGTAACGATAATCCTAACCCTAAACCTCATCCTAACCCTCACCCTAAACCTAACCCTAACCCTCACCCTAACCCTAACCCTCACCCTCAACCTCAGCCCAACCCTAACCCTAATCCTCACACTCACACTCACGCTAAACCTAATCCTAAATCTAACCCGATCCTAAAACATAACCCTCACCCTAAACCTCATCCTAACCCTAATCCTAACAGCAATCCTTACACTAAACCTCACACTAACCCTAACTCTAACCCTAAACCTCACACTCACCCTCACCTTAAGCCTCACCCTCAACCTCAGCCTAAACCTAAGGCTCACCCTAACCCTAACCCTAACCCGTACACTCACCCTCACCCTCACCCTAACACTAACCCTACTCCCAGCCCTAACCCTATGCCTCACCCTAACCCTAACCCTCACCCTAAACCTAAACCGAACATTAACCCTAAACCTAACCCTCAACCTAATCCTAATTCTAAACCTAAACCTCAGCCTCACCTTAACCCTAACCCTAACCCTAACCCTAAACCTCACGCTAAATATAACCCTAAACCTCACCTTCACCCTAGCCCTCACCCAAACCCTAATCCTAACTCTAACCCACATCCTAACCCTCACCCTAACCCAAACCCTAACCATCACCCTTACCCTAATCCTCAGCCTCAACCTCACCCTCAGCCTAAATTTAAGCTTAATCCTAAACATAACCCTAACCCACACACTCACCCTCACCCTAACCCTAATCCTAATCCTAGCCCTAACAATAACCCTAACCCTAAACCTAACCCTCAACCGAAACATAACCCTCACCCTAACCCAAACCCTCACCCTAACACTTACCCTCACCCTAACACTAACCTTAACTCTAACCCTAACCCTCACACTAATCCTAACCCTCACAGTTACCATAAACTTCACCTTAACCTTAACCCTAACCCTAACCTAAACCTCACCCTCATCCTAGCCCTCACCCTAACCCTAATTCTATCCCTAACCCTAACCCTAACCCTAACTCTCAACCTCACCCTAAACCTCACACTAACCCGAACCCTAATCCTCAATCTAACACTCACCCTAACCGTAACCCAAACCCTTAACCTAACCCTCACCCTAACCCTAACCCTCACCCTTATCTTAACCCTAACCCTCAGCCTAACCCTCACCTTTACCCTTACCATCACTCTCACCCTAACCCTCAACCTTGCCCTAACCCTCACCAAAGCTCTCACCCTAACCGTAACCCTAAACCTCACCCTCACCCTCAGATTTACACTAATTCTATCACTAATCCTAACCCTAAACCTCACCCTCACCCTAACAGTCAGCTAATTCTTACTCTCAAACTAATCCTAACCCTAACCCTAACCCTAACTCTCACAATAAACCTAACCCTCACCCTAACCGTAACCCTACCCCTTATCCTAACCCTCACCTTAACCCTAACTCTAACCCTCAACCTAACCCTCACCCAAAACCTCACCGTCACGCTAATTCTGACCCTAACCCTTATAACAACCCTAACCCTCACCCTCACCCTAACCCTCACCCTAATCATAACCCTAACCCTCACCCTAAACCTCACCCTAACCCGAACCTTAACCCTAACCCTCACCCTCACACTAACCATCATCCTAACACTTAACCTCATCCTCACACTAAACCTCACACTTAACCGAATCCTCACCGTCAACCTCACCGTCACCCTCACGCTAAGCCTAACCCTAACCCTCACCCTAACCCTAAAACTCACCCTAATCCTCACCGTAACCCTCACCCTAACCCTAATGCTAAGTCTAACACTCACCCTAACCCTCATGCTATCACTTATCCACACCACAAACCTAACCCTAACCTTAACCCTCACCCTCACCCTAAACCTCACCCAAAACCTAAACCTAATCCTAACCCTCACCCTAATCCAAACCCTAACCTCACCTAACCCTAAACCTAACCCTCTACCTCACCCTAACCCTCACCATCACCCTCACCCTCGCCCTAATCCTAACGCTCACCCACACCCTAAACCTCAAGCTCACCCTTACCCTAACCCTCAACTAATCCTCACCCTAACCCTAACCATTACCTAACCAAGACTCTCACCCTCACCCTCACCATCACCCTAACCCTCACCCTCACCCTAGACCTCACCCTAACCATAACCATAAACCTAAACCTCACCCGCACCCTCACCCTCAACCTTAGCCTATCCCTAATGATATCCCTAATCCTAACCTTAACCCTCACCCTCATCCGAACCCTCACCATAACCCTTACCCTCACCCTCACTCTCACCCTAACCGTAACCCTCACACTAATCCTAACCCTCACCCTAAACCTAAACCTACACCTCAACCTAAACCTCACCATAAACTTCACGCTAACCCTAACCCTCACCCTCACGCTAGCCCTCCCCCTAACCCTAATTCTAACCCTAACCCTCACCCTAACCCTCATCCTCACCCTAAACCTCACACTAACCCTAACCCTAATCCCCAATCTAACCCTAACCCTAATCCTAACCCTAACCCTCACCCTAACGCTAACCCTCACCCTTACCATAACTCTCACCCTTAGCCTTACCCTCAACTTTACTCTTACCATCACGCTCATCGTAAACCTCACCCTAACCCGAACCCTCATCCTAACCCTCACCCTAACCCTAACCCTATCCATCACTATAACCCTAACCCTCACCCTCACCATCACCCTCAGCTTAAACCTATGCCTTAGCCTAACCCTAACCTTAACCCTCCCCTCACCATAGCCCTCACCCTAACCCTAATCCTAACCCTAACCCTCATCCTAACCCTCACCTAACCCTAAGGTTATCCATCACCCTAAGCCTAATCCTCACACCCATCCTCACCATCAGCCAAACCCTAAGCCTAAGCCTAATCCTAACCCTAACCCTCACACTCTGCCTCACACTAACCCTAATCCTAACCCTAAACCTAGCCCAAACACTAAACCTCAACCTTACCCTCACTCTAAACCTAAAGCTAACCCTAACACTAACCCTAACCCTAACCCTCACCCTAAACCTCCCCCTCAACCTAAGTCTAACCCTAAACCTCACCCACCCTATCCCTAATCCTAACCCTAAAACTAACCCTTACCCTAACCCAAAGCTTCACTCTCAACCTCACCCTCACGGGAAATGTAACCCTAACCATAACATTTACAATAACCCTAACCCTAATCCTAACCATCACCCTCACCATAGCCATAATCCTAACCCTAACCCTCACCCTAACCTTAACCCTCACTCTCACTGAAACCCTAACCCTCATCTTAACCCTCAACCTAACCTAACCTTAACACTCACCCTAACCCTTTACCTCACCCTAATCCTAACACTAAGCCTGACCTAAACCTCCCCCTAAACCTCCCCCTCCCCCTAACCCTAACAAAAGCCCTAACCCTCAACCTAAAACTCAACCTAACCCTAACCCTAACCCTAACCCTAAACCTCACATTAACCCTAACCCAAACCCTACCCCTCATCCTGACCCTCAAGCTAACTCGAACCCTCACCCTCACCAGAACCCTAAACCTAACCCTAACCCTAAACCTCACCTTAAGGCTAATTCTAACCCTAACCCTAACCCTAACCGGCACCCTAAACCTAATCCTCACCTAAACCCTCACCCTCAGCCTAATCCTAAGCATAAAAGTAAGCCTAACCCTCACACTCACCTTCACTCTAACCATAAACCTAAACCTAACCCAAGCCCTAACACTTACCTTCAACCTAACCCTCACCCTAACCCTAACCCTAACACTAACCCTAATCCTAACCCTCAACCTAAACCTCACCCTAACCCTAACACTAACCCTAAAACTGAGCTTCACCCTAACCCTAACTCTAACCCTAACCCTAACTCTAAATCTCACCCTAACCCTAGCATTAAACCTCACCCTCACACTCACCCTCACCGTAACCATGACCCTAACCCTAACAATAACACTAACCTTAATCCTAAGCCTCACCATAAACATAACCCTCACCCTAACCCTCAACCTCAACCTAACACTTACACTCACCCTAACACTAACCCTCACACTAAGCCTACCCCTCACCGAAACCCTAAACCTCACACTAACCCTAACCCTAATCCTCAATCTAATCCTCACCCTCACCCTAACCCTGACCCTTACCTTTATCCTCACCCTCACCCTAACCCTAACCCTTACCCTTACTCTATACCTCACCCTAACCCTAACCCTCCCACTTAACGAAAACCTCACCCTCAGCCTAAACCTCACCTTTAACCTTACAGACACCCTCAACCTAACCCTCACCATAACCCTAAAGCCGAACCTTAATTCTCACCCTACCTCTAACCCTAAGCCTCACCCTAACCCTAAGCCTCACACTAACACTAACACTCACCCTCACCCTCACCCTCAGCCTAACCCTAAGCCTAACCCTAACCTTAACTCTAACCCTCACACTCACCCTTTCCCTAAACCTAATCTGAATCCTAACCCTAACCCTAACACACACCATCACCCTACCCCTCACCCTAACCCTCACCCTACCCGTAACACTAACCCTAACCCTAACCCTCACCCTAACCGTCACCCTAACTCTATCTCTAACACTAAACGTCAAACTCACACTGACCCTAAATTTAACCCTAACCCGAAACCTAACCCTAAACCTAACCCTAAACCTCACCCTCACCATAGCCCTCAACATAACCATAATCCTAAAACTAACCCTCATCTTAACCCTCATCCTAACCCTAACCCTAACAATCACCCTAACCCTAATCCTAACCATAACCCTAACCCTAAACCTCACCCTAACCCTAAACCTAAAACCAACCCTAACCCTAACCTTCATCCTAACCCTCAATTGAAGCCTAACTGTAACCCTAAACCTCACCCTCACCCTCACCGTAACTCTACCCCTAAACTTAAACCTAAACCTCACCCTAACCCTAACACTCACCCTCACCCTCAATGTAACCCTAACTCTAAACTTAAAAATCACCCTAAACATAACACTAACCCTCACCCTAACCATAATCCTCACCCTAACCCTAACCCTAAGCCTCACCCTAACACGTACCCTCACCCTAACACTAACCCTAACTCTAACACTAACACTCACAGTAACCCTAACTCTCACCCGAACCCTAAACCTCACCTAAACCCTAACACTAACCCTCAGCCTCACCCTAGCCCTCACCCTAACCCTAATTCTAACCCTAACCCTCACCCTAACCCTAAAACTCATCCTCAACCTAAACCTCACACAAACCCCAATCCTGATCCTCAATCTAACCCTCACCCTCACCCTATCCCTCATCCTAATCCTTACCCTAAACCTCAACCTAATCCTAACCCTCACCCTTAGGGGAACACTCACCCTCAGCCTAACCCTCACTTTTATTCTTACCGTCACATTCAGGCTAACCCTCACCCTAACCCTAACCCTCATCCTAACACTCAACCTAACCCTAACCCTATCCATCATCCTAACCCAAACCCTCAAACTCACCCTTACCCTAAGCCTAACCTTAAGCATAAGCCTAAGCCTATCCCTAACCCTAACCCTCACCCTCACCCTAGCCCTCACCCTAAACCTAATCCTAATGCTAAGCCTCATCCTCACCCTCAACCTAACCCTAACCCTAACCATCACCCAAAACCTATTCCTCACCCCCATACTCACCCTCAGCCTAACCCTAAGACTAAGCCTAACCCTAACCATAACCCTCAACCTCAGGTTCACCCTCACCGCAAACTAAACCCAAACCATAACACTAACAATAACCCTAATTTTAACCGAAACCCTAACCCTAATCCTCAACCCCACCCTCACCCTCAGCCTAACCCTAACCCTAACACTAAACCTAACCCTAAACCACACCCTAATCCTCAGCCTCACCCTAACCCAAACACTAACATTAATCGTCACCCTAACCCTAAGCCTAACCCTAACTCTCAAGCTCAACCTCAACCTAAGCTTAAACCTAGCCCTAAACCTCACCCTAAACCTAACACTCACCCTCAACCTCAACCTCACTGCAAACTTTACCCTAACCATAAAAATACCAATAACCCTAACCCTAACCTTAACCCTAATCCTCATCTCCACCCCCACCCTCAGCCTAACCATAAGCCTAATCCTAAACCTAACCCTAATCCTCACCATAAACCTAAACCTAACCCTCACCCTAACCCTAACCCTAACACTAAACCTCACCTTAAGGCTAACTCTAAACCTAACCCTAACCCTAAACTTAACCCTAACCCTATACCTCACCCTAAACATAACCCTAAACCTCACCTTCCCCCTATCCCTCACCCAAACACTAAACCTAACCTTCAAACTAAACATAACCCTCACCCTAATCCAAACCCCCACCCTAACACTTCCCCTCACCCTAACACTAACCCTCACACTAACCCCAACTCTCACAGTAAACCTAACCATCACATTAACCTTAACCCTAACAATAACCCTAACCCTAACCCTCACCCTCACCCTCAGCCTCACTCTAACCCTAACTTTAACCCTAAGCCTCAGCCTCACCCTAACCCTAACCCTAAAACTAACACTAAACCTCACCCAAAGCATAACCCTCACCCTAACCCAAACCCTCACCCTAATATTTAACCTCACCCAAACACTATATCTAACATTAACACTAATGCTCACACTAATCCTAACCCTAACCCTAACCCCAAACCTTAACCTAACCCTCACCCTCACCCTAACCCTAACACTAAGCCTCACCCTAACCCTTACCCTAAGCCTCACTCTAACCCTATATCTAACCGTAAACCTCACCCTCACACTAACCCTAACCCTAACCCTAACCCTAAACCCCACCCTAACCCTAAACCTAACCCTCACCCGCACCCTCACCCTCTCCGTAGCGCTAACCCTAACCCTAACAATAACACTAACCCTAACCCTAATCCTCACACTCACCCTCACCCTCAACCTAACCCTAATCCTAAATGTAACCCTATACCTTACCCTAAACTTCACCCTAGCCCTCACCCTAACCGTAATCCTAACCCTAACCCTCATCCTAACCCTCACCCTATCACTAACCCTAACCCTCACCTTCACCCTCACCCTAATCCTAACCTAAACCTAAAGCTCAACCTAAACCTAACGCTCACCCTCACCTTAACCCGTACCCTAACCCTCACCCTAAACCTAAACTTAACCCGAACCCTAACTCTCACCATAACCCTAACCCTAAACCTCACCCTAACCCTAACCCTCACCCTCACCCTCAGCCTAACCCTAAGCCTAATTCTAACCCTAACCCTAAACCTCACACTCATTCTAACCCTAAGCCTAATCCTAATCCTAACCCTAACACTAAACCTAACAGTAAACCTAACCATCACAATAACCTTAACCCTAACAATAACCCTAACCCTAACCCTCACCCTCACCCTCAGCCTCACTCTAATCCTAACTTTAACCCTAAGCCTCAGCCTCACCCTAACCCTAACCCTAAAACTAACACTAAACCTCACCAAAAGCATAACGCTCACCTAACCCAAACGCTCACCCTAACATTTAACCTCACCCAAACACTAATCCTAACCTTAACACTAACCCTCACACTAACCCTAAACCTAACCCTAACCCTAAACCTTAACCTAACCCTCACCCTCACCCTAACCCTAACACTAAGCCTCACCCTAAACCTCACCCTAACCCTCCCCCTAACCCTATATCTAACCCTAAACCTCACCCTCACACTAAACCTAACCCTAACCCTAAACCTAAACCCCACCCTAAACCTAAACCTAACCCTCACCCGCACCCTCACCCACTCCTTAGCGCTAACCCTAACCCTACCAATAAAACTAACCCTAACCCTAACCCTCACACTCACCCTCACGCTCAACCTAACCCTAATCCTAAATGTAACCCTATACCTTACACTAACCCTGACCCTAGCCTTCACCCTAACCCTAATCCTAACCCTAAACCTCATCCTAACCCTCACCCTAACCCTAACCCTAACCCTCACTCTAACCCTAACCCTAAACCTCACCCTCATGCTCGGCCTAAGCCTAAGCCTAAGCCTAAGCCTAGCCCTAACCCTAACCCTCAACCTAACCCTAACCCTAACACTAACACTAATTCTAACCCTAAACCTCACTCTCACCCTTACCCTAACTCTAAACCTAACCCTAAACCTAAAACTCATCCTCAACCCTAAACCTAAACCTCACCATCAACTTAACCATAACCCTAAAACTAACCCTAACATTAACCCTAACCCTAACCCTCACCCTTACCTTAAGCCTCACCCTAACATTTACCCTCAACCGAACACTCACCCTAACCCTAACACTAACCCTCACACTAAATCTAACCATCACCCTAACTCTAAACCTCACCCTAAACCTAACCCTAGCCCTCACCCTCACCCTAGCCCTCACCCTAACCCTAACACGCATCCTCACCCTAAACCTCACACTAACCCTAACAATAATCCTCAAACTAACCCTCACCCTCACACTACCCCTAACCCTAACACTCACGCTAACACTAACCCTCACTCTTACAATAACCCACACCCTCAGCCTAACCCTCACGTTTACCCGTACCGTCACCCGCACCCTAACCCTCACCCTAACCCTAACCCTCAGCCTAACACTCACCCTAACCCTGAATCTACCCCTAAACCTCACCCTCACCCTAACCCTAACTCTAGCCCTAACCCTAACACTAAATCTAACCATAATGCTAACACTAATCCTCACCCTCACCCTCATTGTAACTGTAACCCTAACCCTAACCTTAACAATAACCCTAACCCTAACCCTAACCCTTACTGTAACCCTATCCCTAACACTAACATTAAAACAAAACCTAAACCTAACCCTAAACCTAACCCTAATCCTCAGCCTCACTCTCACCCTAACCAAACCCTAAACCTAACCTTCACCCTAACCCTAAGCCTAAACCTAACCCTAATTCTAACCCTCACGTTCACCCTCACCCTAAAGCTATTCCTAAACCTAACCCTATCCCTAAGCCTAACCCTCATCCTAACCCTCACCCTAGCCCTCAGCCTAAACCTTATCCTAACCCTAAACCTCATCCTAATCCTCACCCTAACCCTAACCTTAACCCTCACCCTAACCCTAACACTAACACTCACCCACATGATGGGCCTAAGTCTAAGCCAAAGCCTAAGCCTAACCCTAACCCTAACGCTCACCCTAACTATAACCCTAACACTCACCCTAACTCTAACCCTAAACCTCACCCTCACACTAACCCTAACTCTAAACCGAAACCTAAACTTAAACCTCATCCTAACCCTAACCCTAATAATAACCCTAACAAAAACCCTTACCCTAACCCTAACTCAAACCCTAACCCTAACACTAAACCTACACCTAAACCTAGCCCTAACGCTAACCATAACCCTCACCCTAACCCTAAACTCACCCTAACACTAAACCTAATCCTCACCCTCACCCTAGCCCTCACCCTAAGCCTAACCCTCATCCTCACTCTCAAACTCACACAAACCCTAACACTAATCCTCAATCTAACCGTCACCCTCACCCTTACCCTAACCCTAACACTCACCGTAAACCTAACCCTCACCCTACTGTAACCCTGACCCTAGGCCTAACCCTCAACTTTACCTTTACCGTCACCCCCACCTTAACCCTCACCCTAACCCTAACCCTCACCCTAACCATTACTCTAACACTAACTCTACCCCTAAACCTCACACTCACCCTAACCCTGTCTCTAACCCTAACACTAACACTAAAAACCTCACCCTAACTCTAACTCTAACCCTCAACTTCATTGTAACCGTAACATTAACCCTAACAATAACCCTCACCCTAAACTTAATCCTAACCCTCAAACTCACATTAACCCTAATCCTTACTCTAAACCTTACCCTAAACCTCACACTTATTGTAACCCTAACCCTCATCCTAACCCTCACCCTAACACTAACCCTAACCCTCAAACTCACCCTAAAAATAAACCAACTCCTCACCCTCACCCTCAACCTCACCTTAACTCTAACCCTAACCCTAACAATAAAAGTAATCCTAACCCTAAACAGCCTCAACCTAACCCTAACTCTAACCCTAAACCTCACCCTCACCCTAACGCTAACCCTAAACCTCACCCTAACCTTAACCCTAAAACTCACCCTCACGCTAGCCCTCACCCTAACCCTAATCCTAACCCTAACACTCATCCTAAACCTCATCCTAAAAATAACCCTAACCCTAACACTCACCCTCACCCTAAACCTAACCCTAACCCTCAACCTAAACCTAACCCTCACCCTCACTGTAACCCTTACCCTAACACTCACCCTAACCCTAAACTTAACCCAAACCCTAACACTCACCCTAACCCTATCCCTCACCCTAACTCTAACCCTCACACTCACCCTCACCCTCAGCCTAAACCTAAGCCTATCCTAACCCTAATCCTCTCTCATCTTAACGCAAATCCCAATCAAACCCTAACCCTGACTCTCACCCTCACCCTAAGCCTCACCTTAAGCCTAACCCTAATATTAATCCTAAACCTAACCCTAACCCTAAACCTCACACTAACACTAACCCTAACCTTCACCTTAACCCTAAACCTCACCCTAAACCTAACCCTACCCTCACCCTAACCCTAACCCTCACCCTCACCCTAAACCCCACACTAACCCTAAAAATAATCCTCAATATAAGCCTCAGCCTCATCCTAACCCTAACCCTAACCCTCACCCTAAACCTAACCCTCACCCTTACCGTAACCCTCACCCTCAGCCTAAACTTCACATTTACCCTTACCGTGATCCCCACACTAACCCTCACCCTAAACCTAACCCACATCTTAACCCTAACTCTACCCCTAAACCTCACCCTCACCCTAAAACGAACTCTATCCTTAACCCTAACACTAAACCTCAACCCAACCCTAAATCTAATCCTCACCCTCAACCACATGCTCAGCCTAAACCTAAGCCTAAGCCTAACACTTACCCTAACCATCAACCTCACCCTAGCCCTCAGGCAAACCCTAATCCTAAATCTAACACTCATCCTAACCCTCCCTCTATCCCTAACACTAAACCTCAACCTAAACCTAACCCTAAACCTCACCCTCACCCTAGCCCTCACCCTAGCCATAATCCTAACCCCAACCCTGATCCTAACCCTCCCCATAACCCTAACCCTAACCCTCACCCTAACCCTAACACTCAGCTTCAACCTCACACTCAGCCTAATCCTAAGCCTAACCCTAACACTAACCTTAACCCTCAGTCTCACCTTAACCCTCACCCTAACCCTAACCCTAACCCTAACCCTAACACTAAGCCTAACCCTCACTCTCAACCTCACCCTAACCCTAACTCAAACCCTAAACCTCACCCTAACCATAACTCTTAGCCTAACCCTAACTCTAAACCTGACCCTAAAAGTAACTCTAAACCTACCCTTACCCTAGTCCTTACCCTAACCCTAATCCTAACCCTAATCCTCATCCTAACCCTCCCCCTAACCCTAATCCTAACACTCACCCTATCCCTAACCCTTACCCTCAACCTCACCCTCAGCCTAATCCTAACACTAACCCTAATCCTCACCCTCACCCTAGCCCACACCATAACCCTAACAACCTCACCATAAATCTCACACTAACCCTAACACTAATCCTCAGTCTAACCCTCAGCCTCAGCCTAACCCTCAGCCTAACCCTCACCCTAACCCTAAACCTGACCCTTACCATAACCCTCACCCTAGGCCTAACCCTCACCTTTAACCTTACCGTGACCCCCACCTTAACCCTCAGCCTAATCCGAACCCTAACCCTAACCCCCACTCTAACCCTCACCCTAACCCTAACTCTAACCCTAAATCCCACCCTCACCCTAAACCTAACTATAAAGTAAACCAAAACCTAAACCTCACCCTAACCCCAACCGTAATCCTAACCCTAACCCTAACACTAGGCCTAAACCTAACACTAAGCCTAAACCTCACACTTACCCTCACCCTAACCGTAACCCTAAACCCAACCATAACAATAACCCTAACCCTAATCCTAAACCTAACCCTAACCATTTCCTCACCGCAACCCAAAACTTAACCCTAATACTAACCCTCAGAGTAACCCGAATCTCACGCTAACCCTAACTCTAACCCTAACCGTGACACTAAAAACCTCACCCTAACCCTAAATCTAAACCTCAACCTCAACATAATCGTAACACTAACCCTATCCCTAACAATAACCCTAACCCTAACCCTAATTCTAATATTCAACCTCACACTAACCCTAATCCCAAACCTAACCCTCAACCTAACCCTATCCCTCACACTTACTCTAACCCTAACCCTCATCCTAACCCTCACCCTAACCCTAACCCTAACACTAAAAGTCACCCTAACACTAAACCTAACCGTCACCCTCAACCTAGCCCTCATCCTAACCCTAATCCTAACCCTACTTCTCATCCTAACACTCACCCTAACCCTAACCCTAAACCTCACCCTAACCCTATCCCTAAACCTAACCCTCAAACTAACCCTAATCCTCACGCTCAACTTAAAGCTAACCTTAACCCTCACCCTAACCCTAAACTTTACCTGAATCCTAACTTTCAACTTAACTCTAAACCTAACCCTCACCCTAACCCTAACCCTCACACTCGCCCTATCCTTACCCCAATCCTAATCCTAACCCTAACCCTAACCCTCAACCTCCGCCTCACCTTAACCCTAACTCTAACCCTAAACCCGACTCTCACCCTAACCCTAACCCTAACCCTAAACCTAAACCTCACCCTAACCATAATCCTAAACCTCACCTTCACCCTAGCCCTCACCCTAACCCTAATCCTAACCCTAACCCTCATCCTAACCCTCCCTATAACCCTATCTGAAACCCTCACCCTAACCCTAACACTCAAACCCACCCTCACACTCAGCCTAACCCTAAGCCTAACCACAAGACTTACCTGAAACCTAACCTTAACCCTCACACTCACTCGCATCCACACCCTCACCATAACTCTAAACCAAACCCTAACCCTAACCCTAAACCTCACCCTAACCCTAACCCTAAACCTAACCCTCACCCTCACCCTAACCCTAACACAAATCCTAACCCTAAACCTCCCCCTAACCCTCCCCCTAACCCTGTATCTAACCTTAAACTTCCCCCTCCACCTAACCCTAACCCTAACCCTAACCCTAAACCCCACCCTAATCCTAACATTAACCCTCACCCGCACCCACACCCTCACCATAACTCTAACACTAACTCTAAAAATAACACTAAGACTAACACTAACCATCACCCTAACCCTAATCCTCACCCCCACCCTCACCATCAGCCTAACCCTAAGCCTAAACCTAACCCTCACCCTAACCCTCACACTCATGCTCACCCTAACCCTAAGCTTAAACCTAAACCTATCCTTAAACCTCAACCTGAACCTCACCCTCACCCTAACCCTAACACTAACCCTAACCCTAAACCTCCCCCAAACCCACCCCCAAACCCTAACTCTAACACTAAACCTCACCCTCACCCTAACCCTAAAACTCACCCTAACCCTAACCCTCACCCTCACCCTCTAACTCACCCTAACTCTAACCCTGTCCATAACAATAACACTAACCCTAACACAAAACCTAAACATAACCCTCACCCTCAGCCTCACCCTCACTGAAAACTTAACCCTAACCATAACACTAACAATAAGACTAACGCTAAACTTAACCCTAACCCTAATCCTCACCCCTAACCTCACCCTCAGCCTAACCCTAACCCTAACCCTCCCTGTAACCCTAACCGTAACCCTAAACCTAACCCTAACACTAACCCTAAAACAAACCTTAAACCTAACCCTAAACCTAACCCTAATTCTCAGCCTCACCCTCACCCTAACACAAGTCTTAACCCTAACCCTCACCCTAACCCTAAGCCTAACCCTAACCCTTAGCCTAACCCTCACACTCACGCTCACCCTACCCCAAATCCTAAACCTAATCCTATCCCTAACCCTAACCATCACCCTAACCCTCACACTAGCCTTCACCCTAAACCTAATCCTAACACTAAACCTCATCCTAACCCTCACTATTACCCTAATACTAACCCTCCCCCTCATGCTCTGCCTAAGCCTAATCCTAAGACTAAACCTAACCCTAACCCTAAACCTAACACTAAAATTAACCCAAATCCTAACACTCACCCTCCACCTAACCCTAACCCTAACCCAACCCTCACCCTCAGCCTCACCCTAACCCTAACTCTAACCCTAAAGCTCACCCTCACCCTAACCCTAACCCTAACCCTAAACCTAAACCTCACCATAACCTTAACCCTAAACCTCACCCTCATGCTAGCCATCACCCTAACCCTAATCCTAACCCTAACACTCATCCTAAACCTTACCCTAACAATAACCCTAACCCTCACCCTCAATCTCACCCTAACACTAACACTAACCCTCACCCTCACCCTTACCCTAACCCTAACCTAACCCTAATGCTCAACCTATCACTAACCCTCAACCTCACCTTAAGCCGTACCCTAACCCTCACCCTAACCCTAAACTTAACCGGTACTCTAACTCTCACCCTAACCCTAATACTAAACCTCACCCTAAACCTAACCCTCACGCTCACCCTCAGCCTAACCCTATGCCTAAATCTAACCCTAACCCTAAACCTCACACTCAACCTAACCCTAAGCATAATCCTAATCCTAACCCTAACCCTCACCCTAACCATCACCTTAACACTAACCCTGAAAATAAACCTAGCCCTAACCCTCAACCTAACCCTAACCCTCACCCTAAACCTAAACCGAACATTAACCCTAAACCTAACCCTCACCCTAACCCTAACTCTAAACCTAAACCTCAGCCTCACCTTAACCCTAACCCTAACCCTAAACCTCAAGCTAAACATAACCCTAAACCTCACCTTCACCCTAGCCCTCACCCAAACCCTAATCCTAACTCTAACCCTCATCCTAACCCTCACCCTAAACCAAACCCTAACCATCAACCTAATCCTAATCCTCACCCTCAACCTCAACCTCAGCCTAACCTTAAGCCTAAACCTAAACCTAACCCTAACCCACACAGTCACCCTCACACTAAACCTAATCCTAATCCTAGCCCTAACAATAACCCTAACCCTAAACCTAACTCTCAATGGAAACATAACCCTCACCCTAACCCAAACCCTCACCCTAACACTTACCCTCACCCTAACACTAACCTTAACTCTAATCCTAACCCTCACACTAACCCTAACCCTCACAGTAACCATAAACTTCACCCTAACCTTAACCCTAACCCTAACCTAAACCTCACCCTCATCCTACTCCTCACCCTAACCCTAATTCTAACCCTAACCCTAACCCTAACCCTAACTCTCAACCTCACCCTAAACCTCACACTAACCCGAACCCTAATCCTCAAACTAACACTCACCCTAACCGTAATCCGAACCCTTAACCTAACCCTCACCCTAACCCTAACTCTCACCCTTATCTTAAACCTCACCCTCAGCCTAACCCTCACCTTTACCCTTATCATCACTCTCACCCTAACCTGGAACCTTACCCTAACCCTCACCCAAGCCCTCACCCTAAACCTAACCCTAAACCTCACCCTCACCCTCAGATTTACACTAATCCTGTCACTATTCCTAAGCCTAAACCTCACCCTCACCCGAACAGTCAGCTAATTCTTACTCTCAAACTAATCCTAACCCTAACCCTAACCCTAACTGCCACAATAAACCTAACCGTCACCCTAACCGTAACCCTACTCCTTACCCTAACCCTCACCTTAACCCTAACTCTAACCCTCCACCTAACCCTCACCCAAAATCTCACCGTCACCCTAATTCTGACCTTAACCCTTATAACAACCCTAACCCTCACCCTCACCCTAACCCTCACCCTAATCATAACCCTAACCCTCAGCCTAACCCTCATCCTAACAATAAGCATAACCCTAACCCTAACCCTCACCCTAACCCAAACCTTAACCCTAACACTCACCCTCACACTCACCCTCATCCTAACACTTAACCTCATCCTCACCCTAAACCTCACACTTAACCGAATCCTCACTATAACTCTAAACCTAACCGTCACCCTCACCGTAAACCTCATGCTAAGCCTAACCCTAACCCGCAACCTAACCCTAACCCTAACACTAAACCTCACCTTAAGGCTAACTCTAAACCTAACCCTAACCCTAACCCTCAACCTAACTCTCACAGTTACACTCTACCTCAGCCTAACCCTAAGCCTAAACCTAACCCTAAACCTAACCCTCACACTCACACTCACCCTAACCCTAATCCTAAACCTAACACTCTCCCTAAACCTAACCCTCACCCTAACGCTCACCCTAACCCTAAACCTAACACTAACCCTAAACCTAACCCTCACCCTAACACTAACCCTAACACCAACCCTAACGCTAACCCTCACACTAACCCTAACTCTATCCCTAAACCTCACCCTCACCCTCACCTTAAACCTCACCCTCAACCTCAGCGTAAACCTAAGCCTAATACTAACCCTAACACTCAAACTCACACTCACCCTCACAAAAACACTTATCCTAATCTCAGCCCTAACCCTAACCCTCACCCTAACCCTAACCCTCACCCTAACCCTAAACCTAACACTAACCCTAACCCTAACCCTCACCCTAAACCTAACTCTAAACCTAAACCTCACCCTCACCTTAACCCTAACCCTAAACTTAACCCTAACCCTATACCTCAGCTTAAACATAACCCTAAACCTCACCTTCACCCTAACCCTCACCCAAACCCTAAACCTAACCTTCAAACTAAACATAACCCTCACCCTAACCCAAACCCCCACCCTAACACTTCCCCTCACCCTAACACTAACCCTCACACTAACCCCAACTCTCACAGTAAACCTAAACCTCACCCTAAACTTAACCCTAACCCTAACCTAAACCTCACCCTCACCCTAGCCCTCACCCTAACCCTAATTCTAACCCTAACCCTCAACCTAAACCTAACCCTCAACCTCACCCTAAACCTCACACTAACCCTAATCCTAATCCTCAATCTAACCCTCACCCTAACCGTAACCCGAACCCTTAACCTAACGCTCACCTTAACCCTAACCCTCACCCTTATCTTAACCCTCACCCTGAGCCTAACCCTCACCTTTACCCTTACCATCACTCTCACCCTAACCCTCAACCTTAACCTAACGCTCACCCAAGCCCTCACCCTAACACTAATCCTAAACCTCACCATCACCCTCAGCTTTACACTAATCCTATCACTATTCCTAACCCTAAACCTCACCCTCACCCTAACAGTCAGCTAATTCTTACCCTCACACTAATCCTAACCCTAACCCTAAACCTAACCCTCACAATAAACCTAACCCTCACCCTACCGTAACCCTACCCCTTACCCTAACCCTCACCTTAACCCTAACTCTAACCCTCAACCTAACCCTCACCCAAAACCTCACTGTCACCCTAAATCTGACCTTAACCCTTATAACAACCCTAACCCTCACCCTCACCCTCACCTTAACCCTCACCCTAACCCTCACCCTAACCCTCACCCTAATCATAACCCTAACCCTCAGCCTCACCCTCACCCTAACCCTAAGCATAACCCTAACCCTAACCCTCACCCTAACCCTCACCCTAACCCTCATCCTAACACTTACCCTCATCCTCACCCTAAACCTCACACTTAACCGAATCCTCACCGTAACTCTAACCCTAACCGTCACGCTCACCGTCACCCTCACGCTAAGCCTAACCCTAACCCTCTCCCTAACCCTAACACTAAAACTAACACTCACCTAACCCTAACCCTAACCTGTACCTCACCCGAACCCTCACCCTAACCCTAATGCTCACCCACACCCTAAACCTCAAGCTCACCCTTACCCTAACCCTCAACTAATCCTCACCCTATCCCTAACCATTACCTAACCAAGAACCTCATCCTCACCCTCACCTTCACCCTAACCTTCACCCTCACCATAAACATATCCCTAACCCTAAACCTCACCCTCACCCTCACCCTCTACCTCAGCCGATCCCTAACCCTGTCCCTAATCCTAACCCTAACCCTAACCCTCACCCTAATCCTCACCATAACCCTTAGCCTCACCCTCACTCTCACCCTAACCGTAACCCTCACACTAATCCTAACCCTCACCCTAAACCTAAACCTATCCCTCACCCTAAACCTCATGATAAACTTAACCCTAACCCTAAACCTCACCCACACCCTAGCCCTCAACCTAATCCTAATTCTAACCCTAACCCTCACCCTAACCCTCATCCTCACCCTAAACCTCACACTAACCCTAACCCTAATCCCCAATCTAACCCTAACCCTAACCCTTACCCTAACACTCACCCTAACCCTAACCCTCACCCTTACCGTAACTCTCACCCTTAGCCTTACCCTCAACTTTACTTTTACCATCACGCTCATCGTAACCCTCACCCTAACCCGAACTCTCATCCTAACCCTCACCCTAACCATCAACCTCAACCTAACACTTACCCTCACCCTAACACTAACCGTCACACTAAGCCTACCCCTCACCGAAACCCTAAACCTCACACTAACCCTAACCCTAATCCTCAATCTAACCCTCACCCTCACCCTAACTCTAACCCTTACCCTTACCCTATCCCTCACCCTATCCCTAACCCTCCCACTTACCGAAAACCTCACCCTCAGCGTAACCCTAAACTTTAACCTTACATACACCCTCAACCTAACCCTCACCCTAACCTTAAAGCCGAACCATAATTCTCACCCTAACCCTAACCCTAAGCCTAACCCTAACCCTAACACTCACCCTAAACCTAACACTCACCCTCACCCTCACCCTCAGCCTAACCCTAAGCCCAACCCTAACCCTAACTCTAACCCTCACACTCACCCTCTCCCTAACCCTAATCTGAATCCTAACCCTAACCCTAACACACAACCTCACCCTAACCCTCAACCTACCCATAACCCTAACCCTAACCCTAACCCTCACCCTAACCCTCACCCTAACCCTATCTCTAACACTAAACCTCAAACTCACACTGACCCTAAATTTAAACCTAACCCTAAACCTCACCCTAAACCTAACCCTAAACCTCACCCTCACCCTAGCCCTCACCATAACCATAATCCTAAAACTAACCCTCATCTTAAACCTCATCCTAACCATAACCCTAACCCTCACCCTAACCCTAATCCTAACCCTAACCCTAACCCTAAACCTCACCCTAACCCTAAACCTAAAACTAACCCTAACCCTAACCCTCATCCTAACCCTCACTTGAACCCTAACTGTAACCCTAAACCTCACACTCACCCTCACCGTTACTTTAACCCTAACCCTAAACCTAAACCTCACCCTAACCCTAACCCTCACCCTCACCCTCAACCTAACCCTAACTCTAAACTTAACAATCACCCTAAACCTAACCCTAACCCTCACCCTAAACATAACCCTCACCCTAACACTAACCCTCACCCTAACACTTATCCTCATCCTAACACTAACCCTAACTCTAACACTAACACTCACAGTAACCCTAACTCTCACCAGAACCCTAAACCTCACCTAAACCCTAACACTAACTCTCAGTCTCACCCTAGCCCTCACCTTAACCCTAATTCTAACCCTAACCCTCACCCTAACCCTAACCCTCATCCTCAACCTAATCCTCACACAAATCCCAACCCTGATCCTCAATCTAACCCTCACCCTCACCCTAACCCTCATCCTAATCCTTACCCTAAACCTCAACCTAATCCTAACCCTCACCCTTAGGGGAACACTCATCCTCACCTTTATTCTTACCGTCACATTCAGGCTAACCCTCACCCTAACCCTAACCCTCATCCTAACACTCAACCTAACCCTAACCCTATCCATCACCCTAACCCAAACCCTCAAAGTCACCCTCACCCTAAGCCTAACCCTAAGCCTAAGCCTAAGCCTAAGTCTAACCCTAACCCTCACCCTCACCCTAGCCCTCACCCTAAACCTAATCCTAACGCAAAGCCTCATCCTCACCCTCAACCTAACCCTAACCCTAACCATCACCCAAAACCTATTCCTCACCCCCATACTCACCCTCAGCCTAACCCTAAGACTAAGCCTAATCCTAACCATAACCCTCAACCTCAGGCTCGCCCTCACCACAAACTAAACCCAAACCATAACACTAACAATAACCCTAATTTTAACCGAAACCCTAACCCTAATCCTCAACCCCACCCTCACCCTCAGCCTAAACCTAACCTTAACCCTAAACCTAACCCTAACCCTAAACCTCACCCTAACCCTAACCCTAAACCTAACCCTCAACCTAACCCTAATCCTCACGCTCAACTTAAAGCTAACCCTAACCCTCACCCTAACCCTAAACTTTACCTGAACCCTAACTTTCAACTTAACCCTAACCTTAACCCTCACCCTAACCCTAACCCTCACACTCACCCTACCCTTACCCTAATCCTAATCCTAACACTTACCCTAACCCTCAACCTCCGTCTCACCTTAACCCTAACTCTAACCCTAAACCCCATGCTCACCCTAACCCTAACCCTAACCCTAAACCTAAACCTCAACCTAACCATAACCCTATCCGAAAACCTCAACCTAACCCTAACCCTCAAACCCACCCTCACACTCAGCCTAACCCTAAGCCTAACCACAAGCCTTACCTGAAACCTAACCTTAACCCTCACACTCACCCGTACCCTCACCCTCACCATAACTCTAAACCAAACCCTAACCCTAACCCTAAACCTCACCCTAACCCTAACCCTAACACTAACCCTCACCCTCACCCTAACCCTAACACAAACCCTAACACTAACCCTCCCCCTAACCCTCCCCCTAACCCTGTATCTAACCCTAAACTTCCCCCTCCACCTAACCCTATCCTTTACCCTAACCCTAAACCCCACCCTAATCCTAACACTAACCCTCACCCTTATCTTAACCCTCACCCTCAGTCTCAACCTCACCTTAACCCTTACTGTCATCCTCACCCTAACCCTTACTGTAACCCTAAAACTCATCCTAACCCTCACCCTAACCGTAAACCTAAACATCACCCTAACCCTAACCCTCACATTCAACCTTACACTCAGTCTAACCCTAAGCCTAATCCTAAACCTTACCCTAATCCTCACCTTCACCCTATCCAACAATAACCCTAATCCTAACCATCACCCTAAACCTAATCCTTCACCCCACCCTAATCCTCAGCCTAAGCCTAAACCTAACCATAACTCTCATACTCACCCTCACCCTAACCCAAATTCAAACCCTAAACCTAACCCTAACCCTAAAACTCAACCTAACCCTCACCCTAACCTTAACCCTCACACTAACCCTAATCCCAACCCTCCACATAACCCGCACCCTTACCCTAAATCTAACCCTAAACCTCACCCTCAACATAACCATAATCCTAACCATAACCATAAACGTCACCCCAAACCTAACCCTCAACCTCACCCTCAGCCTCACCCTAACTGTAACTCTAACACTAAAATTGACACTAATCCTAACCATAAACCTAAACCTAACCCTAACCCTAACCTTAATTCTAACACTCACCCTCACCCTAACACTAATTCTAACCCTAACCTAAACCCTAACCCTAACCCTCATGTCACCATAACCCTAACCCTCATCCTAACCCTCACCCTAACCCTAACCCTAAACCTAATCCTCACCCTAACACTAATCCTAACCCTCAACCTCACACTATCCCGCACCCTAACCCTAATCCTAACCCTAATCCTCATCCTAACCCTCACCCTAACTCTAACCCTAACCGTCACAATAAACCTAACCCTAATCCTAACCCTCAAACTTACCCTAACTCTCATGCTCACTGTAAGACTAACCGTAACCCTCACCCTAACCCTAAACTTAAGCTGAACCCTAAATCCCCCCCAACCCTAACCCTAAACCTCAACCTAACCCTAACCTTCACCCTCACCCTCACCCTCGGCCTAAACCTAAGCCTAAACCTAAGCCTATCCCTAACCCTCAGACTCACCCTAACACTTACCCTAACCCTTAGCCTAACCCTCACCCTCACCCTAACACTTAATCTAACACTAACCATAAACCTAACCCTCATCCTCAGCCTCACCCTAACCCTAAATCTAACCCTAAACCTCACACTCATCCTAACCCTAACCCTAAACCTCACCCTCACTATAGCCCTCACCCTAACCCTAATCCTAAAACTAACCCTCATCCTAACCCTCACCATAAGCCTAACACTCATCCTCACCCTCACCCTAAACCTAAACCTAACCCTCAACCTAATCCTAACCCTCACCTCAACCTCACCCTCAGCCTAACCCTAAGCCTAACCCTAAACCTAACCCTAACACACACACTCACCCTCACCCTAACTCTAATCCTAACCCTAACTCTCACCGTAAACCTAACCTTAACACTAACACTAACCCTAAACCTCACTAACACTAACCCTCACCCGAACCGTAATTCTAACCCTAAACCTCACCCTCAGCCTAAACCTAACTCTAACCCTAACCCAAACCTAAACCTCACCCTAACACTAACCCTCACCCGCACCTGCACCCTCACTGTAATTCTAAACCTAACCATAACAATAACACTAACCCTAACAAGAACAATCACCCTACCCCTAGTCCTCACCCCCACCCTCACCCTCAGCCTAACTATAAGCCTAAGCTTAACCCTCAACCTAACCCTTACACTCACTCTCACCCTAACCCTAACCCTAAACCTAAACTTAAACCTAAACATAACCCTAACCCTAAACCTAACCCTAATCCTCATCCTCACACTCACCCTAGCCCAACACCTAAACTTAACCCTCACCCTAACCATAAGCCTAATCCTCACCCTAAGCCTCACACTCACCCTCACCCTAACCCTAACTCTAACCCTCACCCTAACCCTCACACTAGCCCTAATCCTAACCCTAATCCTAACCCTAACCCTCATCCTAACCCTCACCCTAAACCTAACCCTAAAACTTACCCTCACCCTAGCCCTCACCCTAACCCTAATCCTAACCTTAAAGCTCATGCAAACCCTCCCCATAACCCTAACCCTAGCCCTCATCCTAAACCTAACCCTCACCGTCAATCTCACCCTCAGCCTAACACTAACCTTCGCCCTAACCCTCACATTCACCCTAACAGTAAACCTAATCCTAAACCTAACCCTATCCCTAAATCTCAACCTAAACCACACCCTCACCCTAAACCTAACACTAACCCTAACCCTTAACCTCACCCTAACAGTCCCCCTAAACGTAACTCTAACCCTAAACCTCACCCTCACCCTCAACCTCAAAGTAACTCTAACTCTAAGACCATAAACCTCACCATCATCCTCACCCTCACCACAAACTTAACCATAACCATAACACTAACAATAACCCTAACCCTAACCCTAACCCTAACCCTAAGCCTAACTCTCACCCTCCCCCTAAACCTAACCTTATCCCTCACCCTAACCATAAACTTAACCCGAATCCTAACTCTCACCCTAACCCTCACACTTACCCTAACCCTCAGCCTAACCCTAAGCCTAACCGTAACCCTAACCCTAACCCTCACATTCACCCTCCCCCTACCCTCCCCCTAACCATATATCTAACCCTAAACCTCACCCTCATCCTAACCCTAACCCTAACACT